>NC_092329.1:47215698-47853948 GCF_036785885.1 Coffea arabica
TGAGGGCTTTCCTTACTGGCCATCACAATTCATGTGGTTGGGACCAAAAAATCTCATAAGAGACATTTTAGATTTAGGATTGCATCTTTTTCATATCCATTAGTTACATCCAACATGCAACGCATATTTTGGGTAGAAGAATTAGGAAAAGTGGGGCTAAGTCACGCAACTAGCTTTGGCTAGGGTAAGAGAGTGCCTTAGGCTTTGCCTTTGCCTTCTCCCGTATCAAATGTGACCCCCGATCATTTTCTTTGGTTACGTAGATCTAAAATTCTTTAAAAAGGGTTTGTTTACTTTTCTTTCCAAAAATAAAAATCATTTTTTGGGTGACTTGGTACACCCTAACTCTATACCAAGTGGCGACTCCATTTTCCATTCAAAAAACCCTTTTTGAACTTTATTTGGCCAAACCGTCGCATTTCACAATCCCACGGCCTTTTATTTTTACTCTCACACATATATCCCACACACTACTTCACACCTTCAAAACGTGGGGCGCAACAGCTTGGCGACTCCACTGGGGATTTCCTAAATGGGTCTGAGCATTTGATCTAGCCATTCTTTTCCGTTTTCTACCCTTTTTATGCATAGCATTTGGATATTAGGGTTGCATTTTTCATTTTTAGAACCTTTTGCCTCGCGCGCATATCAAACTACCTCCTCACTCACGTATGTATGATTTGGTTGTTTGGATGTATGTTTTAGTTGTCTTATCTCGCGCTTTGCATTGCATTTGGGTGGGGGACATCACCTTAGAGTCTCGCGTTGGTTTTCGATCCCTCCCCTCCAAACGAGCACTAGCATACGTGCATATGCTTTATTTTTATCCCTCATTTATTTTTCTTTTAGTGGCTTGTCACGCCACTCCACCCTATTAGGATTAGGTGACCTACTTGGACATGTGATCGTGACACGACGTGTGCGTAGCATGATTCGAGGGGTCACTCAATCTTCCGCTTTAAATTTTGGGTTGATAGCCTTTAGTTTTTAGTCGAAGGTTGAGGATTATTTTTAGATTCACCCAGATATGTAGCCGTGACACGACGTGTGCGTAGCAATGTCTGGGGAATCGCTCGAGCCACCGACAAGGAACCTTGGGAGTGATGACCTTTGGTTTCCAAGTCTGAAGGCTCGGGGACCTAAGTTTATCGAGTCTAGATGCATTAGTGAACCTCAACCTCATGCATCCATATTAGAATTGCTTAGGATAGAGTCGACCTTATCCTAAATTAGGAACACTATTCACGAGGGGAGGGGTCCTACCCCTTTTTCCTTATTTATCTTTGTTGCTTTTTATATTATCTAAATTGTCCAACGTGTTATGTGATTATGTGTTGAACTAACTTTCCTTGTCTCTTGTCTTTTGCATTCACAAATGTTAGGAAATAAGAAGTCTGGCATGATCCTCTTTTAGGACCTACCCTTATCAATAGGTTATTGCACGTTTAAAAATTCTGGTATATTTATAAATTAATGGCATATCATTTTAGGCCTACCCTGACATACAAAGGGTCCCTTTAGGTCATAATATAATTGCATGTTTTATCACTTTAATAAACTGGCATCATGCATAAACTCTAGAAGGGAATGCCATTTAGGGATCCTGTGTTAGGAATAAACCACTTCGTGTCTCGGATACTTAATCCAAAGAGACTTGCACGTTTACATTTTGTACCATCCAAAGGGGTAGTGCACAAGGTAAGGTAGGATCCGATCTTTTCGAAAATGGTAAAGTAATTTTTGCACATTGGAATACGAGCGTCTAATAATCACTTTTGGCCATTTTGTCAACATTGGTAAAAATCCCTTGCGTAAAGGACATTAATTCGAAGAACTTCACAAATAATTCCTCACTATTGAGATGATAAATGAATTGAGGCCAAAATTTGATATTAGAAGGCTCATAGATTAATGCATCGCAATAAATTTTTGAAAATTACCAATGGGTGGACAATTCAACCCATTTTTGAATTTCCATCAATTCATTTGACCAATCTGGTCATTTTTGAATAAATAATCAAATTTCATTTAATACATTTGACCATTTTACCCTTTTTAAGGTAATCTGGTCGATTTTTGAATAAATCATCAATTTCAGCCTTTTCATTTGACTTGTTTATTTCTTTTTAGGGTTTAAATCTAAGGTTCATTGAATAAATTAGTCGAGACATTGCAATCCTTTCAAAAGCAGGCTCTTTTGCACATCATGCGTCAATCAAAGTAAGTAATCCATTTGGAACGTAGTCCTCATTTTTAGGGCAAATGTCTCTTCACTCCGATTGACCAAATTTTTCAAATCATTTTTTTTCACTCAATCAGTTGATCGGATTCATCAAGGTATGGTATAGTGCCTACCTCAGAGGATTGCATTCTCATGTTAGGCCTACCCTTGGCACTAAAAGGGTCCCCCAATAGGACATGCATCCAAATTACTTTAATTATTACTAACTCCTGTCTTTTTCTTTTCCTTTTTCTTTTTTGACAACAGTCAATCAAGAAGGGCATCTAATAGGGGTTTTCCTACGTTCTCAGGTAGTAATTACAAATATTGCTACATGAAGAAGCCCCATTATTACCCGATCACATAGCCGAGCTTCAAGAGATAGTGTAAACATGAGTACCCATCCCGAATCATCTGATAGGCCTGCAACAACATCAGCGACTAACTTAGCAAATCTGGGAGCTCAACTGAGCGAAGTTCTAAACCGATTTAATGAACTAAGCATTGAAATGATGGCCCAACGGCGCGTGATCGACCAATTGGTCACTGGGGGTGCTAGCGGTGAGCAACAACACGAACCCTTACCCCCCGGCCAATCTGAACCAATACTCTTACCTTATACTCAAGCCTCTGTTACTTCACAAGTCATAAACCCATCGGAGGAAGCTTTTACTTATCCCACTCATGGCCCACAACCTACTTATGTACCTCACATCCAAATTAACCCTTCTCATGCCCAAATCCCCCAGAATTATCCGCCAATCACTATGAGCATGCCATTTGAACCTCAAGGACCACATTATTACTCCACCGCTGAGCCATTCACCTTAGATACCGCCGCCCAAGGGAAGGCTGAAGCTGGGGAATCATCCGCACCGGTTGATAAGAATTTGCTAAAAAGATTGGATAAGTTTGAGGAGTTCATAAGGAAAAATCAAGGTCTGAGCAAACAAGGAAGTCTAGACTACAACGATCTGTGCCTATTTCCGGATATGCAATTGCCAATGGGTTTCAAAGCGCCCAAATTTAGCAAGTACGATGGAACTGGCAATCCCAAAACACACCTTCGGATGTTCGCAAACAAACTTGGAAAGCCGATAGATGATGAGAATTTACCTGTACGTTTATTTCCCGAGAGCCTAGAAGGCGACGCGTTGGATTGGTATTCCAATTTGAAGCCTGAGGATATGAGATCTTGGATGGATTTGTCAACTGCTTTTATGAGGCAGTACAAATACAATTGCGAGCTTGCTCCAACGAGGGCCACACTTGAGGGGACTAAAAGAAAACCATCTGAGGACCACAAGACGTACGCGAAGAGATGGAGGAAATTGGCCGCCAAGGTGGAGCCTCCTATGACTGAAAACGAGATTGTTCGCACGTTCATCAAAGCTCATGACCCGCCTTACTTTGAGAAGATTTTTCGAATGACCGGGTGTTCCTTTGCCGAAATTGTCAATAAATTGGAAGAATTTGATGAGTTTGTGAAGGCCGGAAAAATTGTTAGTGTGTCAACATTGAAGATGCAACTAGAGACTCTGCAAGGCCAGAATGACAGTGGGAAAAAATCCCAATCTAAGGGAAAAGAAGAGGAAACTGCTTTTGTTGGGGATCAGGGCCCCTCGGCCAGACCTAGATTTTCAAACCGCCTTGCTTATTCATCACCCTATCCATACTACCCAAACTCCCGTCCTATCCACCATACTACCATTAACCATTCTCGACCTCGACCAAATTATCCAAATGTACTCACACCACCCTTTCAAAATCCTCAACCAAATCTCCAAACTAGACCTCGCCCTTCTTTTAACCCAAGACCTATTCCACCCCCTAGCCCAAATTACTACTACCAACAAACCAGTGACACCCAAAATTCAACGTCACACCGAACCTTCACCAATCTAAGTCGGCCTGTTGACCAATTATATGAGCAATTGAAAGCTGTCGGGAAAATTGGTGTTATACCTCCTAAGATCTATTCTAAGCGCTTTCCTTCTGACTATGACCCTCAAGCAGTCTGCGCTTATCATTCTGGAGCTCCCGAGCATTCCACCAATGATTGTCGGGCATTGAAACATGAAATCCAGGATATGATCGAATTCGGAGAAATAGTGCTAAGGAAAAAGGGTGAACAGGGACAGAGCATAAGTACAAATCCCTTTCCCGAACACAAGGACGCCTTTGAGGCATCCACCCCCAATGAAGAAATTTGAGAATCCTGGAAGGGGCTGAATTAGTGAGATTCCTCTCCCTTGAAGGGAGTTTCGATAAATTTGGGGAGTTGTTTTGGTTAAAACCAATGAAAATCGTTCATACGCGTGTCTTTTGTTTAACTATGTTTTTTGTAAATAGTTTTCAATCAAGTGACTGCTAAAGACACGTTTCATGAATATTAAGTTTGGTTTTTGTCTGAAAATTCAATAAAATGTACAGTTTTATAAATTGTGACTTACACATTCTTTTCAGATGGCCAAGAATAAAATCGTCTGACCCTTTGGATATCACTGTTCAGAAATTTGATGGCAGCGATCTCACGAATGTGAATTTGAATTTCAAAATGAAAGGAGTAGGGGAAGAGACATTCAAAAATGTTTCAAAGAAGCCTGAATGGAGTAAAAGAAGTTCAAGCAGAATCAGGATCGAGATTAGGAATAAGAAGCAGTTAAACACTGTCCATCATGGTCAATATGATCGAAAGGATTGGTCTATGATTACGCTTAAAGGGTCAAATCAGGATCATTCAGACGAGAAGGCAAAGCATTAAGGTGGTTTTCGTCAGTACAAAATGAAGCCAAAAGGAGAGTTTGCCGCGAATTGGTAAGGTGCTCTTATCATCAAAAAGGTATCGCCTGATGGAGCACTTGTTCCCTCAATCAATCAATTCGGAGATGTGTAAGAAATTTTCATCTGATAAATGAAAGTTTTCTTTTAGAGTTAATGCGAAGAATGGAATGAAAGTCAGGCTCTCTTCTTTTTCCATTAAGACATTATATTCCTAGTTATCCCTTTTGAGCCTTCAGAATAGATCATTTCGTTTGGCAACCTCTGAGAATCGCAAATCCCACACTGGGGCAAATTTAGTTTTGAAAGAAGAGAAAAAGAGAGAAAACCCCACACTGGGGTAAATTCAATTTTTTAAGGAAAGTCGAAAGTAAAGGAAATGAACAAAAGAAAGCTTCAATTAAAAATAAACTGGAGCAAATTTTTAAAAAGTTGAAAGATGAATGAAAAAGGAAGAAAATGAAAGAAAAGAGAACCTCATTTGAGAATAAATTGGGGCAAATTTTGATTTAACCCTAAAATAGGGTTAACATGGAAATGCGATCTCAGATCATTTAAACCACTTTTTGAAGTCTGCCTTCAAGCCTTAACCTTTCCTAGCACCTCACCCGACCCCATTACAAAAGCCAAAAAGTCCTGGCTTCCATTCTTGGCATCACCTCTTTTAAAGAAATTTTCTAAGTCACATGGTAAATGATGTCAATACGCCTTCACTCATGTTGTAAAGGAAGGGGTTGTCGCATTGATGCCATTATTTCTTAAAACACATTTTTGAGTTGATAAAGGCTATTGGCAAGATTTGTTCATCAGGTGAAAATTCGAAAAGGGCACCTTTGAAAAGAAAAGGAAAAAGAAAAGAAGAAAAGAAAAAAAAAACAACAACAACAACAACAAAACAAAACAAAATGAAGAAAAAAAGAGCCAAAAGGGGGAGTAGCCTTAGTGAAAACTTGAAAGGGCGCTAAGGTAGAGTTTCATGAGGAAAAGTGAGGGTGGAATTAGAAACCTGGTGATTCGATTCATTTGGGATTCCTCCTCGCATTGTGGTTCTTCTGTTGCCGACATTGAACTCAGGGCGGATGATATCTAAAGGGTCAAGCGTGGCATTTTGTTTAAAGTCGGAATACTTTGGCTTTTCAAGCATAAATTGTCGAATTTATAGATTCATTTCTTTAAAATTAATTTTCTTTCAATAAAAAATAAATGATTGTTTTCATGTTACAGAAATT
Source organism: Coffea arabica (assembly GCF_036785885.1). Lineage (NCBI taxonomy): Eukaryota > Viridiplantae > Streptophyta > Magnoliopsida > Gentianales > Rubiaceae > Coffea > Coffea arabica. Next base: position 47,221,930 of record NC_092329.1, read on the forward strand.
TTCATCATCTGTTGTGTAAATAGAATATTCTTTCATCAGTTTCATAGTCTTATTTATCTCTTTAGGTTCATCAGATGGCAATCCCCCTGATTTATTGAAAATCCCTGGATACCAAGGGCCTTATTAGCATTGGAAGTCAATGGAATTTGATCAGATCACAGAGCATAGTTGAGTTTTCGAAGTATCAAGGGGAAAACATCAAAGTACTCATGTTTACACATTTCTTCAAGGAGGAATTGATCGAATGATGGTGGCATTACTTGTTCTTTCTTTTACAGGTTCATACGCGTTTCAAAGGACGAAACTGGGGCAACTTTTTGAACTGAGGAACGTCGCCCAAGAATTCTTATATGACTGAGGGATTCGGACCAAAGAAGAAGTGAATCAAAGTTTGAGCAACCCTGCCATAATGCAAATCAAATGATCGGTTGCACAATAAGTGGTGGAGACTGAGGCTAAAAAAAAAAAAATCTTGAAAAGTTTCTCCCGAACGAAAAGGAAAAAACGGGAAACATAAAAAATCATTTTCAATATCAGATTTTAAATTCTTGTTGGCGAATTTCAACTTCCGCTGCGCACCCTTCTATCTCCCCCTCTTGACAATCACGCTTAATTTCTTGACAAATTGAATGGCGAGATTGGATCTTATCCTACTGATCCCAAATATCACGTTGGGCCTGGATTTCGTGCCGCCAACATTTCCAAAGATCACGTTGGGCCTGGATTTCGTGCCGCCAACATTCCAACATCACGTTGCCGCCAACATTCCAAAGATCACGTTGGGCCTGAATTTCGTGCCGCCGCCGACATTCCAAATATCACGTTGGGCCTGGATTTCGTGCCGCCAACATTCCAAATATCACGTTGGGCCTGGATTTCGTGCCGCCGACATTCCAACATCACGTTGGGCCTGGACTTTGTGCCGCCAACATTCCAAATATCACGTTGGGCCTGGATTTTGTGCCGCCAACTTCACAAATGTCACATTGGGTCTGGATTTTATGCCGCCAACATCACCAACATCATGTTGGGTTTGGATTTTGTACCCCCAATTAAGGCAGGATCGGGTTTAATCCCACTGACCAATTCATCACACTGGGACAAGTCTTTGGATAATTTTTGAGCAAGTCTTATACAGTTTCTTCATACATATCAGCATTTCTTTTATTTTGCCACTAAACATGGATTAGTCCCACTAGTGAGCACTTAAATTTTGTTCGGGTCAGTCCCATGATTTAAATTTTGTTCGGGCCAGTCCCATGATTTAAATTTTGTTCGGATCAGTCCCGTTTTAAATTCCTGTTCGGGTCAGTCCCGTTTTAATTTCCTGTTCGGGCCAGTCCCGTTTTAAAATTCCTGTTCGGGTCAGTCCCGTTTTAAATTTCTTGTTCGGGTTAGTCCCGTTGTAAATTCCAGTTCGTTGGAATCATTTTGCGGCCAAATAACACAGGTAAGTATTTGGTGTCTACTTCTGTGTCTCAAGTTTTTTCAAAACTCAAACAAAGAGGGGCAAACTGTAGACACCAAATTTTAGCTTATTCATTTTTTGTTTTAGTAATAACTATTATCTATTTTTTGTTTTAAGGCACCTTTTAGCATTTTATAGCATTTTAGATTATTATTATCTATTATTTTATTTTTAGTTTTTATTTCGTATTAGTTTTGCCCTCTTGGCCATTTATCTTTATTTTTATTAAGATTTTTTAGCATAAAATTTGTCAAAAAGAGAAAATTATTCTTTAAAAATATGTTTTGTTTCCTTTTACTATTTATTGATTAAAAACAAAGGGAAAAGTGAGCCGCACATTGCAGCGCATGAATATCATTTTCAGGAAGAAAATAGGGCTAAGGGATCGGATGGCTGAAATATTGGTTGGAAGCCCACCCTTCATCCTCACCTTTGAGGTGAGGGTTTAGGGGTTGGAAGTTCCTATAAAAAGGAAAGAAACAGCCGAGAGAGAGGGGAGGGGTTTTGGAAATGACGGCTGAGATATTGGAGAGAGGACTGGGGTCGTGAGAGGACGGCAAAAAGAAAGAAACCAGAAGATTTTTGTGACGGCTGAAGTGAGAGTAGGAAAGGGGAGAGAGCCCGTGACAACTGAAAATCTAAAGCGGAAAAAGAAGGAAAAGATATAGAGTGAGCTTGGGAGGCAACGGTGGAGAAAAGCCAGAAAAACTTGTTGGCAGCTGAAGGGGGCGGCTGAAGAAAGAATTCTGGAAAGAAAAAGAGAGGCGGTGGATGAAAAAGAACGGGGTTTGACAGATCTACATACTTTCACTGGCGGTTTCTTTCATCAAGGTTGCATCAGATCTCGTTGGGTTTTCCGGGAAATTCGATCATCCTTCAAGGTAATCCTTTCTTTCATCCTTTCCCGCCTGTGCATCATTGGCCTCTGTAACCAAGAGTTTCGTTGCTTGTTTTTTGCTTTCACGTCATTTTCTTGTTCATGCGTTGTTCATTCAAATTTGGGCTCCATACTTCGAGTCCTGTGTTATGATGAGTCTTGAATTCTTTTTGTGTAGAAGATTCTCCATGTTTTTAGTTGGTAGCAAACCCAGTAGATGACAGGATTTTTCTCTTCAAATCTGCATGACTTTTATTCTGTTTTTCTTGCGTTCTTTGTCTGGAATTAAGAGATGACAAAGAAGCTCACTGATTTGGGTTTCCTTGTTAAGGACTTATGAATAAAAGGTGTTTGCTTGCTTCCATTCGTGAACCTGGAGAGATGTTCGCTGAGTGTGTTCAGTTTTTTTTTGCCCGTTTTTTGACCACAAAGCTATGGTTTGGGCCTTAGGTTCTTATCTGGCGAGTTTATTTGGAAGTTTCGGTAGGAGGTTTAAAGTATTTTTGTTTGTGTTTTGATAAGCTGCATTTTTGCAGCAGTAGGTTGTCGAATTAGTTCCTTAGCACTTGCGTAGGAAACTCGATGGAAGTTTAGACCTTTTTGGCATATATGGCTGCTGTTCATTTTAGTTTCTGTTTGTTTTAATGCTTTGAAAACAGTTTTCGATATCTTAAGATCACTCACAAGGTTTGAAAATTGTCTGATGAGCCTGTTTGTCGGACTTCAGAATGCTTAGAGTTGCGCATAAAATTTGCTGCAACAAGCTGAAAGCCTTTGGCTTGTTGCAGCGGCATGGATCAAATTCTGTTTTCCTCTTTCGCTGGTTTAAGTTTTGAAGCTTACGATTTCCTTGGTCTTTGGCTAAGTGTGTCCTGGACATGTTTGCTGCGAGTTTATATTTTTCTCTGTTGTAGTTTTACATTCTGTTGCATCATGAAGTGTCGGATACCTGTAATGTCTTCTTGTTGCATGTTTTTCTTTAGTGTTTCAGGTTGTATTTCTCCACTTTCTTTTGATATTAGTCAATTCAAATGCTTTGCCACAATTTTGCAATATGGATTCGTGTCTCATGTAGTCGATAGCTGATAGGTGAGGTCTTAGTATTAGATGAATCTGGTCTGCATGATGAAATGGAAAGAAAAGCCGCGGCTGAAAACTTGCAGCAAACTTGGAAGCAAAAGAAAGCATGTTTCATTTTTAGTTGCAGAAGTTTAAGTCTCACGTAACTTGCATGGATTTGCATGAAATAATTCTTTGAAAATTACACTTTGGCCCCAAGTCTCCCTTTGTTTTACTATGGCCCAAGTAATTGAAAAATCCATCAAATCGACCCTTCAATTTTCTTTTTTCCTTTCAATTAGGCCCCAACTTTGCGAACATGGATGTTTAAGTTGTTTAAATGCTTTAATACTTATGTGATTATTTGTGATTACTTGACCTTTTCTTGCTCCTGGACCTTTAGAGTTCCTAAAATGTTTCAATTGGCCTTGATTGATTGATTAATGGTTGCTATTGGGTCTTTAGTCATTTTGATATTTTAGAAATTTGATCAATGATTCACTTTTGCTTGGAAATTATGCATTATTTGATCATTTTTAAGTTACAATTGAAGAAGGATTCGATAATTTTGTGGATTCAAATTGGCTTATTTACATTTTTTCACTAAATTGGTGCATTAATTCTTTGTTTTGATGATTTTTAGCCCAAGTTATCCCTTTCTTTGGTGACTTTAACCCAAGTTAAGTCGTGTTTACTTTACTAACATCATAAACGGGGAGGTATAATTTCTTTTATCCCTTTTTGTCTCTCTCCTATGTGATTCAACGTGCTAAGTGAGAATTGCATGTCTACTTTGCTTTCCTTGCCTTTCTTTAATTTCTTTCATTTATTTCATTTACTTTTACTTTTATTAAGTTATTCTTTTATGGGGTATGTGTACACCTCTTGGCTTGTAATAGATAGGGCTTGGAGAGCAATTTTATCCATTTTTCCCCTTCCCCTTATTTTTTAGTTAGCAAATGTAATATGTTCATTACTTGCTTTTGTTGCTATGTGTTAATTTGCTTTATTAGGCTCTTGCATTTAGTCGAGCATGCTAAGTGTTATGTGCTACGTGTTTATAGATGATTTGTATGTCTACTTGCTTTCTATAGTCGTAGATGAATATGATGGATGAATGTACGTCACCACACTAGTCCAACGCTAGTTATGGCTCATTGTCCCATTTTCCACTAGTCCAACGCTAGTAGGAATTCATAGAAAGGGCTAGTCCAATGCTAGACCCAATAGGCCGTCCCCTCTCGTTAGTACATACTTGCATGTTTCACTACATTTCATACATTTTTCTTAGTTTTTTTTTAGCATTTGGCATGCCCCTCCAACCTTTTCCCTTTCATTTTAGGTTTTTGCATCCTCATGCTAGTTATAGGGTACATTTGCTTGAGAGTCCCCTTTTGGTAAGGGAAACGAGCGAGTGTGGCTACAAAATAGCTTTAGCACGCTAGTTCTTCCTTCTAATCAAAGGGAAAATTAAAATCGTGAAGTTAGAAGTCATTCCCGTACCCGACTTGATGTATTCCTCTAGGTTCATATACTCTCATTTTTATCATATCACTTCCTCACTTTTTTATCCACATTTTCTCACTACTTATATTTTTTCTCAATCCACATGCCATGTTCGCACATTTTTCTTCTTTTCCTATCACTTACTTATTTTTCTACCTCACAAATTGCACCCAATTGCACTTATATATTTACTACCATTATACCTTATTTTCATCCACTTGCACACAAATACCTTTATTTTCTCCATTGGCACACATGCACTTTCCTTACACACATGCACTTTTCTTACATTTGCACACTTGCACTTACATTTGTTTTTATTTTACTTGCTTTTGCACACTTACACTCATACTTGAGTCTTCATTTGCATTATTCATGACCTCTATGAGGGCTTTCCTTACTGGCCATCACAATTCATGTGGTTGGGACCAAAAAATCTCATAAGAGACATTTTAGATTTAGGATTGCATCTTTTTCATATCCATTAGTTACATCCAACATGCAACGCATATTTTGGGTAGAAGAATTAGGAAAAGTGGGGCTAAGTCACGCAACTAGCTTTGGCTAGGGTAAGAGAGTGCCTTAGGCTTTGCCTTTGCCTTCTCCCGTATCAAATGTGACCCCCGATCATTTTCTTTGGTTACGTAGATCTAAAATTCTTTAAAAAGGGTTTGTTTACTTTTCTTTCCAAAAATAAAAATCATTTTTTGGGTGACTTGGTACACCCTAACTCTATACCAAGTGGCGACTCCATTTTCCATTCAAAAAACCCTTTTTGAACTTTATTTGGCCAAACCGTCGCATTTCACAATCCCACGGCCTTTTATTTTTACTCTCACACATATATCCCACACACTACTTCACACCTTCAAAACGTGGGGCGCAACAGCTTGGCGACTCCACTGGGGATTTCCTAAATGGGTCTGAGCATTTGATCTAGCCATTCTTTTCCGTTTTCTACCCTTTTTATGCATAGCATTTGGATATTAGGGTTGCATTTTTCATTTTTAGAACCTTTTGCCTCGCGCGCATATCAAACTACCTCCTCACTCACGTATGTATGATTTGGTTGTTTGGATGTATGTTTTAGTTGTCTTATCTCGCGCTTTGCATTGCATTTGGGTGGGGGACATCACCTTAGAGTCTCGCGTTGGTTTTCGATCCCTCCCCTCCAAACGAGCACTAGCATACGTGCATATGCTTTATTTTTATCCCTCATTTATTTTTCTTTTAGTGGCTTGTCACGCCACTCCACCCTATTAGGATTAGGTGACCTACTTGGACATGTGATCGTGACACGACGTGTGCGTAGCATGATTCGAGGGGTCACTCAATCTTCCGCTTTAAATTTTGGGTTGATAGCCTTTAGTTTTTAGTCGAAGGTTGAGGATTATTTTTAGATTCACCCAGATATGTAGCCGTGACACGACGTGTGCGTAGCAATGTCTGGGGAATCGCTCGAGCCACCGACAAGGAACCTTGGGAGTGATGACCTTTGGTTTCCAAGTCTGAAGGCTCGGGGACCTAAGTTTATCGAGTCTAGATGCATTAGTGAACCTCAACCTCATGCATCCATATTAGAATTGCTTAGGATAGAGTCGACCTTATCCTAAATTAGGAACACTATTCACGAGGGGAGGGGTCCTACCCCTTTTTCCTTATTTATCTTTGTTGCTTTTTATATTATCTAAATTGTCCAACGTGTTATGTGATTATGTGTTGAACTAACTTTCCTTGTCTCTTGTCTTTTGCATTCACAAATGTTAGGAAATAAGAAGTCTGGCATGATCCTCTTTTAGGACCTACCCTTATCAATAGGTTATTGCACGTTTAAAAATTCTGGTATATTTATAAATTAATGGCATATCATTTTAGGCCTACCCTGACATACAAAGGGTCCCTTTAGGTCATAATATAATTGCATGTTTTATCACTTTAATAAACTGGCATCATGCATAAACTCTAGAAGGGAATGCCATTTAGGGATCCTGTGTTAGGAATAAACCACTTCGTGTCTCGGATACTTAATCCAAAGAGACTTGCACGTTTACATTTTGTACCATCCAAAGGGGTAGTGCACAAGGTAAGGTAGGATCCGATCTTTTCGAAAATGGTAAAGTAATTTTTGCACATTGGAATACGAGCGTCTAATAATCACTTTTGGCCATTTTGTCAACATTGGTAAAAATCCCTTGCGTAAAGGACATTAATTCGAAGAACTTCACAAATAATTCCTCACTATTGAGATGATAAATGAATTGAGGCCAAAATTTGATATTAGAAGGCTCATAGATTAATGCATCGCAATAAATTTTTGAAAATTACCAATGGGTGGACAATTCAACCCATTTTTGAATTTCCATCAATTCATTTGACCAATCTGGTCATTTTTGAATAAATAATCAAATTTCATTTAATACATTTGACCATTTTACCCTTTTTAAGGTAATCTGGTCGATTTTTGAATAAATCATCAATTTCAGCCTTTTCATTTGACTTGTTTATTTCTTTTTAGGGTTTAAATCTAAGGTTCATTGAATAAATTAGTCGAGACATTGCAATCCTTTCAAAAGCAGGCTCTTTTGCACATCATGCGTCAATCAAAGTAAGTAATCCATTTGGAACGTAGTCCTCATTTTTAGGGCAAATGTCTCTTCACTCCGATTGACCAAATTTTTCAAATCATTTTTTTTCACTCAATCAGTTGATCGGATTCATCAAGGTATGGTATAGTGCCTACCTCAGAGGATTGCATTCTCATGTTAGGCCTACCCTTGGCACTAAAAGGGTCCCCCAATAGGACATGCATCCAAATTACTTTAATTATTACTAACTCCTGTCTTTTTCTTTTCCTTTTTCTTTTTTGACAACAGTCAATCAAGAAGGGCATCTAATAGGGGTTTTCCTACGTTCTCAGGTAGTAATTACAAATATTGCTACATGAAGAAGCCCCATTATTACCCGATCACATAGCCGAGCTTCAAGAGATAGTGTAAACATGAGTACCCATCCCGAATCATCTGATAGGCCTGCAACAACATCAGCGACTAACTTAGCAAATCTGGGAGCTCAACTGAGCGAAGTTCTAAACCGATTTAATGAACTAAGCATTGAAATGATGGCCCAACGGCGCGTGATCGACCAATTGGTCACTGGGGGTGCTAGCGGTGAGCAACAACACGAACCCTTACCCCCCGGCCAATCTGAACCAATACTCTTACCTTATACTCAAGCCTCTGTTACTTCACAAGTCATAAACCCATCGGAGGAAGCTTTTACTTATCCCACTCATGGCCCACAACCTACTTATGTACCTCACATCCAAATTAACCCTTCTCATGCCCAAATCCCCCAGAATTATCCGCCAATCACTATGAGCATGCCATTTGAACCTCAAGGACCACATTATTACTCCACCGCTGAGCCATTCACCTTAGATACCGCCGCCCAAGGGAAGGCTGAAGCTGGGGAATCATCCGCACCGGTTGATAAGAATTTGCTAAAAAGATTGGATAAGTTTGAGGAGTTCATAAGGAAAAATCAAGGTCTGAGCAAACAAGGAAGTCTAGACTACAACGATCTGTGCCTATTTCCGGATATGCAATTGCCAATGGGTTTCAAAGCGCCCAAATTTAGCAAGTACGATGGAACTGGCAATCCCAAAACACACCTTCGGATGTTCGCAAACAAACTTGGAAAGCCGATAGATGATGAGAATTTACCTGTACGTTTATTTCCCGAGAGCCTAGAAGGCGACGCGTTGGATTGGTATTCCAATTTGAAGCCTGAGGATATGAGATCTTGGATGGATTTGTCAACTGCTTTTATGAGGCAGTACAAATACAATTGCGAGCTTGCTCCAACGAGGGCCACACTTGAGGGGACTAAAAGAAAACCATCTGAGGACCACAAGACGTACGCGAAGAGATGGAGGAAATTGGCCGCCAAGGTGGAGCCTCCTATGACTGAAAACGAGATTGTTCGCACGTTCATCAAAGCTCATGACCCGCCTTACTTTGAGAAGATTTTTCGAATGACCGGGTGTTCCTTTGCCGAAATTGTCAATAAATTGGAAGAATTTGATGAGTTTGTGAAGGCCGGAAAAATTGTTAGTGTGTCAACATTGAAGATGCAACTAGAGACTCTGCAAGGCCAGAATGACAGTGGGAAAAAATCCCAATCTAAGGGAAAAGAAGAGGAAACTGCTTTTGTTGGGGATCAGGGCCCCTCGGCCAGACCTAGATTTTCAAACCGCCTTGCTTATTCATCACCCTATCCATACTACCCAAACTCCCGTCCTATCCACCATACTACCATTAACCATTCTCAACCTCGACCAAATTATCCAAATGTACTCACACCACCCTTTCAAAATCCTCAACCAAATCTCCAAACTAGACCTCGCCCTTCTTTTAACCCAAGACCTATTCCACCCCCTAGCCCAAATTACTACTACCAACAAACCAGTGACACCCAAAATTCAACGTCACACCGAACCTTCACCAATCTAAGTCGGCCTGTTGACCAATTATATGAGCAATTGAAAGCTGTCGGGAAAATTGGTGTTATACCTCCTAAGATCTATTCTAAGCGCTTTCCTTCTGACTATGACCCTCAAGCAGTCTGCGCTTATCATTCTGGAGCTCCCGAGCATTCCACCAATGATTGTCGGGCATTGAAACATGAAATCCAGGATATGATCGAATTCGGAGAAATAGTGCTAAGGAAAAAGGGTGAACAGGGACAGAGCATAAGTACAAATCCCTTTCCCGAACACAAGGACGCCTTTGAGGCATCCACCCCCAATGAAGAAATTTGAGAATCCTGGAAGGGGCTGAATTAGTGAGATTCCTCTCCCTTGAAGGGAGTTTCGATAAATTTGGGGAGTTGTTTTGGTTAAAACCAATGAAAATCGTTCATACACGTGTCTTTTGTTTAACTATGTTTTTTGTAAATAGTTTTCAATCAAGTGACTGCTAAAGACACGTTTCATGAATATTAAGTTTGGTTTTTGTCTGAAAATTCAATAAAATGTACAGTTTTATAAATTGTGACTTACACATTCTTTTCAGATGGCCAAGAATAAAATCGTCTGACCCTTTGGATATCACTGTTCAGAAATTTGATGGCAGCGATCTCACGAATGTGAATTTGAATTTCAAAATGAAAGGAGTAGGGGAAGAGACATTCAAAAATGTTTCAAAGAAGCCTGAATGGAGTAAAAGAAGTTCAAGCAGAATCAGGATCGAGATTAGGAATAAGAAGCAGTTAAACACTGTCCATCATGGTCAATATGATCGAAAGGATTGGTCTATGATTACGCTTAAAGGGTCAAATCAGGATCATTCAGACGAGAAGGCAAAGCATTAAGGTAGTTTTCGTCAGTACAAAATGAAGCCAAAAGGAGAGTTTGCCGCGAATTGGTAAGGTGCTCTTATCATCAAAAAGGTATCGCCTGATGGAGCACTTGTTCCCTCAATCAATCAATTCGGAGATGTGTAAGAAATTTTCATCTGATAAATGAAAGTTTTCTTTTAGAGTTAATGCGAAGAATGGAATGAAAGTCAGGCTCTCTTCTTTTTCCATTAAGACATTATATTCCTAGTTATCCCTTTTGAGCCTTCAGAATAGATCATTTCGTTTGGCAACCTCTGAGAATCGCAAATCCCACACTGGGGCAAATTTAGTTTTGAAAGAAGAGAAAAAGAGAGAAAACCCCACACTGGGGTAAATTCAATTTTTTAAGGAAAGTCGAAAGTAAAGGAAATGAACAAAAGAAAGCTTCAATTAAAAATAAACTGGAGCAAATTTTTAAAAAGTTGAAAGATGAATGAAAAAGGAAGAAAATGAAAGAAAAGAGAACCTCATTTGAGAATAAATTGGGGCAAATTTTGATTTAACCCTAAAATAGGGTTAACATGGAAATGCGATCTCAGATCATTTAAACCACTTTTTGAAGTCTGCCTTCAAGCCTTAACCTTTCCTAGCACCTCACCCGACCCCATTACAAAAGCCAAAAAGTCCTGGCTTCCATTCTTGGCATCACCTCTTTTAAAGAAATTTTCTAAGTCACATGGTAAATGATGTCAATACGCCTTCACTCATGTTGTAAAGGAAGGGGTTGTCGCATTGATGCCATTATTTCTTAAAACACATTTTTGAGTTGATAAAGGCTATTGGCAAGATTTGTTCATCAGGTGAAAATTCGAAAAGGGCACCTTTGAAAAGAAAAGGAAAAAGAAAAGAAGAAAAGAAAAAAAAAACAACAACAACAACAACAAAACAAAACAAAATGAAGAAAAAAAGAGCCAAAAGGGGGAGTAGCCTTAGTGAAAACTTGAAAGGGCGCTAAGGTAGAGTTTCATGAGGAAAAGTGAGGGTGGAATTAGAAACCTGGTGATTCGATTCATTTGGGATTCCTCCTCGCATTGTGGTTCTTCTGTTGCCGACATTGAACTCAGGGCGGATGATATCTAAAGGGTCAAGCGTGGCATTTTGTTTAAAGTCGGAATACTTTGGCTTTTCAAGCATAAATTGTCGAATTTATAGATTCATTTCTTTAAAATTAATTTTCTTTCAATAAAAAATAAATGATTGTTTTCATGTTACAGAAATTTTCATCATCTGTTGTGTAAATAGAATATTCTTTCATCAGTTTCATAGTCTTATTTATCTCTTTAGGTTCATCAGATGGCAATCCCCCTGATTTATTGAAAATCCCTGGATACCAAGGGCCTTATTAGCATTGGAAGTCAATGGAATTTGATCAGATCACAGAGCATAGTTGAGTTTTCGAAGTATCAAGGGGAAAACATCAAAGTACTCATGTTTACACATTTCTTCAAGGAGGAATTGATCGAATGATGGTGGCATTACTTGTTCTTTCTTTTACAGGTTCATACGCGTTTCAAAGGACGAAACTGGGGCAACTTTTTGAACTGAGGAACGTCGCCCAAGAATTCTTATATGACTGAGGGATTCGGACCAAAGAAGAAGTGAATCAAAGTTTGAGCAACCCTGCCATAATGCAAATCAAATGATCGGTTGCACAATAAGTGGTGGAGACTGAGGCTAAAAAAAAAAAAATCTTGAAAAGTTTCTCCCGAACGAAAAGGAAAAAACGGGAAACATAAAAAATCATTTTCAATATCAGATTTTAAATTCTTGTTGGCGAATTTCAACTTCCGCTGCGCACCCTTCTATCTCCCCCTCTTGACAATCACGCTTAATTTCTTGACAAATTGAATGGCGAGATTGGATCTTATCCTACTGATCCCAAATATCACGTTGGGCCTGGATTTCGTGCCGCCAACATTTCCAAAGATCACGTTGGGCCTGGATTTCGTGCCGCCAACATTCCAACATCACGTTGCCGCCAACATTCCAAAGATCACGTTGGGCCTGAATTTCGTGCCGCCGCCGACATTCCAAATATCACGTTGGGCCTGGATTTCGTGCCGCCAACATTCCAAATATCACGTTGGGCCTGGATTTCGTGCCGCCGACATTCCAACATCACGTTGGGCCTGGACTTTGTGCCGCCAACATTCCAAATATCACGTTGGGCCTGGATTTTGTGCCGCCAACTTCACAAATGTCACATTGGGTCTGGATTTTATGCCGCCAACATCACCAACATCATGTTGGGTTTGGATTTTGTACCCCCAATTAAGGCAGGATCGGGTTTAATCCCACTGACCAATTCATCACACTGGGACAAGTCTTTGGATAATTTTTGAGCAAGTCTTATACAGTTTCTTCATACATATCAGCATTTCTTTTATTTTGCCACTAAACATGGATTAGTCCCACTAGTGAGCACTTAAATTTTGTTCGGGTCAGTCCCATGATTTAAATTTTGTTCGGGCCAGTCCCATGATTTAAATTTTGTTCGGATCAGTCCCGTTTTAAATTCCTGTTCGGGTCAGTCCCGTTTTAATTTCCTGTTCGGGCCAGTCCCGTTTTAAAATTCCTGTTCGGGTCAGTCCCGTTTTAAATTTCTTGTTCGGGTTAGTCCCGTTGTAAATTCCAGTTCGTTGGAATCATTTTGCGGCCAAATAACACAGGTAAGTATTTGGTGTCTACTTCTGTGTCTCAAGTTTTTTCAAAACTCAAACAAAGAGGGGCAAACTGTAGACACCAAATTTTAGCTTATTCATTTTTTGTTTTAGTAATAACTATTATCTATTTTTTGTTTTAAGGCACCTTTTAGCATTTTATAGCATTTTAGATTATTATTATCTATTATTTTATTTTTAATTTTTATTTCGTATTAGTTTTGCCCTCTTGACCATTTATCTTTATTTTTATTAAGATTTTTTAGCATAAAATTTGTCAAAAAGAGAAAATTATTCTTTAAAAATATGTTTTGTTTCCTTTTACTATTTATTGATTAAAAACAAAGGGAAAAGTGAGCCGCACATTGCAGCGCATGAATATCATTTTCAGGAAGAAAATAGGGCTAAGGGATCGGATGGCTGAAATATTGGTTGGAAGCCCACCCTTCATCCTCACCTTTGAGGTGAGGGTTTAGGGGTTGGAAGTTCCTATAAAAAGGAAAGAAACAGCCGAGAGAGAGGGGAGGGGTTTTGGAAATGACGGCTGAGATATTGGAGAGAGGACTGGGGTCGTGAGAGGACGGCAAAAAGAAAGAAACCAGAAGATTTTTGTGACGGCTGAAGTGAGAGTAGGAAAGGGGAGAGAGCCCGTGACAACTGAAAATCTAAAGCGGAAAAAGAAGGAAAAGATATAGAGTGAGCTTGGGAGGCAACGGCGGAGAAAAGCCAGAAAAACTGGTTGGCAGCTGAAGGGGGCGGCTGAAGAAAGAATTCCGGAAAGAAAAAGAGAGGCGGTGGATGAAAAAGAACGGGGTTTGACAGATCTACATACTTTCACTGGCGGTTTCTTTCATCAAGGTTGCATCAGATCTCGTTGGGTTTTTCGGGAAATTCGATCATCCTTCAAGGTAATCCTTTCTTTCATCCTTTCCCACCTGTGCATCATTGGCCTCTGTAACCAAGAGTTTCGTTGCTTGTTTTTTGCTTTCACGTCATTTTCTTGTTCATGCGTTGTTCATTCAAATTTGGGCTCCATACTTCGGGTCCTGTGTTATGATGAGTCTTGAATTCTTTTTGTGTAGAAGATTCTCCATGTTTTTAGTTGGTAGCAAACCCAGTAGATGACAGGATTTTTCTCTTCAAATCTGCATGATTTTTATTCTCTTTTTCTTGCGTTCTTTGTCTGGAATTAAGAGATGACAAAGAAGCTCACTGATTTGGGTTTCCTTGTTAAGGACTTATGAATAAAAGGTGTTTGCTTGCTTCCATTCGTGAACCTGGAGAGATGTTCGCTGAGTGTGTTCAGTTTTTTTTTTTGCCTGTTTTTTGACCACAAAGCTATGGTTTGGGCCTTAGGTTCTTATCTGGTGAGTTTATTTGGAAGTTTCGGTAGGAGGTTTAAAGTATTTTTGTTTGTGTTTTGATAAGCTGCATTTTTGCAGCAGTAGGTTGTCGAATTAGTTCCTTGGCACTTGCGTAGGAAACTCGATGGAAGTTTAGACCTTTTTGGCATATATGGCTGCTGTTCATTTTAGTTTCCGTTTGTTTTAATGCTTTGAAAACAGTTTTCGATGTCTTAATATCACTCACAAGGTTTGGAAATTGTCTGATGAGCCTGTTTGTCGGACTTCAGAATGCTTAGAGTTGCGCATAAAATTTGCTTCAACAAACTGAAAGCCTTTGGCTTGTTGCAGCGGCATGGATCAAATTCTGTTTTCCTCTTTCGCTGGTTTAAGTTTTGAAGCTTACGATTTCCTTGGTCTTTGGCTAAGTGTGTCCTGGACATGTTTGCTGCGAGTTTATATTTTTCTCTGTTGTAGTTTTACATTCTGTTGCATCATGAAGTGTCGGATACCTGTAATGTCTTCTTGTTGCATGTTTTTCTTTAGTGTTTCAGGTTGTATTTCTCCACTTTCTTTTGATATTAGTCAATTCAAATGCTTTGCCACAATTTTGCAATATGGATTCGTGTCTCATGTAGTCGATAGCTGATAGGTGAGGTCTTAGTATTAGATGAATCTGGTCTGCATGATGAAATGGAAAGAAAAGCCGCGGCTGAAAACTTGCAGCAAACTTGGAAGCAAAAGAAAGCATGTTTCATTTTTAGTTGCAGAAGTTTAAGTCTCACGTAGCTTGCATGGATTTGCATGAAATAATTCTCTAAAAATTGCACTTTGGCCCCAAGTCTCCCTTTGTTTTACTATGGCCCAAGTAATTGAAAAATTCATCAAATCGACCCTTCAATTTTCTTTTTTCCTTTCAATTAGGCCCCAGCTTTGCGAACATGGATGTTTAAGTTGTTTAAATGCTTTAATACTTATGTGATTATTTGTGATTACTTGACCTTTTCTTGCTCCTGGACCTTTAGAGTTCCTAAAATGTTTCAATTGGCCTTGATTGATTGATTAATGGTTGCTATTGGGTCTTTAGTCATTTTGATATTTTAGAAATTTGATCAATGATTCACTTTTGCTTGAAAATTATGCATTATTTGATCATTTTTAAGTTACAATTGAAGAAGGATTCGATGATTTTGTAGATTCAAATTGGCTTATTTACATTTTTCCACTAAATTGGTGCATTAATTCTTTGTTTTGATGATTTTTAGCCCAAGTTATCCCTTTCTTTGGTGACTTTAGCCCAAGTTAAGTCGTGTTTACTTTACTAACATCATAAACGGGGAGGTATAATTTCTTTTATCCCTTTTTGTCTCTCTCCTATGTGATTCAACGTGTTAAGTGAGAATTGCATGTCTACTTTGCTTTCCTTGCCTTTCTTTAATTCCTTTAATTCCTTTCATTTACTTTTGCTTTTATTAAGTTATTCTTTTATGGGGTATGTGTACACCTCTTGGCTTGTAATAGATAGGGCTTGGAGAGCAATTTTGTCCATTTTTCCCCTTCCCTTTTTATTTTAGTTAGCAAATGTAATAGGTTCATTGCTTGCTTTTATTGTTATGTGTTAATTTGCTTTATTAGACTCTTGCATTTAGTCGAGCATGCTAAGTGTTATGTGCTACGTGTTTATAGATGATTTGTATGTCTACTTGCTTTCTATAGTCGTAGATGAATATGATGGATGAATGTACGTCACCACACTAGTCCAACGCTAGTTGTGGCTCATTGTCCCGTTTTTCACTAGTCCAACGCTAGTAGAAATTCATAGAAAGGGCTAGTCCAATGCTAGACCCAATAGGCCGTCCCCTCTCGTTAGTACGTACTTGCATGTTTCACTACATTTCATACATTTCTCTTAGTTTTTTTTTTAGCATTTGGCATGCCCCTCCAACCCTTTCCCTTTCATTTTAGGTTTTTGCATTCTCATGCTAGTTATAGGGTACATTTCCTTGAGAGTCCCTTTTTGGTAAGGGAAACGAGTGAGTGTGGCTACAAAATAGCCTTAGCACGCTAATTCTTCCTTCTAATCAAAGGGAAAATTAAAATCGTGAAATTAGGAGTCATTCCCGTACCCGACTTGATGCATTCCTCTAGGTTTATACACTCTCATTTTTATCATATCACTTCCTCACTTTCTTATCCACATTTTCTCACTACTTATATTTTTTCTCAATCCACATGCCATGTTCGCACATTTTTCTTCTTTTCCTATCACTTACTTATTTTTCTACCTCACAAATTGTACCCAATTGGACTTATATATTTACTACCATTATACCTTATTTTCATCCACTTGCACACAAATATCTTTATTTTCTCCATTGGCACACATGCACTTTCCTTACACACATGCACTTTTCTTACATTTGCACACTTGCACTTACATTTGTTTTTATTTTACTTGCATTTGCACACTTACACTCATACTTGAGTCTTCATTTGCATTATTCATGACTTCTATGAGAGTTTTCCTTACTGGCCATCACAATTCATGTGGTTGGAACCAAAAAGCCTCATAAGAGACATTTTAGATTTAGGATTGCATCTTTTTCATATCCATTAGTTACATCCAACATGCAACGCATATTTTGGGTAGAAGAATTAGGAAAAGTGGGGCTAAGTCATGCAACTAGCTTTGGCTAGGGTAAGGGAGTGCCTTAGGCTTTGCCTTTGCCTTCTCCCTTATCAAATGTGACCACCCGATCCTTTTCTTTGGTTACGTAGATCTAAAATTCTTTAAAAAGTGTTTGTTTACTTTTCTTTCCAAAAACAAAAATCATTTTTTGGGTGACTTTGTACACCCTAACTCTATACCAAGTGGTGACTCCATTTTCCATTCAAAAAAACCCTTTTTGAACTTTATTTGGCCAAACCGTCGCATTTCACAATCCCACGGCCTTTTATTTTTACTCTCACACATATATCCCACACACTGCTTCACACCTTCAAAAAGTGGGGCGCGACAACGTGATTTGATCCCTAATGATAAATATCAAATTTTAGTGCTTTTTTTAATGTGTGGGTTGGGATTAAATTAATTAAGTAATTTAATAGATAAATGGCAATGATGGAATCATATTATCTTCTCTTTTCTAATATCACTTTTTAATTATCGATTGGAATTAAATGTTGCAAAATAATTAATCTTAAGGGAGTAATTTTCGAAATCTAGAGGGAGGTCGGTGAAATAGTCAAAAACCTCAAGGGAGGTTTTGAAATTATCCCTAGATTTAAATGATATTTAATGGTCAACAACTAACATTTTTTTCAATTTTGATTTTGTAATTTAATTTTGATATTTGCTTCAATGCATTGATTTTACAATGAATGTTAAGCAAATTATTTGATGCTAACAGGGGTAAGGCCCACAAAATAAGAATGTTCAATGTTCATTCCTTGGCCTAATTGGTGACTTGATGTTATAGGGGCAGATCATGATACCAAATTTGTAACTGGAAGGGAGGTAAAAGTAATTTTTCTTTTGTATTTGCAGATTCTAATTGAAATTGTGATGTGGATACCTAGGGATTATTTTTTTTGTCATGTGGATACCTAGGGAAATTGTCTGTGGTAAAAGTAAATTTTTTTTTTTGTATTTGCAGATTCTAATTGAAATTGTCATGTGGATACCTAGGGATTATTTGTGAAATTATAACAACATATAAGAGGAAGATATTATACTTTTGTTAAATCTAGGGTAAATGAGCCTAATAACCTAGTTTTTTTTGATTTTTTTTTTTTTTTTTTTTTTTTAGGTGTGTCCCGCAGGGAGTGTACCCCGCAGACTATTCACCACCCTCAGCAACTTGCTGGCAGCAAGGTTCGAACCAGAGCCTAATAACCTAGTGTCTAAGCTTGTTTGATTTATTTAATGAATTTAAAATTTTGTTCAAACTTGACTTATTTATTTTGCTCAATTCAGCATTTTTCAAGTTGTCAACATTTTTCAAGTATTAACAAATAATAAAGCCAAATAATAGAAATAGAAAACATCATAGAAACTTCTAATTTATAATCAAGAAAAATAAAAAAGGAATTGGTGAATTATAGAACAAAATAAAAAATGTCAATATTTTCATACTAGTAACTTTTAATATGCAAGCAAGGAAAATAATAAATTACAATACATGATTGGCAAGAAACCAAAAAACTATAAGTTGGTTGATCAAAATATATAATAAGGCATAATAAATAGAAATGTATATAAGGTGGAAACCATCAAATTCATTGAGTATTGCTATAAATAAGGAAGTGAAAAGGAAGAGATTAATTGTTGCCAAAATTTAGAATATTAATAGAAAAATATCCAAAAATACCAATAATTATAGGTCCATGTAGTGAGCAAATATATAGTTCTTGGTTGATCAAAATATGTAATAAGGCATAATAAATAGAAATCCAAAAATTCATTAAGTATTGTTATAAATAAGGAAGTGAAAAGGAAAGGGATTAATTATTGTCAAAAAAAATAGAATAGTAATAGAAAAGTGCCAAAAAATACAAACAATTTATAGGTCTATGTAGCGAACAAATATATAGTTCAATGGGAAGAGGTTTAGAGTAGCTAATCAGCAAAACAATATATACGCATGTTTTGGCAAAATAGGAATTTTTAAACTTTCAAGTTTTTTTGTTGATAGTTGCACCAATACATATTAACTTGTTAAAAATTTATTCATTATTTTCTAACTTCATTGGTGGAAGCATGCACACTTTCTTATTAACAGTTGTACTAGTACATATTAACTTGTTAAAAATTCATTCATTATTTCCTAATTTCATTGGTGGAAACATACACTGCATAAAACTTAGGGTAAAATATAACAAACCCCCTGTTGTTAAGATAACAGGCACGAAACCCCCTTATCGTTTGAAAAATCTACTTAACCCTCTTGTGCTTTGGATTTCTTTGGATTTTACCTACCAATGAGCTGGGAAGCTAGCAAGTGATGTTGACGTGACCTAAAGGTCGCTTGTGACTGAAAGAGACTTATTTATGGAATAAGATACTACTTTTCATTCCAATTTTGCCCTCCATATCACTTATAAATGAAACCCACCATAGCTGTGGTTTTGCAAATCGAAAAATTGGAAAAAGAGACACAAAACTAAGACAAAAATCGTAAGAACGCAGCTTTGGAGGGCACAAAATAGCTTTATTCAAGGAAGAAGCTAAAAATGTCAAACTGTCAAAACTTTGGCGGTGGATCGAGGAACCAAAAGGTACCAATACAGGCGATGTTTTGCAAAAATAAAGCAAAGATTAAGTTGGTGGAATCTAAAAAATAATCAGAAGATATGATGTACTTTGTATGTGAAAATGGTGTTTGTTCATTTTGGGCATAGTGTAACCCAATTAGTAGAGAGGGATGCACTAATAAATAATCCTACTAAAGTCCATACATGGAAGAGGTTTCACCAACTGGATCTGCAACGCCGAAAAGATTTTTCAACTCTAGGCAAGGGATGGAAAGTATTAAATATAACATCATTATGGGACTGCAGTTGAAGATTCACAGTGTGTAAAGTAATTATGGGGCTGATGAAAATGATGATGATGGTGTCTTTAGTTGTGTCTTTTTTGTCACTAGTTGTTATACGTATGAGATAAATGTTTTGGACAAATAGTAGTGTAGTAAATTTATAGTAGATGAAGAAGTTGGGCACAATAATAGATTTTGTTATGTCCAACTTGTTTTACATGTAATGAAGTACACATTCTAGTTTCAAGTAAGAAGAATGAATGAAGCTGCGTTGTTTTATTGCAGGCAAACCAATGCTGTAATTTCGATATTGAATAATTACATGAAAAAAAAAATTGAAAGACCTAAGAATTCACTGTAATAAACTAGTCAAATTAAACCATTTTCAGTAAAGATATCACCAGCAATACTACCACAAATGCCACAAAAAAGCAGCATATTGCCACATCCATACCATAATGGTATCAATTTACCAAAATATGGCCAAAATTTGAGTTTATTAGTTTCAATAAATATTACAATCCAATCACAAAAAGGATCAATTTAGTTGGCATAACCAGTACATTCAACAAATAAAAAAGAGATAAGTGTAGTTCATTTTCTTGGTCTCTTGGAGCTAGAATATCACAGCCTTGACATACCTGCAGCTGGTTGCTTCCTCTTTAAGGATATGTTTTGTTGGCTTCCTTGGTTTCTACCACTTCTAGGCTGCCTTGGTTCCTGCATATAAGTGGCATTGGCTAGTAAGTAAATAGATCGCAGCACCCAAAAATAGGTAATTGAAAACTCGTACCTGTGAAAGTGTAATGGCAGTAGCACTTGAGACACTAGCCTAAGCTACAAAAGTTTCGGATATTGCATTTGAAGCTGTTGGACTAGATTTAGGTGCTTATAGTTCGCATCCAAATGACTGAATGTATAAGTAACAACAAAACAAACTAGAAAATTGGTCTTTTCTGAAATGTTACATTACCTTTTAAAGCTTGGACTTAGGGTGAATTGTTGATTTGCAAGTTCTTATGTCCATATTTCAAACACCTCCGGCAGTAGACTGCTAGGCCCTTACTGCTTGCTTTCTGCTGATTTATAGGCTCTTCTAAACTTTTCTTCCTCTGCTTCTTTGGCCTACCAGGCTATTTTTTCACAATTGCTGGGGTCAAATATTGCATTTTACTATCCACCCAGAACTGCTTTGAAGTAATAAGACCAATTGTGAAGTTGTAGGCCCTTAAATATGCTTCCCTATGGTAACAAACATCAACATATTGCTTAAATTCCAACATTGTGCTCTAAAAGCAGGCAATCGTATGCATGCTCGAAATGCCACTGAGTTGAAAATGACCACATATACATGTCTTCATCTCCAAATTGAGAACGTTGGTCCTTCGATAGCCATCAACTTCCAAAATTCCCATTTCCTCTATAAACCACGACACAATTTCTTGCTTTTATCTTCAATTTCTCTAACTTCTCATAAATGTTTAGACATAAAGTGCCACCATATTTCAGCATGCCCTCTCGTTTGGTTACCATCCTTTGCATTAATCTCTTCCGAATCCACTTCAACAATGTTGTTATTGGCTCATCTCTAGCATTTAGAATGTAATTATTCCATGACTCACTTATGTTATTGATGTATGTGTCACTTTTACAAGCTGTACTAAAGTGAGCTCTGGACCAAAGCTTTGGACGCAACCATTTGAACCATCCTGCAACTGTTAGCTTGTCACCTTTCTCTGGTTTAGCCTTTTCAAGATTTGCTAGGGCAATTTTATACTCCGGCATGCTTGTTACTATAGCAACTACCCAAAACATGTCTCTAAGATCTTGATTTTTGAATCTTCATTTAAAGTCCTCGAACACATGTTTCAGGCAGAATCTGTGCTCTGATTCAGGGAATAGCTTTTCAATTGCATAGACAAGACCCTCTTGCCTATCCGAAATGAAAGTATAAGCCATTCTTTTGTTTCCTCTTCCAATTTGGATGATTAATTCCCTCAAAAACTAGCTCCACCTATCATAGTTCTCTATCTCAACAACAGTAAAGGAAATAGGGAACATGTTTTCATTGGCATCCCTACCCAAGGCTATAAGCAGTTGACTTCCAAAGGGACTCTTAGGAAACAACTATCTAGTCCTCTTATAAGTCTACAGCTTTCAAGGAAACCATTCTTCGGAGCACCTAATCCATAGTATATCATCTAAAATATAGCTCTTCCTCAAGACTCCTCTTGCCAATTTGTAGTGAAATATGACTATCAGGATTGGACTTTTTTACAGTGGCTACATAATCTCAAAGCCTGTACTGCTCCATGTCATTTCCCCTAAATGCCTCCAATTGCTTTCTGCTTCATTCTGGCTGCCTTATTCTCACTAATATCAAGCATAACCAGCCTTCTTATCTTATTCACTATACTAGGAATACTGCACCTAGGATCATGTCTCGCCTTGGCCTGAAATTTTTTACTAAGATATCTTGAAGTGGCATGTCTATTGCTATAATCCCTACCATAGTAGTGCTCTTTCTTGAGAGTTTTGATCATAAAAATGTTTGTTCTCTGGATTTTGCTTACTTGAATTCTCCAACTTCACCCCTTTGCACATTTAGATATCATTCAAAAGTCTTCATTTCTCATGTATTTGTACTTATGCCCCTCCCTAATTTCCCACTTTGCAAAAGCCTCCCTAAATTTAGAGAAGCAAGTAGATTTCTATCCAACCTTTAGTTCAAGGTGTTGTTTCCTAAACTCTTCATATGCATTGAAGTAAGCTTAACCAAGGATGTTTTCATCATCAGATCCTATCCCTTTATCAAATAGGTTTTCATCATCCTCTGCTGACTCATTCCAATCCTCTTCCTGCTTATTAGCACAACATCTATCATCCACACCTGATGTTGATTGACTCCCCTCTTCATGACTTTGGTTGTTTGCTTGTTTTCTAGATTTCACTTGCTAATTTTGTTGTTCCTGCTCTAAACCAAATTGTTTTTTGGATTTGACCTGTTGATTTTCTTATTGCTGATTTGAACTAGCTTGTTTTTAGATTTGGCTTACTAATTTTCTTGTCACTGCTCTGAACCAACTCCAACTAAATTTGCAAATCTTTGATTTATAGATGCCTATGTTGATTCTTGACCATTTAAGCCTGCAAATATGTCATTATCTTCAGGCCCTTCTAGTCCTTCCCTTTGCCAATGAAGAAGATCTAAATAGTTTGGTATGATATCATTTTCTTCTCCAACTTTATGAGCTCTTTGCTCCCCTAAAATTGGTTGTTTCTTCTAATGAATTTCTTGTGGGAGACTTCTGGACCTCTGTGGTTGTATCAACTTTTTCCTTCACTTTAAATGACCTTGTAGCTAACTTTTTTGCAGTTAATTTTACTCTTTGCGACAATAATCTTGATTGCTTCAAAAAGACCCATTCCTTTCTACTTTTTGCTTACTTAGGAATTTTTTAAAAAATTTTCCCAATAAAAATTATTGACAAAACTTCTGACTAAGCCCAACTTGCCACTTCTTTTACCAAGTTTCAAAATATCCCCAACAATTTACTACCAAAATGCTTGCTAGTCAAACAAATCAAGACAAGTAAATTTAGGGTTCAAATCCAAGATTACCTCATTAATTGTTATACTCAATGCTTCACAACCTCGATCAATCTACACAAAAGCACCTTGTTTGTTTGCAAGCTACACACAAAAATCCTATACTGTATCGGTGCTGTGGAAGACAACGGCAATTGCAGCGGATCTTGGCTACATGTTTAGGGTTTCATCAACTTTCTCTCTCTAGACATGAAAATCTGCTAATTGCATCTGTACCTTTTGGTGATATTATAAATGAAGGTATTTTTTATATTTTATATTGTTACCGGCTTCCCAATCAGTTAGCAGATAAAATTCAAAGAAGTCCAAAGCATAAGAGAGTTAAGTGGGTATTTTTAAACGATGAGGGAGTTTTGTATCCATTACCCTAACCACAGAGGGGTTTACTTTATTTTACCTAAAACTTATCAATCATTTTTGGAAAATACCCTTAAACTTATCAATCATTTCAGTTTAGCTTTCATTTTTGGAAAATCAAAATTGAAGTGTGAAATACTTGGTTTTTTTTTTTTTTAGTAACAAGAAATACTTGGTTGTAAATGATCAATTGTCTATAAAGAAAAGTTGACGCAATAAAGTTTTTCATGTGCTCAAATGTTTGTCTAAAAAAATTTCAAATGAGCATTCACATATGTTAAAATAACATATCTATGCTTTCGTTTTGCACTTGCAATAATGATTTCTCTTCAAAGTTTAATACAACTATTGTGGACCATGAAATTTAAGTGCATTTACGTTTTATTATTTTTTGTGACCTCTAAATATTATATATCAATTGGTATCTTTTTTAGTTATATAATCTATCTACGATTGTAATTCTTTAATTTACAAGGAACTATATATAATTTTCCAATTTAAAAAATTCTAATCATTTTCATCCATTCTCCAACATACGAAAAATGATGGAAAGATATATTCTACTTTCTTTTAATTAGAAAATTCAAAATCAGTCACCCTTTTTTTACAATTATTATCACATGTTCCTTATGAGGGCATCTTTTTATTCTTTTTCATTTATAGGGTTATTTGTAATTAATTCCTTTTCCTACATGATACTTGATCACCATCGAGGTAATATTTGTTCATAACTTATCAGAGTATTATGGTGGAGTAACAATTTTTATATCATTTAGTTTCAATATTTGTCTTATATTGGTTTTTAAAATTTAAAAAAAAAATGCTATTTTAATTGTTTTATATCCATATTTAATTCATTTAATTGTTTTTTATATGAATAGTGTCTTATATGGTAAAAGTTGTAGTTTTCAAATTCATAATCTACGTTTTGTGTAGATCACTGAGGGTATAGATTCAAACCAAATTTGGTTGAATAACTATTTACCAATTGGTTCAAATGAAAATTTGAGAGATAGTTTTTTTTTTTTTTTTGTTTGAATAACTATTCACCAATGGGTTCAAGAGTTGTTTTCACCAACCAATCATAGTTTTCTAGGCATTCACGGAGTCAGCTCGCACAAATGCGTGCCTGCTTTCATATTTTTTGATACAAATACTTCACTATTTTGTGGAACACTCCTCTCATTTATTTTAGTTTACAAATTTATCTCTTCATCCTTGATCCCGCTTTCCTGCCCCCTCCACTATACAGTAGGATCCACTCATTCGTGAACTGATCGCATTCCATTTTGTGAGGTGGATTTTCATTTACACCACACGATCATTGTTTTCCGTGCAGTTACCATGTGGATGTTTCTTAGCCATTTGCTTTTCCTTTTCCTTTTCGCATCTCTTTTCTCAATATATAAACATACTTCAAAAATTTTCATATGTTAATCTTTTATGTTCGTTAGTGTAAAATTATATTACTTAAGCTTGATTGAGTTAGATTGAATCAAGTTTGAGTAAGTTAAAACTAGATTGAGATTAAGCCCAAATGCAAGTTCTAAAAGCTCTAGAAATGCATTAATGTAGTTTAATTTATCTCGTTCATAAAAGTTTAAGTATTGCATTATTCAATTTTGATTGGCTCGTTTATACCCCTATTGAGTAATATACAATACTTTTGTTTTGTTTAGACTTACTTTGCTTTAATTTTTTAAATTTTATCTTGTTTGAATTTATCTGTCCTGCTTCTGTTATATTTGCAAATTGAAATATGTTCACTCTCTATTTTTCTTCCCCCTCCCCAAAAACTCACCCCATTTTCAAGCCATTAATTCATAATCTCGATATTTTTTAATATACAACAATTTTGCATCCTATTAAATATTAATAGGAGCAGTGCAAAATATAACACTTTTTAGGAGCCATTTAATTCAAATTCCACAATTACTATCGCTGTCGATATCATAGGGAGGCAGTGTGTTTGTTAATATGGAATGGATTTTACGATTTATTACTTTTCTTTTTCATTATTTCTTTTTTTTTTTTTCCATTTTTTGAAACCAACCCAAATGGTATCATTTTGTTTTCTTATTTTTACATTTAAGGAGATTAAGATGAGTATTTTTATCTTTAAGGAGAATAAAATTGATAATTAAGATGATTGTCCAGTGAGAGATGGTTAATCAAAAAACCCATAGAAGAGGCCTATCATTCACATTGATTTATTCTCATCGGCCAGAAGCAAACATCGTGTAAGGGTATAATTGAATTTGAAACCCAACTAGGGGTTGAAGCCCATCGTAATTTTCTCCCCCTGTATTTTCCAGACTTCAAAAGTAAACTGACGAAGATATGCCTGTTCACATTTCATAAACGGGTCTAACCCTTTCTTTGTGATCATATTACTACATGCCGAGATCGTGTTAATATCACTGTGTCTTCCATCAAGAAATAATACAATTACTATGTCATTTAGCAACATTTTGTTTTGTATTTTCAAGAAACATAAAATTGCAGTATATTAGACCTGAACAGCGTTTTGGACAGTTCTGAAGTCGCAATATAACAAGATTGACCTAATACAACAGGCAGACAAATCAAAGCAAACCACATACGAACTAGTGACAGTCTGAAATGAAATGAAAAAATTGGGATGTCCGAAGCTCAGAAATTCTAATCTTCAGATACCATCTGCAGTCAGTATGAAAGAGAAGTCCTAATGCCCCTCAACAAGGGGGTGTCAAGATCAAGATACACGGGCAGAAGTTCAAAAGAAAGAAAGACGGGTAAAAAAAAGGAAAGGACAAGAAAGTTGCGGAAAACAAATAGAAGTCCTAATGCCTCCCAGCAAAAGGGTGTCAGCAGAAAACTTGACAGAGATAAGATAGAAATGCACGCAGGCAAAGTACAAGAACAAACACAAATTATAACATCCTGTCATGATGACTACATCTATCAGCGACCAGGCAATGTTTACTGCTGTTTTTCATGCTTATCCATTTTAACTCCACAATGGTTGCAAATCACAAACAAAGATCCCAACCTATCCTGTACTCCCCATATACATGATCCCCAATCTAAAAATTGCAAGTATAATGTATTGACAGCATGAACCACCAACAAAGGCAGTCATTTCACGCATCAACAGCAGAATTCCATCTTGTGAGAACACCAAAGCTTGAAACCATAACCAATCCAGTAGATAATTATTTATAGACACCAATCATATCCTACATTAAGATGTTTCTCCAAGGCGGAACATTGTGATTTCCTGCTGTTTGAAATACCGCCGATCCTCTTCATCAACAAGAACGAGGTTCAAGTAGTATTTGACACTAAATTTGTTGTTGATGTTGCGATAAGTAGGTGTCAGCTCATATGGACTCAGGAAAAGCCTAATTGGAATTGATTCACCTGTGAAAGCGTGTACAATAAAATTGACTTCATTGCTAAACCTCCAAACTCTTATTACTGCACCATTTGGAATATTACTAGATGTTTACATATGATTCATCAGTGGCCTAAAACATTAGAAACATAGGCCACAATAGAAATTCTTACTAAAACTAGTCAATGCATATGCCAATAAACAAAAATTGTGGTCATATGCAGATTACCAAAAGGTTTTCTCTTTTTGAAAAAGTATTTGTAACTTGACAAATCAGATCCTGATGCAAATGTACAAGATGCTTTTGTACACTATAATTTACTACACACACACACGTATAAATGTGTGTGTGTGTGTGTGTATAGAGAGAGAGACAGAGAGATTAACATGCCATAAATAGATGAAACAACAAATGTAAAGTTTCAAAAACTAAAGCAAATGAATCATATGTATACCTCTCACAGGAGCACCATCCATCAGTTCAAACTTTGCAAGTGTCTCCGTCTCAACATGTGTGTTGGCCCCTGAGCCTGTAGATTCTCGGCGCCTGATCTCAAGATCCATGTTCTTTATCTTGATTCTTACAAGAAGAAAATATATCTTGCCGATAATAACATCCTTTAGGTGATACCTATATATTCAAAAAGATTCTATTTGGCATGTGAGTTATTTCAGCACATTAAGAAGAGATCAGGGGAAACAAATACAAACAAAAACCAATGAACCAATAACAATTCATAAATCGATGCAATGAAGTGAATCTCTAAGGTATGGAATGCTTCAAATAGAAGTCCCTTTATAAAACCAACCAGTATTAAACTATTTGATTGAAAAGGAGAGACCTTGCCAACATGCTAATTTCGTTGGTCATAAACGAAGCAAGACGAACTCAGCCAGATGAAAAATGATTATTCAAGACTCGAGTGTGATACTCCACAACAACCAAATTGAGTGCCAGTCAGGGGTTAGCTTTAAACTTACTTGCTCTTATTGTACTCAAACTCTATATGAAGGCAATCTTCGATCCCTACTTCCATCTGCAAAAATTCAGATAGTGCAATCAATAAAGCATTTAAATGATGCACAAGCAAAATTTGCATGAAAAATTACGCTCCAATTCAAATGAAATGTTGAATGTGGACTTGCTAAACATGTCTAGTAGTTGCTTCCAATAACTGGGTCCATCTTTGCCAGAAAGATGGACGAACAAATTCTCCTCCACCTTTCTTTATTACAAGGCAAAGGTAACTAAAAGAAGAGACATAAGAGAAAAGGGGCATTATCTTCAGGCTAGTTACCACAGGACCCTACTCTACCAGTATTCAAATGTGAAACAGGGTTTAATTCAGTGTGACATCTTTAAACCTCCAATCCCTCTGAATCTTAATGTAGATAGTTGGCTAAGGAATAAGATGCAACTTTATTTTCATCCACTCTTCTGAAACCGACAAGAAAAATGCGTCATTTACTTCTTCCCATCTGCTCCACCCTTCCTCTAAAGCAGGAAGAGGGAGGGAGGGAGAGCCTCACAGCATGAAGATCTTACAAAAATGAAAAGTTAACTGAAAACATAGATAGCCAAAGACCATATGTACCACAAAACTTTCCTATATTTTTGCATGTACAGTTCTGTGTTTTAGTTTCTTATATCATTTTACAGGCATCATATGCACCTAATTCTAAAGGCAATGCATTATTAGATAAAACTAACTGCACGAAAGAAATACCTTAATGCTATTGTTGATAGATGGAGGTGGACCATAGTTACGAACCTGAAATGTAAAATAAAAAAAAATTAGACAAACAGAGTCTGCCTGCTAAAACATAGAATAGATGGCAAAAAAAGAGGTTCAATGGATTCAAAAGTAACCTAAAGACCGCAACACATCCATTTCATGTACATTGAAATCACTTCATTATCAGATTTTTATTTCTCAATTTCTGATAAACTTACATATCAAGACATTATCAAACTTGATTGCTGATGAAATTGAAGTTCATCATACAAAAGCTAAAAGCTACCCAGTGCAACACACCAAATATTAGACGGTCCATATAATACAGGAATTGATTCAATTTATTCTCAGAAGGGTTGACACTATATAAACCACAAACAAAAAGGTTTGCTTATTATCAAAAACCATATGAATAAGATATTTAGTTTCTCAAGCAAAACATACAATATTAAGGGCATAACTACATTAAGAAATGTCTTAAATTCATGATAAAACTTTCTTCCCAGAAATCTTATAGATCTGCTTCCACATTATATTATCTGACATTCCAAGGAAGGGATAGCTTCCCTTAGAATATCACCAGACACTTACAAAAATTTGCATTCAAACATTCTCCTATGAATGATAGAAGAAATATTACCACAAAATCTTGATACTCTACAATGCTACCAGCATAGCCCCGACTTATTGTTACTTTAAGAATATACCTGCAAAATGTAAAAGATAAAAAGGTTGAAAGCTCAATTTATTAGAACTTTCAACTGTCTCTCAGAGAGAGAGAGAGAGATTGTATTCTGCATATAAGAATCAACAGTCCAATATATACAACCATATTCACTCCCATTTCAGCAATCATTCTCCAAGCAAACACTGAATGAGACATCCAAACAGAAAGGCCCCAGACGGTTGAGACTTGGGAAAAAACATTTCAGCTTGTGAATAATAAGAAAGGCAACATGTAGCTTAAGCTATGAAACAAAATCCAACTATTTGTGAAATGATATCCTGACTCGGGATTTTAACTGAAAAGACTAGCATCATCCAATCTGACAATACTGAAAACAATCAGGTTCCCCTTGCTTTAGCAATTTTGATTATCCAAAGGTGCGTAAAAATAGTTGGCCCAATTTAACTCAAAAACTAGCACCGTCCATGCTGAAAATACTCAAAGAAATCATTTTCCTCTTGCTTTAGCAATATTAATAATCCAACAGCGCATAACAGTTGTTCGTTTTCTACACATTCCTCTCCTCTCTGACCTTGAATGTCTTGCTTCTACCAATGAATTGGGTATAAAAAGGTTGAATCATGGCCATAAGAAAACCATATTGGTACTAAAAATAGAGGCAATTATTAGTTTAAATTTCTTGTAATTGGATTCTTTCCCTGGGCTTACTTAATTTCACCAATACTCACCATGATCCAATTATGCCGGAGAAATTTACTTTCTTTCCAGAATTCAATGCTTCATGCATCACAAATGTAGTCATGCCCTGTTAGAATGTATTTGAGGTCCATATACAAATGCAAATCTACATGCACATAAGCACAACAGATTGGGAACTCGCTGTCACATACAGCTAGAAAACTTTGACTACAAAGATGAACGGAACCAATGTTAAGTATCCAAGACACTTCAGACAAGAATAAAGATTTCAGTGAAGTCCAGAAAATTGACAAATTTGTGCACTTTCTGTTTTCTTAGTTACTCAGCTTAATGCATTTTAAGCTATCTTAATCTCCTACTATGAACACACTGTTTTTATGACTTTAGGGCTTTGTAGGAGTCAAAAGTTAAAGTGTTAAAAGCCGAATTTGATGTTTCCTCTTAAAGATGTCAAATTCAACTAGACTTATTATGCTGTAAGTTTTTATCCTTTACGTTTCTTAGTTGTTATGTTTGCCTAATTAAAAAGATTCCTTAATCCTGATGAGGTCTTGGCCTACAAGACTCACTCTTTCTGTACATATTTCATTTATAATAGCTCAGAAGCATAGAGACAGAATGAATTTATGTCTCTTTAGGTGGTTATCTATGGGAAATTTAGGCCAAATTCCTAGAATTTCTACTTCCTCTTCATATGTCAAATCCTCAAATTTCTCATCTAAATCTCTAAAGCTTCAAAGCCAAAGTTTTGAAATCAATAAATATTCACTATTATTTCTCAGTGCTGCTTTTATAGTGGGAAAATTATGTGACAATATTGTTCTGAACCAGATCTCTTGAAACAAAATTTTGACAATTAGTTATATTTCCAGATGACAGAGGGGCTAAAAGTTTCAAAAGCAAGAGCCAAAAATAGAAGAATATATTCTTTTCAACAATCTATCCCCCACTGTTTTGTCTGGTTCAAATACTTGACTTGATATGCTCACTTGCTATGCTTACTTTAATATTATATTTTCTACTTTTATCTAGGCAAAGATGCTAAAAACAAATTTGGGAAAAAAAAAGGGAAAAGCTAAAGTAGAAAGTTCAGAACAGCAGAAGAAACTTCGAGAAGACAACAATTGTCCTTAGTCCGATAACTTCTAACTTAAATCAATAAATAGACTAGTATGGCACTTAAAAGCTAAAAATAACTGGCTTATAGCAAGGTACATGAGCTACATGCAAGTATTAAACAAAGTCATCAGTACTTTCCTATTATGCAAATAAGTCAAGTCAAATCCAGAACAGATTTCAGCAGACAAGAGTTATGAGTAAGATTCAATATCCTTAGACCAAGATAACAATCAATAATTATTCTCCATATGCACTTAATATACCCCTACAAAACTGAGGGCAACAATGAGTGGCTCACCGCAGTCGCACATTCACCCCATTATACGTCTCATAAGGCATTTCAACAGTGGAAAACTCAAAGGGATACGTCTTCCTTTCATATATTTCACCAGGAACATCCAGCTCACGAACTACAAAGGACAAATAAACAATTCAAACATAAAAGAACAAGCCAACAACTTTTTACAGCTGCATAATAAGATAACAGAAGTTATCAACACACTAGGAATATCATGAGTGACAATACTTGAAAAGGATGGTCAAAAGTAACATGTACAATTTGCTAAATATTCAACCTAATTAACGGCACAGCCCTGAGTAATAATACTAACCAAGAGACGTGAAGTCATAAAAGTTGTTTCTGTCAAAGTACATTTCTGCAAACAGGATTGCATATACAAAAATATTAGCTCAAAACTCATAAACAGTGGTAAAATAGCAAATTAAGGAAACAATTATTTTAGACAGCAGACATAAAATTCAAGAGAGAAGCAGCAAAGTATCATAGTATACTTGATGCTCAATTTTAAGGCTATATGCTGAGAAAAAATGCTAAATACACCTAAGGTGAATAAGGAAATTGTCTTAGTCATCAATACGCATCACTATCAGATGCTACTACCGTATTAGTTCAGAAACATTAAGAAAAGCCACATCATAACTTTAAAACTCATTTCTCTTTTCCATAATCTCCTCCAGGGTAATCAGTTGTCAAGGTTGTGAATCAATAAAAGACCAGAAAGAAAATGTACGATAAATGCAAGTCTTCTCTCAATGATCTAAAATGAGATGATCAAAAAGTTAAATCAGGAAAAAATGTATGATGAATGTATACGACTAAAATGACCTTTTTATCACAACATTTTGCTTGAGCAGCTATTAGTTAAATCAAGAATTCAGCTTTATCCTGGTTTTTTTTTATTCTTCAGTAATAGAACCCTTGACTATTTCAATAAGAAAGTACCATGATCTCTCATATACCTACAAGTAATATTAACAAGGTTAGGTATGTTACACTAAGTAAACAAACTAAAATAGATAGGAAATAGTAACTCCTGAGCAGAGACCATAGTAATTGTACAATTCTTATTCAACAGGAACTTCAAATAAATTAATGCATAAGCAAATTCACTTCAACGCTCACCTATCTGACCAAGAAGCTCAACTTTGATTCCATTGTGTTCAACTTTCTTTCCTGAAACAGGTTCAATTGATATCTGAAAATGTTACAAAAATTAATTTTCAAATTAGAATTCTCCAGATTTATAACAAATCAGTTATGTGA
Source organism: Coffea arabica (assembly GCF_036785885.1). Lineage (NCBI taxonomy): Eukaryota > Viridiplantae > Streptophyta > Magnoliopsida > Gentianales > Rubiaceae > Coffea > Coffea arabica. The sequence continues at coordinate 47,254,925 of NC_092329.1, forward strand.
AACAGTGTACAGTTGAATCTGATGCATGATACCTTCCCACTGATGTTTTCTTGACTCTGGAAAAGAGGAACCATTACTGTCTGGCCATTTTCTTTCTTTAGTGGAACCTGATATAAAATACATGACAAGGAATATCAACAGAGCACAACCACAATTTCTATGTTAATACTCAGTCATAAAGCGGTATATGAAGCAGCAACAACCATTACTTTTCCTCTCCTAAAACAAGCAAGAGGAGGGCACAAATACATGCATGTGTTCAGCCCAAACATAGAGCAAAAGCTTATTTAAGAATTCCTTGAGCAGACTTAGCTGCGAAATGGACATACATCTAAAATCCTATGGAGAAATCAACAATTAAAAAGCTAAGCATAAAAACTCTCAAGACAGCTAGTTATTCAGCCCAAACATAGCAAAAGCTTCAAATTCGTTGAGCACACCAGACACAAATTGGACATACGTCCAAAGATCCTATAGTAACATCAACAATTAGAAAGTTAAACATCAAGACATGCTTAACTTGTCCACCTTCTTGCTGAAAACATGTTAAACATTATGAGATACAAATGATTACAAATAAAATCAATTACAAGAAACAGCCAAAAAAATTTTGTAGGATAAAGCATAACTAAATGAAAGTAAGGAAAATTACTCAGCAATTGTGTCAAATAAGATCAAACAGGCGAATAACCACCCTCATAACTCAAGTACTATCCTGACATATTTTCATTAATAACCATATCATATCCTATTTGATAGTTCAATGAGTTGCCAGTCCACGTTCTTGACATGTTCTACAGCATCTTTCTCCTTTGTTTCATGCGGAACATCCAATGCATTCAGCAAACAGAATTTAAGCCCACAAATAATAATGTGCTAGATGTTAGGGGCAGAATTATAAACCAAAATTTTTTTCCTCAAGAAAAAAAAATTGAATTTTAGCTGTTGAGAGATCATAATTGATTCATGTAGTCTTTTTTTAGTTTATACCCTGTTGACTTTCAAATGTCCTTGTCTACTCTTCCTGCTTTTTCTAGTTGCTAAAGCAGCTCCAAGGAGATTTTTTTCGCTGACAAAATCAACTACTATACAGATGTTTCACTTGGGCTGTTCTTTTATCTGCTTTAGTAAACCTTGATTTCAGCTTCAACTATAAAAAAAAATATCAGTAATAGCAAAGCACACAACAATTACAGAACTATTTTGATTGATTAATTCAAATATTCCTTCTCTATAAGTTTAATCAGTAACAAACATTCTCGTGATTAGTTTAGTGAACAAGAATGCTAATAGTACCTGCTTTCGAGATTTCCCATCTGAAAATGTTATTGAAATGTGACATGCTGGTTTAAAAGCCCCAAGTATATAATTCTGAAATTCAAACCCAAAAATAAAAGATTATACACGAATCATATGCAACAGCAAGAGAAGAAAGGAAAAGATAAAGCACTAATACTCTAAGAGGAAAAACATTACCATGCTGCCCAAATTTTAAAAGCCCCTAAGCAGAAACTGTATAATCTTCAAAACCCTGCATCATGATTAGAAAATGTTATATAACGAACTAAATGCAAAGAGGGTTAAGATCCGAACTGGTTAACGATTTCAGACAGGTTAAAATGAGAGTGAAGTGGTGCTGGGTAATACCTGCTCTCGTCTCGCCTTGGAAGTTGCGATCGAACTATGGAGGAGAGAAAAATGACGAGTGCAGAGAGGAAACGAATAAGAGACAAGAGGAGGGATTTGAGAAATGGACAACTATTAGTATAGATCGGGAACAGTGGAGAAGAATAGTTTTGTAGCTGGGTGTTGACCTAGCAGGATAGGGAAGAAGGAGGGGCGCAGCGGTGGAGGAGCTGTGGGAAGAGGGTGGGACGGAGGAGGAGCTGGCGGAGCGAAGGTTCCGATTTGAAATTGGGTTGGGCAAAGGCATCAATCGAGTGATCTTAAAGGCAATGTTTTAAAACCCGGACCGTCAATTGAACCGGTGAGGTGAAAAAGTCGAGATTCAGCCGATCGGATCGGTTTGACTTCGGTTCAATAAAATTTTTTAAAAATAATTTATATAAATATATATATGCACAAAATAAGACATGCAATGGACTAATTTAAAACTTTATATGATGAAAAGTTCACTATTTTTGAATAATTTGGATTTTCAAAAATAAATTTTTTAAATTATAAGTTAAAACAAATAAATTTCATCTCAATTTCAATTATATCTACCAAAAAAATCTTAAATCCAACCCAAAAATATCACAATATTTTGAAATTATACAAAATTCACGTCTATAAGAATTTGACATTGTGAACTTAAATTTTAATTTACGTCTTTGAGATTTAAAGATTGTAATTTAAAAAAGAAAGTTTGGAGTTCGAAAGAAATTAAAAGAATTGAAAATAGAAATGCAAACTTGATAAGAAACAAAAAATGAGATAAAAGTGAGTGGTTGTGGCATTAAATAATTTGGGTTAAAGAAAAATAATTCTTTTTTAACTTTTTCCAATTTAATGGACAAAAACAAAATTAAAAGATAGAAGAAAACATCAATAAATTAAAACTAAAGATGTTTGATTAAAAATGGAGTGACACAAGAAAAGATGGGAGAGAAAGAAAGAGTTGTAAATTAAAAAGAAAGAGTCATGAGAGAATGAGATTTTGTAAGAAAAATGGAAAAATGAAATATAGATGTTTGTTTTATATAAATAAGTTATCAAAAAAAACAAATAAGATGTGATGGTGCAATGGTTACTACATTGGTCTTCTATTGCAAAGGTCTTGAGTTCGAATTTTGATAGAAACATTTTGCAAAAAGTAAAAATAAAAAAAAACCGGTTCAATCCGGTTCAACACGGTTCACCGGTTTTCACGGTTTTGACCGGTTCTCTAGCAAAGTCAACCAAAGCATAGAACCGGACTGGTGCCATGGCCGATTCGCAATTCAACCGGTCGAACCGGCCGGTCCGGTCCGATTTTCAAAAACATTGCTTAAAGGCCAACACATCGCGTTGTCCTGATCAATTTTTTTTAAAATTTTGTTTTGAATGGATTTTTGCTGACATTTTTTCTTAGTTTTTTTAATAAAATTCGAATCCACCATTTTCGTCATTCACAATCTTCACAATTTTGTGCATCATTTTTGGGCAAAATTTTCTAATCTTGGCCAAAAAACCTGAATGGCAGTCACTTTTTTAATTGCATACTTTTACCTCGATTTGTAAAAGAGTATATTCTAAAACATATTTTCAAAAATATTTTCAGAAACATGTACTGAAGTTTATGTTAATATCACTTGACACATTAGAAGTTTTAGAAATATCACTCAATTCCTATATTAGTAAGATTGTAAAAGGGTATACTCTGAGACACATTTTCAGAAATATTTTCAGAAACATATATTGAGGTTTATGTTAATATCACTTGACACATTAGAAGTTTTAGAAATATCACTCAATTCCTACACTGGTAAGATGGGACCATTAGTTACTATGATAATACATGAATTGACAAAATTATCTTCACTACTTTAACAATTTTCAGGTAAAACATTATGAAAAATAAAAATTTTAGATAAAACATGTAAATATTATATTATCATCAACTTGGTAGAAAATTCAATCTTAGACAATAAAAAAGGTAGAATTGGGAGAAAAAAATGTCTCTCATTAAATGATTATTATAAGAATATTTTAATAATACAAGGCATAATTATTAAATTCGGCCCAATCCAACGGTCGAATTGGTCGAACCGGTGACCCGGCCATGAAACTGGACCGGTTTAGCAATTAGATCAGAATTGAAAAAAACTCGCTTGGAACCACTTGACCCAGACGATCGATCTAGTGAACCGCTAGAACCGGTAGTTATTGATTAACCCATCGGGTTTTAGGAATTTTTCTAGAGTTACCCTTTTACCCAATTTTTTATTTTTGACCAGCCATACTACATGGGTATTGTCATCTTTTCGCTACATATTTAGCCAATTAGAAGAAAAAAATCGAAGAGAGATTGGGAATTAGAAATTCTTTTCTTTCTTTCTTTGAGAATTGAGAACACAGAGCAGAATTGAAAAGGAATTCTTTCCTTTGCTTTGCCGGTTGCACTGAGGCACACATTGGAAGTTCGAATTGGAACTGGAAGCTCTTCTATTCTTTCCCCGCTACCGAAGCTGCTGTTGAAGCCAGTGAAGCCTTGAAGCCAAGCACGTACCACGGCACCAGTAAAGCCTTGAAGGTAAGTAATAATCTAGTTTTCTGCTCATAATCTAGTTTTCTGCTCATTTTTTGCTTCAGTCAATTTTACTTCCTCAATTGTAGATGAGGGTGCAGGAGTTGCTATTGCATTTTATGATTATATGTGAAGCAAATGTTTAGTCTTTAGAAACTGCAGTAGTTGCTATGAGACTGCATGTTATAGTAGTGGCTTTACTTATTTTTATAGTAATCTTTTTTTATAGTGTTCAAGGCTTCAAGCTAGTGAAAGAGGATATATCATTAAAAAAAAGTAAAAAGAATGGCATCCATGTTTAATTAGATTTTCAAGGGGTTTGCTTGATTAAAGAATGACTCCAGGGAATTTTTTGATATATCATCTAAAATTGACTCTTTGGAGTTGCTTGATTAAGAAATTAATAGATTTCTAAGCAAAAATTAATAAATTTAGAGCACCAATTAGTGTCATTTACAAATTTCAAATTACGAAATTGTGAGAAACAATTATTAGGGTCCAGTCTAACTATTTGACTTATGAACCATTTGAAAATGCCAAGTAATTCCACGTGATTGATCCTTTGCATGATCACATAAAGGTCCGCATGTCCTTTTGGCTTCTCATCAACTCCCTAGTACCCAATACAATAACTTTATCTTCTAATGAAAGCTGTCTCCCTATTGTATCCATAGGTTGCCTCCAATTGTCTCCCAATAACATAAAGTTAATTTTGCATTTTTTGCTCTTGGTTGCAACTTCTTGATCTATATATGTTTTGATATGCCAAATAATGTCTAGTGAAATTTCATGGGAATTACTTTGTGGTCTAATCTTTGTCAGCTGGCAAAACTATCTACTAATGATATGAAAGCAGTTAAAAATATGAAATTGATTGAAGGATCGGAAAATAGAAAGACATCTGGGGGTTTCTCACTGAAATTTGATTCAATGGAACATATGTTTGGGTTTTACACTTTTTAAATCAAAGAATGAAAATAGCCTGTAGGTTTTGAGAATCACGACTTGGTGTTGCTAAGTTCCGTCGTTTGCCTATTAGAGGAAGCATGAAGCAAGAAAGGATCAAACTGGAGAGGAAGAAACATGGCAACTATTTGCATCTTATCTGCTCATTTTTAGAGAGGAAGAAGCATGGTGACTATTTTGTTTGGCATTCTTAAATTGTGAAGTTGTGGTACTTTTTACATGCTGCTATTTTTTTTTTAAATAAAAGATATGCTTTATAACTTTTCAGATATTTATAATGGACTCTATTGGAGAAACACCGTCTCTAACATCAAGTATAGAACCAATACCTAGTCCATTAAATTCACAAAATCGACCTCTAACAAAGAGAAAGATGAACCTGCATGGTCTCATTTTAGAGAAGATTTTATGGCCAACAAAAAAGTTTGCTTAGTATGTATTCACTATGCAAAAAAAAAAAAAAAATCGAGATGGTAGTATCAATCGATTCAAGCAACACCTTGTAAGCATAAAAAGGGAGACAGCACCTTATCCGAAGGTTGAGGCACATATTAGACTTGAAATGCTAGAAAACTTGAAGGTTGTGGAAAGTAAGAAAAGAAGCTTGAAAGAATGCCTGAGGGAAAGTGATTTATATGGTCAAGATCTAAGACAACATGAAGAGCAACATGCAAGATGAAGAAGATATTCAAGAGATTCAATCACCTCCCACTACTGAAGCTTCAAAGGGAAAAAATGTTATTCAACAACATAAAAAAAAAAAAACAATAGGAACTTTTTTTATGCCAAGAACTACTCCAAGAGGTCAACCATCCATCAAAAGTGTGATGCAAGGCAAAGAAGCTAAAGAGAAGGTTGACTTGGCAATTGTGATGTGGATGATTGATGCATCCATCCCATTCAATGTAGCAAATTCTGCATATTATCAAATAATGTTTGATGTTGTTTGTTCTTTTTAAACTGGTTACAAAGTGCCTACTTTCTATGACTTGCATGGCTATTTATTAACAACAAATATTGAGCAAGTTAAGAATTTTGTTAATAGCTTGCGTATAATTTGAAAAGAAACTGGATGCACTATTATGACTGATGGATGGACTGACCAACAAATGAGAATTCTCATCAACTTTCTAACTTATTGTTCTAGAGGAACTGTATTTTTGAATCAGTTGATGTCTCGGATGCTTCTAAAATTGCAGAGATGTTGCATAAGTTGTTTAAAGAAGTGGTTTTATTTGTTGGGATGGAAAATATGGTATACTTTGTCACCGACAATGTTGCCAATTATGCTACTGCTGGAGGATTATTAGAAAGAAAATTTTCAATACTTTATTGGTCTCCATGTGCTGCTCATTGGCTAAATTTGATGTTGCATGAGATAGGCAAGTTAGATGAGGTTAGTAAAGTAGTTAGACATGCTTTTAAAATAACAAAATATATTTATAATCATTGAGTGCGTTTGGATAGTAAATTATTTGAGATAATTTTGTAAAAAAATATTATAGCACTTTTTTTATGCGATGTATGTAACATAAAAAAGATGATTGAAAAATGTGTGATGATGATACAAGCAAATCAGTGTGTGTAAATAAGATGAAAATAATGTGTAATCTAAACACGTTCATTGTTATCCATTACATTTGATGAGAAAACTCACTGGTAGAAAAGAAATTATTCGGCCTGCTCCTACACGTTTTACTACTAATTTCATTACATTACAAGTATTTTAGTGCTAAAAAATGGTTTAAGAGATATGGTGACTTCAAAAGAATGGACTCTTTTAGCATATGCTAAGGAGAGTAAAGGAAAAAAATTTGTGAATTTTGTGCTAGATTCTATGTTTTGGAAAGAATGTGTTACAATAATTCAATTAACCGAGTTTTTTGTTTGAGTACTAAGAATTGTTGATATTGATGAAAGGCCTGCTATGGAATACTTGTATGCTATCATACATAGAGCCAAAGAAGAGCTTTTGAGAAAATTCTCAAAAGAAAAGAAAACAGTTGATCCTTCTAGAGAATAATTGATTCAAGATGGGATAGTCAGTTCACAAAAGTCTTCATGCTACTGGTTGTTAGCTCAATCCTTCTTATCAATATAATTCTCTTGATTTGAAAAAGTACAGGTACACAACATCAAGACTTTTGGATTTGATTGAGAAATACTCTTATGAAATCCTGATCTGATGAGTAATTTGACAGAAAAGATGAGATTATTTCATAAAGCTAAAGGTGATTTCGGTAGAGTTTTTGCTATACAAGATCGTGATGTCATGCTTCCAGGTGCACAAAAATTAACTTCGTTTTTATTGATGATTTGATTTTATTTGTAAAATACTATAATTTGATTTTTTTCTTTATTTATTGCAATAGATGAATGGTGGATATGTTATGTTAGTAATGCACCTGATTTGCAAAAACTAGCTATACGTGTTTTAAGCCAAACTTGCAGCACTTTTGGTTATGAAAGGAATTGGAGTTTGTTTGAGCATATCCGCTCAAATAAGAGAAATAGATTGGAGCATCAAAAACTAAATGATTTGGTTTATGTACACTACAATTAAATATTACAACAAAGGTAAACTAATATTTGCAATCTGATTTTTGTTTTAGTAGGATGACATTTGTTATTTAACTAGTTTTAATACATTGTATTATTAGAAATTCAAAGGTTAGAAATTATTATTCTATTGATTTTGAAGACTTTAGCGCCAATGAAACTTGAATTTTGGATGATGAACCTTCACAATTAACATCAGCTGAATTAGCAAGTTTTAGGAATGAAATAGCTACATTTGCTATCAGCTGACAAAGCGGTGAGTTATTATATTTGAGCTATATGCTTACTTAATCTTTGTTTTTCATTTTTTACTAAATATAATCTAAATTGAGTGAATGATTCATTGATTTTTGTCCTTATGTTGATGAAACTCTAAAATTGGATGAATTGGACACTGGAGATGAAGTTAAGACCAATAATGAGAGAATGTGGGAAGAAATAATCTTAATATAGGCTGTGATGTCGACGAATTTGGTGGTACTGAATTTGGCAGAAGTTGGGAACCACAAGTAATAATTGTGATGTTTATGTTTATGATTTTATGTTTGGTTGTATTGAATTAGCTGTTTGTGACTTATGTTTCATGGTTTGATACTTAGATTTATCATTTATGTTTGTGTGTAATTTACTAATTTTAGGTTGAATTCATGAACTGTGGGCCATATATGATCATGGATTGTGTGTATGAAATGAAGTATGAAGTATGAACTACGAATAGGTTATAGCTTGTTAAGATTTAAAAATTTCTGTACTTATATTATAATTTATATGTTTATTTAATTATATTATATATATTTTTATTATATATTGTGACCCGCCGGTTGAACCAGTGACCCGTCAATTCAGTCCTCCTACCGGATTGATGCTCGGGTTGATTTTAATAACTATGATACAAGGTAAAATTATTATAAAATGTATGTAATAGTTACATTAATGTCAGGGAGATTTCTAAAATTCTCTCCAGTCAAAAGGGTGGGAAGTATACTTTTTTATAAGTTCAAGGGACAAAAATATGTATATATTAGTTGGAGAGTTAAAAGTCGACTAATTTAATAGTTTGAGAACCATCGAAATTTTTGCCATTAAATTTTTAATTAACCTGCTAGGAGGCTTTGGTTAAACCCTAGGAATTAGAGGTCCGAGTTCTAATTTCCTTACCCCTTCCCTGCTTTTTAAATCCTACCCATACCTTACTAGAACAAAATTTTTTTTTAAAAAAATAGATAGTTGTATGATAGTATCATGGTGTTTATTTGAGTTTTGATTTACATTTCTTCTTTCCTTTTTCGGAGTTAATGCTTTCATGTAAGGTGAGATTCTGATCACAGATATGATTAACATATAATCTATGTGTGAAAATAATAATAATAATAATAATATGTTATACTGATTTGTAAATTTTTTTCACAAAAATTGATTTTACACTTTGAAAACTAATTTGTTAGAAAATTTTCATGAAAATAAAAATATATGGATAAGTAATAGTCCAAAATTTTAGGAGCTATCATCATCATTAATAATTGGTAAAATACAGTAAATCTCTTGTGGTTTCATTGAAAGACAACTGGCGGCCCCATAATTTTATAATGTTCACATAACCATCTCATATTTTAAAATAATGTGGAAAGAATGACGTGAAAAGTGAAAAGTTGATTTTCAACTTGCTACATTATGAGTAGCAGGCCCTATCTTCCTTTATTAACAAGATTATATTTTATTTTATGTTTTTTTTGTATTTCTTTCTTTTTTTCCACTTTCTTTTTTTTAAATTCAAGAAGAATGATCTGTTCCTCTTTTTGTTCAAAAAAAATATTTTATTTCCTTTTTTTATTATTTCCTTTTGTTTCCTCCACCTCCCCCTTTCTTTCATGCCACCCCCTCCTACCATCCTCTTCACCGTAACCAATAGTCACCGTCCCCTTCATTTTTTTCTTTTCCTTTTTTTTCCTTCTTATTCTTCATCGCTTTAGATATAGGCTTTATTGTCATCATCTCATGCGATCAACATCCCATCGTTGATGACACATTAGAAAGAAGAAGAAATCATTGTCATCTCTTGGTTATCATCCCTTTGTTGGCATTATCCCAAAGAAAAGAAGCCATCATAGTAATTCTCGTCACAACTAACTACATCCTATTTTTTAGTCCACCAAATCTCGTATTTGATTTTTGGGTGTTAAGAGTAAGAACCAAGAACCATATGAACCAAAAACAAAAATCAGATCTTATTTTTTAGTGTTGGCTAATATGGATGTAGTTAGTAGTTGAGTTATTAGGGAATAATATAGTGGTGGCGAAACCATGAGCTGTGCGTGTAACCCATGATGTTTGAGGAAATTATATTTTTTGAAAATCTTGTTTGTTCAATGCAATCATTAGGGTTGTCAAAATATTTGCATTTTTTCCCAATTGTAAGAGTTCATCAATAGAACTTGCTACTACTTAAATTTGTGAAATCTATGAATGGATAGATGCCAAAGAGCTATTGACATGTTTTATGGCAATCCTTAACATTTTAGATCATCAAAATCTAAGAAATTGAATCCAAAAATTGGTTGTCACAGAAATATAGATAAATCGATTAAATTGGTTAAATTGGTTGTGAAGTTGGATTGGGGAGGTAGGAAAGGAGGGAGAGCATTGTGGGAAGAGAGAGAGAGAGAGAGAGAGGAGGACAGAGAAGAGGAATAGGGAAGGGGTGGTGCAGGAGAGTAAAGAGCAAGAGGTTATAGATAGTAGTGGTAGAGAGGGAAGGTAGTTGGGATGGAGGGAGTAAATGATGGTGGTAGCTGGGGGTGGTAACAAGAGGGAGAGGGAGAGAGAGGAGGAAAAGGGGAAGGGTGGTGCTGGAGAGTAAAAAAGAAGAGGTGGTAGATGGTGGTGGGAGAGAGGGAAGTTAGTTGGGATGGAGGGGCCTATCGATGGTGGTAGGTAGGGGTGGTAATCGAGGAAGGGAAGGGAAGGAGGAGAAAGAGGATGAGGATGATTTCAAAAAAATTTCAAACACACCCTAAAAAATTTAGAGATATATTATTTACACTCCCATTTTTTGTTAGTCGTACTCCCAATATCATTTTTATCCTATGACTTTCATTTGTTAGACTATATGATAAAACAAATGATGGGATTGTAATTAACAAAAAACGGAGTGCAAATAACATTTTTCAAAATTTAAACTTTCAAAAACACCTATGATGGTAGTAGTAAAAGGGAAAGGAAAGAAAAAGTCAAAGGAATTTTCAATACCAAAAAAATAGAAAGAAAAATATTAATAATGAGATTTTTTTTAAATTTTTTAATAGGTCAAATTTCACATCAATTTAAACCATAAGAGGATCGCGTGGATATTTCAAAACCTTAAAGTAGCTACGTGTCTTTGGTGAAACCACAAGGGCTTACTATATTTTATCCTTAAAAATTTTCAAATGATAACACAAAAGGGATATGATTGGACAATTTTGCCCTTCATTCTAATGGTAAAAATATATACTTTATAAAATTGACAATAAAAATATAACGTATATCTCTTCAATCTCTACATATAATAAGGAAAAATGTGCTGGTTGTAAATAGTGTCTCAACTACTTAAACTAGATAGAGAAACCTTGGACAACCAAGTTTATTTTGATTTGACTTTTTCGGGGCACAAAACAAGTTGTGATTGACATCTTACTATATATCAAGTGGGGAGACGAGTTTGGTGTAAACAAATTGTGTCACTTAATGTATTACCTAATCTACCCTTACTACTAAAGAAAATTACATCATTTTAAATATTTACCTCTCTACAATCACCCCATATCTGTTGAATTAATCAATTAACTATTGTAAATTATTATTTTCCAACAAAAAAATAATACTAATCATTTTAAATATCTTTTTATTAGTAGCACATATATTGGGGTATGCCTTGACCACTAGTTTTAATAAAGGCGATGGTATTGGTCATGAAAGTTGAAATTTTGAGTGGGTTGAAAAGGCAAATTGGGAAGAGTATTTATCCAACTCGTATTATTGTTTAGTATTTAATTTCATTTACAATGATGAGAAATTAGGTTATCTTACAAGTAGGAAATGAAACAAGGGTTGCTGCTTAGGTTGGGATGACTAATTACTCACAAAAGTTGCTGCTTAGAATAGTTCTAAAGAATGAAATTTGTTAATTTATGCCAATTATATGCCAATTTATATAGTTATGATGTTTTGTTCAGAGAAACATGATTATGAACATATATTTTAGACATATTTAAGTTCTATTGTTATTTTAAATAATATATTTGGCATGTGATTGGATTGTTTAAATTAGTAATGTATTTGACATTGAGATATTTGCTGTTTAAATTTAACAAATTTGGTTTATTATATGAAAGTCTTAACCAATTTGTGAATCTTCTCTCATATAAAATATAATCAAAATATCTTTAATTTGACATTAATTGATAAGAAATTGCGATTTAGTAATCTTAGCATATGTTGATGTGTGAAACTCATTAGATACATAAGCAAGATAATCAAAGTCTTTGATTTGATCAGAGAAATAAATATTTAATGAAGTGGTGTTCTAATTCATTATATCTTAGTATGCTTCTCTAAAATTACAACAAATATCCACAATAGATTACATCATTACTTTATTATCCCGTATTTCATTACACCATCACTCATTATGGATTACGCTCTACAAAGTAAAATAGTATTGACCCATAATTAAATTACGCATTTATTTTAATAATTCACAATACATACCCTATAAATAAATTTATTTATTTTTAAAAAATAATTCCGTTATTTTTGGAAAATAATTCCGTTATTTTTGGAAAATAATTTATTAACTTTCGATGAAATTTTTATAGATAATATTTTGATGATTGAAATATAAAAAATATTATTGTTGCAATGATGCCATTATTTTATTTTACTGTTGCAAAATGGACAAAATGAACCATTTGAAAGCTTTTGAATAAAATGAACAAAATGGGGTATGTTAAAAGTTTCAGTATGGGCCCCATGCTGCTGCTTTGAATAACTGGTCAAATGGGTCCCATTCCAATAGCTCTTGAGTGTATTTTATGCATGTAATACTGGTTCTATGTGTAATACTCATTATACTCTCACAATAGCTTGGAACACAATGGGTGTGTTTGGATATTAAGAATTTTAAAAAAAATTAGATTTTGTTTTACTTATATCATACACACAATTTTTAACCACTTTTTTATCTCATATACATCACATCACAAAAAGTACTATAATAATTATTTCAAATAAATATTTCAAATAACCTCCTATCCAAACAAACTCAATGCATGGGTGTAATAGAGGGTATTATACCCATTATTTTACCCCCATTGTGGATGCTCTAAATAGGACATTTAAGAGGCTAATTTGAGTTGTATACGATAACATACAACCTATGATAAACTTTAAACTCTCAACTTTTCTTTTAAGATTTATGTTTGAGCACTACAACATGTATACTGAGTGTTTTTTAATTTTTTTAAATATTATATAAGATATGGCATTAGAAGTACCCAAATCTAGCCAAATCTTAAGTATGTTAAAATATATAATTATCTTACTTAAGTTGCAGAATTAGAAATAAGTAAAATTGAAAGCACTATTTTCTAAAATATGTGTTTTTAGATATTCCAAAGAGTATATTGTTTCTAATTTATTCATGAAAATAGTTATTAACAGGTAAAATATCATTATTCTCGAAAAAAATTTATACAAGATCGTAATATTGGCCAAAGGTTGGAAGTGTTGTAAGAATATACAAATTACTTACAATAACTTTTGCTTAAAAGGGATGGTAGAATCTCTTCTTCTATGTTTTGGGATAACATGATCAATAACAAGAATTTATCATTAGTCGAACTATGATTTTTATTAAATTCATACATAATTTTCATCAAACTCATACATAAATCACATGGGAAGAAAAACTGATACCATAGAATCTATGAAGATCGATATAAAAGATCTTTATTTTGTCGATATTAAATTTCAGTTGATGAATAATTTTTACCATTGATGAATTTTGGTACATTAACTAACACTGAGTCTGTGAGGACTCGCAAAATTTATTTATTTAATCTCCTATTTCTAGCTTATTTAATTATTTATTTGGCCTTTTACTCCGAATATTATTTTCCAAGCTCTTGAAACCTAATTACATGGAAATATAGTTTCATTATATTTTTAAAGTGATTTGTTTCAAAAATTAATTTTCGGAAGCTCGTTTAGTAAAAATAGTGAACACGTCTTTGGAAATCTTGACTGATTGAGAGTACAATAAGTTTGGAATATTGGAAACACGTACAATGGATCTAAATTAGGTATTTTAATGTTTAAATACTCAAGTGATAGTTATTAGTACTATCGTTATAGGAATTTCTCGGAAGTTTCGCGTTATCGCGCTTAAATTGGAGATACGCGTTTTCACACGCGCGATTTAAATTTAAGAACTTTAGACCCTTATTTTGGGACAATTGAGAGTGAATAATATTTATATAAATATAAGTGCATTAGAGGTTTAGTGCACTAGTGAAACAAATACGAGAGGAATCGAGCATGAAACGCGTGCCAGTGCGCGCGGTAGTAGAGTTGACTTTTGCACAAATGGGCCACACACTTGAAGCTTCTCTTGGAAGCTAAAATCTGATCACTTTCTTCTCTCTCCTCTCACCATTTCAGCTGGCCATCTCTCTCTCTCTCAAACCACCATTGCTCTCTCAATTTTTACTTCACAAAACCTCACCAAATCTTCACTCAAATCCTACCAAAATTTCACTACACTTAGCTTAACACTTGAGGAGTATTTTGAGCTGCAAAAGGGAGCTAAAGCCACGGTTTTCTGGAGCAAAGAGTGACCGAAATTCTGCTCTTGAACCTCCAACCAAGTGAGTGATGATCCAACCTTAGAAACTTGTCATTTGGAGGTTATCTTACCTAGTTAAGTTCATTTATGCCATTGGTTAGCTTTGTTTGTGGTGTAAAATGAAATGGGTGGGCTCTATGAACTCCCACCTTTGTCTTGAAAGCTGATCTTATGATTGATGATGGATTTAATGTTGGTTTAGTGCTTAAAATAGTAGATTAATGATGTATTATTAGTATAAACTTCAAGAGATGCATGGGGTAAAAAGTTTCAATTCTGCCCCTGCTTTGAACGTACCTATTTCTACGGAATTTTGGGGTTGTAATGACTTATATATGATGTTTATATGTTGAATAGATGGTGTATAAAATTTCATTGAAAAATATTGAGATTTGGTTGGTCAAATGAATTGATTTCACAAAGCTAGTAAATGTGGAACTGTTCCCGTAATGCTCAGACAGCTTGCTTGTTTCGTTCATAACTCTGTACTCTGATGTCGAAATTGAGTGCCGTTGGTGGCATTTGAAACTAGACATTCCCAGCTTTCCATTGGTACCAAATGCACGTTCTGGTTCCACTTGAGTGAGCCACATCATTCGTTTGAAAATTACTGTCCTGTTTCATTGCTCTCCAGGAGACAGGACAGAAATTACTTCTTGATGCTAAAAAACGAGCTATTTGTGGATAGAATTTGAAAATTATTTCTTCTGTGAAATTATAGCTCTATAAATTTATTTTCCAACGCCATAAACCATGCTCAATTCCAAGTTAATTTGAGTGATTTGTGATGAAAATACGGAACTTGGCATGCTCTTGAAAGCCCTAACTTTTGGACAGATTTGATGCAAGGCTCGGTGTAGACTTGCAAATTGAATTTCTTGGTGTTAATCACTGAAAATGTTGTTTTGGGATGCTCCTTAGACCTTTTCTATGTAAATGGACCATGGTTGAGGTAACCTTTGGGTTAAACGTTTTGAAAACGGCAAAACGGAACTCACAAGGCAAATTGCCTTGGAAACTTTGAAACTTTGGTGAATTAGTTCACCAACTTTCCGTGCATATTTTTATACAAAATTTGGTAGAGAAGTAGCCCCGGTATGGTAGGATGTTCATACCAAATTTGGTATTATTCCAAAGCCGTCTTGATGTTCAACTAAATCTCCAAAGTTCATGAGTTAAGTTGAAAAACCCTTGTTTATCAAGAAAATTTTGGTAACTTTGGGACACCATATCTCGGTGCTCAAAACTCCATTTATCGTTCCGCTTATTTTGTTATACTCTTGGATTGCAACACTAATTGATTTCCAAATTTCAAAAATTAGTTCAAAACAAGTGAATTTTGCCGAATTTCTAAAGTTGGCCAAAAACCAACTTAAATCTGTCTTGGTAATTCAAGTTACCAACTTTGAGCCAATTTTTGAATGTCTTCCACTTGGATTCATTGAAAAGTGTCTTCTAGGAATTTTTAGTACTTTGGAAGAAGTTTCCATTGTACCAAGTTTTTTTAATTTTGGACTCTCAGAGAATGAGTTATGATTTTTCAAACAATGCCCCTAAATCCGATAATTCTTAGCTTTTTGAAAATATTTGCGCGGGAAACATTTCACAGAATCCGGCCAGTTCTTGGCCGGATAGTTGGCCGGATTGGTGGTGAAAATTGAAAAAAATATAAGGTTGCTCACTGCCTTGAATTCGGCCTGAAATCCGGCCGGATTGTGACGTGGCACTTCCACGTCCGACTTCGATCGCTCGTCTGAAAATTTATTTACATGATTTCATACCCTAGCTTCCATCCAATGATTTTGACGGTGAAACTCAACCTTTTCTTCCATTTTTGAACATCACTTTCGAGCCTCGATTATGAATAATTAAGGATCAATTCATGAATTCTCCTTAGAATGAACACTAGCATAACCTTCTCGATAAGTAAGGGATTTTAAGCGATAATGTGTAATAGATAACTATTGTTCGCTCAAGTGCTCAAGGAGACCTTCAAGAGAATCTCGAAGGGAACACCTAAACGCTTGTTTATATACTTACTCTCTTGTTGCAATAGGTGAGTGTTCCATATAGGAATATGTAATTGAATAAGTTTAGAACATGCTTATTTCATGATTATTAAGTGTTAAGTACTATGTGTTAAGTATTTACCATACTCATGCCTATTTAAAGAATGTATACTTGCATTGCATATCTACATGAATTGGTTAAATGATTAACCATATCAAATGACTATATGAACTCGATACATGCTTAATTTGCTAGATTGCTTGCTTAGCCTACTTGGTTTTGAAAAATAGGGTCGAGTGTGTACTTTATCGCACTCGTTCTCTTTTGAGATGAATAACTCATGCTTGAAAATGCTCGAATAACATGACTTGGTATGCTAAAGTTGCATACGTCGTTGAAGTGAATCTCCTCGACTCTCACATGGTAAAAATGGGCTAACGGCCAATGATGGTCTATTCATATGACAAATGCCTATTAATTAATCGTCACTACTCAACCGTTAACCGTTAACCGTTAACCGTTTACCAACCCATATGACTACCTGATTACTTGACTATTTGCTCACATGATTACCAATCCACATGATTATTTGATATCCGTGAATTACATGCTTCCATGAAATTAACTTGTATTGCTTACGTGCTTACGTGCTAAGTATCCACTTGATTATTTGATTATCATGAATCACATGTTATATGAAACTGTCCATCATTGTTAGGCGAGTGTGTATTTTACCTCATTCGACCTACTCAAATGATGAATTTTACCTTTTGTCGAATTACTTGGTTACCTGTGCATGTTGTAAGCTCTAAGCTGAACTTGGACCCTGCCCTTGGTTACTAACCTACTCGAGCCAGGATTGGGCTCGGTCGGGTAGGTTGGAACCCTGAGCCACCGTTTCGGTACACTCGAGTATTACCACTGGAGGGATAAGGTAATGGCCAGTCAAACCGAGGGGATCCGGAAGTCATAAGGTGCAGATGACCGACAGAGTTCCACTGGAACACCGTATCTTACAGTATATGTTTACATTGTATCATGATAATCGTTTCATACTAAAATGCCAACATGAAATCCTGAACTATGCCTGTGATATGCTCCATACCTGTTACCTGTTCAATGTACTCATATCATGATACCTGTTTCATGTTAATGCTCCATACCTGTGACATGCTTAATTACTCGCACCTGTAATAAGCTCCAATCACTCGTGAACTATACATACCAATGTCTTGAATCATGATAACTGTCTCATGATAAATGTCTCAGACCATGATAAATGTCTCAAATTACCCGTACAATGATTATCACCTCATGATGACATGTCATTGTGTAACCTTGAACCATGCATATGATATGCCTAACTTACTTGATTTATTTGAACTGTTAGAGTGTCTTGGAATCTCACTAGGCTGTGTAGCTTATCCCACGTTGTGATTTTCTTTTACAGGATTCGAGACCAAGGGTACTCGTAAGTAGTACTCGATTGTTTTCTTTTGAAAACTTTAAATTATATTATAACGGATGGCTATTGTACCCTTTTTTCGTTGGGTTGTATTTAAGTTTGAAAACTGCATAATTGTAAGTGTGAGATATTTGAAATACTTTAATTATGTATTGAAGTTAGTTATAGTATTCCGAGCTTTAGAATGATGGATTGTACTGAGTTCTGGCGAGAGTTGGGTAGGTGTCTCGCGGATACCCTTTGATTCGCCTTAGGGAGAAGTGGGGGCGTCACAGTTGGTATTAGAGTTTAGGGTTCAGATCTTTGTAGTGTATCCTAGATTTAAATGTTTAGGATGCCGGACTGTGGGACTGGTCTGAAAGTTAAATGATTGTTTGTAGTGATGAAATTTAGAGCCACTTCACGTGGTCTCTACAAAGGAGCAAGATAGATTCAAGTGGTGTTATGGTCCTTACCATGTGATTGAGTAAAGACTTGAGTGCCCTTCTAGAAATTTAAGCTGTGAATCATGAATGTTATAAGTTGTAAAACCTTTATCTTGATAATTGGAGGTAATTCGATATGTATGTTGGGTAAGAATCTCGAATGTGGTGATTTACTATTAGGACCGGCCGGCTCGAGATGTGAATTATCTCATTTTGGATTCTTGTACCCGAGTACTTGAGAGTGGAAAGCAACCCTAAGGACTTTATATCTCCATTTGTGAGGAATAAGAATAAATCGATATTTCATGTGAATGATTATAGGAAACCAATAATTGTTTGGTTAAGATTGTACAATAATTAAGAGTGGAAGATGGAAAAATATCGCAATCTAAAAGATCCTTGTGTTAGGATTGAAATCGAGCATGTTAGGGAACGAGAATCGTTTAGTTCCAATTAATCTAGTGAATCTCTACTTGTGATCTTTCATAGTGAGACGATGGGAGTAGAACTTAAGAGTTTGCGCCTTGGAGATGAATGTACTTGTGATAATCACTTGTTTATTTTTGTTATTGACTTTGACTTGGCATGAACTTTATTTGACCATAATTTGTGTTATGATTTAATGAACTCTAGTTTGTGTTTACTTGCATAGTGATAATGTTATTTGTGTAGGTGTCTTCATCCTCTTTAAATGTTGCTACTGGTATATGAGTATAGTTCAATTTTAGATAAGTGTGAGGTTTATGCATGTGCGTATAGATTAGCTGTGAACATGAAAATTAGAGGACCACGAAAAGGACGTCAACCTAGTCAACCCCGAAATGAGAGAGTAGCTAATGGGTCCGATATTGATCAAAATGCCGAGCTAAGTGTTGGGAGAGAAAATGACCAAATGGGACAAGTTTTAACTTGCATGACGGATATACTATAACTCTTAGTAGCTCAACAGGGTCAAGGGATTGGTCAAGAAAATCAACGTGAAAACCAAGAGATAGGGGAGGATTGAGCTTTAGAGCGGTTTCAGAAATTTTTTTCGCCCAAGTTTGCTGAAGGACCTGATCCAGAGGTGGCTGAGAATTGGTTAGACAATATAAGAAATATATTCGATGCCTTGGATTACACAGAAGAGAGACAAGTCACCTTTGCTGTATTTCAACTTGAAGGAGCAGCTCGAGTCCGGTGGAATGTTATAAGAAACAAGTGGAAAAAAGATCAAACCCTAAGAACTTGGATAAATTTTGTACCTGAATTTAATGAGAAATTTCTTCCTCCACTTGTCCAAGAAAAGAGAGAAGATAATTTTATAAAGTTTCGTCAAGGAACTTTGAGCGTAGTTGAGTATGAAACACGCTTTACGAAATTATCTACATATGCCCCAGAATTGGTGGCTACTGAACGGAAGAGAATAAGACGATTTATCCAAGGATTAGATTTGAAAATCCAAGATGCCCTTGCCGCAGCACAGGTTGATACATTTAGTGACGCTCTCGAAAAAGCGCAAAGGGGAGAAAGCACAAAATTTCAACTGAGAGCTTTTCAAGTAAGAAAAAGAGATGCATCTGACAGTACACTAGGAGGAAATGGACTACCACCCAAAGTTAGAAAAGAAGTGGATGAAGTAGGACTGTTATTTCCTGCACCACTCATAATAAAGGAACCAAAAGGAACTATGTCGCGAGGGACTTCAGTAGGACGGACACGATCAAAGAAAACCTCGCAAACCAGTCAGGTCACAACATCTCGTCCAATTTGTGGATATTGTGGGAGGACGAATCACACTGAAGAAAACTGTTGACTAAAGGGACGAAAGTGTATGGGATATGGGAGTACCGGCTATAAAGTTCATGACTGTCCAAAGAGGTATCCACGAAAAACTACTGCTCAACAAAGAAATGGAACTATCTCTCGACAAGTCAATAGAAGGAGAAACCGACCAGTGGTATCTGAAAGAACGCATGACATGAACACATCACACGATTCAGAGTTGTCTGAAATTACAGAAGGTATGAATTTCGAGGACGAAATTCTTTTAAGGAGGGGAGGTTGTGAGGACTCGCAAAATTTACTTATTTAATCTCCTATTTCTAGCTTATTTAATTATTTATTTGACCTTTTATTCTGAATATTATTTTCCAATCTCTTGAGACCTAATTACATGAAAATATAGTTTCATTATATTTTTAAAGTGACTTGTTTCAAAAATTAATTTTCGAAAGCTCGTTTAGTGAAAATAGTGAGCACGTCTTTAGAAATCTTGACTGATTGAGAGTACAATAAGTTTGGAATATTGGAGACATGTACAATGGACCTAAATTAGGTATTTTAATGTTTAAATATTCAAGTGACAGTTATTAGTACTATCGTTATAGGAATTTCTCGGAAGTTTCGCGTTATCGCGCTTAAATTGGAGATACGCGTTTTCACACGCGCGATTTAAATTTAAGAACTTTAGACCCTTATTTTGGGACAATTGAGAGTGAATAATATTTATATAAATATAAGTGCATTAGAGGTTTAGTGCACTAGTGAAACAAATACGAGAGGAATCGAGCATGAAACGCGCGCCAGTGCGCGCGGTAGTAGAGTTGACTTTTGCACAAATGGACCACACACTTGAACCTTCTCTTGAAAGCTAAAATCTGATCACTCTCTTCTCTCCCCTCTCACCATTTCAGCCGGCCATATCTCTCTCTCAAACCACCATTGCTCTCTCAATTTTTACTTCACAAAACCTCACCAAATCTTCACTCAAATCCTACCAAAATTTCACCACACTTAACTTAACACTTGAGGAGTATTTTGAGCTACAAAAGGGAGCTGAAGCCATGGTTTTCTGGAGCAAAGAGTGACCGAAATTCTGCTCTTGAACCTCCAACCAAGTGAGTGATGATCCAACCTTAGAAACTTGTCATTTGGAGGTTATCTTACCTAATTAAGTTCATTTATGTCATTGGTTAGCTTTGTTTATGGTGTAAAATGAAATGGGTGGGCTCTATGAACTCCCACCTTTGTCTTGAAGGCTGATCTCACGATTAATGATGGATTTAATGTTGGTTTAGTGCTCAAAATGATAGATTAATGGTGTATTATTAGTATAAACTTTAAGAGATGCATGGGGTAAAAAGTTCCAATTCTGCCCCTGCTTTGAACGTACCTATTTCTGCGGAATTTTGGAGTTGTAATGACTTATATATGATGTTTATATGTTGAATAGATGGTGTATAAAATTTCATTGAAAAATATTGAGGTTTGGTTGGTCAAATGAATCGATTTCACAAAGCTAGTAAATCTGGAACGGTTCCCGTAATGCTCAGACAGCTTGCTTGTTTCATTCATAACTCTGTACTCCGTTGTCGAAATTGAGTGCCATTGGTGGCATTTGAAACTAAACATTCCCAGCTTTCCATTGGTACCAAATGCACATTTTGGTTCCAATTGAGTGAGCCACACCATTCGTTTGAAAATCACTGTCCTGTTTCGTTGCTCTCCAGGAGACAGGACAGAAATTACTTCTTGATGCTAAAAAATGAGCTATTTATGGATAGAATTTGAAAATAATTTCTTCTGTGAAATTATAGATCTATGAATTTATTTTCCAACGCCATAAACCATGCTCAATTCCGAGTTAATTTGAGTGATTTGTGATGAAAATACGGAACCTGCCATACTCTTGAAAACCCTAACTTTTGGACAGATCTCGGTGTAGACTTGCAAATTGAATTTCTTGGCGTTAATCACTGCAAATGTTGTTTTGGGATGCTCCTTAGACCTTTTCTATGTAAATGGACCATGGTTGAGGTAACCTTTGGGTTAAACGTTTTGAAAACGGCAAAACGGAACTCACAAGGCAAATTGCCTTGGAAACTTTGAAACTTTGGTGAATTAGTTCACCAACTTTCCGTGCATATTTTTATACAAAATTTCGTAGAGGAGTAGCCTCTGTATGGTACGATGTTCATACCAAATTTGGTGTTATTCCAAAGCTGTCTTGATGTTCAACTAAACCTCCAAAGTTCATGAGCTAAGTTGAAAAACCCTTGTTTATCAAGGAAATTTTGGTAACTTTGGGACACCATATCTCGGTGATCAAAACTCCATTTATCGTTCCGCTTGTTTTGTTATACTTTTGGATTGTAACACTAATTGATTTCCAAATTTCAAAGGTTAGTTCAAAACAAGTGAATTTTGCCGAATTTCCAAAGTTGGCCAAAAACCAACTTAAATTTGTCTTGGTAATTCAAGTTACCAACTTTGAGCCAATTTTTTAACGTCTTCCACTTGAATTCATTGAAAAGTGTCTTCTATGAATTTTGAGTATTTTGGAAGAAATTTCTATTGGTACCAAGTTTTTTTAATTTTGGACTCTCAGAGAATGAGTTATGTTTTTCCAACAATGCCCCTAAATCCGATAATTCTTAACTTTTTGAAAATATTTGCGCGGGAAACATTTTCACAAAATACGGCCGTATATCCGGCCTGTTCTTGGCCGGATAGTTGGCCGGATTGGTGGTGAAAATTGAAAAAAATATAATGTTGCTCACTGCCTTGAATCCGGCCGGATATCCGGCCAGTTCTTGGCCGGATTGTGACGTGGTACTTCCACGTCCGAATTTGATCGCTCGTTTGAAAATTTATTTACATGATTTCATACCCTAGTTTCCATCCAATGATTTTGACGGTGAAACTCAACCTTTTCTTCCATTTTTGAACATCACTTTCGAGGCTCGATTATGAATAATTAAGGTTCAATTCATGAATTCTCCTTAGAATGAACACTAGCACAACCTTCTCGATAAGTAAGGGATTTTAAGCGATAGTGTGTAATAGATAACTATTGTTTGCTCAGATGCTCAAGGAGACCTTCAAGAGGATCTCGAGGGGAACACCTAAAAGCTTGTTTATATACTTACTCTCTTGTTGCAATAGGTGAGTGTTCCATATAGGAATACGTAATTGAATAAGTCTAAGACATGCTTATTTCATTATTATTAAGTGTTAAGTACTATTTATTAAGTATTTACCATACTCATGCCTATTTAAGGAATGTATACTTGCATTACATATCTACATGAATTGGTTAAATGATTAACCATATCAAATGACCATATGAACTCGATACATGCTTAACTTGCTAGATTGCTTGCTTAGGCTACTTGATTTTGAAAAATGGGGTCGAGTGTGTACTTTATCGCACTCGTTCTCTTTTGAGATGAATAACTCATGCTTGAAAATGCTCGAATAACATGACTTGGTATGCTAAAGTTGCATACGTCGTTGGAGTGAATCTCCTCGACTCTCACATGGTAAAAATGGGCTAACGGCCAATGATGGTTTATTCATATGACAAATGCCTGTCAATTAATCGTCACTACTCAACCGTCAACCGTCAACCGTTAACCGTTTATCAACCCACATGACTACCTAATTACTTGACTATTTGCTCACATGATTACCAATCCACATGATTATTTGATATCCGTGAATTACATGCTTCCATAAAATCAACTTGTATTGCTTACGTGCTTACGTGCTAAGTATCCACTTGATTACTTAATTATCATGAATCACATGTTATATGATGTTGTCCATCATTGTTAGGCGAGTGTGTACTTTACCTCACTCGACCTACTCAAATGATGAATTTTACCTTTTGTCGAATTATTTGGTTACCTGTGCATGTCGCAAGTTCTAAGCTGAACTTAGGCCCTACCCTTGGTTACTGACCTACTCGAGTCAGGACTGGACTCGGTCGAGTAGGTTGGAACCTTGGACCACCGTTTCGGTATACTCGAGTATTACCACTGGAAGGATAAGGTGATGGCCAGTCAAACCGAGGGGATCCGGATGTCATAAGGTGCAGATGACTGACAGAGTTTCACTGGAACACCGTATCCTACAGTATATGTTTACATTGTATCATGATAATCGTTTCATGCTAAAATGCCAACATGAAATCCTGAGTTATGCCTGTGATATGCTCCATACCTGTTACCTGTCCAATGTACTCATATCATGAAACCTGTTTCATGTTAATGCTCCATACCTGTAACATGTTTAATTACTCGCACCTGTAATAAGCTCCAATCACTCGTAAACTATACATGTCAATGTCTTGAACCATGATAACAGTCTCATGATAAATTTCTCAGACCATGATAAATGTCTCAAATTACCCGTACAATGATTATCACCACATGATAACTTGCCATTGTGTAACCTTGAACCATGCATATGATATGCCTAACTTGATTTATTTGAACTGTTAGAGTGTCTTGGAACCTTGCTGGGCTGTGTAGCTCATCTCACGTTGTGATTTTCTTTTACAGGGTTCGAGACCAAGAGTGCTCGTGGGTAGTACTAGATTGTTTTCTTTTAAAAACTTTAAATTATATTATAACGAATGGCTATTGTACCTTTTTGTCATTGGGTTGTATTTAAACTTGAAAGCTGCATAATTGTAAGTGTGAGATATTTGAAGTACTTTAATTATGTATTGAAGTTACTTATAGTATTCCGAGCTTTTGAATAATGGATTGTAGTGAGTCCTGGTGAGAGTTGGGCAGGCGTCCCGCGGATACCCTTTGGTTCGTGTTAGGGAGAAGTGGGGGCGTCACAGAGTCATATTATGACTCTAGTCTTATTGTTACAAAATCTAGACTAACATCTCTTTGATTATTGTCTAATGCCGTTCCTCTCTAGTCTCGAGCACTCTTCCACCGAAATACCAGAACTATAGTAATGTGAAGTGAAATTTTCATAAAGAAGGGGACCCCCTATCCACTTGCTACTTGTTTTTGTATCGGAACCTCTTCTTTGCCATCTATTACTACTACTACCCAAATCCCAACCTTTGGCATTGACATTGGGATTCCATTGTCAAGCCATTCTAACAATAGCAGTACTAGACCTAAAGATACTCAAATCTGTCCACCTTTCTGGATCAGAAGTTTCTCCTTTGTTGATAAGAGTAACCTTACTAGTACCAACTATTGGGAGAAACCTTCAAAAGGGTGCATGACATATTTTTGTTGATTTTTTTTTTTGCACTGTTAGTTTAATTTATTTTGTTTGTTCACCATTATCACTTCAGATTAGTATGATGATAGATGATTTTTCTTTTGATGGGCTAAGCAGGCTTTTATACTTTATATATAGCACCTACTTTATATATAAGAGTTTCTCATTAGTATAATGATGAATTTTTTTTTGGTTAAGAAGAATTTTTTTCGGGTCTTGGTTGTGAGAAATATTAGGAATAACATTGGCAGACAAATTTTAGTGATTGTGATGTCAAAAAAATCGACTTCTGCCTTCTAACTCTGAATGGACTCTCATAAAAAAAAGTGAAAAACTTGATATTATAGATTTAAATATCATTTCATTCACTTTTTAACACACACACACACACACATATACTTTTATAATTTGTGCAACGCACATGAATTATAGATTTTTAGAATCTGTGCAACACACATGAATTATAGATTTTTAGAAACAATTAAAATTTAAAATAAAGATATAGTAGTTAATAAAAAATTAATAGTAGAGACTTCTTTTTCAACATGTGCTTGGCTATTCATATTAGATCGTTTTAAGTAATTCAGTTTTGAAAAATAATTTTGTTCAAAGAGAAAAAAAACTTATATTCTGATTCATAGTGTGTCATGTGATGATGGAATGTCTGGGATACTTGTATGTTAAAATATGTAATTATCTTATTTAACTTGCAAAACTAGAAGCAAGTAAAATTGGAAGCACTATTTTTTAAAATATATGTTTGTTAGATATTTCAAAGTGCATATTATTTCTAATTTATTTATGAAAATAGTTTTTAATAGGTAAAATGTCATTATTCTCAAAAATAATTTATAAAAAATGGTAATATTTGCCAAAAGTTTGACTTCTATGAGTGTTGTAAGAATATGCAAACTACTCACTATAACTTTTATTTAAAAGGGAAGTTTGGAGCTCTTTTTCTATGTTTTGAGATAACAAGATCAATAACAAGAGTTTGTCATTAGTCGAACGATGATTTTTATTAAACTCATACATAAATCATATGGGAAGAAAACTAACATCATAGAATCTATGAAAATCGATACAAAAGATCTTTATTTTATCGCAGTTAAATATTAGTTTTGTCATAAATATTACAAAGTGATAATGTAAAACTAATATTATTGAAATTTATCTTAAATTTATGTTGGATAGTGAAATTCTAAGATCTAAAAGTAGTAAGTAAGATTTCCTAGTTACTACCAGTTTTCGTTAATAAGCCTATAATACTAATGTAAACTACTTGAAAACTATTTGGTTCACATATATTTCAAACTTCACATTGCTCCTAAAGCAAAAGTTCAAGATGAAGAATTGTGGTCTTATCAAGCTTTTAAACCTAATAAGCAGTAATCTCTTTTTTATTCAAATAATCATTGAACTATATTATATTGGCAATCAAAGTATAGCACTAATAAATGACATAGCATTTCCACTTGATCAAATACTTAAAACAAATCCCCCCCGTCAGCTGTTTTCCAAAGTCCAAGCACTAGTATTAATATTTCATCACTTAGTCAATCCAGCAGCAGCGAAACCAAACTTAAACATAAAGATACCCATATCTGGTTGTCACTCTCGATTAGAAGCCTCTTTTTGTTGATAAGAGCAAACTATCTAGTAAGGACTATTGGGAGAAACCGTCTAAAGGGTATGGCTGTCAGTTTACCCTATTTTGTCTGTTCGTTTATTTTATTTTGTTGGTTTAGAATAGTTTGATGTTTGTTTGTTTACATTATTTTATTTTGTTGGTTCAAAATAATAGGATTTAGGAAGCAAAGTTGAGAAATGAAATGAAACAGTCAGCATGCAGTAAAAAATGACAGCAAAAATTTACATAAAAAATAAATAAATATTTCTTGCACCCCATCTAATGAAACAGACTAGTATAATGATTGTTTATTATCTCTAAAATTTGAAGAAATATTTATATCCCAATATGAGCATATCCCAGATTTCAAGATTCGTTCTTGTCCTGATCCACCCTAAGATGAGGCTCGTAATGATCTTCTCAAATATCACAAGGTGCTAAATCGACCGGATTTAATATAAATATAGTCACTAGAGCCATTCTAAAAACGGAGAAATTAGCACTATTTGGTGAAATAGGTTTTTTTAGAATCAATTTCAAACCATCTGCTAGAGGTTGTAACAATTCAAACGATTCCACTACATCAGGACCCTTATATATATACACACACACATACATTTATGGGGACTTGTTATGTTCTGTCCAGATTTTTCGTTAGTTTTTTTGTGTATATGTAGTTTTTTTGTGTATATATATATACATATACACACTATTATATATTTGGTGAATTCTCATTCTATCCTTTCGTCCAAAATTTTCAAACTGAATACCGACATATCCTTTAATCCAGTAGGAGATCGAGGTTATGGAGTAGGGGTGATGAGAGAGGAACATGGGAATGTGATTGCGACATTCTACTCTAAACATGTGGGTTAGCCTGATGACACCACTCTATTAGAGATGACTTCCATGTGTAATCTTATCGAATAAGCCCATGACTACCTGCAGTTCCAAACGGGATTGAGTGATATACACCTTATTCTCGAAGGTGACTACAGAGATGCGGTATTAGCATATGAAAATTACAAAAAGCGATTTTAGACTCCTACTACGGTTGACACTAAAGGGAAAGGGAAGAAAAATGTGGAGAATGAGAAACCCCCAAAAGCCTTTCATAAGTATTGCGGGTAATGATGTCAAAAGTTTACATAAATAGGTTAGTAGATTTGAAAGCGAAGCATAAAACTGACAAGATTGATATAACCAATTTTGTGTCCCAAAAACGAATATACTTGAAAAATTCAAGTGAGGTTGGGGTTATGAAATTAAAAGAAAAACAAGACTGGGGGAGGTGAGTGTGTTTTTCTGCTCTACTTGATGTTAGTATGTCTGTTACACGAGATTTATCTCTAAATATTATTTTCTTTCTATCATCGTATCAATAGAATGTCCAAAAAAAGTAGTAGAGGCCAAAGACCGCATTGTGGAACAATAGTTCCGAGTTCTTGTGTTTGGCCATTGGCAAGCTCTTCTCTTGTTTGACCATTGTACAATTGTATAAATATCAATAGTTCCGAATTCTTGCGTTTGGTCATTGTACAATTGTATAAATATTAATTCTACTCTAAATTTGTGATTATGTTTGAAAGATATAGATGGATTTTTCTATAACATTTAATTTTCAACAGTTGTAGTTATAATTCTTTTCACGACCCTTGCATATATATTTGAAAATATGCGTACTTGCTTCATTCCCATGTTTATATAGGGATGCATTTGATTGAATTTATTGAAACAAAGATAAAAAATCAAAATCTATTGTAATTTATCGAAATTTTTTATAAAAGGAACCTAACGCAAATTTGTTTAAATAATTTTTTAAATCATTAGAAACTAAGAAGTGAAGAATAAGATGAATATTTGAAATATGAAATTAGATTATTTTATTAGAACAATCTGACAAATCTACGTAAATTTTTAAATTTTTATAGTAAGGATTATGTTTAAAATATTAAATCAGATTATTTTATTACAATAATCCGACAATCTATATAACATTTTAAATTTGTCTAGCAGAAATTAGGTAAGGGATAAAATTTAAGAAATAGGCTACATAACTTTTTAATTTTTCTTGCAGAGATTAGGAGAAATCCAAGAGTTCGAAATTTTAAAATAATGATTTATTAATTTTTTTATTAATTTTTTTCTCATTCATGCAGAAGTTGCACATCTTCCTATTGCCAATAGGAGGTAAAGCCATTGAATCAATAGTAGAGGCTTCTCTTTCAACATGCGCTTGGTTGTTCATATTAGATCGTTTTAAGTAATTTAGTTATGAAAAATAATTTTGTTCAAAGAGAAGAAAACTTATATTTTGATTCATAGTGTGTCATGTGATGATGGAATATTTGGTGTACTTGTATGTTAAAATATGTAATTATCTTGCTTAACTTGCAAAACTAGAAGCAAATATAATTGGAAGCACTATTTTGTAAAATACAAGTCTCTTAGATATTTCAAAGTGCATATTATTTCTAATTTATTCATGAAAATAGTTTTTAATAGGTAAAATGTCATTATTCTCAAAAATAATTTATAGAAAAATGGTAATATTTGCCAAAAGTTTGACTTCTATGAGTGTTGAAAGAATATGCAAATTATTCACTATAACTTTTGTTTCAAGGGGATGCTAGGAGCTCTTCTTCTATGTTTTGGGATAACAAGATCAATAACAAGAGTTTGCCATTAGTCGAACTATGATTTTATTAAACTCATACATAAATCGCATGAGGAGAAAACTAACATTATAGAATCTATGAAGATCGATATAAAAGATCTTTATTTTATCACTGTTAAATATTAGTTTTGTCAAAAATGTTACAAAGTGATAATGTAAAACTAAAATTATTGAAATTTAGCTTAAATTTATGTTGGATAGTGAAATACTAAGATCTGTAGTAAGTAAGATTTCCTAGTTACTGCCAGTTTTCGTTAATAAGGCTATAATGCTAATGTAAACTGCTTGAAAACTATTTGATTCACATATATTTCAAATTAACATTGCTCCTAAAGCAATAGTTCAAGACGAAGAATTGTGGTCTTATCAAGTTTTTAAACCTAATAAGCAGTAATCTCCATTTTATTCAAATAATCATTGAACTATATTATATTGGCAATCAAAGTATAGCACTTATAGACGACATAGCATTTTCACTTGATAAAATACTTAAAACAAATCCTCTCCGCCGGCTGCTTTACAAAGCCCAAGCACTAGTATTGGTATTTCATCACCTAGTCAACCCAACTATAGCGGTACCAAGCCTAAACATAAAGATAGCCATATCTGGCTATCACTCTGGAATAGAAGCCTCTCTTTTGTTGATAAGATCAAACTATCTAGTAAGGACTATTGGGAGAAATCTTCTAAAGGACTATTGGGAGAAATCAATTTCATACCATCTGCAAGAGGTTGTAACAATTCAAACGATCCTACTACATCAGGACTCTTATATATATATACATACATACATATATGGGGAATTGTTGTGTTATATCCAGATTCTTCGTTAGCATTTTTGTGTACATATATATACATATAAGCACTATTATATATTTGGTGAATTCTCATTTTATCATTTCGTCCAAATTTTTGAAACTGAATACAGACATATCCTTTAATCCAACAGGGGACCGAGGTTATGGAGAGGGGTGATGAGAGAAGAATATGGGAATGTGATCGCGACATTCTACTCCAAATATGTGGGTTAGCCTTATGACACCATTCTAATAGATATAGCTGCAATGTGTAATCTTCTCTAACAAGCCCACGACTATTTGCAGTCCCAAATGGGATTGAGTGATATACACTTTATTCTCGAAGGTGACGGCAGAGATGCTGTATTAGCATATGAGAACTAAAAAAATCGATTTTAAACTCCTACTACTGCTGACACTAAAGGGAAAGGGAAGAAAAATGTGGAAAAGGAGAAACCCCCAAAAACTTTTCATAAGTATTGCGGGTAATGATGTCAAAAATTTGCATAAATAATCTGCTTTTGCTACGTAAATATTTAAAAATGGTTTATTTACATCAAATTTTCTCAGGCGTAACCTGAAGATTGAAGGTAAGTATACCACACCGTATGTGGTTAGCGTAAAGAGAGATCAAAATAGGTTAGCAGATTTGGAATCGAAGCATAAAGTTGGCAAGATTGATACAACCAATTTTGTGTCTCAAAAACGAATATACTTGAAAAATTCAAGTGAGGTTGGGGTTATGAAATTAAAAGAAAAGCAAGATTAGGGGAGGTGAGCGTGTTTTACTATTCTACTTGATGTTAGTATGTTTGTTACACGAGATTCATCTCTAAATATTATTTTCTTTCTATTGTCGTAGCAATAGAATGTCCAAAGAAAGTAGTAGAGGCCAAACAGCACATTGTGGATCAATAGTTTCGATTTCTTGTGTTGGTACATTGGCAAGCTCTCCTCTTATTTGGCCACTGTACAATTGTGTAAATATCAATAGTTCCGAATTCTTGCGTTTGGCCATTGTACAATTGTATAAATATTAATTCTTTTCTGAATTTGTGATTATGTTCGAAAGATATAATGTATTTTTCTATTAACATTTAATTTTCAATATTTGTAGTTATAATTCTTTTCATGACCCTTGCATATATATTTGAAAATTTGCATACTTGTTTCATTCCCATGTTTACATAGGGATGCATTTTATTGAATTTATTGAAATAAAAATCAAAATCAAAATCAATTGTAATTTATCAAAATTTTCTATAAAAGAAACCTAACGCAAATTTGTTTTAATAATTTTTTAATTCATTAGAAACTAAGAAATCAAGAATAAGATAAATATATTAAAATGTGTAATTATCTTGCTTAACTTGCAAAACAAGAAGCAAGTAAAATTGGAAGCACTATTTTGTAAAATATACATTTGTTAGATATTTAAAAGTGCATATTCTTTCTAATTTATTCATGAAAATAGTTTTTAATAGGTAAAATGTTATTATTCGCAAAAATAATTTATAAAAAAAGGTAATATTTGCCAAAAGTTTGACTTCTATGAGTGTTGGAAGAATATGCAAATTATTCACTATAAGTTCTGTTTCAAAGGGATACTAGGGGCTCGTTTCCTATGTTTTGGGATAACAAGATCAATAACAAGAGTTTGTCATTAGTCGAACTATGATTTTTATTAAACTCATACATAAATCACATGGGAAGAAAATTAACATCATAAAATCTATGAAGATCGATATAAAAGATCTTTGATTTATCGCCGTTAAATATTAGTTTTGTCATAAATGTTAGAAAGTGATAATGTAAAACTAAAATATTGAAATTTAGTTTAAATTTATGTTGGATAGTAAAATACTAAAATCTAAAAGTATTAAGTAAGATTTCCAAGTTACTGCCAGTTTTAGTTAATAAGGCTATAATGCTAACGTAAACAGCTTGAAAACTATTTGGTTCACATATATTTCAAATTCACATTGTTCCTAAAGCAATTGTTCAAGACGAAAAATTGTGGTATTATCAAGTTTTTAAACCTAATAAGCAGTAATCTCCTTTTCATTCAAATAATCATTGGACTATATTATATTGGCAATCAAAGTATAGCAATAATAGATGACATAGCATTTTCACTTGATAAAATACTTAAAATAAATCCCCTCCGTCGGCTGCTTTCCAACGCCCAAACACTAGTATTGGTACTTCATCACCTAATCAACTCAGCAGTAGCGGCACCAAGCCTAAGCATAAAGATACCCATATTTAGCTGTCACTCTAAATTAGAAGCCTCTCTTTTGTTGATAAAATCAAACTTTCTAGTAAGGACTATTGAGAAAAACTTTCTAAAGGGTATGACTGTCAGTTTACCCTATTTTGTCTGTTCGTTTACTTTATTTTGCTGGTTTAGAACAGTTTGATGTTTGTTCGTTTATTTATTTTATTTTGTTGGTTTAAAATAGTATGATCCAGGAAGCATAGTTGCGAAAGGAAATGAAATAGTCAGCATGCAATAAAAAACACGATCACAAAAATTTACCCACACACAAAAAAATAAATATTTCTTGCACCCCATCCGAGGAAATAGACTAATATGATGATTGTTTATTATCTCTAAAATTTGGATAAAAAATATATATATCACAGTATGAGCATGCCCTAAATTACGAGATTCATTCTTGTCCTGATCCATCCTAGGAGGGGTTGCGTAATGATCTTCTCAAAGATTACAAGATATTAAAGTGACCGGATTTAGCATAAATGTAGTCATTGGAGCCATTCTAAAAACGGAGAAATTAGCACTATTTGGTGAAATAAGTTCTTATAGAATCAATTTCAAACCATCTATTAAAGGATGTAACAATTCAAACGATCCTACTATATCAGCACCCTTATATATATGTAAATACCCATATGGCGAATTGTTGTGTTCTGTCCAGATTCTTCGTTAGCGTTTTTGTGTATATATATATATATATATACATACTATTATATATTTGGTGAATTTTCATTCTATCCTTTCGTCCAAAATTTTCAAACTGAATACAGACATATTCTTTAATCCAGCAGGAGACCGAGGTTATGGAGGGGGTGATGAGAGATGAATATGGGAATGTGATCGCGACATTCTACTCCAAACATGTGGGTTAGCCTTATGACACCATTCTAGTAGATATTGCAGCCATGTGTAATCTCCTCGAACAAGCCCATGACTATCTGCAGTTCCAAATGGGATTGAGTGACATACACTTTATTCTCTAAGGTGACTGCAGAGATGTTGTATTAGCATATGAGAACTACAAAAAATGATTTTAGACTCCTACTACTGCTGACACTAAAGGGAAAGGGAAGAAAAATGTGGAGAAGGGAAAACCCCCAAAAGCCTTTCATAAGTATTACGGGTAACGATGTTAAAAGTTTGCATAAATAATCTGCTTTTGCTACGTAAATACTCAAAGATGGTTTATTTATATCTAATTTTCTCAGGCGTATCCTGAAGATTAAAGGTAAGTATACCACACCGTATGTGGTTAGCGTAAAGAGAGCTCAAAATATATTAGCAGATTTGGAAGCGAAACATAAAGCTGGCAATATTGATACAACCAATTTTGTGTTTTAAAAACGAATACACTTGAAAAATTCAAGTTAAGTTGGGGTTATGAAATTAAAAGAAAAACAAGACTAGGGGAGGTGAGCGTGTTTTTCTGTTCTACTTGATGTTAGTGTGTTCGTTACACGAGATTCATTTCTAAATATTATCTTATTTCTATCGTCATAGCAATAGAATGTCCAAAGAAAGTAGTAGAGGTAAAGAGCACATTGTGGATCAATAGTTCCGAATTCTTGTGTTGGGACATTGGCAAGCTCTTCTCTTATTTGGCCATTGTACAATTGTATAAATATCAATAGTTCTGAGTTCTTGCATTTGGCCATTGTACAATTGTATAAATATTAATTCTTTTCTAAATTTGTGATTATGTTTGAAAGATATAGATGTATTTTTCTATAACATTTAATTTTCAACAATTGTAGTTATAATTCTTTTCACGACCCTTGCATATATATTTGAAAATATGCATACTTGCTTAATTCCCGTGTTTACATAGGGATGCATTTGATTGAATTTATTGAAACAAAAATCAAAATCTATTGTAATTTATCGAAATTTTCTGTAAAAGGAACCTAACGCGAATTTGTTTTAATAATTTTTTAATTCATTACAAACTAAGAAATCAAGAATGAGATAAATATGTTAAAATATGTAATTATCTTGCTTAACTTGCAAAATTAGAAGCAAGTAAAATTGAAAGCACTATTTTGTAAAATATATGTTTGTTAGATATTTAAAAGTGCATATTCTTTCTAATTTATTCATGAAAATACTTTTTAATAGGTAAAATGTCATTATTCTAAAAAATAATTTATAAAAAAAAATGGTAATATTTGCCAAAAGTTTGACTTCTTTGAGTGTTAGATGAATATGCAAATTATTCACTACAACTTTTGTTTCAAAGGGATGCTAGGAGCTCTTCTTCTATGTTTTGGGATAACACGTTCAATAACAAGAGTTTGTCATTAGTCGAACTATGATTTTTATTAAACTAATACATAAATCACATCGGAAGAAAACTAACATCATATAATCTACGAAGATCGATATAAAATATCTTTGTTTTATCGCCGCTAAATATTAGTTTTATCATAAATGTTATAAAGTAATAATGTAAAACTAAAATATTGAGATTTAGCTTAAATTTATGTTGGATAGTGAAACACTAAATCTAAAAGTATTAAGTAAGATTTCCAAGTTACTATCAGTTTTCGTTAATAAGGCTATAATGCTAATTTAAACTGCTTGAAAACTATTTGGTTCATATATATTTCAAATTCACATTGCTCCTAAAGCAATAGTTCAAGACGAAAAATTGTGGCTTTATCTAGTTTTTAAACCTAATAAGCAGTAATCTCCTTTTTATTCAAATAATTATTGGACTATATTATATTGACAATCAAAGTATAGCACCATAGATGACATACCATTTTCACTTGATAAAATATTTACAATAAATGCCTTCTGCCGGCTGCTTTCCAACACCCAAACACTAGTATTGACACTTCATCACCTAGTCAACCTAGCAGTAGTGGTACCAAGCCCAAACATAAAGATTTGGCTGTCACTCTGGATTAGAAGCCTCTCTTTTGTTGATAAGATCAAACTATCTAAAGAGCACATTGTGGATCAATAGTTCCGAATTCTTGTGTTGGGACATTGGCAAGCTCTTCTCTTATTTGGCCATTGTACAATTGTATAAATATCAATAGTTCTGAGTTCTTGCATTTGGCCATTGTACAATTGTATAAATATTAATTCTTTTCTAAATTTGTGATTATGTTTGAAAGATATAGATGTATTTTTCTATAACATTTAATTTTCAACAATTGTAGTTATAATTTTTTTCACGACCCTTGCATATATATTTGAAAATATGCATACTTGCTTAATTCCCGTGTTTACATAGGGATGCATTTGATTGAATTTATTGAAACAAAAATCAAAATCTATTGTAATTTATCGAAATTTTCTGTAAAAGGAACCTAACGCGAATTTGTTTTAATAATTTTTTAATTCATTACAAACTAAGAAATCAAGAATGAGATAAATATGTTAAAATATGTAATTATCTTGCTTAACTTGCAAAATTAGAAGCAAGTAAAATTGAAAGCACTATTTTGTAAAATATATGTTTGTTAGATATTTAAAAGTGCATATTCTTTCTAATTTATTCATGAAAATACTTTTTAATAGGTAAAATGTCATTATTCTAAAAAATAATTTATAAAAAAAAATGGTAATATTTGCCAAAAGTTTGACTTCTTTGAGTGTTAGATGAATATGCAAATTATTCACTACAACTTTTGTTTCAAAGGGATGCTAGGAGCTCTTCTTCTATGTTTTGGGATAACACGTTCAATAACAAGAGTTTGTCATTAGTCGAACTATGATTTTTATTAAACTAATACATAAATCACATCGGAAGAAAACTAACATCATATAATCTACGAAGATCGATATAAAATATCTTTGTTTTATCGCCGCTAAATATTAGTTTTATCATAAATGTTATAAAGTAATAATGTAAAACTAAAATATTGAGATTTAGCTTAAATTTATGTTGGATAGTGAAACACTAAATCTAAAAGTATTAAGTAAGATTTCCAAGTTACTATCAGTTTTCGTTAATAAGGCTATAATGCTAATTTAAACTGCTTGAAAACTATTTGGTTCATATATATTTCAAATTCACATTGCTCCTAAAGCAATAGTTCAAGACGAAAAATTGTGGCTTTATCTAGTTTTTAAACCTAATAAGCAGTAATCTCCTTTTTATTCAAATAATTATTGGACTATATTATATTGACAATCAAAGTATAGCACCATAGATGACATACCATTTTCACTTGATAAAATATTTACAATAAATGCCTTCTGCCGGCTGCTTTCCAACACCCAAACACTAGTATTGACACTTCATCACCTAGTCAACCTAGCAGTAGTGGTACCAAGCCCAAACATAAAGATTTGGCTGTCACTCTGGATTAGAAGCCTCTCTTTTGTTGATAAGATCAAACTATCTAAAGAGCACATTGTGGATCAATAGTTCCGAATTCTTGTGTTGGGACATTGGCAAGCTCTTCTCTTATTTGGCCATTGTACAATTGTATAAATATCAATAGTTCTGAGTTCTTGCATTTGGCCATTGTACAATTGTATAAATATTAATTCTTTTCTAAATTTGTGATTATGTTTGAAAGATATAGATGTATTTTTCTATAACATTTAATTTTCAACAATTGTAGTTATAATTTTTTTCACGACCCTTGCATATATATTTGAAAATATGCATACTTGCTTAATTCCCGTGTTTACATAGGGATGCATTTGATTGAATTTATTGAAACAAAAATCAAAATCTATTGTAATTTATCGAAATTTTCTGTAAAAGGAACCTAACGCGAATTTGTTTTAATAATTTTTTAATTCATTACAAACTAAGAAATCAAGAATGAGATAAATATGTTAAAATATGTAATTATCTTGCTTAACTTGCAAAATTAGAAGCAAGTAAAATTGAAAGCACTATTTTGTAAAATATATGTTTGTTAGATATTTAAAAGTGCATATTCTTTCTAATTTATTCATGAAAATACTTTTTAATAGGTAAAATGTCATTATTCTAAAAAATAATTTATAAAAAAAAATGGTAATATTTGCCAAAAGTTTGACTTCTTTGAGTGTTAGATGAATATGCAAATTATTCACTACAACTTTTGTTTCAAAGGGATGCTAGGAGCTCTTCTTCTATGTTTTGGGATAACACGTTCAATAACAAGAGTTTGTCATTAGTCGAACTATGATTTTTATTAAACTAATACATAAATCACATCGGAAGAAAACTAACATCATATAATCTACGAAGATCGATATAAAATATCTTTGTTTTATCGCCGCTAAATATTAGTTTTATCATAAATGTTATAAAGTAATAATGTAAAACTAAAATATTGAGATTTAGCTTAAATTTATGTTGGATAGTGAAACACTAAATCTAAAAGTATTAAGTAAGATTTCCAAGTTACTATCAGTTTTCGTTAATAAGGCTATAATGCTAATTTAAACTGCTTGAAAACTATTTGGTTCATATATATTTCAAATTCACATTGCTCCTAAAGCAATAGTTCAAGACGAAAAATTGTGGCTTTATCTAGTTTTTAAACCTAATAAGCAGTAATCTCCTTTTTATTCAAATAATTATTGGACTATATTATATTGACAATCAAAGTATAGCACCATAGATGACATACCATTTTCACTTGATAAAATATTTACAATAAATGCCTTCTGCCGGCTGCTTTCCAACACCCAAACACTAGTATTGACACTTCATCACCTAGTCAACCTAGCAGTAGTGGTACCAAGCCCAAACATAAAGATTTGGCTGTCACTCTGGATTAGAAGCCTCTCTTTTGTTGATAAGATCAAACTATCTAGTAAGGACTATTGGGAGAAATCCTCTAAAGGGTATGACTGTCAGTTTACCCTATTTTGTCTGTTCGTTTACTTTATTTTGCTGGTTTGGAATAGTTTGATGTTTGTTCGTTTATTTTATTTTATTTTGTTGATTCAAAATAGTATGATCTAAAAAGTAAAGTTGCGAAAGGAAAGGAAACATCAACATTTAGTAAAAAACACAACTGTAAAAATTTACACATGTCGCGCCCCATTTTTTGAATAAATAAATAAATGGTTTAAAAATGTATTTTTTGTGATTGGAAAATGAATTGTGATTTAAAAGAAAAAAATGGGTCTAAATGAGGGATTGAGAATGCGACGATTTGACCCAAAATGATAGTTTTAAAAAGGGTTTTTAAAATAAAAATTGGAGTCGCCACTTGGTAATGAGTTAAGGTGTACCAAGTCACCAAAAAATGAACTTTTAAAGAAAAAATAGGAAAAAGTAGTAAGAAACCCATTTTAAACGACTCCTAGTCCACGTAAACCAAAGAAAAAGGTTCGGGAGTCACATTTGACAAAGGGGAAGGCAAGGATAAAATCCAAGGCACCCCTTTGACCTAGCCAAAGCTAGTTGCATGATTTAATCAAAGATTTTCTTGTTTTAACCAAAGAATTTATTACATTTGGATGCACTACATGAATGCAAACCCTAGACCTAGGGGTATTGGGGGAAATTTCTCTTCAAAGGTTGAGTGGTGCCAATCATATTAATTGTGAAGCCCAATAACGATCCTTTGAAGAAGTCACGAATAATGCGAGTGGGATGCAAATGAATAGAATGCATGTATGCAATGTGAGGATATGAGTTTGAAAAAGTAATAAAAGACAATAAATATGTAAATGAAAATGTGCACGTGAGTGGGCAAGGTACGGTATGTGAAATGATAATATGAAGTGCATGTGTGCAAGTGATGATAAAAGTGTTCGTGTGCAAGTGAAGAAACATAAAGGTGCACGTGTGTAAAATGGGAGGAAAAATGAAAGTGTGGTGAGGGTATAAAATGGTAGAGTGGATTTAAAAATGCATGAGCCTAGGGAATTCATGCATATTGGGTACGAGGAGACCTAAATCGTGACTCAATTTGCCCTTTTATAGAGGGAATACAAGCGTGCTAAGGCTTAGAAAAAGCCACACTCGTCTATATCCCATATTTAAGGGGACTCTCAAGCAAATGAACCCTATAACTAGCATGAAATGCAAAAATCCTAAAATGGAGGGAAAAGGGGTTCGAGGGGCATGCAAAATGATAAAACTAAAAAAATGCATGACATGTAATGAACATGCAAACATGTACTAACGAAGGGAAATCCCTAAGGGTCTAGCGTTGGACTAGCCCATTCTATGAATTTCGACTAGCGTTGGACTAGCGGAAACGTACATTCATCCATCACATTCATTCATGGCTATGGAAAGCGAGTAGACATGCCAAACACTCATAAACACATAGCACATAACATTTAGCATGCTCGACTAGATGCAAGGCCCTAACAAAGCAAATTAACACGTAGCAACTAAGCATGCAAGACACATAAGACAATTAAAGCCCTAACTATTACATTTGCTAGCTAGGCACATGACTTCGATAGGTTTTCATTGAATGCTCCTCCAAGCCCTATCTATTACATTAGGGAGACCCTACTACAATCTAAAAGGGGGAAAAGGAATAAA
Source organism: Coffea arabica (assembly GCF_036785885.1). Taxonomy (NCBI): domain Eukaryota; kingdom Viridiplantae; phylum Streptophyta; class Magnoliopsida; order Gentianales; family Rubiaceae; genus Coffea; species Coffea arabica. Next base: position 47,295,322 of record NC_092329.1, read on the forward strand.
ATAATTAAATCCCTAACTATTACAAGCCAAGAGGTGTACACATACCTCATAAAGAATAACTTAAATAAAAAGCAAAAGTAAATGAAGTAAATGAAAGGAATTAAAGAAAAATAAGGGAAGCAAGTAGACATGCAATTTTCATGTAGCACGTTGGATCACATAGGGGAGAGACAAAAAAGATAAAAGAAATTATACCTCCCTTGAAATGGAGCTCTAGTGGGGTGAAGTCACTTATTTATCCTCCAAAATAAAAGAAATGGTCAAGGAACCAATTTATTTGGGAAAATTAAAGAAAATAGGCAATCACAAGCTCACTTGGTCATAAAGCCCCCAAAGTCATGACTTAAGTGCAATTAAAACAAAGCATGGTAGTTAATTGAAGCAAAGCAAGCAATGAAATCGCAAAAATTAAAGCTGCCAAGGACCAATTGAAGACATTATTCAATTAGTTGGATCAAAGTAGCATTAGTTAGAAGCCAAGGGGTTAAAGTGAAATTTTTTGAAATTATTTCATGCAATCTTCATGCAAGCTACGTGAAAAACAACCTGATAAACAACATTTTGCAGCAGAAATTTCTGCTGAAAGCTTTCGGCAACCCATCAAAACATTTCCCAACACTCATTGTTTATCAACCCAAATTCGCGTAACTCCACAAATTCTCAACTCAAACATGGTTATTCAGCTTTGATGAATCCCTCGGATAGAAACCAAGCCAAGAAAACAAAGACAAAATAGCAAAATGCAGCAAAGAAACTTAACAAAGACATATGTTCATGTCATTTTAGTAACGTGTGCATGCATCAAATGAAGCTTTCTTCATTTCTGGTTGCTGGGTTTCTGCAAATGCTTCTTACTAGTCATCCAAACATCTTAAACAAGGCTTCAAACTCAACATTTATTAGCTTCTTTAGGATCATCATCATGCACAAAAAACTAATCATGCAAAACGAAAGGAAACAAGGCAGAGAGTGGCCATAAGATCAGATTTCTTGCTGCAATTTTCTGCAACTAATTCATGCAAAACTACGGTGGAAACTTCTGCAATACTCTCGGCAGCTACTACGAAAGGTCTGCAACACAACTAGCTACCAGCCTTCATTTTAAAACGCTGATTTCAGCCCCCAAAACACAACTTAACATCTAAACAGGCTAAAAAAATAACAAGTGGTTATGCAAGCTGGAAAATTTTCATGCAAAATGGTTTGGAGCTTCAGCAAACAATGCTTTTGAGCTTCGGCACATAGCAGGGCAGATTTATACAATCATCTCAAACCATGAGCCCAATATCAAATTCTCATTAGGCTTATCACGCATACAAAACAGAAACTTTCAGTAAAAAACTGGAATTTCCTTTGCTTATGTGATTCGGCACTTCAAAACCCAGCTTTCAAACACAATTAAATCCAAACAAATTACTACACATTCCTCTTATTTTTGCATTATGAAACTTGTAAATTGGAACACCAAAAGTTGGACACAAAAGCATGTAATTGACAGAACCTAACTCTAGTTTAACATGCATTGCTCTCAAACAAAACAGAAAACACAAGATGCATAACTCAAAACTTCCCCCCCTTTATTCATTTTTCTTCTCGGCTTTGATAGCAAAAAGGAAACTGCGTGCCTGCATTTGCATTCTTCTAATATCTAAACTACTAAACACAGCAGCAAAACTATAGAAAGACTCCCAATTACCTCATCAAGATTCAATACTAAACGTGCAAACAAAAGGAAAATCTAAGTGGAAGGAAAAGCTAGCAACAACCAGATTTGTTCATGAAGCCTTACAATTTTCTGGTTTTTTCAAATCTGCGGCATATCTGATCAAACAAACAACTTGGAACAACAACTTCACCAAAACATTAACCATCAGATTTTATTTTCCTCAGGACAAGATTAAACAATAGATTTCCAACAAAATTTAACCCATTTGGCGGCCATAAGAATCAAAACAGCAAAAATTCGTTCCTAACAAACAGCAGCAAAAATCTTTAGCATACTCAGAAAAGATCTAGGCTTGTATGAGAAGTATAAGGCAAAAGAGATTACCTTTGACGTCTTGCGGAGTTTACTGAGTAGGGAGTTGGTTGACCAAATTACGTCCGGATGCAGATTTCAAAATTGCGGCTTTCTGATGAAGACACCTAAGGCTGACGACCTTGCTACCAGGGGAATGAAGTTTGGAGAGAATGGAGCCGTCTTTTCCAGAATGTTTCTCAACAAGAATCGCTCCTTTGGTGATGTAGTTTACCCATAAACCGAGACCTCTCCCTGAGGAGCCCTCAGGAGATCAGAATGAAGCGGGAAAGTGGGCTGAAACGAAGCCAAGAAAATTTCGTCGCAGCGGCATGCGGCAGGGACAAACTCGCGACTTGGAGCTTCGATTCCCAGGTGTTTCAGTGGTTTATTCCAGAAATGTTCAACACGAAATCTCCTCCCCAAATGACGTAGATTATCCAGAAATTTAAACCACCTCCAACAAAGCTATATCCAAAGAGAAAAATGCATCCGAGGGAGGCTAAAAGGTCAGCCTTTTCCTGTTGAAAAAACCTTCTGCAAAGTTCTTTTCTTTCGTTCCTTTTCCTGTTTTCTAATCTTAACCGAAACTCCCTCTCCTTTACCCTGATTTCTAGATTTTCTCACCTTCCACCTCCACCCTCTCTCGGTTCCCTCTCCTCAAACCAGCCGTCATCTAAAAACTCCCTCTCTCAAAGCTGCGTATTTTATTCTCCAAAAACCCAGCAGCCACTCGATGCTCTCCTTTGCTAAAACCTATCTCAGCCTTCCCCCCAACTCTGCCTTGCGGCTCCCTCTTCTTTTCTATTTATATGGGCATCATAACCCTAAACCCTTCAGTACTTTTCTCCTATATTTGCAGCCAAGGGCTGCCTTGAAGTTCCCTTGCAAGCTGCGACCAAAACGCAGCTTGCATGCCGCGGTCCTCTTTTTTTTTTTTTTTTTTAAACAAACAAAATTGATAATAATAAAAAGAAATAACCAAAACAAATTAATTAACATTTGATAAAAAATAAACTAGAACAACAAAATGCAATTTCCATTTCTTTTTTTTTCATTTCCCATTTCCCATTTTCCACTTTTCTCTTTTTTCTTTTTTCTTTTTCAAAATAACTTAACAAAAATAAACAAAATGCCAAAAGATTGAATTTAGAAGAAATAAAACATATTTTGTGGGCAATTTTCTTTTTTTCTTCTCTTTTTCTTTTTTTTTCATTTTCATTCATTTTCCAAGAAATTCTATGCTAAAAACTTAAAAATAAAAATAAAACTAGAAACTAAAACTAAAAAATCGAATAAAACTAAAATGATAAAACTAAAAATGAAATTACACCAAAATTTGGTGTCTACAACACACACGAAAAAAAATAAATGTTTCTTCACCCCATCCGAGAAAATAGACTAGTATGATAATTGTTTATTATCTCTAAAATTTAGATAAAAAAATGTATATCATAGTATGAATATGTCCTAAATTTCGAGATTCATTCTTTTCCTGATCCACCCTAAGAGTGGTCTCGTAATGAACTTCTTAAAGATCACAAGGCGCTAAAGCGACCGGATTTAACATAAATGTAGTCATTGGAGCCATTTTAAAAACGAAAAAATTAGGACTATTTGGTGAAACATGTTCTTTTTGAATCAATTTCATACCATCTACAAGAGATTGTAACAATTCAAACGATCCCACTACATTAGGACCCTTATATATATACAAACAAATATGGGGAATTGTTGTGTTCTGTCCAGATTCTTCGTTAATATTTTTGTGTACATATACATACATATAAGCACTATTATATATTTGGTGAATTCTCATTCTATCCTTTCGTCCAAATTTTTCAAACTGAATATAGACATATCCTTTAATCTAGCAGGAGACCGAGATTATGGAGGGGGCTGATGAGAGATGAATATGCGAATGTGATCGCGACATTCTATTCCAAACACGTGAGTTAGCCTTATGACACCATTCTAGTAGATATGACGGCCATGTGTAATTTTCTCGAACAAGCCCACGATTATTTGCAGTCCCAAATGGGATTGAGTGATATACACCTTATTCTCGAAGGTGACGGCAGAGATGCTGTATTAGCATATGAGAACTACAAAAAGCGATTTTAGACTCCTACTACTGCTGACACTAAAGCGAAAGGGAAGAAAAATGTGGAGAAGGGGAAACCCCCAAAAGGTCTTCATAAGTATTGCGGGTAATGATGTCAAAAATTTGCATAAATAATCTGCTTTTGCTACGTAAATACTTAAAGATACTTTATTTACATTTAATTTTCTCTGGAGTATCCTGAACATTGAAGACGTATGTGGTTAGCGTAAAGAGAGCTCAAAATAGGTTAGCAGATTTGGAAGCGAAACATAAAACAGGCAAAATTGATACAACCAATTTTGTGTCTCAAAAACCAATATACTTGAAAAATTCAAGTGAGGTTGGGGTTACGAAATTAAAAGAAAAGCAAGACTAGGGGAGGTGAGCGTGTTTTTCTGTTCTACTTGGTGTTAGTAAGTCTGTTACACGAGATTCATCTCTAAATATTATTTTCTTTCTATCGTCGTAGCAATAGAATATCCAAAGAAAGTAGTAGAAGCCAAAGAGCATATTGTGGATCAGTAATTCAAAGTTCTTGTGTTAGGACATTGGCAAGCTCTCCTCTTATTTGGCTATTGTACAATTGTATAAATATCAATAGTTCCGAGTTCTTGTGTTTGACCATTGTACAATTATATAAATATTAATTCTTTTCTAAATTTGTGATTATGTTTGAAAGATATAGATATATTTTTCTATAACATTTAATTTTCCACAATTGTGGTTATAATTCTTTTCACGACCCTTGCATATATATTTAAAAATTTGCATACTTGCTTCATTCCCGTGTTTACATAGGGATGCATTTGATTGAATTTATTGAAACAAAAATCAAAATCAAAATCTATTGTAATTTATGAAAATTTTCTATAAAAGGAAACTAACACGAATTTGTTTTAATAATTTTTTAATTCATTAGAAACTAAGAAATCAAGAATAAGATAAATATATTAAAATGTGTAATTATCTTGCTTAACTTGCAAAACAAGAAGCAAGTAAAATTGGAAGCACTATTTTGTAAAATATACGTTTGTTAGATATTTAAAAGTGCATATTCTTTCTAATTTATTCATGAAAATACTTTTTAATAGGTAAAATGTCATTATTCTCAAAAATAAATTATAAAAAAAAGGTAATATTTGCCAAAAGTTTGACTTCTATAAGTGTTGGAAGAATATGCAAATTATTCACAATAACTTTTGTTTCAAAGGGATGCTAGGAGCTCGTCTTCTATGTTTTGGGATAACAGGATCAATAACAAGAGTTTGTCATTAGTCGAACTATGATTTTTATTAAACTCATACATAAATCACATGGGAAGAAAATTAACATCATAAAATCTATGAAGATCGATATAAAATATCTTTATTTTATCGCCGTTAAATATTAGTTTTGTCATAAATATTATAAAGTGATAATCTAAAACTAAAATATTGAAATTTAGTTTAAATTTATGTTGGATAGTAAAATACAAAATTCTAAAAGTATTAAGTAAGATTTCCAAGTTACTGCTAGTTTTCGTTAATAAGGCTATAATGCTAATTTAAACTGCTTGAAAACTATTTGGTTCACATATATTTCAGATTCACATTGCTCCTAAAGCAATTGTTCAAGACGAAAAATTGTGGTCTTATCAAGTTTTTAAACCTAATAAGCAGTAATCTCCTTTTTATTCAAATAATCCTTGGAATATATTATATTGGCAATCAAAGTATAACACTAATAGATGACATAGCATTTTCACTTGATAAAATACTTAAAATAAATCCCCTCCGCCGGCTGCTTTCCAACGCCTAAGCACTAGTATTGGTACTTCATCACCTAGTCAACCCAGTAGTAGCGGTACCAAGTCTAAACATAAAGATACCCATATTTGGCTGTCACTCTAAATTGGAAGCCTCTCTTTTGTTGATAAAATCAAACTATCTAGTTAGGACTATTGAGAAAAACCTTCTAAAGGGTATGACTGTCAGTTTACCCTATTTTGTCTGTTCGTTTACTTTATTTTGCTAGTTTAGAATAGTTTGATGTTTGTTCATTTACTTTATTTTATTTTGTTGGTTCAAAATAGTATGATCCAGGAAGCATAGTTGCGAAAGCAAATAAAACAGTCAGCATGCAGCAAAAAACACGATCGCAAAAATTTACACACAAAAAAAAACTAAATATTTCTTGGACCCCATCCGAGGAAATAGACTAATATGATAATTGTTTATTATCTTTAAATTTTGGATAAAAAATATATATATCACAGTATGAGCATGTCATAAATTTCGAGATTCATTATTGTCCTGATCCACCCTAGGATGGGGCGCGTAATGTTCTTCTCAAAGATCACAAGATGTTAAAGCGACTGGATTTAACATAAATGTAGTCATTGGAGCCATTCTAAAAACGGAGAAATTAGCACTATTTCGTGGAATAAGTTCTTATAGAATCAATTTCAAACCATCTGTTAAAGTTCTTATAGAAATTTGTTTTAATAATTTTTTAATTCATTAGAAACTAAGAAATCAAGAATAAGATAAATATGTTAAAATATGTAATTATCTTACTTAACCTGCAAAACTAGAGGCAAGTAAAATTGGATGCACTATTTTATAAAATATATGTTTGTTAGATATTTAAAAGTGCATATTCTTTCTAATTTATTCATGAAAATAGTTTTTAATAGGTAAAATGTCATTATTCTAAAAATAATTTATAAAAAAAATGATAATATTTGCCAAAAGTTTGACTTCTATGAGTGTTGGATGAATATGCAAAATATTCACTACAACTTTTGTTTCAAAGGGATGCTAGGAGCTCTTCTTCTATATTTTCGGATAACATTATCAATAACAAGAGTTTGTCATTAGTCGAACAATGATTTTTATTAAACTCATACCTAAATCATATGGGAAGAAAACTAACATCATAGAATGTATGAAAATCGATATAAAAGATCTTTGTTTTATTGCCGTTAAATATTAGTTTTGTCATAAATGTTATAAAATGATAATGAAAAACTAAAAATTTTGAAATTTAGATTAAATTTATGTTGAATAGTGAAATACTAAATCTAAAAGTACTAAGTAAGATTTCCAAGTTATAGCCAGTTTTCGTTAATAAGGCTATAATGCTAATGTAAACTGCTTGAAAACTATTTGGTTCACATATATTTCAAATTCACATTGCTCCTAAAGCAATAGTTCAAGACAAAAAATTGTGGCCTTATCAAGTTTTTAAACCGAATAAGCAGTAATCTAATTTTTATTCAAATAATCATTGGACTATATTATATTGGCAATCAAAGTATAGCACCATAGATGACATAGCATTTTCATTTGATGAAATACTTACAATAAATTCCCTCCGCCGGCTGCTTTCCAACGCCCAAACACTAGTTTTGGCACTTCATCACCTAGCAATCCCGCAGCAGTGGTACGAAGCCTAAACATAAAGATACCCATATTTGGCTGTCACTCTGGATTAGAAGCATCTCTTTTGTCGATAAAATCAAACTACCTAGTAAGGACTATTGGGAGAAATCCTCTAAAGGGTATGACTGTCAGTTTACCCTATTTTATCAGTTCGTTTACTTTATTTTTTTGGTTTAGAATAGTTTGATATTTGTTCGTTTATTTTATTTTTTTTTTGTTGGTTCAAAATAATATGATCTAAGAAGCAAAGTTGCGAAAGGAAATGAAACAGTCAGCATGCAGTAAAAAACACAACTGCAAAAATTTACACAAAAAAAAATAAATGTTTCTTGCACCCCATCCGAGGAAATAGACTAGTATGATGATTGTTTATTATCTCTAAAATTTGGATAAAAAAAATATATTTCACAGTATGAGCATGTCCTAAATTCCGATATTCATTCTTGTCCTGATCCACCCTAGGACGGGGCTCGTAATGATCTTCTCAAAGATCACAAGGCGCTAAAGCGACTGGTTTTAACATAAATGTAGTCATTGGAGCCATTCTAAAAACGGAATAATTAGCACTATTTGGTGAAATAGGTTCTTTTAGAATCAATTTCATACCATCTGCAAGAGATGGTAACAATTCAAACGATCCCACTACATCAGGACCCTTATATATACATACATATATGGGGAATTGTTGTGTTCTGTCCAGATTCTTCGTTAGCGTTTTTGTGTACATATATATACATATAAGCACTATTATATATTTGGTGAATTTTCATTCTATCCTTTCGTCCAAAATTTTCAAACTAAATACAGACATATCCTTTAATCCAGCAGGAGACCGAGGTTATGGAGGGGGTGATGAGAGATGAATGTGGTAATGTGATCGCGACATTCTACTCCAAACATGTGGGTTAGCCTTATGACACCATTCTAGTAGATATGGCAGCCATGTGTAATCTTCTCGAACAAACCCATGACTATCTGCAGTTCCAAACGGGATTGAGTGATATACACCTTATTCTCTAAGGTGACTGCAGAGATGTTGTATTAGCATATGAGAACTACAAAAAGCGATTTTAGACTCCTACTACTGCTGATACTAAAGGGAAAGGGAAGAAAAATGTGGAGAAGGGAAAACCCCAAAAGCCTGTCATAAGTATTGCGGGTAATGATATCAAAAGTTTGCATAAATAATCTGCTTTTGCGACATAAATACTTAAAGATGGTTTATTTACACCTAATTTTCTCAGACGTATCCTGAAGATTGAAAGTAAGTATACCACACCGTATGTGATTAGCGTAAAGAGAGCTTAAAATACGTTAGCAGGTTTGAAAGGGAAGCATAAAGCGGGCAAGATTGATACAACCAATTTTATGTCTCAAAAACGAATATACTTGAAAGATTCAAGTGAGGTTGGGGTTATGAAATTAAAAGAAAAGCAAGACTAGGGGAGGTGAGCGTGTTTTTCTGTTCTACTTGATGTTAGTATGTCTGTTACACGAGATTCATTTCTAAATATTATCTTCTTTCTATCATTGTAGTTATAGAATATCCAAAGAAAGTAGTAGAGGCCAAAGAGCACATTGTGGATCAATAGTTTCGAGTTCTTGTGTTAGGACATTGGCAAGCTCTCCTCTTATTTGGCTATTGTACAATTGTATAAATATCAATAGTTTCGATTTCTTGCGTTTGGCCATTGTACAATTGTATAAATATTAATTCTTTTCTAAATTTGTGATTATGTTTGAAAGATATAGATGTATTTTTCTATAATATTTAATTTTCAACAATTGAGGTTATAATTTTTTTCACGACCCTTGCATATATATTTAAAAATTTGCATGCTTGCTTCATTCCCGTGTTTACATAGGGATGCATTTGATTGAATTTATTGAAACAAAAATCAAAATCAAAATCTATTGTAATTTATCGAAATTTTCTATAAAATGAACCTAACGCGAATTTGTTTTAATAATTTTTTAATTCATTAGAAACTAAGAAATCAAGAATAAGATAAATATGTTAAAATATGTAATTATCTTGCTTGACTTGCAAAACTAGAAGCAAGTAAAATTGGAAGCACTATTTTGTAAAATATATGTTTGTTAGATATTTAAAAGTGCATATTCTTTCTAATTTATTCATGAAAATAGTTTATAATAGGTAAAATGTCATTATTCTAAAAAATAATTTATAAAAAAAAGTTAATATTTGCCAAAAGTTTGACTTCTTTGAGTGTTGGATGAATATGCAAATTATTCACTACAACTTTTGTTTCAAAGGGATGCCAGGAGCTCTTCTTCTATGTTTTGGGATAACACGATCAATAACAAGAGTTTGTCATTAGTCGAACTATGATTTTTATTAAACTCATACATAAATCACATGGGAAGAAAACTAACATCATAGAATCTATGAAGATCAATATAAAAGATCTTTGTTTTATCGCCGTTAAATATTGTTTTGTCATAAATATTATAAAGTGGTAATATAAAACTAAAATATTGAAATTTAGCTTAAATTTATGTTGGATAGTGAAATACTAAATCTAAAAGTACTAAGTAAGATTTCCAAGTTACTGCCAGTTTTCGTTAATAAGGCTATAATGCTAATGTAAACTGCTTGAAAACTATTTGGTTCACATATATTTCAAATTCACATTGCTCCTAAAGTAATAGTTCAAGACGAAAAATTGTGTCCTTATTAAGTTTTTAAATCTAATAAGCAGTAATCTCCTTTTTATTCAAATAATTATTGGACTATATTATATTGACAATCAAAGTATAGCACCATAGATGACATAGCATTTTCACTTGATAAAATACTTCCAATAAATCTCCTCCGCTGGCTGCTTTTCAACGCCCAAACACTAGTATTGGCACTTCATCACCTAGTCAACCCAGCAGCAGTGGTACCAAACCTAAACATAAAGATACCCATATTTGGCTGTCACGCTGGATTAAAATCCTCTCTTTTGTTGATAAGATCAAACTATCTAGTAAGGACTATTGGGAGAAATCCTCTAAAGGGTATGACTGTCAGTTTATCCTATTTTGTCTGTTCGTTTACTTTATTTTGTTGGTTTAAAATAGTTTGATGTTTGTTTGTTTATTTTATTATATTTTGTTGGTTCAAAATAGTATGATCTAAGAAGCAAAGTTGCGAAAGGAAATGAAACAGTCAGCATGCAGTAAAAAACACAACTGCAAAAATTTACACTCACAAAAAAAAATAAATGTTTCTTGGACCCCATCCGAAGAAATAGACTAGTATGATGATTGTTTATTATCTCTAAAATTTAGATAAAAAATATATATATCACAGTATGAATATGTCCTAAATTACGAGATTCATTCTTTTCCTGATCCACCAAAAGAGGGGGATCGTAATGAACTTCTCAAAGATCACAAGGCGCTAAAGCGACTGGATTTAACATAAATGTAGTCATTGGAACCATTCTAAAAACAAAAACAATTAGCACTATTTGGTGGAATAGGTTATTTTTGAATTAATTTCATACCATCTGCAAGAGATTGTAACAATTCAAACGATCCCACTATATCAGGACCCTTATATATATACATACATATATGGGGAATTGTTGTGTTCTGTCCAAATTCTTCTTTAGCGTTTTTGTGTACATATATATACATATAAGCACTATTATATATTTGGTGAATTCTCATTCTATCCTTTCGTCCAAATTTTTCAAACTGAATACAGACATATCTTTAATCCAGCAGGAGACCGAGGTTATGGAGGGGGTGATGAGAGATGAATATGGGAATGCGATCGCAACATTCTACTCCAAACATATGGGTTAGCCTTATGACACCATTCTAGTAGATATGGCTGTCATGTGTAATCTTCTCGAACAAACCCACGACTATTTGCAATCCCAAATGGGATTGAGTGATATACACCTTATTCTTTAAGGTGACTGCAGAGCTGTTGTATTAGCATATGAGAACTATAAAAAGCGATTTTATACTCCTACTACTGCTGAAACTAAAGGGAAAGAGAAGAAAAATATGGAGAAGGGAAAACCCCCAAAAGCCTTTCATAAGTATCGCGGGTAATGATGTCAAAAGTTTGTATAAATAATATGCTATTACTACGTAAATACTTAAAGATGGTTTATTTACATCAAATTTTCTCAGGCGTATCATGAAGATTGAAGGTAAATATACCACACCGTATGTAGTTAGTGTAAAGAGAGTTCAAAATAGGTTACCAGATTTGGAAGCGAATCATAAAGTTGGCAAGACCGATACAACCAATTTTGTATCCCAAAAACGAATATTCTTGAAAAATTCAAGTGAGGTTGGGGTTATAAAATTAAAAGAAAAGCAAGACTAGGGGAGGTGAGCGTGTTTTTCTGTTTCACTTGATATTAGTATGTCTGTTACACGAGATTCATCTCTAAATATTATCTTCTTTCTATCGTCGTAGTAATAGAATGTCCAAAGATAGTAGTAGAGGCCAAAGAGCACAATGTGGATCAATAGTTTCGAGTTCTTGTGTTGGGACATTGGCAAGCTCTTGCGTTTGGCCATTGTACAATTGCATAAATATTAATTCTTTTCTAAATTTGTGATTATGTTTGAAAGATATTGATGTATTTTTCTAAAACATTTGATTTTCAATAATTGTAGTTATAATTCTTTTCATGACCCTTGCATATATATTTGAAAATATCCATACTTACTTCATTCCCGTGTTTACATAGGTATGCATTTGATTGAATTTATTGAAACAAAAATAAAAATAAAAATCAATTGTAATTTATCGAAATTTTCTATAAAAAGTACCTAATGTAAATTTGTTTTAATATTTTTTTAATTCATTAGAAACTAAGAAATGAAGAATAAGATGAATATGTTAAAATATGTAATTATCTTACTTAACTTGCAAAACTAGAAGCAAGTAAAATTGGAAGCACTATTTTGTAAAATATATGTTTGTTAAATATTTAAAAGTGCACATTATTTCTAATTTATTCATGAAAATAGTTTTTAATAGGTAAAATGTCATTATTCCCAAAAATAATTTATAAAAAAAGGTAATATTTGCCAAAAGTTTGACTTCTATGAGTGTTGGAAGAATATGCAAATTATTCACTATAACTTTTGTTTCAAAGGGATACTAGGAGCTCTTCTTCGATATATTGGGATAACAAGATCAATAACAAGAGTTTATCATTAGTCGAACTTTGATTTTTATTAAACTCATACATAAATCACATGGGAAGAAATCTATCATAGAATCTGTAAAGATTGATAAAAACGATTTTTGTTTTATCGCCGTTAAATATTAGTTTTGTCATAAATGTTATAAAGTGATAATGTAAAACTAAAATATTGAAATTTAGCTTAAATTTATATTGGATAGTGAAATACTAAATCTAAAAGTACTAAGTAAGATTTCCAAGTTACTGCCAGTTTTCGTTAATAAGGCTATAATGCTAATGTAAACTGCTTGAAAACTATTTGGTTCACATATATTTCAAATTCACATTGCTCCTAAAGCAATAGTTCAAAACGAAAAATTGTGGTCTTATCAAGTTTTTAAACCTAATAAACAGTAATCTCCTTTTTATTCAAATAATTATTGGACTATATTATATTGGCAATCAAAGTATAGCACTAATAGATGACATAGCATTTTCACTTGATAAAATACTTAAAATAAATCCCCTCCGTCGGCTGCTTTCCAACGCCCAAGCAATAGTATTGGTACTTCATCACCTAGTCAACCCAACTGTAGCGGTACCAAGCCAAAACATAAAGATACTGATATTTGGCTGTCACTCTGGATTTGAAGCCTCTCTTTTGTTGATAAAATCAAACTATCTAGTAAGGACTATTGGGAGAAACCTTCTAAAGGGTATAACTGTCAGTTTACCCTATTTTGTCTGTTCGTTAACTTTATTTTGCTGGTTTAGAATAGTTTGATGTTTGTTCGTTTACTTTATTTTATTATGTTGGTTCAAAATAGTATGATCCAGGAAGCAATGTTGCGAAAGGAAATGAAACAGTCAGCATGCAGTAAAAAACACGACCTCAAAAATTTACACATACAAAAAAATTTAAATGTTTCTTGCACCCCATCTGAGGAAATAGACAAATATGATGATTGCTTATTATCTCTAAAATTTGGATAAAAAATATATATATCACAGTATGAGCATGTCCTAAATTTCGATATTCATTCTTGTCCTGATCCACCCTAGGACGGGGCTCGTAATGATCTTCTCAAAGATCACAAGGCGCTAAAGTGACCGGATTTAACATAAATGTAGTCATTGGAGCAATTCTAAAAAAGGAAAAATTAGCACTATTTGGTGAAATATGTTCATTTAGAATCAATTTCACACCATCTGCTAGAGGTTATAACAATTCAAACGATCCCACTACATCAGGACCCTTATATATATATATATATATATATATATATATATACAAACATATATGGGGAATTGTTGTGTTCTGTCCAGATTCTTCGTTAGCGTTTTTGTGTACATATATATACATATAAGCACTATTATATATTTGGTGAATTTTCATTCTATCCTTTCGTCCAAAATTTTCAAACTAAATACAGACATATCCTTTAATCCAGCAGGAGACCGAGGTTATGGAGGGGGTGATGAGAGATGAATATGGTAATGTGATCGCGACATTCTACTCCAAACATGTGGGTTAGCCTTATGACACCATTCTAGTAGATATGGCAGCCATGTGTAATCTTCTCGAACAAACCCATGACTATCTGCAGTTCCAAACGGGATTGAGTGATATACACCTTATTCTCTAAGGTGACTGCAGAGATGTTGTATTAGCATATGAGAACTACAAAAAGCGATTTTAGACTCCTACTACTGCTGACACTAAAGGGAAAGGGAAGAAAAATGTGAGAAGGAAAAATCCCCAAAAGCCTTTCATAAGTATTGCGGGTAATGATGTCAAAAGTTTGCATAAAACTAGCAAGATTGATACAACCAATTTTGTGTCTCAAAAACGAATGTACTTGAAAAATTCAAGTGAAGTTAGGGTTATGAAATTAAAAAAAAAAAAAGCAAGACTAGGGGAGGTAAGCGTGTTTTTCTATTCTACTTAATGTTAGTATGTCTGTTACACGAGATTCATTTCTAAATATTCCCTTCCTTCTATCGTCGTTGCAATAGAATGTCCAAAAAAGTAGTAGAGACCAAAGAGCACATTGTGGATCAATAGTTCCGAGGCAAGCTCTCCTCTTATTTGACCATTGTACAATTGTATAAATATCAATAGTTCCGAGTTCTTGCGTTTGGCCATTGTACAATTGTATAAATATTAATTCTTTTCTAAATTTGTGATTATTTTTTAAAGATATAGATGTATTTTTCCATAAAAGGAACCTAACGCAAATTTGTTTTAATAATTTTTTAATTCATTAGAAACTAAGAAATCAAGAATAAGATGAATATGTTAAAATATGTAATTATCTTGCTTAACTTGCAAAACTAGAAGCAAGTAAAATTGAAAGCACTATTTTGTAAAATATATGTTTGTTAGATATTTCAAAGTGCATATTATTTCTAATTTATTCATGAAAATAGTTTTTAATATGTAAAATGTCATTATTCTCAAAAGTAATTTATAAAAAAAATTGTAATATTTGCCAAAAGTTTGACTTCTATGAGTGTTGGAAGAATATGCAAATTATTCACTATAACTTTTGTTTCAAAGGGATGCTAAGAGCTCTTCTTTTATGTTTTGGGATAACAAGATCAATAACAAGAATTTGTCATTATTCGAACTATGATTTTTATTAAACTTATACATAAATCACATGGGATAAAAATTAACATTATAGAATCTATGAAGATCGATATAAAAGATCTTTATTTTATCGCCGTTAAATATTAGTTTTGCCGTAAATGTTATAAAGTGATAATGTAAAACTAAAATATTGAAATTTAGCTTAAATTTATGTTGGATAGTGGTACTAAGATTTCCAAGTTACTGCCAGTTTTTGTTAATAAGGCTATAATGCTAATGTAAACTGCTTGAAAACTATTTGGTTCACATATATTTCAAATTTACATTGCTCCTAAAGCAATAGTTCAAAATGAAAAATTGTGGTCTTATCAAGTTTTTAAACCTAATAAGCAGTAATCTCTTTTTTATTCAAATAATCATTGGACTATATTATATTGGCAATCAAAGTATAGCACTAATAGATGACATAGCATTTCCACTTAATAAAATACTTAAAAGAAGTCCCCTCCGCCGGCTGCTTTTCAACGCCCAAGCACTAATATCGGTATTTCATCACCTAGTCAACCCAGCTGTAGCGGTACCAAGCCTAAACATAAAGATACCCATATATGGCTATTACTCTGGATTAGAAGCCTCTCTTTTGTTGATAAGTGCAAACTATCTAGTAAGAACTATTGGGAGAAACCTTCTAAAGAGTATGACTGTCAGTTTACCCTTTTTTGTCTGTTTGTTTACTTTATTTTGCTGGTTTAGAATAGTTTGATGTTTGTTCGTTTACTTTATTTTATTTTGTTGGTTCAAAATAGTATGATCTAGAAAGCAAAATTGCGAAAGAAAATGAAACAGTTAGCATGCAGTAAAAAACACGATCGTAAAAATTTACACAAAAAAAATAAATATTTCTTGCACCCCATCCGAGGAAATAGACTAGTATGATGATTGTTTATTATCTCTAAAATTTGGATAAAAAATATATATTTCACAATATAAGCATGTCCTAAATTCCGAGATTCATTCTTGTCCTGATCTACCCTACGAGGGGGCTCGTAATGACCTTCTCAAAGATCAAAAGGCGCTAAAGCGACCGGATTTAACATAAATGTAGTCATTGGAGTCATTCTAAAAACGGAGAAATTAGCACTATTTGGTGAAATAGGTTCTTTTAGAATCAATTTCAAACTATCTACTAGAGGTTGTAACAATTCAAACGATCCCACAACATCAGGACCCTTATATATATGCATACATATATGCGGAATTGTTGTGTTCTGTCCAGATTCTTCATTAGCGTTTTTGTGTATATATATATACATATACACACTACTATATATTTGGTGAATCTTCATTCTATCATTTCGTCCAAATTTTTCAAATTGAATACAGACATATCATTTAATCCAGCAGGAGACCGAGGTTATGGTGTAGGGGTGATGAGAGATGAATATGGGAATGCGATCGCAACATTCTACTCCAAACATGTGGATTAGCCTTATGACACCATTTTAGTAGATATAGCTGTCATTTGTAATCTCTTTGAATAAGCCCATGACTATCTGTAGACCCAAATGGGATTGAGTGATACACACCTTATTATCGAAGGTGACTGCAGAGAGGCTGTATTAGCATATGAGAACTACAAAAAGCGATTTTAGACTCCTACTGCTACTAACACTAAAGGGAAAGGGAAGAAAAATGTGGAGAAGGGAAAACACCCAAAAGCCTTTCACAAGTATTGCGGGTAATGATGTCAAAAGTATGCATAAATAATTTGTTTTTGCTACGTAAATACTTAAAGATGATTTATTTACATCTAATTTTCTCAGGCGTATCCTGAAGATTGAAGGTAAGTGTACCATACCGTATGTGGTTAGCGTAAAGAGAGCTCAAAATAGATTAGCAGATTTGGAAGCGAAGCATAAAGCTGGCAAGATTGATACAACCAATTTTGTGTCCCAAAAACGAATATACTTGAAAAATTCAAGTGAGCTTGGGGTTATGAAATTAAAAGAAAAGCAAGGCTAGGGGAGGTGAGTTTGTTTTTCTACTCTACTTGATGTTAGTATGTCTGTTACACGAGATTCATCTCTAAATATTATCTTCTTTATATCGTCGTAGCAATAGAATGTCCAAAGAAAGTAGTAGAGGCCAAAGGCCATATTGTGAATCAATAGTTCCGAGTTCTTGTGTTTGGACATTGGCAAGCTCTCCTCTTGTTTGGCTATTGAACAATTGTATAAATATCAATAGTTTCGAATTCTTGCGTTTGGTCATTGTACAATTGTATACATATTAATTATTATATAAATTTGTGATTATGTTTGAAAGATATAAGTGTGTTTTTTTATAATATTTAATTTTCAACAATTGTAGTTATAATTTTTTTCACGACCCTTGCATATATATTTGAAAATATGCGTACTTGCTTCATTCCCGTGTTTACATAGGGATACATTTGATTGAATTTATTGAAACAAAGATAAAAAATCAAAATATATTGTAATTTATCGAAATTTTCTATAAAGGAACCTAACGTAAATTTGTTTTATTAATTTTTTAATTCATTAGAAACTAAGAAATTAAGAATAAGATGAATATTTGAAATATGAAATTAGATTTTCTTCTTATAACAATCTGACAAATCTATATAAATTTTTAAATTTTTATAGTAAGGATTATGTTTAAAATATTAAATCAAATTATTTTATTACAATAATCCGACAATCTATATAAATTTTTAAATTTGTCTAGCAGGGATTAGGCAAGGGATAGAATTTGAGAAGTAGGCTACATAATTTTTTAATTTTTCTTGCAGGAATAAGGGGAAATCCAAGGGTTCTAAATCTTAAAATATTGACTTATTGATTTTTTTATTAATGTTTTACTATTCTTGCAGAAATTGCACATCTTCCCATTGCCCATAGGAGGTAAAGCCATTGAATCAATAATAGAGGCTTCTCTTTCAACATGCGCTTGGCTGTTCACATTAGATCGCTTTAGGTAATTTAGTTTTGAAAAATAATTTTATTCAAAGCGAAGAAAACTTATATTTTGATTCATAGTGTGTCATGTGATAATGGAATGTTTGGTTTACTTGTATGTTAAAATATATAATTATATTGCTTAACTTGCAAAACTAGAAGCAAGTAAAATTGGAAGCACTATTTTGTAAAATATATGTTTGTTAAATATTTAAAAGTGCATATTATTTCTAATTTATTCATGAAAATAGTTTTTAATAGGTAAAATGTCATTATTCTCAAAAATAATTTATAAAAAAATGGTAATATTTGCCAAAAGTTTGACTTCTATGAGTGTTGAAAGAATATACAAATTATTCACTATAACTTTTGTTTCAAAGGGATGCTAGGAGCTCTTCTTCTATGTTTTGGGATAACAAGATCAATAACAAGAGTTTGCCATTAGTCGAACTATGATTTTATTAAACTCATACATAAATCGCATGAGGAGAAAACTAACATTATAGAATCTATGAAGATCGATATAAAAGATCTTTATTTTATCACTGTTAAATATTAGTTTTGTCAAAAATGTTACAAAGTCATAATGTAAAACTAAAATTATTGAAATTTAGCTTAAATTTATGTTGGATAGTGAAATACTAAGATCTGTAGTAAGTAAGATTTCCTAGTTACTGCCAGTTTTCGTTAATAAGGCTATAATGCTAATGTAAACTGCTTGAAAACTATTTGATTCACATATATTTCAAATTAACATTGCTCCTAAAGCAATAGTTCAAGACGAAGAATTGTGGTCTTATCAAGTTTTTAAACCTAATAAGCAGTAATCTCCTTTTTATTCAAATAATCATTGGACTATATTATATCAGCAATCAAAGTATAGCACTAATAGATGACATAGCATTTCCACTTGATAAAATATTTAACACAAATCCCCTCCGCCGGCTGCTTTCCAAAGTCAAAGCACTAGTATTGGTATTTCATCACCTAGTTAACGCAGCAGTAGCGATACCAAGTCTAAACATAAAGATATCCATATCTGACTGTCACTCTGGATTAGAAGCCTCTCTTTTGTTGATAAGAGCAAACTATCTAGTAAGGACTATTGGGAGAAACCTTCTAAAGGCTATGGCTGTTAGTTTACCCTATTTTGTTTGTTCGTTTACTATTATTTTGCTGTTTTAGAATAGTTTGATATTTGTTCATTTACTTTATTTTATTTTGTTGGTTCAAAATAGTATGATCTAGGAAGCAAAATTACGAAAGGAAATAAAACATTCAGCATGCAGTAAAAAACATGACAACAAAAATTTACACAAAAAAATAAATAAATGTTTCTTGCACGCCATCTGAAGAAATAGACTCGTATGATGATTGTTTGTTATCTCTAAAATTTGGAGAAATATATATATCCCAGTATGAGTATGTCCTAGATTCCGAGATTCATTTTTGTCCTAATCCACCCTAGGAGGGGGCTCGTAATGATCTTCTCAAAGATCACAAGGTGCTGAAGCGATCGGATTTAACATAAATGTAGTCTTTGAAGCCATTCTAAGAACGGAGAAATTAGCATTATTTGGTGAAATAGGTTCTTTTAGAATCAATTTAAAACTATTTGCTAGAGGTTGTAACAATTCAAACGATCCCACTACATCAGGACCCTTATATATATACACACATACATATATGGGGAATTGTTATGTTTTGTCCAGATTCTTCGTTAGCTTTTTTGTATATATATATATATACATATACACTATTATATATTTGGTGAATTCTTATTCTATCGTTTCATCCAGATTTTTCAAACTGAAAACAGACATATCCTTTAATCCAGCAGGAGACCTATGTTATGGAGTGGGGGTGATGAGAGATGAATATGGGAATGTGATCACGACATTCTGCACCAAACATGTGGGTTAGCCTGATGACACCACTCTAGTAAACATGGCTGCCATTTCCAATATGCTTGAACAAACCCATGACTATCTGCAGTTCCAAATGGGATTGAGTGATGTACACCTTATTCTCAAAGGTGACTGCAGAGATATTGTATTAGTATATGAGAACAACAAAAAGCGATTTCAGACTCCTATTACTATTGACACTAAAGGGAAAGGGAAGAAAAATGTGGAGAAGGAGAAACTCCCAAAAGCCTTTCATAAGTATTGCGGGTAATAATATCAAAAGTCTGTATAAATAATCTGCTTTTGTTACATAAATACTTAAAGATGGTTTATTTACATCTAATTTTCTCAGGTGTATCCTGAAGATTGAAGGTAAGTGCACCACACAGTATGTGGTTAGCGTAAAGAGAGATCAAAATAGGTTAGCAGATTTGGAAGCCGAGCATAAAGCTGGTAAGATTGATACAACCAATTTTGTGTCTCAAAAACGAATATACTTGAAAAATTCAAGTGAGGTTATGAAATTAAAAGAAAAGCAAGACTAGGGGAGGTGAGTGTGTTCTTCTGCTCTTCTTGCTGTTAGTATGTCTGTTACACGGGATTCATTTCTAAATATTATCTTCTCTCTATTATCGTAACAATAGAATGTCCAAAGAAAGTAGTAGAGGCCAGAGGCCACATTGTGGATCAATAGTTCCGAGTTCTTGTGTTTGATCATTGGCAAGCTCTCCTCTTGTTTGGCCATTGTACAATTGTATAAATATCAATAGTTTCGAGTTCTTGTGTTTGGCCATTGTACAATTGTATAAATATTAATTCTTATCTAAATTTGTAATTATGTTTGAAAGATATAGATGTATTTTTCTATAACATTTAATTTTCAACAATTGTAGTTATAATTCTTTTCATGACCCTTGCATATATATTTGAAAATATGCGTATTTGCTTCATTCCCGTGTTTACATAGGGATGCATTTGATTGAATTTTTTGAAACAAAGATAAAAAATCAAAATCTATTGTAATTTATCGAAATTTTCAATAAAAGGAACCTAACACAAATTTGTTGTAATAATTTTTTAATTCATTATAAACTAAGAAGTTAAGAATAAGATGAATATTTGAAATATGAAATTAGATTATTTTATTATAACAATCTGACAAATCTACATAAATTTTTAAATCTTTATAGTAAGGATTATGTTTGAAATATTAAATCAGATTATTTTATTACAATAATTCGACAATCTACATAACTTTTTAAATTTGTCTAGCAGGGATTAGGTAAGGGATAGAATTTAAGAAGTAGGCTACATTACTTTTTAATTTTTCTTGCAAGGATTAGGAGAAATCCAAAAGTTCTAAATCTTATAATAATGACTTATTGATTTTTTTTTTAATTTTTTACTATTCACGTAGAAATTGCACATCTTCCTTGTGGCGACCCCACTTCCCCCTGAGGCGAACCAAAGGGTTGGCGGGCCGTCTGCCCAACTCTCGCCAGGACTCACGCAAGCATTCTAACCCAAATCCCTTCGAAGAATATCCTAATCTATTACAAAATAATTTTCCCCGAATAAGATCTTGCTTAAATCCACATTAACTTCAGAGATAGCAGTGATAAATTAGCCAGTCGAGACTCTTAAACGTCCCACGTGCTACGTACCAAATCATAAACTCGTACCAAACTGGATAGATAAACACATAAATCCATAATACAAACTTACAAACCAAGCAATCGAATTAGGGTTTACACATTTTCCAGTTTCAAGTGGCAATCCAAAAGAAAAGTACATTATCCCAATTAACACATTACAGCCCACAGAATAAGTCATAGTATTCAAATACATTCCAAAAGGAGAACATAAGTAAGCATCCAACTTTCAGTTTTCAGAACCTGTTAAGGAAAACAATAAACGTGGGGTGAGCTAAATCTCAATGGTGCCCCAAAACATGCAATCACGTAATAACAAACAGCGGTTAATGACATAGCAAATTTAAACAGTTAGTAAAGCGGATAACAGCACAAGGTAGGATACATGGGCTCTCAGGAGCCATTTTCCTCGCTTGATCACCATTTAACGTAGTTGACCCTCCGTCAACTCTCACTACTTATAGTCCATGTAGATCCACTCATTTTAATCCTAACCCGTCACCGTTCATACCCCTGTCCCGGGCCCGCTCGCCGACTAAGGATGCAGTATACTCGAGATATACCCGTAGATGATTGGTCGAGAGATTCACCCAACGACGTTATGGTAGTTGGATTCAGAAGTCGAGGGATTCACCCAACGACGCAATTCCATTTAGATTCATGATAGTTGGATTCAGAAGTCGAGGGATTCACCCAACGACGCGACTACATTTAGAATCGAGGATTCAGGAGAAAAATATTTTTGCATAAGTCACCACTCGAACGGCTAGTGCGATAAAGTACACACAGCTCATTTCGATGGATCAAAAATCAGTTTTGTAAATTATCACGTATCGAGTCAAGAATGCACTTTAAACAGGTAAGCATAGAACAAGCAGAGACACTCACCAAGCGTGGAGTTCAGATATCAAGTTGGGAATCGAATTCCGCGTCCTCGTAATATCCTAAAATACAAAATTTTGAAACTATAAGCTTCTATTCAGTTTTTAGCTTATACACATCGAGGTATATCTAATATACTACTAATCTACTTTTCCTTAGAAGAATCAAGAGTCCCTTAGATTAAAACTTGACAAAAGTAGAAGAAATATTTTTTATAGTTTTCCTTAAGATACTTTTCCTTATAAAAAGGGTAACTAGTATTATTTTCTTGAGATAAGTCGACAAACCTCTTAAAATCCACGTTAGGAAGTTACTTTGAACATTTCTTTAAAGCTATGGTTTTTTTTTGCAAAAATTATTACTAAAACTATTTTACCTAAAAAAAATAAGGTTTCTTGCCGAGCAAGTTTCTATGCTTTTAACTAAAATTATTAAAACTCGTATTTTGGCACTTTTCCTATAGTTAACTAGTCAAGGACAATTCTTAGAGAAAAGAAAAGGAGTAAAACAAGGTTAGAGTTTTAGAAACTAGGAAAATCATTTTCCAAAGGTAATAAGGCTAGTTTGAGCTAAATGAAATTATCGGGTTGGAAAGTTTTAGGCAAAACACTAGATATTGAGTTTTTATAATTTAATACTAGCTGGAAAATATTTTTGATTAATTTGATCACAGTTACTCGAGTTCGCAAGGTAGAAACGACTTTCACAACTCCGATTCCGTTTTGAAATCATATTATGGATCAGATATGGCAAAAATCACATAGCAAATCACTAGGGCTTCGTCAATCATTAGCCCTAGATTTCAACAAATGCATTTCTGATAAAAATAAAGTGAATGACCAAGGCTTCATCAATCATTAGCACTTGGTTTCAGCAAGCTCAGCTTAAACAAATAAAAATAAAAGCAAGGCCTCCAAGAAATTCTAGCAATTAAATTTCATCACCCAGTAATACTTATAAAATCATTCAAATGGCCAAGGGTTTCATCAATCATTAGCCCTTGACAACACCAATTACTTCCAACCACAATTCAATCAAGAATTTAAACCACAAGTAAGCTAAAAGCTCGATCCAAATCTAAATTCAATTTCACAAGAAACAGGACATTCATACCAAACAGTCTACTTCAAGGATTCACAGGCAACAGTACACATGGAGGAAAAATATGAAATTTCTACAGGACAAAGACCTATGATTCTAGTTTCAAATGCCACTGACGGCGCCTTAAACGGATTTTTCTACACCAAGATATAGACATTTTATTGAGACTGGCCAGGGACATCCGAAATCTGAAATTTCAATTTTTCACTTGTGAAAACTCCTTTTTCTCTTTTAACACCAAAATGTTTTTATTCAAACCATCCATACCTTTCTTATAGAACTCCAAAACAACATATTCCAGGCATTTCCATCCATCATGATTCAAGGAAAAATTACAAACCAAGCTAAGATTCCAACTCAACCTTTGACTATCACATAAGAAATTCCAGCAACTAATATACTTTAGATCAAATTTTCCCTTTGGTTTAAACATGGTGTTAGGTATTCAAATTCAGCATTTAACACTTAGCTAGCTAGTAAAAATTTCCACTTCAAAACTAGATTCATTCAGCAACTAAAATTATCCAGAAAAATCCAGAAATTTTGTCCATCAGCCACGGATGAACATGCATGAAGAGATATTCTGTTTTCATTTTATTTTCTGGGTTAAAACATGCTTTTAAACTCTCAACTCCCTCATGCAATTACTTAGCTAGAAAATAAACATTTCCAGTTCAGAAATCGAGTTCAAACAACAACCATGAACATCAAAATTTTCTAAAATTTTCCTGCTTGACTCGGATGCACATGCATGGCAGATTACACTTTGATTTTATTTTATTTTTTTTTCTCTTCTGGTTTAAACTAACTAATTAGCTGCATGCAGAGCCTAATTAACTTGTGATTAACTATATAATTATGGTTGTAAGCTCAAACAATAAAATTGAACCAAATCAGGCTGCAATAAACAAGCTAAGCTCTCGGCAGCTCCAAAACATGCACATAACCGAACTTCTTTTCTTAAAACTCCCAACCGGCTGCCTATCATCCACATGCAAGTTCTTAGATAACTTAAACTTCTTGTTTTTGATTAGTTAAACACTTAATCAAACTCAGATTGTCGCAGGAAGTCAGAAATAAAACTACAATTTCAAGCCAGCTCCTCGGCAGAAATTTTTAACCAAAACAGAAATTTTTCTCTGCTTTAACCACATCATCCGAATGCACAAATCAACATGCAGGATCTTAATCTTCAAGTTTTCACTCAGCTAATGACACTTAGGTGTTCAGATTGTCACGGAAAACAAAAATGGAGTTGCAATATCACTTCAGTTTCTCGGCAGCAACATTTTAACCGAACATAAATTTTTCTAATGGTTTTGATTTCAACATCCGACTGCACAATCCTTACATGCAAGTTCAGATATAGCTTCCTCTACTAGTAATCAACCTAATTGGTCCAGAAATTACCTCAGATAACAGCTAATCTCTCACACGAAAATTTCCAGAAATTTCTTCCCTTGCTCTCGGCTTCAAGTGCAGTCGATTGGTCCTGGTTCCTAAGTTGCGGCTGGAATTGGTTGCAGCTGGTGGATTTGAGTTCAGTTGGTTGGAGTTGGTGGAGATGAAGGTGCAGAATGGTGAAGCTTCACTGAAAATCTTCTCCCTGGTTTCACTCCAGCTCACGGCAGAACCAAAAAAAATTCTGGCAGCTCACGTTCCCTCCTCCCTTGCTCTCGGATGCTCTCGGTCTAAGGCAGAGGAAGAGGTGAGATGTGGTTGAGGAGAGGAATTGCAGTGGTTTCGGTGGAGTTGTGCAGAGAAGGAAATGAGATTTGTGAAGGCGGTATCTTGGTATTAAGAAAGAAATGGTTTGCGGTTTTGTTTGTGCAGAGAAGGAATTGGAATTGCGGTTTGTGTTTGTGATATGAAATGTGAAATAGATCAAATGGTATTGTGGTGCCGTGGTTTACGAGAAAGGATTGCGTATAAGAATTGGTTGCGTATCGAATTGGTAATAGCTGCGGTGATTAGACTCGTGGTCAGAAGTTTCGTTTGGTTTGCATGGAAATGTAAGGGCATTTTAGTCTTTTCACTTTGCTCCCTAACCTCAACTTAATTTCTCAATTCTAACTTACTTCTAAAAATTATCCCCAAGCGTGATTTAAACGCCTAATTATACCCTAATATACCTAACCATTTTTATCGAATAATTATCGATTAAACTTGAATATTAAGGTTCCTAGTAATTCTTATATTATTTAGCGATTAAATTAGTTCTTAGAATTTCCAATTATTATTTCTCAAGAAATAGAGTTAGTCTAACTCGAAATTTATCGATTTAATAATATAAAGTCAAGTGGAATAATAATTTAATCCAAGGGTGTCAATTTGCACATAAAAATTATTTTTACGCACTTATTGCGAAAACAATGAAAGATAAGGATATATTTATCGAAGTTTTCACGCCTTAAGTATGTTTAGTATATTAGTACTATATTTATCTAAAATTCATTGGTTTTCATTTTAACACGGAAATTCTTATTAACATTTAACATTAGCAACTAATTGGAATTAATCATAGGAACTTAAATATTCTAAGTTTTTATGTTAAGGCAAAAATTAATCTAACCCAAAAGATATTCATTTAGTCTAACAAAACTAAGAAATTTCATAACTTAGGAAAATTATATTATTTTTCACATAAACCTATTTTTACGTACTTAATTGCGAACAAGTAAAAGTAATGCTGGAATTTATTAAGGAATAAAAGAAATGCAAATGAAATATGCACTAGCTTATATATCCATTTTCAGGGTTCTCACATCCTCCCCTCCTTACAAGAATTTTGTTCTCAAAATTCACACTTTCTAAGGAAATAAATCAGGGTACTTTTTCTGCATTTCCTCTTCTAATTCCCAAGTTGCTTCCTCAAGTCCATGAGTTCTCCATAAAATCTTCACTAGAGAAATTTTCTTATTTCTCAGTTCCTTTACTTCTCTTTCCAAAATCTTGACTGGTCCTTCTTCATACGTTAGCGTCTCATTCACCTCAATTCCCTCCAAGGGCAGCACATGACTTGGGTCGAAATAATATTTCTTAAACATGGTAACGTGAAATACATCGTGAACTTTAGCCATGCTTGCGGGTAACTTCAGTTGATATGCTACATTCTCAACTCGCTTCAAAATTTCGAAAGGTCCGATATACCTTGGCTTTAGCTTCTTACCTTTCTTAGGCACTACTCCGCCCTTCAAGGGTTTAATTCTTAGGAAGATCTTGTCTCCTACTTCGAATTCCAAATCTTTCCTCCTTGTGTCGGCGTAGCTCTTTTGTCTACTCTGAACGGTTTGAAGCCTTTCCCTAATTAGTTTCACTTTCTCCTGGGCCTCTTCTATCCAAGGTATCGCTGTTGGATCTACAATCTTCTTTTCTCCTATTTCATCCCAATGAATCGGAGATCGACATCTCCTCCCATACAAATCTTTATAAGGTGCCATTTGAATTGAGGCTTGATAACTGTTGTTATACGCAAATTCTACTAAGGTCATATAATTATTCCATTTACCTCCAAAATCCAATATACACGACCTCAGCAGATCCTCCAAAGTTTGCATTGTTCTTTCCGACTGCCCGTCGGTTTGGGGATGGTACGCCGTACTAAATTTCAACTTGGTCCCCAAAGACTCCTGAAATTTCTGCCAAAAACATGAGACAAACCTTGGGTCTCGATCAGACACGATACTTACAGGAATACCATGTAATCTTAGGATCTCTTCTGTGTACAACTTGACCAGTTTTTCCAAGGAAAAGCTCATGCTTACGGGTAAGAAATGTGTAGATTTAGTGAGTCGGTCAACTATTACCCAAATTGCATCAAATCCTTTTTGGCTTCTAGGCAATCCCGTTACAAAATCCATTGTTATATGTTCCCATTTCCATTCAGGGATTTCTAACGGTTGTAGTAAACCAGAGGGTTTCTAATGCTCAACTTTTACTTGTTGGCAGATCAAACACCTCTGAACAAACTCTGCTACGTCCTTTTTCAAACCTTCCCACCAGTATAGTCCATTCACATCATGATACATCTTGGTCACACCTGGATGTATGGTATATTTCGATCGATGTGATTCTTCCAAAATTTCTTTTCTTATCTCCTCATCTGCCGGAATCACAATTCGATCTTGGAACCTCAATATACCTTCAGACCCTAATTTAAAATCTAGGGTTTCCCCTTTTTGCACTTTCTCCAAATTCTTCTGAATCATAGGGTCCATTTTCTGGGCCTCCTTAATACGCTCTAGTAATGGCGATTTTAACGATAAGTTCCCAAGTAAGATCTTCAGCTTCTCCAAGCGAGGGTTCCAATCACTTATTTCTTCTAACATATCCTACTCCTTAACCATTAATCCTGCTACTTGGGACTTTCTACTTAGAGCGTCAGCTACCACATTAGCTTTTCCTGGGTGGTAGTTAATTGAACAGTCATAATCTTCCAAAAATTCTACCCATCGCCTTTGTCTCAAATTTAATTCCTTCTAGGAGAATAAATACTTAAAGCTCTTATGGTCCGTATAAACCTCAAAAGTCACGCCATACAAGTAGTGTCTCCATTTCTTTAAGGCGAAAATCACTGCAACTAACTCTAGGTCATGAGTTGGGTAGTTTTGTTCGTGAGACTTCAGTCTCCTGGAAGCGTAGGCAATCACTTTACCATTTTGCATTAAAACGCATCCTAGACCTTCTCCAGAAGCATCGGAGTACACGGCATAACCTTCACCTCCATCAGGTAACACCAAAACAGGAGCGGATGTTAAACGCTTCTTTAATTCCTGAAAGCCTGACTCGCACTTCGGAGTCCAAATGAACATATTCCCTTTCTTGGTTAGCTCGGTCATGGGTCCAGCAATTTTCGAGAAATCCTTGATAAATCGCCTATCATACCCTGCTAATCCCAAGAAACTTCTAACTTCAGTTGGGCTTTCTGGCTGCTTCCAATTCATAACGGCCTCAACTTTTGCCGGATCCACGGCAATTCCCTCCTTGGAAACTTTATGCCCTAGAAAGGATATTTCATCCAACCAAAACTCACACTTGCTGAATTTGACATACAGCTTCTGCTCCCTTAATATTTGTAAGACTATCTCCAAGTGTTTAACATGTTCCTCTCGAGTCTTAGAATATATCAAGATATCATCGATGAAAACCACTACAAACTGATCCAAATACTTCTTAAAGACTCTCTGCATTAAATCCATGAATGCCGCTGGTGCATTAGTCAAACCAAAAGGCATGACTGCAAACTCAAAATGTCCATATCTCGTACTAAAGGCAGTCTTGGGTATATCCTCCTTTTTAATCTTTAACTGATAATACCATTGCCTCAAATCCATCTTAGAGAAAACTACTGACCCTTGCAATTGGTCGAACAAATTATCTATCAACGGTAGAGGGTATTTATTCTTAATTGTAACCTCATTTAACCCTCGGTAATCGATACATAACCTCAAGTTTCCGTCCTTTTTCTTAACAAATAGAACGGATGCTCCCCACGGTGAATCACTCTCTTTCACAAAACCTTTCTCCAAGAGGTCTTGCAGTTGAATTTTTAACTCCTTTAGCTCAGCAGGAGCCATTCGGTACGGAGTTTTAGAAATTGGAGCCGTTCCAGGCACCAAGTCAATCCTAAATTCCACTTCTCTTTCCGGCGGTAGAGTCTTTAGTTCCTTAGGAAAAACATCCGGAAATTCACGTACCACTGGTACATCTTCTAATTTCACTTGATCACTGGGAGCATTAATCAAGAAGGCTAAGAAACCTTTAACTCCTTTTGACAACATTTTTCTTGCCTGTATCCCTGAGATCATAGCAGATGATGCTAACCTACTCTTAACATCTAACCTCAGAGTTGCTTCTCCAAATATACAGAATTCCATCACTTTTGCTCGGCAATCAAGCTTAGCATGATACTGGCCTAGGAAATCCATTCCTATGATAACATCGTACCCTTTTATGTCCAGACTGATTAGATCCACTAGTATTTTACGCTCTCCAATCCAAAATTCACAATTCTTAAAGGCTAAACTAGCGATTATCCTCTTATCACCCATTGGTGTCCTAACTTCAAGATCGAAGGGTAATTTAACAGGTCTCACATCTATTCCAGACATAAATGATGGATTTACGAATGAATGAGTTGCACCAGGGTCAATTAACACTTTAGCTAATCGATGAAAAATGGGGAGAGTACCTTCCACGACTTCCGAGAAATCAGGTACAGGTTGGTCATCTATAGCATACACCCTGGCAGGAACTGTTGGCCGGCTCCCTCCAGAAGTGTTTGGTCTGGCGTTTGGATTACTCCCTTCCTGCATTTTTGGACATCCAGCAATTTGGTGCTCGCTACTTCCGCATCTCAAGCACTTTCCTTGCTTCTTCCAGCAACCATTTATAGCATGGCCAGATTTCTTACAAAATGCACAATTCACTTGGGGAACTATTGCTCGGCCTCCTTGCGAGGTATTCCTAAATTGTCCCCTTCCAATCGGTCCCATTCTGGTTCCATTATTTCGTCCCCCTGCATTCCTGGCCCTGTTTCCTCTTGCTTGGGCGCCTCGTGGTGCTCCAGGACTATTCACTCCAATGGTTCCTCGGCCCACTTTGGCCGGTGGAGCATTTCCATACGTCGGCTCACGACTACTACTAGGAGCAAATCTTTTCTTGGCCTGAAAAGATTTCACTTGAGCCCTAGCTACTTTTACTCTCTGGGCTTTCTCGACAGGATCTGCAAAAGTATCTATTCTCACAGCAGCTAACCCTTCCTGTACTTCTACATTCAGACCCTGCACAAACCTTCTGACTCGCCTTTGCTTCGTGGTTACCAATTCAGGAGCAAAATGGGATAGCTTTGTGAACTGGACTTCATATTCGGCGACACTCATCGCCCCCTGCTTACATTTTATGAAGTCATCCTCCCCATTTTCTTGGATGAGAGGTGGAAGAAATTTGGCATTGAACTCCCTTGTGAAGTTTGTCCAAGTCCTTGGAGTATGATTCCTGTCCCAGTTAGTCCTAATCAGATTCCACCAGAAGCGAGCAGCTCCCTCAAACTGGAATGCGGCAAAAGTCACATGTCGCTCTTCCGTGTAGTTTAAAGCTGCGAAGATGTCGGAGATTCTCTCCCACCATCCCTCAGCTATCTCAGGTTCGGGTCCTCCGTAGAACTTAGGAGGTCCAAACTTCAGGAACCTCTCCAGTGCCCGATCCTCGGAATCGGCTGGGCCTCCTTGGCGGTGCACTGGTCCAGAGGCTTGATGTTCAGTCAAGTGCTCCAAGACATCAGTGATACGGTTAATTGCGGTGGCCACTTGATCTCCGGCCACTCTCTCTTGCCCTTGGCCTCGATTGACCTCGGGTTTCCTATCACCACCCGCTTCCGGGTGTTGTCTAGTGGGTCTCCCAAGGTTCCTTCCTATCATTTGGCGATCCATTGCCTAATTATGCCTATTATTGAAGGGTAAAACAATTAGGCAAAAATTTTATTTATATTTAATTATTATGATTCGTTATGTGTTTAAAAACCAACATGGAAATAGAGGAAAAGAAAATGAAACACTTAACATATATTTCCGTGGAACAGTCATACAATTAGCAAGTTGGAACATTTTCAAAAGTAAGGCACATCAGTTAGCAAAAATACATACAAATAATCCCTTAAACAAAAGTAGGGATATGGTGCCTCGGAAGCAAGTCATTCACCTAGACAAAATTTGATGACTTGACCAATGTCCCTGTTATGATCCTACCTATCTAATACTACCAAGTCAATCCTAACCTAACCCTCAGCAGGGCTATCAGGAGCAATGTCCTCAGCTGGATCCTCCTCCGGATCTTCCTCTGGATCCTCCTCCGCATCTGCCTGTTCGTTATCCTGAAGGTAACTAGTGGCCTCGTCCATAAGCATAGAAGCATCAGCCTTGATGCCAGCACTCCTATCACGAATCCCCTCAGCAAGTCGGGTCACTCTAGACCTCTGTCGCTCTATCTCCAACCGCGCAACCTCCAGCATATTATGCTCAGCAGTTAGCCTAATCTCCAAGTCGGCTATGCGGTCGAACTGGGTATCCACCATGATACTCAACTCCTCCACATCCTGGGTCAAGGTGTGGTTAGCGTCCCATAAGTGGCGGCGCTCATCATCAAGAGACAACACCAACGCGTTGGGATACGCGTACGTGGCCCTACACTGGCACCTAGGGTGCCTATCAGCTGGGGAGTATCGAACTCGGTCTTCTCCTCCTCGAGGTCTATAGGAAATGGATCTTAGCGGCTCTACGTGCCCATTAGCCTCGCTACTACCATTAGCATGCCCATTACCATTCTCCATACCTGTAAAATGATCAACACTTAAAGGTTAGAACCTAAATAGCTAACCGGATCGTATATTACTTAAGGTATTTCTAATGGTCTCAATTCTTATTCTTAGAGAGGATTAGGGTTTCTAGCACACCTAATATGTCTTCCAAATAACTTTTCTAACCTAGGCTCTGATACCACCTGTGGCGACCCCACTTCCCCCTGAGGCGAACCAAAGGGTTGGCGGGCCGTCTGCCCAACTCTCGCCAGGACTCACGCAAGCATTCTAACCCAAATCCCTTCGAAGAATATCCTAATCTATTACAAAACAATTTTCCCCGAATAAGATCTTGCTTAAATCCACATTAACTTCAGAGATAGCAGTGATAAATTAGCCAGTCGAGACTCTTAAACGTCCCACGTGCTACGTACCAAAGCATAAAGTCGTACCAAACCGGATAGATAAACACATAAATCCATAATACAAACTTACAGGCCAAGCAATCGAATTAGGGTTTACACATTTTCCAGTTTCAAGTGGCAATCCAAAAGAAAAGTACATTATCCCAATTAACACATTACAGCCCACAGAATAAGTCATAATATTCAAATACATTCCAAAAGAAGAACATAAGTAAGCATCCAACTTTCAGTTTCCAGAACCTGTTAAGAAAAACAATAAACGTGGGGTGAGCTAAAACTCAGTGGTGCCCCAAAACATGCAATCACGTAATAACAAACAGCGGTTTATGACATAGCAAATTTAAACAGTTAGTAAAGCGGATAACAGCACAAGGTAGGATACATGGGCTCTTAGGAGCCATTTTTCTCGCTTGATCACCATTTATCGTAGTTGACCCTCCGTCAACTCTCACTACTTATAGTCCATGTAGATCCACTCATTTTAATCCTAACCCGTCACCGTTCATACCCCTGTCCCGGGCCCGCTCGCCGACTAAGGACGCAGTATACTCGAGATATACCCGTAGATGATTGGTCGAGAGATTCACCCAACGACGTTATGGTAGTTGGATTCAGAAGTCGAGAGATTCACCCAACGACGCAATTCCATTTAGATTCATGATAGTTGGATTCAGAAGTCGAGGGATTCACCCAACGACGCAACTACATTTAGAATCGAGGATTCAGGAGAAAAATATTTTTGCATAAGTCACCACTCGAACGGCTAGTGCGATAAAGTACACACAGCTCATTTCGATGGATCAAAAACCAGTTTTGCAAATTATCACGTATCGAGTCAAGAATGCACTTTAAACAGGTAAGCATAGAACAAGCAGGGACACTCACCAAACGTGGAGTTCAGATATCAAGTTGGGAATCGAATTCCGCGTTCTCGTAATATCCTAGAATACAAAATTTTGAAACTATAAGTTTCTATTCAGTTTTTAGCTTATACACATCGAGGTATATCTAATATACTACTAATCTACTTTTCCTTAGAAGAATCAAGAGTCCCTTAGGTTAAAACTTGACAAAAGTAGAAGAAATGTTTCTTATAGGTTTTCCTTAAGATACTTTTCCTTATAAAAAGGGTAACTAGTATTATTTTCTTGAGATAAGTCGACAAACCTCTTAAAATCCACGTTAGGAAGTTACTTTGAACATTTCTTTAAAGCTATGGTTTTTTTTTGCAAAAATTATTACTAAAACTATTTTACCTAAAAAAAAATAAGGTTTCTTGCCGAGCAAGTTTCTATGCTTTTAACTAAAATTATTAAAACTCGTATTTTGGCACTTTTCCTATAGTTAACTAGTCAAGGACAATTCTTAGAGAAAAGAAAAGGAGTAAAACAAGGTTAGAGTTTTAGAAACTAGGAAAATCATTTTCCAAAGGTAATAAGGCTAGTTTGAGCTAAATGAAATTATCGGGTTGGAAAGTTTTAGGCAAAACACTAGATATTGAGTTTTTATAATTTAATACTAGCTGGAAAATATTTTTGATTAATTTGATCACAGTTACTCGAGTTCGCAAGGTAGAAACGACTTTCACAACTCCGATTCCGTTTTGAAATCATATTATGGATCAGATATGGCAAAAATCACATAGCAAATCACTAGGGTTTCGTCAATCATTAGCCCTAGATTTCAACAAATGCATTTCTGATAAAAATAAAGTGAATGACCAAGGCTTCATCAATCATTAGCACTTGGTTTCAGCAAGCTCAGCTTAAACAAATAAAAATAAAAGCAAGGCCTCCAAGAAATTCTAGCAATTAAATTTCATCACCCAGTAATACTTATAAAATCATTCAAATGGCCAAGGGTTTCATCAATCATTAGCCTTTGACAACACCAATTACTTCCAACCACAATTCAATCAAGAATTTAAACCACAAGTAAGCTAAAAGCTCGATCCAAATCTAAATTCAATTTCACAAGAAACAGGACATTCATACCAAACAGTCTACTTCAAGGATTCACAGGCAACAGTACACATGGAGGAAAAATATGAAATTTCTACAGGACAAAGACCTATGATTCTAGTTTCAAATGCCACTGACGGCGCCTTAAACGGATTTTTCTACACCAAGATATAGACATTTTATTGAGACTGGCCAGGGACATCCGAAATCTGAAATTTCAATTTTTCACTTGTGAAAACTCCTTTTTCTCTTTTAACACCAAAATGTTTTTATTCAAACCATCCATACCTTTCTTATAGAACTCCAAAACAACATATTCCAGGCATTTCCATCCATCATGATTCAAGGAAGAATTACAAACCAAGCTAAGATTCCAACTCAACCTTTGACTATCACATAAGAAATTCCAGCAACTAATATACTTTAGATCAAATTTTCCCTTTGGTTTAAACATGGTGTTAGGTATTCAAATTCAGCATTTAACACTTAGCTAGCTAGTAAAAATTTCCACTTCAAAACTAGATTCATTCAGCAACTAAAATTATCCAGAAAAATCCAGAAATTTTGTCCATCAGCCACGGATGAACATGCATGAAGAGATGTTCTGTTTCCATTTTATTTTCTGGGTTAAAACATGCTTTTAAACTCTCAACTCCCTCATGCAATTACTTAGCTAGAAAATAAACATTTCCAGTTCAGAAATCGAGTTCAAACAACAACCATGAACATCAAAATTTTCTAAAATTTTCCTGCTTGACTCGGATGCACATGCATGGCAGATTACACTTTGATTTTATTTTATTTTTTTTTCTCTTCTGATTTAAACTAACTAATTAGCTGCATGCAGAGCCTAATTAACTTGTGATTAACTATATAATTATGGTTGTAAACTCAAACAATAAAATTGAACCAAATCAGGCTGCAATAAACAAGCTAAGCTCTCGGCAGCTCTAAAACATGCACATAACCGAACTTCTTTTCTTAAAACTCCCAACCGGCTGCCTATCATCCACATGCAAGTTCTTAGATAACTTAAACTTCTTGTTTTTGATTAGTTAAACACTTAATCAAACTCAGATTGTCGCAGGAAGTCAGAAATAAAACTACAATTTCAAGCCAGCTCCTCGGCAGAAATTTTTAACCAAAACAGAAATTTTTCTCTGCTTTAACCACATCATCCGAATGCACAAATCAACATGCAGGATCTTAATCTTCAAGTTTTCACTCAGCTAATGACACTTAGGTGTTCAGATTGTCACGGAAAACAAAAATGGAGTTGCAATATCACTTCAGTTTCTCGGCAGCAACATTTGAACCGAACATAAATTTTTCTAATGGTTTTGATTTCAACATCCGACTGCACAATCCTTACATGCAAGCTCAGATATAGCTTCCTCTACTAGTAATCAACCTAATTGGTCCAGAAATTACCTCAGATAACAGCTAATCTCTCACACGAAAATTTCCAGAAATTTCTTCCCTTGCTCTCGGCTTCAAGTGCAGTCGGTTGGTCCTGGTTCCTAAGTTGCGGCTGGAATTGGTTGCAGCTGGTGGATTTGAGTTCGGTTGGTTGGAGTTGGTGGAGATGAAGGTGCAGAATGGTGAAGCTTCACTGAAAATCTTCTCCCTGGTTTCACTCAAGCTCACGGCAGAACCAAAAAAATTCTGGCAGCTCACGTTCCCTCCTCCCTTGCTCTCGGATGCTCTCGGTCTAAGGCAGAGGAAGAGGTGAGATGTGGTTGAGGAGAGGAATTGCAGTGGTTTCGGTGGAGTTGTGCAGAGAAGGAAATGAGATTTGTGAAGGCGGTATCTTGGTATTAAGAAAGAAATGGTTTGCGGTTTTGTTTGTGCAGAGAAGGAATTGGAATTGCGGTTTGTGTTTGTGATATGAAATGTGAAATAGATCAAATGGTATTGTGGTGCCGTGGTTTACGAGAAAGGATTGCGTATAAGAATTGGTTGCGTATCGAATTGGTAATAGCTGCGGTGATTAGACTCGTGGTCAGAAGTTTCGTTTGGTTTGCATGGAAATGTAAGGGCATTTTAGTCTTTTCACTTTGCTCCCTAACCTCAACTTAATTTCTCAATTCTAACTTACTTCTAAAAATTATCCCCAAGCGTGATTTAAACGCCTAATTATACCCTAATATACCTAACCATTTTTATCGAATAATTATCGATTAAACTTGAATATTAAGGTTCCTAGTAATTCTTATATTATTTAGCGATTAAATTAGTTCTTAGAATTTCCAATTATTATTTCTCAAGAAATAGAGTTAGTCTAACTCGAAATTTATCGATTTAATAATATAAAGTCAAGTGGAATAATAATTTAATCCAAGGGTGTCAATTTGCACATAAAAATTATTTTTACGCACTTATTGCGAAAACAATGAAAGATAAGGATATATTTATCGAAGTTTTCACGCCTTAAGTATGTTTAGTATATTAGTACTATATTTATCTAAAATTCATTGGTTTTCATTTTAACACGGAAATTCTTATTAACATTTAAC
Organism: Coffea arabica; assembly: GCF_036785885.1. Classification (NCBI taxonomy): domain Eukaryota; kingdom Viridiplantae; phylum Streptophyta; class Magnoliopsida; order Gentianales; family Rubiaceae; genus Coffea; species Coffea arabica. Next base: position 47,332,338 of record NC_092329.1, read on the forward strand.
ATTAGCAACTAATTGGAATTAATCATAGGAACTTAAATATTCTAAGTTTTTATGTTAAGGCAAAAATTAATCTAACCCAAAAGATATTCATTTAGTCTAACAAAACTAAGAAATTTCATAACTTAGGAAAATTATATTATTTTTCACATAAACCTATTTTTACGTACTTAATTGCGAACAAGTAAAAGTAATGCTGGAAATTATTAAGGAATAAAAGAAATGCAAATGAAATATGCACTAGCTTATATATCCATTTTCAGGGTTCTCACATTCCCATTGCCTATAGGAGGTAAAGCCATTGAATCAATAGTAGAGGCTTTTCTTTTAACATGCGCTTGGCTGTTCACATTAGATCGTTTTAAGTAATTTAGTTTTGAAAAATAATTTTGTTCAAAGAGGAGAAAACTTATATTCTGATTCATAGTGTGTCATGTGATGATGGAATGTTATGGTGTACTTGTATGTTAAAATATGTAATTATCTTGCTTAACTTGCAAAACTAGAAGCAAGTAAAATTAGAAGCACTGTTTTGTAAAATATATATTTGTTAGAAATTTCAAAGTGCATATTATTTCTAATTTATTCTTGAAAATAATTTTTAATAGGTAAAATGTCATTATTCTAAAAAATAATTTATAAAAAAATGGTAATATTTGCCAAAAGTTTGACTTCTATGAGTGTTAGAAAAATATGCAAATTATTCACTATAACTTTTGTTTCAAAGGGATGCTAGGAGCTCTTCTTCTATGTTTTGGAATAACAAGATCTATAACAAGAGTTTATCATTAGTCGAACTATGATTTTCATTAAACTCATACATAATTCACATGGGAAGAAAACTAACATCATAGAATCTATGAAAATCGATATAAAAGATCTTTATTTTATCACCGTTAAATATTAGTTTTGTCATAAATGTTATAAAGTGATAATGTAAAACTAAAATATTGAAATTTAGCTTAACTTTATGTTGGATAGTGAAATACTAAGGTCTAAAAGTACTAAGTAAGATTTCCTAGTTACTGCCAGTTTTCGTTAATAAGGCTATAATGCTAATGTAAACTGTTTGAAAACTATTTGGTTCACATATATTTCAAACTTCACATTGCTCCTAAAGCAATAGGTCAAGACGAAAAATTGTGGTCTTATCAAGTTTTTAAACCTAATAACCAGTAATCTCCTTTTTATTCAAATAATCATTTGACTATATTATATTGGCAATCAAAGTATATCACTAATAGATGACATAGCATTTCCACTTGATAAAATACTTAAAATAAATCCCCTCCGCCGGCTGCTTTCCAACGCCCAAGCACTAGTATCGGTATTTCATCACCTAGTCAATCAAGTAGTAGCGGTACCAAACCTAAACATAAAGATACCCATATCTGGCTGTCACTCTGGATTAGAAGCTTCTCTTTTGTTGATAAGAACAAACTATCTAGAAAGATCTATTGGGAGAAACCTTCTAAAGGGTATGGCTATCAGTTTACCATATTTTGTTTGTTTGTTTACTTTATTTTGCTTGTTTAGAATAGTTTGATGTTTATTCGTTTACTTTATTTTATTTTGTTGATTCAAAATAGTATGATCTAGGAAGGAAAGTTGTGAAAGGAAATGAAACAGTCAGCATGCAGTAAAAAACAGGACCGCAAAAATTTACACATACAAAAAAATTAAATAAATGTTTCTTGCACCCCATCTGAGGAAATAGACTAGTATGATGATTGTTTGTTATCTCTAAAATTTGAAGAAATATATATATATCCCAATATGAGTATGTCCTAAATTCTGAGATTCATTCTTGTCCTGATCCACCTTAGGAGGGGGCTCGTAATGATCTTCTCAAAGATCATAAGGCACTGAAGCGACAGGATTTAACATAAATGTAGTCACTGGAGCCATTCTAAGAATGGAGAAATTAACATTATTTGGTGAAATAGGTTCTTTTAGAATCAATTTCAAACCATCTACTAGAGGTTGTAACAATTCAAATGATCCCACTACATCAGGACCCTTATATATATATATACACACACACACACATACATATATGGGGAATTGTTATGTTCTGTCTAGATTCTTCGTTAGTTTTTTTGTGTATATATATATACATATACACACTATTATATATTTGGTGAATTCTTATTCTATCCTTTCGTCCATATTTTTCAAGTTGAATACAGACATATCCTTTAATCTAGCAGGAGACCAAAGTTATGGAGTGAGGGTGATGAGAGATGAATATTGGAATGTGATCGCGACATTCTGCTCCAAACATGTGAGTTAGCCTGATGACACCACTCTAGTAGAGATGGCTGCTGTGTCTAATCTCCTCAAACAAGCCCATGACTATCTGCAGTCCCAAATGGGATTGAGTGATATACTCCTTATTCTCGAAGGTGACTGCAAAGATGCTGTGTTAGCATATTAGAACTACAATTATTTTTATTTTTTTTTTAAGGCCACCTGTTAACTTTTTTCCTTCAATCAAATGTTGATACTGCAGAAGATTTATTAGATTGTTGCATATGAAATCAACCTACTATTATTGCCTTCTGAAAAAATTTGCACTGGTTCTCCTATTAAGTGACTAAATCTTATTCTTAAAGGTACTCCTACCTGGAAAACTATAGTACAGAGCTAATTGTTGGTACAATAGATAAGCCGCCTCTTCTTGAGACTCTTGGAGAGGTAAATTTACTGTCCTTTCTGAGGAATTCCTAATCAATATTCTTAAGAATAGAAGATTATAACTAGAAGTTTAATGAAGTCTCAAAGCTATTAGATTTTCATCAAACATTTTGAACTATGATTAACTGAAATATTACCTTCTTGTTCATTCTCAGATTTTTGAACTCAAGAAACTACTTCTCACTTCTTTGCCATATGACTTCAACACTCATATGAGTTGTTACCTTGCATACTCTTATTTTTGAGATGCAATGGCTGCCCACACTACATATCACTTTTTGATAGTAAGATGTAAATTCTTAAGTATTTGCGAACAAGGATTCAATAGAGTATGTTGATAGATATATGTGCTTAAAGCATCAGATAATGACTATTATACTCCACTTGACAGATCATGGATTTTCAATCAGGAGAATTTCAATTATGATAATGACTATTATACTCCACTATCTGTTTGTTGATCATTATCTTTGTTTTATTTAAGACATTTGGCCTTTCATTTTTTTGCAAATTTTCCTATTGAAGATAGCAAAATAGCATAGGCAGCAGGCACTTATTCTCTATTGAGTAATACAAGCAGAATACCACTACCATTATAAACACTAGGGATTAAGATGTATTGCAATCCAACTTTTGAAACTGAAACTCAATTATCCCCCTTAAGTCACATTATAAAAATTCTAAGGAATTGCAAAATTGTATAAAAATAAACATAAAAGTCTAGAAACTCCCAAGTATTAAGCACATGTAATAATCTCCTATTATATTATGAAGGAAATGAGTAAAGTGAATATATCACAAAGAAATTAAGATTAATTACCTTGCCTTCAAACAAGAATAGCTCGCAGAATTGTTGGTTGAATTGTCTCAAAACTACAATTAGTTCACCGATGGAGAACCAAATCCAACCAAGGAATCGACTGTGCAACTGAGGAATCAAAAGAAATTTCAATTTGGTATTTCTACTACAGAGATAAAACTAAGAAACAAACCTAAGAATCCACTAAGAAACAAACACAAAATTGAGATAAAACTATCGCTAGGTATATACCTTACCATTTTCCTTTGAGCATCTACTTAAGCTATTTCTACTGTAGAGAATAAAAGCGAAATAGGTGAAATTAGGTTTCAGAGAGAGAGAGATTAATTGATCAGCAAATAAGAATCAAAGGTATTTCTACATCATTAGGAATTGAGAGGTGGAATTAAGAGATGGAAGACAAAGAGATCAACAAATATTGTATTCCAATACAATAGAGACTTCGATATAGAAATTAAAAAAAAAAGGTCAGAGTACAGGTTTCGACCGAGGACAGCGTCTCTCTTGCAATGTAAACTGAATTGAATAACTTTGTTGCTATTTTTAATTTAATTTGGCTAGTGAATTATAATATCCTTTTTTTTGGCAAATACTTCTCAAAACCTTAGAGACCGGAAGTTTAGATTGGGAAATTAGGCATTTTGAAGATATTTGAGATTCAATAGATGATGAAAATTTAGAATCAAAATAGAATCAAAATTGTTAAAAGAGGAATTTGAAACTAGGTTTTCAGATTTGAGAGAGAAGGTGGAAATTTTTTGAAAGTTTGGAGAAGGTCCAACAGCTAATTTGTCTCAGGGACAACTTTGTGTCAATTCGTAGCTCCTATCTTTGAGCATCGCCGTGTGTATCCAGATTATCCATAAGGATTCTTTCCTAGAACATATGTTCCAGATGTGCTTCATGATAAAAGTTTGGTTATATGTTTCTACTATAGTAATCAAAATCTCACCCTCATCTTTAGGAACATGAAGTTCCTTCCACTCAACCTTAGGCATATATTGACTCTTATTTTCTCCAGACAATAGGAAGGTTGTAAAAAGCTTCTCAATTCTTTTGCTAATTGATTTGGGCAGAATGAACATGCTACTCCATTAAAGATGAATCTATTAACTACATATTTGAACTAAATAGTCTTCTTACATAACTCAAGTGCCTAGATGCCAAGCTCTAGATTTAGAATTCATCTTCTCCAAAATAAGTATGCAATTAGTGCATGTTATTCGCGTAGAAATATGTGCCCTTACTAGGAATACATTGCACTTCTGTAAGTTCTGCTTTAACCCCAAAAAAGTTCTTAAACTCATGAAGAGTTTTCTTAACTAGTTGCATAGCTTTCTTTGTAGCACCTGAAACCACAAATACATCATCAGCAAAAATTAAGTGAAACAATTTCATCTTTTCACATTTGGGATGGTAATCCAGCCCATGAGCTGCATTGTTCCTTTGCAATAACTAAGGAAAGACTACCAGAGTATTAGGAGAAATAAGGAGATATTGGATCTCCGTTCCTCAACCCTCTTCCACTTTTAAAATATCCTACTATGACTCCATTAATATTGAGTGAGAAATGTGCTATAGTGACACACAATTTAGTCCAATCAATAAATCGTACCAAAAAAATTCATAAGCCTTATAGTAGTGAATAAAAATTCCCAATCAACAATTTTGTAGGCCTTCGTGAGATTTATCTTGATTGCACAGCTGTGTTTGCCTCCATCTCTATGGTAATTATACACTAGCTTATGCATCAACATGATATTTTTTGAAATCAAGTGCCCTTTGAGAAATACATTCTGGTTTTGACCAATCAAACTAGGTAAGACCCTTTTCAAATGACCAGTGAGGACCTTTGAGGAGACCTTATAGAGCACATTGCAACATGCAATGGGCCTACAAATCTTTCATTTAGAAGCTTATTAGGTCTTTGGTAACAAAGTAATAAGAGTACTATTTAGTGGTTGATATATGTAATAATTAGCAACACAGAATCTCATAGCACGACATACCTCTTCGCCCATGAGTGATCAATTCTATATGTAGAACTCTATGGTATAGCCATCTGTCCCTGGTGCAATATCACTTTTCATGCTAAATATGGTTGCTTTAATCTCATCATTTGTCATTTCCCTGCTCAGCAATTTTGCCTGACCTTTAGTAATATTTTTCTTTATAATTAGCTTCAACTTGTAAATAAGAGCATGCTGACTAGCAAACAACCTTTTGGAAAACTACATAGCTTCATATTTCACTTCTTCACCGTCAACATTGCACAGTCTTCAGTTAACAAAGAAAGCAGTCTGCTCTTTGCCTGATGTTTCACTACTTTCCTGGGGAAATATTCTTTCTTGTCACTATCATTGTTCCACCTCACCCTTGACTTATCCTTAAAGAACTATTCTTTAGAAATCAAGAAGTCTCTACAGGATAGGAGATACTTCCTTTCAAAATTCTGCAAATCACTATTATGAGGTTGTTGTTGCAAGTATGCAACAAGGACTAGGTAGCTATTGAAAGATCCATAGCTTAGTTTACTCTGACACTTAGATTATTGTAAAACGTCTTGTTAAAAGCTTTAAGATCACCTTTCAATGTTTAAAGAAAAAGTTCTCATGGGATTACTATTTTCTTGAGTCACCTATGCACAAGCTAAAGTACTCTGAAACCCTCTATGCTGCATCCAGAACCCATGAAACTTGAACGGTTTTGAACCATAATCTACTCCATCTGCAAGTTTCACTAGTGATAGGCAATGATCAGGATATGATAGTGGAAGAAATTCCACAGTCATATGTATAAAATGCTAGAATTACTTTCATTCTCCAAAACCCTGTCTAGCTTACTATATTGCATGTCCTCTCCATCATGCTTAGTGCATCATGTAAGAAAATAGCCAGATGTAGAGCAGTCTTCTACATCAATCTCCTATAGACCTATATTTAATTCATCCATGGCACCATAATCAAATGTCTCATTGCTTAGTTTTTCTAAACATTTTCTAAATTATGTTGAAATCTCCAAGAATTATCCAAGGCATGTCAACAAAGTTTGCAGTAGTCTCTCTCAAGTAACTCCATAATTCCCATCATCAACTCTTGGGAGGTAAAGATCCTACTCCGACTGTTATAAAATGAACAAATGGTGATCAAAACTTGCAAAAATGCAAGACAAAAATAGAATTAATAACAACAAATTTAATGATAACTCAAATTTTCCTAGAAATTTAATTGATTAGGTCATACTTGGAACTGAAAAAAAAAAGAAAAACCAAAAATTAAAAAATCCTCGATGAATAGAAAACAATTAGTCTCTACGAAAAAGATGTTTTGTGAAAACTTTGGTAATTGATGTTTTGTTACAGGTTGCTTCCTTTATATTCTGGTCCTTCCTTTAGTTCTGTGCACATTCTACTTGTCTTACATCCAATTTTGGCAAGGTTTTTGTTGGCGCGTTGTAGTTGTATATAGTTCTTAATTTTTTGTTTCCTTTGAATGGGCTAATTGTAGTTTTGCCTTTTATAGCTTGAGAGATGAGTGGACTAATGCTAATTTCCTTCGTAATTGTGCAGTGCTCTTTTGTTCCTTTCTTTTTATTTTTTTAAGGCCATTGAACTAGATAGTAGTAGTATGTACTGACCCCTGGTTGTACAATGGGATTAATCTCTGAAATAAAAAAGTTATTATGTATAATTATGAGAACTTAATATAGATTAATTTTACGAAATGATTAAAATTCTAAAAATACTCCAACAAATAACTACAGTAATAATTTTTTGCTATGCACTATTACAGTAAAATTTATATAAAAAAAAACTCCAAACACCTGATACATACAGAGCCGAGGCGTCATTCATTGTTGCATTTTTCAAGCATAGCATGTACTTCTTGCCTGGCTTCACCCTCAACTCAAATGTATCTGGAAAGCAAACACACTAAAAATGGATTTAATTTCAAATAAGTCATATGTCTTTAAGAAAGTAAACGGATATGGAAGAAGACAAAATGCAAAAACTTCCTAGTGTAAAGTTGAAAGAATTAGTAGAACATCAAGTTGTAAGACTTAAATTGTTCTTTAGACTCGTATGAAATTTTAAATGGTAGTCTTCCCCATTGATTTAGGTATGAGGAAGCTGTCAAACTTGATTTGATTTAATTAAGCTCTTCATCTTCCACTTTTGTTTCAACCTAGTTTTCATTGTGCTTTTAGGGGTAAAATACCAATACTAAATATAAGGGTTTAGAAATGAAGGATTAATTTTTCAATACACTGACAGTGTATACACTATTATTATTAGATGCACGATAACTAATTTCAAATTTAAATTTTGTATATATGTCATATATTCAACAACGATCCACCTTTAGTATATCCATTAAGATTAATCTTTCCAACACTGAGAGTGTATATAAGATTTACTCTATGTATTATTACCTCTAGAAATGAGATGAATTTTAGAGTTGGAGTATAACTCAAAAAAAATTTCACTAACATCTGTGACTTTTGCCAAATTTATTTGAAAAACAGCTAACATTTGTGACTTCTCTCATAATAAATGCCAATTGGTCACCTGTTAACCAAACTATTAATTAAAAACTAATTACACAACAAATGACTTTTATTCATCCATCAAACACGGATTTTCCTAACTCCATTAAACCTATGTCAAGCACTAATTTCTCTTTAACTCTATTGAACCTATTTTGCCCCCCTACGCGCCCTCCTCCCAAAACTAGCATTTTGGGTCTATCCCTGGCTACCTAGTGTTAGTCCCCTTGCCATCTCTTGACTCGTGGTTGGTGTGGATAGCATAGTGCATTAATAGTTATTTCGGAGTAGTTATTTGAAAGAATAAGCAACTGTATCCTCCTCTCTTTTCCCTTTTCTTAATTAATCTTTTTGGATTTTAATTTTTTTAATTTTTTTAGAAGAATATATTGTAGCAAAATGATGTATGTTTAGTTTAAAAAAAAGTGATTAAAAAAAGTGTCAAAAATATTCTAAATTTTTCTACCAAAACTTGCAATCCAAATAGTTTTCTTTTTCCTTAGGAGATGTATGAGAACTACAATTGCTAGAATCTCGACTCAATATTGTGGTATTTCATGAAGTGCTTCATAAATCCCTTTGTCTATGCTTGGCCACAAGTCACACTCTGCATTTACTTTTCTTTTCGACAAACCAAATGAGGCCTAGTAGAAATACTAACGTTTTGAGGGGTCAATTGGTTATTTCGTTAATCCACAACTGCCTTTGTCACGTATTCCCCCATTGCGAAGGCGGGAAATATTTCTATCAAATTCAGACACTCCCTCTGCCTCTCCTCTTTCAATGCATAAATTTCTAGGGTTTAATAATTCACACTAAGATTAATCGTCGAAGATCAGAAAACTTGGGAACAGAGCAATGGCTGCAGCCGAGTCTGAGGCCGAGGCGCAACAGCTCATTTCCCGACTTGGCAAACAACTCAAAGCATCCAAAACTTGCCCAAACAAAGACTCCCTTGTCAAATTGCTAAAAGTAATTACCTGTCCTCGAATACTCTTTATTCATTTTAGCTGTTGGGCAGATTGATTTTATTTTATTTTTTGTGGTATATTTTACATTTTGAAGTTAATTATCGCTTTTACGGTTGTGGGTTTCTCTGGGTTTTGTTGCAATTTTATTGAGGCGGTTTCATTTGGGTTAACGTTGTTGTGATTTAAGGGGTAATTAGTTGATTGTATTTAATTTTTTTGCTGTATATTTTACATTTCGAAGTCAATTATCGCTTTTACGGTTGTCGGTTTCTCTGGGTTTTGTTGAATTTTTTTGGGGCGGTTTTATTGGGTGAACTTTGTTGTGATTTAAGGGGTAATTAATTGATTTTAGGTTTCTTAGCTTCTATTTGTTTAGGGAATCATGGGAGAAAGTGAGGGAGATCATGTATAATTCTGGACTCTAGAACACTGCGCTCAACTTAAATTGGTGAAACTCAGTGTGCCTAAAACATGTTTAAGCGTATTTACTTGGGGGATGTGGGTTTTGATGTTTACCCTAATTGAATTGAATTCATTGCAGGAAGCTGTTATTGCTTTGGGAAAATTTAAACAGTTGAAATCACTGAATTCAGTAATACAACCTCTGAGTGATTCTCTTGTTAAGCATGGCATGCTTCAGCACAAGGATAAAGATATTAGAATTTTGGTGGCGACCTGCTTCTGTGAGATTATCCGGGTCTTGGCTCCAGATCCTGGTTTCAGTGATGATGTTTTCAGGGTAACAGTTACATTCCTGTGATTTGTTTACCATGTTCCCTTCACTTGTCTCCATTTTAATTTGTTAAGATCCCATGTATTTTCTTCCCATTTGATGGGAAATCTTTCATATGTTAATGGGCAACTGATTCTCGTTGCAGGATATATTTAAACTTCTTCAAAGCATATTTGCGGAGACTGGTGATTACAAAAGCCCATATTTTTCAAGAAGGGTGAAACTGCTGGAGACAGTTGCTAAGCTGAACTTTTGTGTGCTAATGCTGGATGTTGGATGCGAGGATTTAATTCTCAAAATGTTCAAAATCTTTTTCAGTGCTGTGAGGTTATATTTTCTTGTTTCATCTGTGTTTGCTCATGCCCTTCTTTTACCTGGAATCAGTGAGAACTATGTTGCTCTGCCTTTTGGGATGGGTACGAATTTTATGCTCATAATTTTTGTTTAGGCTTCAACAGTCTGTCGCTAAAGAGTTCATGGAGCACAACCAACTATATTGCACTCACAATACCACAAAGGAAAACAAATAAGTCAATAATTTCTACAAAAAATGACAAAAAAAAAAATATTTAGGCTTGCACACAAAGGTTAGAAAATAAGTTCGGTAAGACATGCTAAGATTGGATTGTGCAGGAATCAGAGAAGCCCCTTCACAAATTAGAAAAATGAAACTAACATGAAACAATCACATAACAAGTTTCGGTACCCTAAACCAAAGTTTTGTTGCTTTTATGGGTTCTGCTTCGAGATTTAAGAATTCCTTACTGAAAGAAGAGTTGGGCCATGAGGGTTGGCTGGATACGATTTCTTAAGGAAAGAATGGCCGGATGAGCTTTCTTAAGGAAAGAAAACTCAAATTGGTAGATAAGATTTAAACTTACTGACGGATACAAAGTGTGCGAGGCTCTTAATAAGCTTGGCAGATTGGGGAAAATGTTACACAACTGCAGACTAAATAAGGTGAGACAGGATTGATGTAAAGAGGGTTTCAAGTATCTGTGCAGAGTATAGCAAACTTGAAGTATGATTCTTGAAGTTGACTAGGAGACTTCAAAAAGAGTGATATCAGCTAGTCTGCATGCAGGAAACGGTTAGAGTAACCGGAATGGTAAAAATTTGAGAAGAGGATACACAGTATGTCATAGGCTATACTGTTTAAATTGATGGATTGTGCTTGTAATCAGGTGATGAAAAGACTTTTACTGGTGTATGATTGTTTACCTACCAAAAAGCTTCAAGGTGCAGTGGAAAAAATAAGATCTGAAGAACTTTTCTGTTACTATTCTTTCTTATCCCATTAGTTTCGTGTCCCAATCAAGGCCCTTTTTTGTGTTAACCAGAAAGAGAAAATCGAAAGTTATGGTGCTGTATTGAACTTGTTGATGCCATAGTTAAGTGCTATAGATTCTTTATAGCTGAAATTATTTTGGAATGTGCACCATTCAGCAGTCTTGAAAAAGGAAACATGTATCTGCTGTCATGTTTAATATATGCTTGAGATAGAGTTAGCTAAGAGAAGCATATGCTTATGGGTTTACCAAAGTGCCTTCACTTGTCATGTTTATATATATATGCTTGAGATAGAGTTAGTTAAGAGAAGCATATGCTTATGAGTTTACCAAAGTGCCTTCGCGAAAGCTTTGGTACTAGAAACCTATTTTTCAAGCTTTCTTATTGTAAAAATTTCCATTGGAAGAATATAATTCTCCAACCTATCATGACAGTTTATCTTTGTTATCATCTAATCACAATTTTGAACACTTACGCATAATATAATTATTTTTTGTTTTTGTAAAGGCTATATCTAATTATTAAGCTATTCTTTGACAATAGTTCAACTATTCCCTGCAGAGAGCAGCATCCTCAGAGTGTGATTAATGCAATGTCCTCTATAATGGCTCGCATTTTGGAAGATAAATTGGAAGAGAAAGATCTTGAGCCACTCATTTTTCAGGAAAAATTTTCTGAGCCACTTTTGGATGTGATTTTACAAAATCTGTTGAAAGAATCAAAGGCAAGTGTTAGCTACAGGCTTTGCTTGTGCAAAATAGCATGATCAATGTGTTGTTGCAGTTTTGCTTTTTATATTTATGGCAATTGATTATATTTAGCACCTAATTTCAGATGATTTTGTTATTTTTTTAGTTGTAGTTGCATGTGAAAATGGATTAAAAAATAGAGGTTTATACCAACATAATATTGGCAGTTATCATATGCTTAGCATGCTTAAAGACATAATGGATATTCTCTGCTTATCCTTGAAAACTGATACCTTTTCTGCTCATGGTTGTTTTACTTAAGCATGAGAGGACTTAAGATGATCATAGATATTATGAGGTCTGGGCACCTGCTGCAGCATATTGAGAACTTTATGAATTACTAATTGAGTCTAATATCTACTCGTGGACGAAAAGAGTAGGTGTATACCTGTATGATACGTGCAAGCTTTTTTATTAAAACATTTTGGGAGGGTTCTTGATGGTTAGACTGTTCAATCAGGTATACTGGAGGTACCTTGTGGGGTTCTTTAGTGGATTATTTCCAAATCTCTGGCATAGAGTTTCTGGATTGTCTCCCTTTTGTCCTCTTCTTTTAAGTTGTCTACTTTTATTCTTTTTAAGGACTTTCCTTTCTTGCAGTTTTAAAGTTCAGCATTTTAGCAGTCTTTGAACATTTTTTCTATTCTATCTTTGACTTTCAAATCAGGACCCTTAGTTTGACATCTCTCCCTTGGTCCAGCCAATGATGATCCTTTTGTGGACATATCAATAGCTATTAATTTGTTGAAACAGTTCTTTTTCAGAGCCATCATTAATTATTAATTAATGAAGAGCTGCTTTACCATGATTCTTCCCTTGCTCTGTGGCTGCTTTGTCATTTGTGATTGAACTTAAAAAATTTTGCTCTTGAAGCATTTGGTGACAAGTAATGTTTAATTGCTAGTTCATTGGCTCATTTGGTGTTTGAATATTAAAGGCTTATTACTAGTCTTATCAGTACTTCAGATACATGGTTAAAAAGGGATTCCTTGCTTTAGTCTTGTTGCAGTTGCTTTTTAAATCAAATGGATAAATTGTCTGATAATTTGACTAATTCTCATGTTTAGCTGTACAAAAGTTACTCAGAAGGTTATTAGATGGTCGTTACAATAACGAGTCACTGTAGAATTTGTTTATTGCAATATTTCCTGTCTTGTAGTATGGATTAATACCTTTTCTCTTTGGTGATTTATTTATGTCTCTTGCAGGGTGGATCTGGTGGCTTTGCTCGGCTTGCTGTTTCTGTCATTCAGAACTGCAATGAAAAGCTTGAACGCTGTATATGTACATTTTTAAGATCTTGTATTTTGAACAGAGAAAGTATTGGGAGTGAACTTAAAGAGTGGTACCATGACATTCTCTATGAAATTTTCCAGAGTGCTCCTCAAATGCTTGTTTCTGTAATCCCTAGCTTAAGCCATGAATTACTTGTGAGTCATTTTCCTTTCTGAGTAGCACCTTTCACTATGCAAATGGGATAGATTTTGCTGGTAACTGGTATCCTACTAGAGATTACTAAGTCATCATATTATGACTGCATCATCTTTCAGAATCATTTACCAATCTGTATATCATGATAATATCTTTTGTCATTCCTCTTGATGCTTTAATTAATCATTTGTGCAATATGATTTGCAGACAGATCAGGTTGATGTCCGGATAAAAGCTCTTAATTTACTTAGAAAATGTTTTTCTTTGCCTGGCCACAAGATTGCTGAGGAGTATCACAACCTTTTCATGGATTTTCTGAATAGATTCACGGATAAGTCTGCTGAAGTAAGGTTATGTGCTCTTTCATGTGGTAAAGCTTTGTATGCTAACAATCCATCTGGGACAGGATCATCACAAATTCTCAGTAAGCTTTGAAAATTTGATTGTTCTGCTGCATTTCATGAACATTGTTCTGCTATCTGAGATAATCTTAAACCTTTTTTTTTGGTCTTTTTTTTTTTTTATACATTCTTTGAAATGAGCAGCAGAGCTGGAGAGTCGACTCTTAGATTTTGACGATAGAGTTCGAATGCAGGCTGTGAGTATTGTGTGTGATGTATCAAGATTACAAATAGGCTCTGTTACTAATGAACTAATAAGTCAAGTGGCTGATAGGCTTCGTGATAAGAAGGTTACATCTATTCCTGCCTTTTCAGTTTCTGTTTAGGGTGGCGATTCTGATTATCAAAGAAAGAAGGAGAATAGAGCTGATGATTTCTTTTTTTTTTTGAAAAAAAAAAAAGAACAGGTATCTGTCAGAAAGAAAGCTTTGCAAAAGTTGCTGGAACTATATCAGGATTATTGTACAAAGTGTGTTGGAGATATCAAGATGCATTTTGAGCAAATACCTTGCAAAATTTTAATGCTTTGTTATGACAAAGACTGCAAGGAGTTCAGGTAAAGTCTATTCCCTCATCAATCTTTGTTAGATAAAAACTCATTGCTGTTTCAATACACATTTTTTTGACTAAATTTTTTTAACTTTCAGGCCACAAAGCCTGGAGTATGTACTAGCAGAAGATCTATTTCCTGTTTCACTTTCAGTGGAGGAAAGAACAAATCACTGGATTTTTTTGTCCTCTCTTTTTACACCATTGCATGTAAAGGCATTGAATGCCATTCTATCACAAAAAAGAAGGTATTGGTCCCAAGTTGCTGGCTTAACCTAATGAAAGAGTATTTTCTCTATTCATGTCTTTTATACTTTCAGGTTACGGAATGCACTGCAAGCTTACCTACATCTCCGGGTCAACGAGGAGGTATGATAGAATATTTAACTTTAAGCTAGCTAATTAGCAGGCTGTTAGTTCCTGTGTCATCCTGCAAAATTCCTTTAGTGGGCCCTCATGACTTGAAGATTAATTACTTTTGAAGCTGTTCTCCTTAATTTTCTTTTCATGGGTTATACGTAAGTTTGTGTGGCGATGAGGTTTATTTACTTTGCCTGGATAATTCTTGTTAATTACTTGATGACAAGCTCTGGATAATTGTTATTATTTACTAGACGACAAGCGATTAGGATTATTTTGCATGTAGAGATGAAGATCTTTCCAGTGGATAAGAGCCTCTTTGAATCTTGAGGTTGTATCTATGAATCTCACTCTGCAAGCAGCCCTCCCCTCGTGCAGGGTTCTCCAACAGACAAATTTCCATATGCATACCAATTTGTGAATGCATCATACTCACAATTTATGGCACTGATTGCACATGAGAATCTGACACTATAGTCAAAATAATAATGCTTTCAAGACTTTGACATTTCTTGTGAAATTTGTGAAAACTTATGCCTCGTTTTGGACATGAGTAGTATTGAATGTATAATCCTCCAGTGTCATAGTTTACTCCAGATTCTAGATTGAAGTATTGTAATTGTGGATTTAAATACTTCATTCCACTGCATATATTACATCTGTAAATCAGATTGACCAATTTTACAAAAGTTATAGATTGCTCAAATTTCCAATGATTTATAAGCAGAGTTAAAGTATATAAGCGCATGACAATGTAATAGTAATGTCAAAAGAGCAATGATTCTAAAACTTTGGAGATTTCAAATGAAGTATGTATGTAGCTAGTGTTTTTGGATATGAATAATAGTGGATACATAACTCCCCTGTGCCGCAGTTCACTCCAGATTCTAGATAGAGGCTACCTAGTTATGAATTTAAGCACTTCAGTCCAGTGTGTTTGTGCACCTATAAAGCAGATCTTACAGATTAATATTACATTGCTGAAATTCCCCATGATTATACTCAGAATTAGAAGTTTTCATTGGAAAATGTTTAATGATAATTTCCTTAGACCAGAAATATGCTTCACCATGTTTAGATTGATATATCATGAGTGTGTGCCTCTTGAAGGATGCAGTTTCAAATGAATTCATCAGTTTTTATTTGTTTGGATCAATGTTTCCATGTGTTAAGTTCATTTTAGTTTAGTGAGTTGGACAATTGGTCATTAATTCAACTACTGAGTGTTGATGTGAGCCTACCAGGTGATGACTTGCTTTGGAGCATACTTATATGAAGCTTAATTTTCTTTAATTCTGCAATTGCAATGTGCTGTGCATGTGATTTTGGTTACAGCTGTTTAAGAAGGGTGTATAGGTATGATTGCAATCCTGGACCACGCATTTTGAAGCCAACATTCAGTATTAGCTCTCCAGATGCTGATGCTAACTTTCAGAATATATTAAAATTCTATTTGAGATTGAATTGCTGATGTTTCTCTTAATTGTTGCTGAAATAGTTTCTCCTTTCCTAAATTGGAACGATATCTTTCAAAAGGCATTAGGAACAGTTGATCAGGGTCCATTAGTAATCTTTAAATAGTTTTAAAATCAATAAACTAAGCTGTAGACCCATTGCTCTTCTCCTGTAGCCGTCGTGTTCCACACTTGTATCTTTAGAGAATTTATTCTCCATCTATTAGTTCGGCTGATTATGAAACAAAATTTGGAAGATGACTAGAAAAAATTGCAAATAGGTTAACAGTAAAAACGTGCAAAAATCAACATAAGAAGAGGACATTATTAGTTGGTATAACTGGTCTGATAATGTTTTACTTTCTTAAATTACAATTGGCACACCAATTACATTTTCTTAATTTGACTACTGCTAATAGCAGTTAGCACTTTTATCCTTTTTTTGGCAAAATGGTACTTGTTTTTACTTCTTTTCTCTATGAATCACAAACATGAGAGCAAGGGTTTTATTGTTTGCACTATATTTTTCATATATCAACCCAATATATTCATTTTCTAATAGTTGTCTAAAATCTTATGCTTTTACAGGAGATAGGCTCTGACGAAATGGAAAGGAATACTAAAGCTCTATTTAAAAAAATGTCAGCTTTGTTTCCTGATCCTGCAGAAGCAGAAGAGTGCTTTTATGAGCTGAATCAAATCAATGATGATGATATTTTCAAAATGCTGGCAGACTTGATAAACGTCGGAGACGCTCTTTCTACTAGAGTAAGTATGTCATCCTTGCCATTGGTTTTCTACTTTGCTTCTACTTGACTCTGTTTAATAGAGATCATGTCCACTTACTCATCCATAGAGCATAAAGTCAGTGCTGTTGTGAGAATGGAGTTTTGTTTTTTAATAGGAGCTTTAGTATTCCAGAACTTGCATTGGCTTAAGAATACTCTGCTATTTTATTTTTCATTGCTATCTTTCCATAAAGTTTAAGAGAATTGGTTATTTGACCATCTTGTCGAATAATTTTTCCATGATTGCTCCTAAATTTAAGTCAGATTTTGTTGCTTTCGGAGTTCTAATTTTTGAAATGATATTTTATTGTAATTGATGTTGGAAAATGCCTTTGATTTGTGTTTTCAGGAATTGTATGAATGATGCAAATGGGTTAAACCATGAGAAAAATCAGGAGATAAGAAAATAGAATTCATTACTATTAAAATGGGATGGAAACATTGCAGACAAGTTTATTGCTGTACAGGATATCTTCTATTTCGAGCATAAATTTGATTCTTACAATACAAAGAGATGATATATCTGCTTAACTATTGCTGCTCAACATTTGCTTATCTTCTTAAGCACTGATCTTGAAACGGCTACTGTTAGCTTCTGAACATTTTTAGTCTTCCATATAACAACTATTACTGGTAGGCAAATGATGAGAGTAGTTAAAATTTTCAACTGGTCCTTATTTTTTTATTTTGTGTTAGCTTGTTTTATTTTTTTGACCTCTTTGTTTGTTTTTGTTCACTTTGTGTTCTGGAGTCTTTTTTTATCAACCTGTTCATTGGAGTAGATGTCAGGTATGGTACATAGCAGATCCGGTACAAATACCAACTGAAATGACATTCTCCTGCCATATGTTGGTTTGTTCCAGTGAAATGAATGGTCTAGGCAGAAAATGAGGATGTCTACACAGATTTCAGATGTTGCATGCTTTGTCTTACATTTACATGCTTTTCTTTTCTGTGACCAATCCTAATTTTGTTTTATTCACTGAAATTAAGAGAAGAGGACTTCCCTGTTGATTTATTACCAGACTTTAAAAGGCTTGAACTATCCAAAATCGAAGCAACATGTTGCAGTTAAAGAGCTTTTCAATAATGTGGCCATTATTTTGCCTGGACGTAGGATTTAATCTGCATTGCAATCATGAACATGGCTACTAATGTTTGTTGTTCTCAGAGCAGATCACTTTTGTCTATTAGCATTTAGAAACATGAATGTATTATTGAACAGTCTCCTGTAGCTAGTAGAGGCAAAACTGCAGTCAAGATTTTTTTGGGGATATATCAAATAGGGTAAAAGTTTATGGTTTTCTGACTTTGAGATAATTAAAGCATGAAACTTTGAAAGACTGCTTATATGCAAGGTCAAAGTCTGTTAGTATGCTGCACCATGATATCCGAGGCTAAGGCCAATCAAGCTGCTACACTTGAATCTGAATGTTTTTCAGTAATGTGTGATTGCTACTCTACAAATTAGTATAAAAGGAAAGAATTAATGTTATACACACTCTGAGTGTAAAGATTTTTTATGCTAATAGGTATAGATGTATGATACATGGACAAAAAGTGAATTTAAAATTTGAACAGTAATGATGTGGTGTTCATCTAAACCTGCTTGTGTAAAAAAATCTTTACACTGACAATGTATAAAAATTAATCCCAAAAAGAAAACAAAGAGAAACAAAAAGGAAGAAAGAGAAAATTGTAGTGGAAAATGTTTTCGTAAAAGAAGCATGCAAAAATAGATTCAAGACTCCTCGAAAAATACTGGCGTACTTTAAAGCAACCAAAGTTCCAAAGCAAACAGCAAACAAGAATATCTTATAGTTAGGATGGCATAGCTTGGCAAAACAAACCCAAAGCCAGCAATCTGCCAAACTCAGCTGAGAAGTTTGGAAGGTTTTATGGGTCTAGTTTGGCTTTGAGTTTAGTTAGGTTGGGTTGCTTATATTGGTTTGTGTTTGTGCCCACTGAATATCCAAGTTTTAAACCAATTCATTTACGCAACACAACAGAATACCATCAGCCCTAAAACGAAATAAATATATAACGTCTCAGCCTTTTCCCTCCTACAGCAGCTTTCCTTCTGTGGCTCTAGTAGCGGCTCTACGGGCATCCAGTCTTTCATTCTGATAGCACTTGAGAGAAACTAGACATACTATGTTCATCTATTGTTATAGATATATTTGACGACGACATTGATTATACAACTTGCTATGCTTCATTGGTATTTGAATGTTCAAGCCTTAGATCTTAAATGTTTTATTTAGATTTGAGCAAAAAATTACCAATGGATTCTTTCTTGGGTTTAAAAAAGCTGTGTAGAATTTGTGAGTTTTTTGCTCAGTGGCAGAGAGAAGATAATGGTGCCCAGATTATACACCCCCATTGTATGTGATTTTGGTGATTTTGCTTCATTGTGACCGCAGATTTGTTATCTATGCCCAAGACGGAGAGTGATTTTGATGTCCTGGAAGGGACGGGCAACTGTCATACTGAGCGACAGTCGAGGGTAAGGTAATTGGAGATGTTAGTTGTATTTTGAGGTTAAGCTGTGGCTGCGAGGTTTTTCTGGTGAAGAAGAAAATAGAAATGTAAAACAAAAAGTTTTGATCATTATTGGCTTTTGTGGGTTCAAATGATCCAAAGATGAGCTGACGCAATGTTAGTCCCCTAACCAGTTGGCCAAGGTGGGTTATGACCCATTTTTCCAAAACCCACTACTGGTCTGCCAAGTACAATTGGATGCACCCTATTGCCATCACAAGGATGGCAGCAGGATTTGCGGAAGAAATACTGGAAAATGTGATTAGTAACAATGTTTTGGAACAAAAAAGCAGCAGCATTATCCATGCAATGAAATAACAAAAAGCAATAAATAGTGTGGGAGGGATGTTTAGTTGTCTAGAAGAAGGGGGGTTCAGGTGGGCGGATCTGTGGGTTATTGTTACTGTTGTAATTGGAGTGCAAGAAAAAGGAGAACCGGACAGTGGGATGGATCTAACCAGTGGGATTCTGCCTGGAAAAAGAATTGGAAGAGCGGGACGAAGAGGAGAGGTATTCAGAGAGAAAAATACAGCATTCAGGTGGCCTTTTTGGGGCAGGGGGACTGTACTGTTTTGGCATTTAAGAAGCTTTTTTCAGTTATCCAATTGAATCTGATTTTTGAATCTTCAACACCCTTGATTGACAATTTAAGCAAATTGTCAGTCAACTTAGATTCTTCAGTGTTTGCTACAACTGCAAAATGGGGTGTAAGCAAATAACAGTCAGTAATGTAAGTGGCAATAACTAAAACAAGCACAATTGTCAAGAGATGTATGTCTCGTATGTTCTTCTTAAATGGTTAGACTTGTATTCACTAAAATGACACAGCATTTTTCTGTGGCCGTAGCAATTGGTTTGATTTATGCTGTCAGGAAAAGCTCTATTCATTAAGGCTTAGCTGTTTTGGAGGTTAAGAACTTCCTGATTTTATGGATTTATCCCCTGTGCTTCATCATATGCTGTGAAAGTTTTGGCAGGCAGATTTGTTCGTAAGAGATTGAGCTTTAATCCAAAAATTGTATTTTTATGAGGTTGACATGAGCTGTAGAAGGCTAATGGCTAAAATCTTTGACATCTAAGTCAACATATACTTCCCATGATCTAAAATTCTGAGTTTGCTGAGCTATTGTCTCTGGCGTTGACATGATAAAGTCCTTACGTAATTGCCTTTCGACTCAGTCAGAGATCATCTTCCCTGTATGCTTGCGTTATGAATTTGATATAAGCTTGACTCTGAATAGAGATGACTTATTATTTTTCATTAAGGATTCTCGCTATGGTTGCAATTCTTTTTTTCTTGTTGTCAAGTAGCTCTCGCCTAAGCAACCTTCCAAGATCCACTTACTTTTCCTCTTTGTGCCATCATACTGAGTGAATTTTGACATGCCTTTCAAAATTTAACAGGATTGAATGGTATTACTATTACATTTAACAGTCATGTTGAGATATCCTTCTATTGGTTTCCATTAAAATAGGGAAGGCGTGTTTACCTTCTGAGAAATTACTCTTGTTTATTCCTGTAAATCAGAAGGGTATAAACAAGAACTGAAAAAGATTGCTACTGCTTGTCGCTTTGTAAGATGTAGCCTAACAGAGATGGATTCTTTGATTTGGCCTTTCAATAGTACTGTTCTTTTTTTTTTTTTTAAAACCCTCAACTTTCTTTCTGCATGTGGTCTGATTTGATATTAAGTATCAAGTTCAGCCTTTTCATCTCTAGTATCGACCTCTTATCTTGTATTTTTTCTTCCAGGATAACCTTCTGAGGAAGATTGGAGACCAGAGTCCACTTTTTGAATTCTTGAGATTGCTGTCATCCAAGTGCTTGTTAAACATATTTAGTTCTAGGCATGTCAGCTATATCTTAGACCATCTTACTTTTGATACGAGCGTTCGCCATACAAAATTGGACTATTCTCCTCTGCTGCTTCTTTCAGTAAGTTGGATTGCTCATTATACAACTTAAGTTGATCTCTTTCTTCTTTATGTAGCTACATAGTGCTGCTCTTATTGCCTTTTTTCTATCTAAAATTTTTGTGGTGTCTCACCGGACATGAACAAGATGCGGAGGTAAAAGATATTAGGTTTTCATCCTTTCCTTCAATCAATTCTCAATCAAGCGCAAATTTGTGATTCAAGCATAAACGATTAAATTCACAGAGTACCACAGTGCCCTTGTCCAAAGAGGGGGAAAAAAGGTTGAGCCAAAAAGGAAAAAGATTGCAGTAGAATTACATTTAGTGTGTGAAAGTACCTATATCTGCCTGTGTTACCACATTGCAAACTTTTAATATCTCCTTATGTGAAACTGGTTGCAGAACCTGTCTTGATTGGTTGAGTATAAGCATGCTTTTGGAAAAAATGACCAGGATCTTGAAACACTAGTGCATTTGTGAGAAGTAAGTTTGGTGTCTGTTTTAAAGCTTAGTGTTTTGACAATTAAATTCTCCTTTAATTGAGAACTTCATAACGATATCAAAGAATGGAATTCTAGTTTAGAAAATAATGCACCTGACAATCCTCCCAATGCAGATATGCCCTACCAACTTGGTGTGTTATACAATGTTTGCAATCTTGTTGCAGCGACAAAGTCTATGTAGTATGCTGTATGGGAATTTTTTTTTCCCATATGAATGCAGAAGGTTTGGCTGTAGCTTTATATGCTTCCAGTTAACTAAGAAACCTTCTACTGAGTTTCCACTCATGTAGAATGATAAAGTAGGAAATATTATCCTGTTCCAATTAAACTTTTTTGTTGAATAAAATTGATGTAGTAAGAGGCAATGTAGAAGCACAAGCAAGACGCTTGAGTTATTGGAAGTAGTCACTCTAATTCTCATCTAGCAAGAAAAGTTTTTGCCTTTTAAGTGAAGTGACAGGCAGTAGATTATTTCTTAATTTTCCAACAATTGGACTAGCGGATGCAGTTTCCAGGGTCTAGAAGAGTTATGACGGTGGCAAATATTTCTTTTACACACTGTTTCAAGATAATTCTCAATAGGTGTTGGAATTACTCAAGCACAAGGAGTGTATCTGCAAGTAAAAAGCCTTGCTATCAGAGAGTTTTTTAATAAGCAGAAATAAGCGTCTGACTTGAATTCATAATTTTAACCACAATAGCCTCAAGATCAGCTACAAGGGAACAAGGGCTCAGATAAATGGGGAATGGATCTAATTGGTGCAGTTGCATGACAATCTCATACTTACTGCAGTCTCTCATTGGGTAAAATAGGGGAATCCTGGAACAGCAGTAGCTATATGGGATGCTTTTTTCATACTATCTTTTGCACATAGCCATGCATGCATAAGAAGTAGATGTATAAACAAAAGATGTAATTTCTATAGATTTGCCACATATACGTATTTTGGTTTATCCTTTGGTTATTAAGGATGGAAAGAAGACCTGTTTTGGTCTGTTCTGCTGGACTCATATAATGAGATTCCAGCAGTATGTCTTATGTACTAAAGTCAAATTTTCGTTTACCTTGTATAGGCTATTATCAGTGCTTTTCCCTCACTTCTTAGAAGTTCTGAAGAGAAGTTCCGGCAATTGTTAGCTGATAAAGATATCCCTTTCAATGAGCAGCTTATTCAGTTTCTAGCAAAAGAAGGATCAAATATTTCTATCAGGCTGAGGTAGGGTTTTCCAGTCTTAATGTCATTGTGCATTTGGTAAGATGTACACTGAGGTATAATGGGTTTTATAGTTATTATCTTCTGTAGTTCACTTTTCATTTGAACTCAAAAAATTTTTTTTCCAGGAAGATAGCTTGTTGAGATGCATATTCTAATAAAATTTGTTAAAAAAATAAAAATAAAACAACGTACTAACTGTTTATTATCGGAGTGCTTCTATTTGTTAAGAGTATTTTTTATTTTTAAACAGGAAGTGTATCTCCATCCATAAATGACATGTGATTATTGGCAAATTTTCTAATGCAAAATTGAGAGAGAGAGAGAGAGAGAGAGAGAGAGAGTCTACATGCATGAGTGTGGGTAAGCTATGCGTATTTGAAAAGCAGTCCTGAATTCCAGTTGAGAATTTTTGTTAATTGGCAGAAAGA
Organism: Coffea arabica; assembly: GCF_036785885.1. NCBI lineage: Eukaryota > Viridiplantae > Streptophyta > Magnoliopsida > Gentianales > Rubiaceae > Coffea > Coffea arabica. The sequence continues at coordinate 47,355,728 of NC_092329.1, forward strand.
AGATGTCCACATACACAAGGCTTATTACGCTTATCTATCTGTCTGTCTATCTTTTGGATGTTTATGTTACTTTAGTCTATTAGTTCTGTGTTGTCCTTTTTGTTAGTATTTTGATTAGTTATATGGAATTTATCCATGTAGTGATTGTTACAATTTTTTGGAGAGGGTGCGCTTGGAAGGGACTCAAGCAGAGGCTAAACTTGCTGTGTCTGCAATTGCAGCTTTAAGTGATTCTTCTGAGCAAGTCATTGTCCCAAATTTGTGTAAGGTTTGTCTATCTCATTTTCTGTATGTTGATGCAGTTTTAAGTCATGTAATCAGCATAGGAACTAAACTAAGGTGATTGACCTGTTTGGCCAAGAATATTCATTGCATAATAAGATATGTAGTTTTGGGGCTTTGTTTCATCAACTAAGCCTAGTTCTCTGCTGTAGTATGATTAGAAGCATGAATTTTGTTAAACATCCAGATCTGATGAAATCTCATGCATTTACTTAATACACGAATAGATGAATTAATGGATAAACTTCATGCATCATGCTTTTGCATTTTTTGTCTTTCATGCATAAATTTTCTCTTAATGACATTGTCAACGTAGGTTTTTTATTTTCTTTTTTTCCTTTTTCCTTTTTATGAGGCAATCTGGTTCTTGTATGCCGTGAACAGGCATCATATGTCAAACAGCATCAAGTTCTGTCGGTTCAAAGTGTTGCAGATAGTATATGCACTTTATCTTGTTGATGCGGTTGTCCTTGAATTTTATGTTTTATGCAACCAAGTTGTTGACTTTTGGCATGATTGCATTGTTGCAGGATATCAACCTCTTTGTTCTTAAAGAGATGATGCTATACTTGATAGTAGTGTTGAAGATGAAAAAAATAATGAAAGAATGAAATTTATGGAGGAATTAACAGGCAGTAAAATGATTTTCAAAATACTAGTATAGTAGATGGGCTTTCTTAATCTACTTCATTTAGTAAGATTATGAGAACTTGTGTTTCTGCTCTCACCTATGGTAGCATCGCGAAAGACAAAACTTTGACCCACTTGGCCTTATTAGGTCTGCTATATATGTGATGATTTTTTAAGTTTTTGTTATGGTAGTGCCTTTCTAGGTCATTCCAGTTGGTATTTGATCAGGCTTCATGTGGTTGCATGACAAGATTAACTGGGCCTCTCAGGGCTTCAATAAGGCAAGTTATTGTGCGAGTAGGGGTCATTGCATTTCGTATTAAGTTAGCATCTTTGTGGTCTTTGTTCAAGGATGGCAATGGGTGCAGGTGACCGCGGGCACCCGCCCCACGGGAGGCTAATGGGGCGGGGGTTGGGTTGGGGGATGGCACCCCCCTTTCTCCCCCCCTCCCCCCTGGGGGTTTAGAAACGAGGCAGGGAAGTGTACCCATGTGCCATCCTCCGCGCTGCCACCCGTTTAAACCCCCCGGCCCGCCACCTGCTTAAAAAAAAATAAATATATAAATATATATGTATATAATTATATATATAATATTTAATTTAATTAATTACAAACTTATGATAATTATATTATTAGTTATATGTATTATATAATGTATATTAGTATATGTAATATAATTGATATTATCAATTATACTAATAATTATATATGTCTACTAATAGAAATATTAATTAGTTATATTAAATTTATTAATACATTTATACTAAATCCCTAATTACACTTAATACAATAACATCTTTTTCTCAAAAAGAAAAGCACAAGCATAATAATGAATTAGTGATTGTATTTGTGCCAAAAGTGAAAACTTGACTACTTTAGTTGTATTTATTTCATCATGTTAGATTGTATTCAAATAACTTTTGTTTGATTGTTTTTATGAGTTTCAATTGTGAAATTACAATGAATATGGTGATGTATTGATATTTTAATACTTGATTATTTGCTAAAATTTAAATATAATAAAATTATATAACAAATTTTATTAGCCCCGCAGGGACACCCGAGGGGGAAGCGGGGGGCGAGGGAGGGTTGCCATCCTTAGTCTTTGTGGGGATTAGCAAGAACTTTCTGGGTGTCAACAAGGAAAGTTGTTAAGCTAGTGCAGAGGGTTGTCCCCCTTTAGTTTAAGCTCCTGACATGACCATTGTGTTAAAAGAAACAGTGTTTGAACTGTTTTATACACTGTTGGGTTTGTATTATGAACACTGTCAGATATATATTAAAGTCAAAAATGGAACTTTTAATACTACCTTAAATTTTGGAAATACATCAGTGAACTTTTAAAGTTTGTTGTCATTATACATCAAGATAAACTCAGGAAAAATTACAGTTTTGGAGTATTAGAACAAACTTTTAAGTTTATTGTTGTCAACATATATTAAGATAAGCTGAGGCGAGAAATCTAAATCTGGCATCTTACTGATTTTTTCATGTGAATGCTTTTTGGAATTTCATGTTAATGGTGGATTAAGGTTTACTAGTGAATGAGTTTCAGTCAGGCCTTCAGAATATTTAATCTTCTGTTTAGTACGCACAAACAGAAGTGATCTTAGTTTTCAAGAACTTTGGGTTCTTTCAGCCGTGGGCTCCACTGAAACTAGATTCAAACTGATTCAGACCCAGATTACTGGCATGGAACAAAATGAGATACCATTTCTAATTTCTTTCTCCACAGAACTTGTCATTGCACTACTGCAATCTTTTATTCTCCTCTACCCCCCCCCCCCCCCCAACAACAAAACAAACAAAATATCTGAAGCATTTTGTGTCTACCATGTCTCCCTATCTGCCTTCCAAATTTGGGGCAAATAATGCTTTTGTCTTAATACTGGGCAATAGTGGGACCCAAACCCATGATGCCTCTGCCATATCTGAATCATCAGGGAAATCATTGGGGCAAGTATTATTAGGAAGTTGACTCGTAATTTTGGAATTCAGACTTCTCAAGTAAATTAATCATGTTCTTCTCATTATTCATCTGCTGTTATACTTACAATAATTATGCATATTTGTCTTGTTCTTATTTGTCAGACTTCTTGTACTATCAAGAAACATAGTGAACAATGTTTAAAGAGTTCTTTGACTACTGATGCCAACAAATCTGCCAATTTGAACTTGACACTATCTAAGAGTGCTGATGCATCAAGAATTTGGATAGAGGGTTTGCAGAAAACGTCGCATCAGGAGGTTCATTCTGCAGGGACTGTTGAAGTGGGCAATGAGTCCTCTGTCGATAACCAGCATGAAATACATGCAAGTGTAATATCTGAATCCATCATGGGTAAAGAACGGGTTGGATCTTCTTGTGACTCTGTAGCAACAAAACCCGCATTGGGCTTGAACGAAGACTTTCCAAGCTGTTTACAAGAGAGGGACATGAATATGACATATAACAGCAATACTGATAAAGTTGCCAAATTGTCAACAGCCAACCACAAGAAAGCTAATTTAGCCAAGGTATGTGTATTATTTAACTCTAAAATGACTAGAAAAAAATTTTTTTGGCCAAGTGCCTGGAAAATTTTGTTCTTTCTACAATTGTTGATTGTCCTACTGTGATTTGTCGGACTACTATAGGAAAACAAAGACAAGGGTGAAGCATCAGATGTTGAGCACCAACAAATGCGAGCTTCAACTCATTATAGGTGAGAACCGGCAGGTGAAGTTGCTCAGTTGTGAAACACTGTCCTGTCTTTATGTAACAGACTTCTCTTGTTCTTTTACTTCTTAATTAAAATGCAGCTAGTCTGGTGAATTTGATACCACCAAATTTAGTAGGCAATCAGGATGAATTGCCTGTTGCTTGTTGGTTTAATACACAAATCAATTCTAACATCCGTTGATTTAAACCAATTAAACATATGATAGCAATAATAATCTATTCGTTGGGACAGAGATCTTAAAACCAAATATCTCCTTTGATTCGAAATTTTAGTTCATGAGTTTGAATTTAACCATTTTGGTTGACCTAAAATGACTTGTTTGACAGAAGCATTGACTTGTTCTGCATTTGCTGAAAATACGAAATATGCCAAGCACTAAACTCAACAAGACACAAAGGAAACATTGAAGCCTAAATCTAACATTGAACACTAAAAAGAACTATTTATGACCTTGGGCCAAAGCTTCTTTTGAATAATGTATATTCAGTCTTGGCCTAAAAACTTCGGTAGTGCACTAGAGGACCATTATTGGTCCTGGTTTGGATTTGGATTGGTCCAGTTCCATTAATGTAAAAAACAATATAAATTTAGCGCTAGACCTGTTCATGAGATCCAACCCATATTTGATTAATAGGTTTCACAAGTAGATTGGTTAGATAAGAACTATTTATGACCTTGGGCCAAAGCTTCTTTTGAATAATGTATATTCAGTCTTGGCCTAAAAACTTCGGTAGTGCACTAGAGGACCATTATTGGTCCTGGTTTGGATTTGGATTGGTCCAGTTCCATTAATGTAAAAAACAATATAAATTTAGCGCTAGACCTGTTCATGAGATCCAACCCATATTTGATTAATAGGTTTCACAAGTAGATTGGTTAGATCTGCTTGTTCCCCTGTGACAAGGAGCATACCTGATTATGTATGTGTGTATTAGTTATTTTATGTTTATTACGCCTTAAAAGTATTTATAACTATTAGCCATTGGATCGCACCTCTAGTATTCTCTACATTTAAATCTGTGAAACTCTATCCCCGTTTCTGGCATTTTGCAACTTCTTCACCTATGCACCACACCCCAGTGCTCTCTCTCTCTCTCTCTCTCTCTCATGCGCAGACAGACATATTCAAAAAGGACAATACACGAAGTGTGTTTCTGTGTGAGTATATAAAAAATTTGCTTATTGTGGGCTCAAGCCAACTTGCTTTAGGTGAGTTGGCCACCAAGCGAAGCATAAGGTGCAGACCTAGCTGCAGGTCTGGGGTTCAAACCTCTGCACCCTGCAGTCAAATCCGAACGGTGTACAGTAGTGCACCCCTTTGGTCCAGAGGTGGAAACCACTCCTTCTAGCCCTCCTTTGCCTAGTTGGGCCCTCCCTTAGACAGGTTAGAGTAGGAGTAGGAGCAGTAGAGTTGACGATTGACCCAAAGGAATAAAAAGCTTATTCCGGGCTCATATTTGCATATCTACTGTGGTTCTAGTAGTGCCTCTCACACAGGAATAGATTAGTAACTTTTGAAATTTTGAGGAACTTTCTTTCCTTATTGACACTTTAACTCACGCATGACTTTATGGAAAATCAGTTCTTGGTTTCCTCATGATCAATAATTCAGTATTTCACTTTTATTTTTTTCCTAATTTTGTTATTGTTTATTTTTCCAGCTTCAGTTTTGGTGTGATGGTCTGTTTGCAGTGAGATCACTTTCCTTCACTATAATGGTGTAGCAAAAATGTTAAAATAATTAAAGTGGATAATAGCCATAGTGACTCTTGATGAATATTAACTGTCAAACTTGAGAATTGAGGCAAGAGTCCGCCTAATGATGGTGCTACATCTAAATATATTGAATCCTTTGAAATGGTTTTGGAGTGAACTATGGATGAATGTGTTCCATCTATCTGGTGATTTATGTGACTCAAAATTTGTGTAATTGTGGTACTAGACTTTTCACATGTGGTGGTTGGCCAGCTTCACTGAACATCTAATACCTCAGTACCATATTTTGGGCATTACATTTCAAGCAATGTGGGTCCAGCAAGGCATCTGCATGTTTTAGGCCAGTAGGAATATGGACTGGATGATGCACATGTCAATCTTTCTGATCTGGATCCTAAAAGATGTCGTGTGGATCTGCCTGCTTATATCTCCATCCGCTTATACGAGCCCTTATTCTGTTAAACTTTAAAGTTAGATCCATTTTCCTTCTGATGGTGAATTAATGAACCAGAAGAATGTTCAATCTTCATACCTCCATTGTTTTCCTCATTGGACTTTATTGATAAAGGGTAGCAAAACTCCACAACTGTTTTGTTTTCTTTCTTTTCCTTTTTAAAAGACAAGTATTGCTAGGATTATACCTGAAACTGAAGATTAAGACATTCCTTTAATATTGTGGACCCAAGCTCTCTTTGCTATTCTCTTGCTCCATCATGTCAGGATGCAGCTGCCTCTTCCCTCAAACCTATTTAGCCTTTCGGGTCATCTTCCTTTTATTTTCAGTTCTTTAATCACATGTATCGGAATACCTGATTCGCAAAATCTTTACATTGTGGGTATCAATCTGAAATTTCCCTTGTATATGTATATGCTTCCACCTTGCTGCAAAGTAATTTTGATATATTTGGCTTTGATTCACAATTGCTTACTAGTATTTTTGGCATTACAACTGTCATGGCTATAGGATGTGTAGCTCGAATAGGTCCTATGAGAGATTATGTCTTTCCATATTATCCTTCATGGTAGATGGTTGCTTTTACCCATATATTTGCGTTCCACTGTCGAAAATATATTATTCTTAACAAGATTTGACATGGATGATTATAGCAATGATGGGGAGAACTCTTCTGTCCACAGCAAAAGGGAAACCTCTGGTGCATGTGACTCTGATTGCGAAGGAAACTCACTCAAGAAGACCAAATTTTTTGCTGAAGAGATTCCTCTGGCTGGTAATCTCTAGATATGTCTTAATTAAAATCACAATAATTCAATTTATCTTGAAAACTTATATAACATGAAAGCATCTTGTATAAAAATCAACACCTGTATCTCTTTTTTGTCAAGCCAATAACTTAACTGTTCGCTCTGTTGGCCATTATTTTGTGGTGCACCTCTACTGCTGCACTGCCTTCTGAACATTACTTATGTTTTAGTGTGCTTTAATACTATTTTCTTCTCTGTGATATATATCGGTCAATGTTCTTGGTCAACGCATGATACTTTTTGGAACTACAGTTTCCATTAGAGAGCAGCTAACAGGTTCTATTAAAAACTAAACATTACAGGGGAAGTTACATTAAGGATTTTGAATAAATTTTGAAGGGTGCAGATAACATATTATGCTGGTGATATGGATACACAGTGTGACATCTCTGACTTCTAGCTGCAGAGAATACTAAGAAGATACGAAGATCAAAAGTTGCGGCATCTAAAGCCATCAATGTGAACAAGGACATGGTAAAGGTTCTTCTGGCTTTTTTCTCTTTGTGCTTGATATGCTTCTAATATCCACAAGCTTCTTAAGATAAAGTTTTATTCCCATAAGTTAGCAATTTCTAATGACCACAGCTTCCATCTAAATAAACAATCTATATTGTTCATTTTTGCGCAACAAACAACTAATCTCTACATCATATTTTGTGATGACTTTTGTGTTGTATCATTTCAGATTGCATGGAGGACTCGAAGACAGAAAGTTTAACCTGGTTAACTGTTCTATTAAAGTTCTTGTCAGTAAATTGTTTGTCTTTGTGCCATATGACATGTTTTAGTGAATTCATACTTTCACTATTAGTGCATATGTGCGACTTTTTCATCTTGTTTATGGAGCTCTGTCACAAATATAGTATCCCTAGGTTGGGATGCTCCTTTGTTATGTATTTCGTGTACAGATGATGCAGATTGTTGGAATTACTGTTGGATTTTAGATTGATGCCCAGTCTGAGGACTGAAAAGTTTTTAGCTGATTGAACAATTAACATTCCTTGTAATTGTTCAGTTAAAATTTTGTTTATCAAGTCCGGCCTTGGAACTCTACCTTGAGTTAAATGACATGTGAACCCTCTAATTCTTTTCAATTTCATGAGGGGTAGCTCTTCTTTTTGGTTTATGGAATGGAAAAGAGTAAGCGGTAAGTGAAATGTGGGCTGGCTAAGATTAAGATTATGTAGTAATACAGAGTAAAGATTATGTAGTAACACAAGGGGGGAAAAAGCCTTTGCATTATTGGGGTATTTTTTAAAAATTGAAAAAATCATCCATCACCACCCCCTTCTTCCTCTCTCCTCCTTCCTTTTCCTCCCTCTTCCTTCCCTCCCATTTTCTCTGCTTGCAAAACCCTCCACCTCCCTTCCAGAAGCCAGTCGCGATCAGAGCTTCTCATTGTGGGATGGGGAGGATTTTCGGGGAATGGGGAGGGGAGGAAGAAGGAGGAGGAGAAAAGAAGAAGGTATTTTTTATATTGTTGAAACTGACACGGTAAACGTCAAACCGTCCGAGACCGGTATTGTTGTTATAACCCCAAGCCGGACCACCAATGTGCTTCTAAAAACCAAGCCAGCTTCTCCAACTGCCACCTTCATCATGGCTGCCGCCTGCCACACCCTACTTTACAGGGCTAGGTACCTTATTCTACTATTGCCAGGATCCTTGAATGCCAAAAACATGCTTCCCATGCAAACAAAACGGTCATAAACCCAACGTTGCCTGCACTACTGAATGCCACTGGCTTTCTTGCAAACTTCACCAGGAAATTCCATAGCTTAGCCACAGCCAAATATCCAGCAAACGTTCCACAGACCATGCAAAAGCGGTTTTTCTTCACCATAGGACTTGGATCGAGTCCTTGCCCTGCTAACAAAACTTGCCACGGACCAAATGGCACAAAATTTGCAGTTTCAGTTAACAATATTTCTTTTGCTCTCCCATCAACAGCTCTTCTGCATTCCTACTTCTTTGGGAAACCAGGTAAATCAAATGGTGTTTTCACTACTGATTTCCCAACCCCAACCCCTAAATCCATTGAACTATACTGGAACACTGCCTAATAATACACCAGTTAGCAATGCAACCCGGACTGTCGGGTTACAATTTAATACGTGTTGAGGTAGTGTTGCAAGACACTAGCATTCTGGGGCCAGAGAGCCATCCTCTTCACCTGCACGGTTTCAACTTCTTCGTTGCTGGGGAGGGGTTTGGAAACTATGATCCAAACAATGACCCTTCCAAATTCAAACTAGTGGATCCAGCTGAAAGGAATGCAGTGGGGGTTCCATCAGGTGGCTGGATCGCCATTCGGCTCTTTACAGACAATCCAGGTACCTTGCATGAAAAACAAGATGCACCTCTTACCAGAAAGAAATATAGTCAACTTTAGACCAGATCAATGGATTTTCAAGTGCTAAAAAAAAAAAACACATTGACATGTGGTCATACTGTTGTTTCTCCGTTGAGCTAACGAACTTGTACTGATTGTTTACCATGACAAACAAACAGGAGTATGGTTTTATGCACTGCCACTTTAATGTGCACAAGAGTTGGGGTTTGCGAATGGCATCATGGATTTGTACCTGCTGTAAATTAATTTAAGTTTCTGAAACAAGTATTGCTGAAGCCTTAAACATGTCTCTTATCAACTATATAGGGTGGACTGGGAACATCTCTATGTCATCTCATCTCTTCATCTTTAGGTCCTATTTCATTGGAGATGAACTATCTTCTCATCTTTAGGTCCTCTTATTAGTATTGCAGTTGAAGCTGCTCGAGAAATTCGAACATTTTATCACTCTGGTTTACGAAGTTCTGCATTAGAGTGACAATACTAACACTGATTAAATACTCTTATCTCTGCAGGTAAAGAATTGGAAGGAAAAAAAGTATTGAAATACTCTTATCTGTTCAAAGAACATCAACAACGTTTATTAGCATGGGGACCCGTGAAAAATAAAGCAGACAATTCAGCCAGAGGACAACTAGCTAGGACTCTATAGGAGGTTCGCCGTGCATATGAAATTCTAGTCTTGCCCAATTATTGCCCTCTAATGATAAATTTTCTATGAAAAAAATACATTATTGCAATTGTAAAAGATTTTAAACTATAAAAAGTTGCATTTACAATTTGTGACACTAGAAACTTTGACCTTTGTTCATAGTCAAGGAATTTAGAATAAATAGGTGAAATAATAAAATCAGTCTTGCAGAATCTTGGTTCCGATGAATACATATTTTAAGTCGACCAAAAGCAAATACTTTATTCTCCTAAAGAAAATTTGATATGCACGACCTCGTCTATTCTTGTATTTAAAAAAAAATATTGCTGATACAACCTTGTCATTATTGTAAAAATACCACATAAACTAGAACTAATTCGAAGTACTAGTTGAAACATTTGTCAGTTGTGTCCAGCTTGGGGCCACTTTTAATTAAGGTAGTAGATATAAGAATCATTATATTTGTAACTCTCACCTAGACAATAGTGATTACTAGTTTAGTAATTACTAATACTTCTTATGCCTGAAAGACAAACAAACTAATTGATATTAGAGTCGAGTTCAGTTTGATATGACCTCAACCAAACTTGAACAGTAATTTATATTTGATAAATGGTCAAGTTTTGTTCGAGTTTGGTTCGATTAGTATAGTAAATGAAATTTATATGTAAAAATATTCAAGTTACTAGAGAGAAGCTAACAAGCCAAGTTTTAATAAATTTCCAAAGTTGTCAAACTAAGTAAACAAGTTAACTAACTGGATAAATGGCTAATTTCGTCCCTAAATTTTTTATTAGTGCCGATTTAGTCCCTAACTTTTATTTCTGACTAATTTGATACTTGAACTTATTTCACAGTTCCAATTAAGGACCTTCATGGTGGTACCACTACCTAAAACTGATCTGACTCCTAATTGATTAATTAAACAAGGGTATTATCACGAGACTATAATAAAATAAATAAATCTTATAAAAAATCACCAAATAATACTTTTAAATCGTGTAAAAAATCACCAGGTAATTTTTTTTTGAAGTTTAATATTGTGATTTTTTTACACAATTTACTTGATTTAGTATAGCCCCATAAGTGATGTTCTTAAAATACCTTTGTTTAGTTTGTCAATTAAGAGTCAGATTAGTTTTAGGTGGTGAAGCCGTCACGGAAGTCCTTAATTGGAACTGCAAAATAAGTTCACATATCAAATTGGTTAAGAATAAAAGTTAGAGACTAAATCAACACTAGTGAAAAGTTTAGGGATGAAATTGGCTATTTTCCCTAACTAACTAAACAAGTTTGAAAACTAGAATGTTTTGTTTATTTAGGCTCATTTACATCCTTATTGCTACTAATTTTATTAGGCCACGGTGACCCACATCACGTCTAATGACTGCTTGTTTCATTGTTGAGAGAACTATTTCTGCCATTTTGATTTGAAATATGTTAATTAACCATCACTGAGAGGAGTTCATCAGTGTTCATGAATTATGTGAAGAAGATTGCGATAGACTAAAACGTCATGCTAATGGATCTCTCACTCTCCCCGCCCTAATAACCCCAAATTTCTGACCATATAGAACGGCACTCACTATAAACTTTTTACCATACTGGATCAAATTTTCCTCTTCCATTTTTAGGCAGTTTTCATAGAACTTCTAAGCAATTAATATTACCATTTTGTATAGGAGTAGTTGACTATCAAAAGAGTTTTTAGGCTCTATTTGGGTGTAGGTCAAGGGATCAAATCTCTTACCTGCATTCTAAAAAATCTAGGATTTTTTGAAAAAATTTCGCCAGCAGGGCGTAGACACCCATCAGTGGTGGTTTAGTTTCCTCGGAGTTCCCTTTAATCCGTTTGGATCCCTCCCTCTCCTAGTATAGAGTAGGAATAGGTGTGAAATAGAATTTATATTGTATCAAATAATAATAATAATATTACCAGTTTGTTCTTTATCATTTTTCTTTAACAGCATAAACATTTACTGAAGCAGAAAGGAGGAACTTGTAATTTCATTCTAACTGTGACTCTGGTATACGTCAAACTTGTGCTGTTCTTGCCTAGGGAGACAAAAACCCGATGCCATTTTCTTTAGCTTTCGAATTTGGAAGAGGATTCTGATTATAGGATCAAGTGAAACCACATGATTTGGGATTTTCTAGTCGATAAGCAATGAAAAGTGCAAACCCTTGGCCTTGGTATTAATGTGTTATAGGTCCTTTTTGGTTAAGGCTTTCGGATTGGAGGCAAGAGCAATTAATAGTTCAAGGAATTAATGTTGAAAATGTGAAAATTTTTGACAAATTAAAAGCTTATAAGATTTAGAATCTCCTCTTGAATTTAAAAAAAAAAGAACTTAAGTTAACCTTTTTTTTTCACTTTTTTTTTTAAAAACTCTCCTCACATCCTTCCCACCTCAATTGCTAGGATTTGAACCCTGAATCTAGTAGTGGGAATTTGACTCCTAGATTTAAGTTAACCTCTTGTGTACATAGAAAAATAAAATAGAACTTTTTGAATTAGTCTATTTCATGTCGATTTACTTATATGATTTTTAATATGTGTACAAGTAATTATCAATAATGTGCACTAATATGTTGTGTTTACGATCTAAGTTTTGATTGTCTTTTGGTGTTAAAAGCTATTTCAGCCTTTCAATCCAATTTTAATTTGAGTATCCACTGAAGTAAATTCCCAAAAAAGGGGATATTTTAAAATCATTTCCTAAAAGTCGGTGTTTTTTAAACTTCTTTTCAAAGGGTGAATGAGTTTTTTTCTCAAAAGTTACATAAAATGCATTTTTTTTTATTTGTCTACGCATTTTTTTTTTCTTAAAGAACACATTCACTCAATGCGTTTTTTAAAAGACGCATTCAGAATTCTCACCATTTGGAAACTTCTTTTGAAAATTACCACCATTTGAGAATTTACTCCTATCGACTAACTACAATAATGTCTTTGGTATTACCAAACGAAAAAAATATCTTTAGCATTATGACTGGACAGACATTCAGACAAGTCGAAGCAGGAGGAGTTGGGTAGCGGTCGATGATCTGCCGCTGCGTAACGGACAATTCAACGCAGAGGAGCCAACCCCACACATAAAATTCTACCATTACTTACCTCAATAATGAATTCAACTAAATTGAAAGTCGTTGTTTAGGTGGTCTTTCATATTGGAGTTGGCTCCAAAGTCACCAAACAAAATAGAAAGGAGGCCCACTTTTTTTTTTTTTTTTTTTTTTGCCGGTCATGAAACGCATAGAACGACCTCAATATGTACAAATTCATAGACTCGTCGATATCTCTTAGCAGCAGGGCATCCTGTGGGGTTTCTATCCCACATCGGTATTGGAGGGAAGGGTTTGGGTAGATAAGTCCCTCACAGAACTTCAAAAGTTGCCGACTTTTGAAGTTATCGTGGGGATTAAATTTATTTGCGTAAATTCTTACTTCTGTAAGAAAATGTCAGAACGATAGACTCGTCGATATCAATTGGGTCAATTGTTAAGAACGAATCATTTGTAAAGATTAATATGAGACTATACTGATGAATGACTTATAAAAAGTGTCCGTAGACTCGAATCAAAACAAAACAGGCATCCCACAGTTCCGCAGTTTTACTTTGACGACTCTCTCACGGAAGAAACCCAACACTTAATCCTCGGTTACTAACTTCTTATGAGTCACTTGTCTCTACTTTCTTTTTCCCTTTCCTACCACTCAGTCGCAGTCCAGCCAAACCAAGAAAAAAATGCAGTTTCTGGTATGGAACCAGAAGGCTGATATGTCAAGTTGATGGGTTATAATCTCTTCCCCTGTCCCCTTCTCGAGCTCATGGGTTTCTCAAACAATTGCATCCAATGAGGATTCATCTCTTTCCTTGGCTTTTCTTCACAGCCTTACTCCAAATTTTATCAGTTAGACATGTTGTCTTGGCCTCTTGGCAATGTCTTGAAGATCAGAGGTCCCTGTTGTTGGAATTCAAGAACAGTCCCACGTTCAACTCCACAAGTTCAACCAAACTGGTGCGCTGGAACAACAGCAACGACTGCTGCCTTTGGGATGGGGTAGGTTGTGATAGCTTGGGCCATGTGATCAGGCTGGAGCTTGAGAACCAAACAATTTCTGGTCAACTAGAGAGTTCGAGTAGTCTGTTCAATCTTCAGTATCTTGAGAGATTGAATTTGGCTGTCAACAGGTTCAGCTCTACTATTCCCACTGGCTTATCTAAACTTACAAAACTGACATACCTGAACTTTTCTGATGCTGGTTTTGTTGGGCAAATTCCGGGGGATTTGGCTAGTATGAGCACGTTGGTTACTCTTGATCTCTCAACCCGTTTTCCTGGATTTCAGCCACTGGAAATGGAGAATCCTAATCTACAAACGCTTATTCAGAACCTCACGGAGCTCCAAAAACTTTACCTGGATGGTGTCAAAATTTCAGCTCGGGGGGGTGAGTGGGGCAATGCTCTATCATCTTTACTAAATTTAAGAGAAATCAGCTTGTCCAACTGTCATCTTTCTGGTCCTATCAGCTCATCCCTTTCAGAGCTCCATTCACTCTCAGTCATCAACCTTGACAACAACAACCTCTCCACTGCAGTTCCAGACTTCTTTGCAAATTTCGCAAATTTGACATCACTGAGTCTCAGCTCTTGTAATCTGCTGGGAGAATTTCCTCCGAAGATACTGCAGTTGCCAATGTTGCAGAATATAGATTTGTCAGACAATAACTTCATTACAGGCACTTTGCCACCATTTCCCGAGAATGGATCTTTCAAGACAATAGCGATTAGCTATACAAATTTATTGGGTTCATTACCAGATTCCATTGGTTTCCTTGGAGCTTTGTCAAGGATAGATCTGTCACATTGCAATTTCACGGGACCTATTCCATCAACAATGGCAAATCTCACAGGACTGGTTTATGTGGATTTCTCAGTCAACAAGTTCAACGGTTCAATCCCGTCATTTGGGATGTCTAAGAACCTCATTTACCTGGACCTCTCTCATAATGATCTAACAGGCAACATTCCTTCCGGTCACTTTGAAGGCTTTGTACATCTTTCCTTGATTAACTTGGGGTGTAATTCCTTAAGGGGAAAAATTCCACCATCTCTGTTTACTCTTCCATTCTTGCAGAAACTCCAACTTCCCAATAATAATTTCATCGGCCAAGTGGATGAATTTCCCAATGCATCTGCCTCTTTCTTAGATACACTTGATTTGAGTGGCAACCAACTTAATGGTTCAATTCCAAGGTCCATTTTTGAACTGAAAAGGCTCAATGTACTCTCACTTTCTTCCAACAGCTTTAGTGGGAGTCTGCAACTTCAAATCATAAAGGGGCTCCAAAACCTCACAAAACTTGAGCTTTCTTACAATAAGTTATCAATTGATGCAAGCAGCGGCAATTCAACCACATCCGCCTTCCCTCAGCTTAGTGTATTGAAACTAGCTTCTTGCAACTTACAAAAGTTTCCAGAGCTAAGAAACCAGTCCAAGATGATCTATCTAGACCTTTCAGACAACCAAATTGCTGGAGAAATACCTAGATGGATATGGGAAGTTGGTGGCGGAACTCTTCAACATCTGAACCTTTCCTGCAATCACCTTGTGGATCTCCCCATGAATGCCACTATGTGCAGTCTGTCTGTGCTTGACTTACATACTAACCAACTTCAAGGTGAGTTTCCTAAACCACCAGAAATAGCTATATATGTGGACTACTCAAGCAATAAGTTCAGGAATTCCATCCCACAAGATATTGGGAACTCTCTTCTTTTTGCTGTTTTCTTTTCTATTTCAAATAATAGCCTTTCCGGAGTTATCCCTCAATCCATATGCAATGCAAGTTACCTCCAAGTTCTTGATTTGTCTAACAATGCTTTCAGAGGCGGCATACCAGACTGTCTATTCTACAACATGGAGAATCTCTCGGTTCTGCATCTAGGGAGAAACAACCTCAGTGGCACCATTCCAGCTAAATTTCCAATTAATTGTGTCCTCAAAAGTTTAGACCTTAGTAAAAATCATCTAACAGGACGGGTTCCAAGATCCCTGGTCAACTGTACATCGTTGGAAGTTCTCAATATTGGCGGCAATGAAGTTGAAGATACTTTCCCCTGCATGTTAAAGAACTTATCTAGTTTGCGGGTACTAGTTCTGCGATCCAACAGGTTCTACGGAAACCTTAGCTGTTCACTGGCCAATGACAGCTGGCAAAACCTTCAAATCATTGACCTAGCTTTCAACAACTTCACTGGTGCTCTGTCCCCAAAATGCTTCTCTAATTGGAAAGGAATGATCAGCCATGGAGAAAATGGGCAATCAGATCAAGACCATCTGCATTTTCTTGTCTTGAGTCTTAGTAACCTATACTATCAGGATACTTTGATGGTAACATCCAAAGGGCTCGAGCTGGAGTTTGTGAAAATTCTGAAGGTCTTCACATCCATTGATTTTTCGTGGAATAGCTTCGAAGGAAGCATCCCAGAAACAATAGGAGAACTCAATGCACTTTATCTTCTCAACTTATCACATAATGCTTTCACTGGTACAATCCCAAAATCAATTGGGAACTTGACACAGCTTGAATCACTAGACCTCTCAAAGAACCGGCTGAGTGGAATGATACCACCACAGCTTGCAAATTTGACATTCCTCTCATTCTTGAACCTATCCTTTAATCAACTCCTTGGAAGTATCCCCAGGGGCAACCAGCTTGAAACGTTTACAGAATCTTCTTATGAGGGAAACAAAGGGCTGTGCGGCCTCCCTTTGAACATCAGCTGCAAAGGCAACAACGATGATGCTCAGGTGCCTTCCTCAGTAGATGCAAATTCAGTGGCTGAGACTGGAGTTGATTGGCAGTTCATATTCACCGGTCTGGGGTTTGGGGTTGGAGCAGCAGTTATCGTTGCAACCCTATTTGTCTGCAAGGAAGGGAGGGACTGGTCCGATAAGCATTTAGAAAGAATTGTGCTGCTGATTTTTCCAGGATACAGGTTCTCTTACACCAGGTATGATCAAGGAACGGTCGAGGCAGTGGAGAATTCGGAGGACGAGTTCCTGGACGACACAGAAGATTCTGAATTCGAGGTAGAACACGAGGCGTTTGGACGCAAGTATTGTGTATTCTGCAGCAAGCTTGACGTTCACAGAACAAGAGCTGTGCACAATCCAAAATGCACCTGTCATACTTCAGCGCCTGTATATTTTACTTCTCCAACATCTTCTTCCTCTTTGTTAATTCTGTATCATCAACATTTTTGACATTTTTATTCTCCTTTCAATGTTATTGTACATAAGCCACAGAAAATAAAAAATTCTGAACACTAATTAAATCCCGCAATTCGTCGTGCACTACTTTGTGTACGTGCGTGCGCGTGTGTTTTTTTTTTTTTGAGTAATTTTGTCGAACATTTTGGACTCATCAATATGTTTCTTCTCGTCATCGTGCTCAGAAAAGTAGGAAACGTCAAGTAGTAATTCTTCCAGTTTAACATTTTTTTATTATCCCAAGAAAACGTGAAATTTTTTTTTTTTATATCAATCATCAACTTTTACACTACTCTTACTCAGTGGCCAATTCACCTAAGACGGGTTAATTTTTTCATTTCACACTCAAACTTCAAAGACTAGGCATTTTCATACGTTCGACACAAGAAAAAAGTTGGTACCTTTTGACTATTGCTGTGGATTCCCTTTAGGTAGTTGTGTGTGTTTGTTTGTTGCGAAAAGTTGAAAGAACAAGAAATTCGTGGCGAGGTTAATAGCTTGGAGAGTTTAGGCTTGTAGATGAGTGTTTCCTTACCCTCAAAAAACTTGTTCCCACATCGGTTTGTGGTAAACTGCATGTGTGGTTCTTAAGGTCCTCAGTGATAGTCAAAAGTTGGTACCTTTTGACTATTGCTGTGGATTCTCCTTAGGTAGTTGTGCGTGTGTTTGTTGCTAAAAGTTGAAAGACACAAGAAAAAAGAACCAAAAAAGAGTAGAGTAAAGTTGGAGAGGCCAATGACGACCTTAATCCCACTTTCTTAAAACAATAGGAGTATTATTGCTCCCTCCGTTGAGACTTGACCCGTATCGATTGACTGGTCCGAGGAAACAAGTCAAATAATTTTGCAGAGTACAAATTAATTTATGGGAATTTCGCCAATTCGGTCCTTAAATATTTTCACTTAAATCAATTTCGTCCTTAATGAAATATTTTAACCAATTTAGTTCTTGAACTAGTTTTTTACTTCCAATGTAGGACTTTTCACTACATTTTATTCAATTTCCGTGGACCAACGGGTATAATTGTCACATTGATTTAATCTTGTGCAATTAGCTGACAAAACAGATTAGAGATCATCACGTAAAGGTATATTTATCACCGGAGCCACACCCTTTTCCTTTTTCATTTATTCCTCCTTCCCAACTCCGAAGAGGACATCACATAATCCTGTCTGTCTGTCTTTTTCTCATCATACAAGGGGGAATAGTCAGCCACCACACACAACGACATCGCCAAAAGATGAACGGAAAGCAAAGAACATATTCCAGACCCCACTCCCAGCCAATTCAAAGCAACAATGAATATACAAAGACTACAACGGCCAAGGACCTCAAGGCAGCTTCATATATCATCCAGGAATGGGCAATCCAATTGCTAATTTGCTAGTTGGAGATGTTAAAGACAAGAAGTCCAAATCTAAACACAAACGAGCCACATCAGGTAATCAGTATAATTTCTTTTCATGCTCTCTTGCATATAAACTACTATATTGAGATTATACAGATTACAAATAAATTAGTTGATCCAAGGGTGTGGCTTCAAGTCAGACCTCAAGTAGTTGATCCATCTCAATCTGCAACTTTTCCCACATCTAAGTAGTCCTTCAAGCGATCAAAATGGACACAAAAAAGGTATTAATTCCATACTCAAGGGCAGGCCTTGTTGCTGATATGATAATAATGGAGAACTCAAATAACTATAACTTGGTGAAATTGTTTGTGAACGAAGATAGCAGTATCATGTACACGGGTACCTGCGTTCTTTGGTAGTGACCTCCAGGAACCTTCTCCGTTGGCTTGAATGTACTTGGTCAAGATTTCATCTCTTCAGCAGTCCACCTCCCTCTCTTTATGCCCACTTTCTCACAGCAAGGGGCTCTTCCCATTATTCTTCAGGTTTCAGATCAAATTAGAGATGCTGAGCTGCCGTTCTAATTGCTCGTTTCTGAAATTTTTTTTGTAGAAAAATGAGTTTTCAAACGGGGCCTGCGTTTTAAAGGAGGAGGTGGAAGAGCCTCGCAACAAACTTTGTCGCCTAGCGTAGCTGGTTTACTTTCAAAGACTTTTTATGCATGTTTTTATTGTACACTCTCAAGTCTCAAAAGTTGAGGTACTGGATTTATCAATGTATAGAGTACAGACCTTTCTGTTCCATTTCTGTGCATTCACCTTTCTTCTTCAGCTGTTTTAGCTCTCATTCTCCAGGATCCTTCCACTCGACTTCACTTTTTGTCACTTTACTTGAGAACCCCTTGCCAGCAGCCCACAAAACTACTCGTTGACCTCACTGCCTCTTTCAATTAGGAGGAATGCACCTGCAGCAACCCCTCTTCCTGTACGTACCGCTGCCACCCACTTCCCTGCACTTCTCCTCTTTGCAACTAGCTCAATTCACCTACTTGTTCAAACTGTTCTTTTGAACCCACTGATCCCATTTGCTCCGACGGCTTGTGCCATCTCTTCCTCACAAGACCAAGGAACCGGAAAAGAGTAAGGGTGCAGGCGCTAGTTGACATCAGGCTCTCTTCTCTATTTTGTCAGCTAGTGATCTCTTCCTCGTAATGATCTCTAATCTGTTTTGTCAGCTAATTGCAGAAGATTAAATCAATGTGACAATTATACCCTGCTGGTCCACGGGAATTGAGTAAAATGCAGTGAAAAGTCCTACATTGGAAGTAAAAAACTAGTTCAAGAACTAAATTTGTTAAAATATTTCATTAAGGACAAAATTGATTTAAGTGAAAATGTTTAGGGACCGAATTGGCGAAATTCCCTTAATTTATCGGTTAAACAAAAGTTTGGAATCAAATATTGCATTTAGCAGCTTACTGACAAGAGTTGCCGATGCTAAATTTTATGTTTGAAATTACTCGAGCATGTAAAATAAACTCACCCCCAAACGTAATTATGTTCTCGTAATTCTTCAATTATTACAAGGATAGAATTCAGTGGTGGAACCAGGACCCTAAATTAGAGGGTGCAATGTGGAACTATCACGTCCGATGAGATTATTTGATGGATATATCTGTTACACATATCATTGAATCTAATTTTGTGACTTTACTTTAGCAATAAGATCATTCTACTTATTTGAGTTAGGGACATAAAAAAAAATTTAATTTTTTTTAAAAAGTATTTATTATCTGTCTTAAACACACATTTTTCAACATTTTTTAATCTCACATATTTCACATAAAATTGCTATAGAAAAGAAAAATTTTCAAATAACTTTCAATCGAAATGGATCAATCATTATATAATTTGAAGTAGATTCAAAAGTCCAACAAAAGATAATCATTATAATATCTTAATAGTTAAGGAGGCAATGCAACAATAAAAGAAAAATGGACAAAATTTAGGGGAGAGCGAATATAATGTAATTTAAAAACTTCTAAAATTTTCTAAAACTATTTTATCATTTTACCAAAGCTGTAGGGGGGGGGGGAACAGTTGCCTACCATCAACCAATGTTTTAAAAACTAACCCAGACCAATCGATTGACGATTCAAACAGGCTAAACTGTCGGTCGGCCTACTTTCTGGTCTAGGTTAGTTTCAAAAACCAGTTAGTATCAATTTACATTAAACCAGTTGAATTGCCAGTTCAACCACTAAACCGTTGAATCGGAACGATTTTGTGAGAACCGATCAATTCAATATCCAATCTTAATTAAACTAACAATTTTGAATTTGGTCAACTATTCTCATTAATGACATTCCAAATTTAATTTTTTACCAATTATCCATGCATAATTATCTCCAATTAATTAGACAATAATAATTATTGCTTTATTCTACTCATTTCTCTTTCTCCTCCATAATTACATAGTAACTCTTATTTAACATTTATAACATATAGTTAACTATATTAGTTTTGTTTCGAATCTTGAAAGCATTTCATGTTTTTGTTAATGCCTTTTAATCCTTTAATTTTTATTATATAAACTAGTACTCATATAATTTAGGAAACTTAAAAACATTTGAAATAATACTAATTAAAAACATTTAACTAATACAAGCTATTTTTGAGTCTAAAATACTACTTAGAAGAATAGAATGAGAATTAAAGTAATTATATTTAACAATATGACTTAAGTTTCTACAAATATTTGTTTGTTTTTAAGATTTTAATATTTATGACATCATGAGTTAATAATGGACTTTTAAGATTTTAATATTTATGACATCATGAGTTAATAATGGACTTTTAAGATTTTAATATTTATGACATCATGAGTTAATAACGGACAACTCAACAGTTGAACCGACTCTTGACCCATTCATTTTAACGGTCTAAGTGTCAGAACCCTGCCATCAACAATATGTAGCACCGCTACCGGTAGTATTATTGTCAGAGCACATTATACAGTGCTAGAGCAACTTTGCCCACTAAGACCAAAAAAAAAAAAATGCCCTCCGACCATATGAAATGTGTAAACATGGTGAATTTGATGAAGCGATGGATGTCCAAAAAGGGGTTGGTGCGGTGTAATTACGCATACATAACGCTCTTACTGATGGTTACCGTAAGAAGAAATGTTTGCCGCTGCCTCTGATTTGTTGGAATGATGACATAAAAATTGTAGTACAATATTACAATGAACTGGTTTCTCAAGCCTAAAGGGTGCACAACTTAATGGCATCACTTGATAACATGCTTGAATGAAAGTTGTCTCTTAACTTTCATGGGAATTGACAGTGCTTTTTGGTTGCTTAGGTTGATGATTAGCTGACATATTTTGCCCCTCACCTTCCTCATATTCAAGATAAATGCTGCATGGCCGATATAACTGCCATTATAATCTAATTAATTTTGTTCCATTTTGCTGATACACTATCAGGTAATCAGGTCTATTTGACCAAATGCTGAACTACATAAATTAATGATTTGAGGGCGGAACATGTTCATACGTTAGTGGCAATATTTCCTTGCCTTCCGGTAAGGGTCATTCTCAATAAATGTGATTTGTCTCATTCTCAATAAATGTGATTTGTGACGGGACTTGTAAAGTATCAACGGTTAACTAAATTCCACGAATTTTTTGAAATTGCTAGGTTTAAAAGTAGAGTAAATCTAATATACATTGTCAGTGTATACACTATTCTGATTGGATGAATGACATATGAGTAAAATTTGAATGTAACAGTGTATACACTATCACGGTTAGATGAATGGTACGTGTAAAATTTGATAGTGTATACAAGATTAATCCTTAAAAGTTTTCAAACATCCTAAAAACATAGAGTACATTGTAAGCAAAGACACCCAAAAAAGATACCAAAGCGCATCCAACTTCACTAACCTTCCATTTTTACACCCTCGGCCTCATGAAACTAGCATACAACCAAAATCATCACTTTATGCAATCAGTTAACACGGGTTTTACAGTAGGACCAGAGGCATGGAGAAACTCAGCAGAACAAAGTATCAAGTTGGATTACGTTGCAGTGTTAAGCTCAACCTAACAGCACTGCCAACAACTACCCAAAGAACCAAAAGTTCATAAAAGACGCACGGTAGAAATGTCAGCAATATTTGAGATTTGGGGGGTGAGTTCTTTTATGTGAAAACTCACAGACACAAACGCAACTGTTGCAGATAAAAGCCAGTCAAACAATAGGCATTGATAAAGAGAGAAACAAGAAGAACGCAAATAGTAAGCAAGTGTAAAGTGAAAGTCAATCAAATTTATTCGTCTTAAAAATTGGTCTTCAATTTTGTTTTAGGAGTTGCTCCTATTTAATATTCACAGGAATTACATGGATATTGGAGTTTTTTGCAACTACTTGTTTAATCAAACTTTTGACATCTATTCCATACCCATAGAACAAGAAAACACAAGTACATGAGACTATTGAAAATCCTTGATATGGAACACAAAACTTACGGAAGGCAAATAATAAAGATGTTCCTATGATTTACTCTCAAATTTTTCTTTTTTCTTTTTTTTTTAAAATCTCAAATTTAGTCCAACGTTGGTGGTCAAAAAGTTTTCGTAGCCTCAACGTTACCAAGAACACCAGGCTTCAAAGCAGATTCATCAAGTTCACTATTCCCTGATTTTCATAGTCAACATTAGTTTGTTAATCAACATCAAGTTTGTTAATCAACATTACTTTACACAGAACACGTGGTTTGAAATTTAACTACTTCAACTATTAACAGCCAAGTTTCAAAAAAAAAAACTATTAACAGCCAAGTCTTTAAGCCCAACATTGAATAAGTTATGTACGTAGCATGCTTAGCAAAGCAAACATGACATTCCAGGCTTTAATCAAACAATATTGATCCAAATCTACAAACAGAAAAAGGCCACAAGATGGAATTTCACTCACTTGAGCTATAAAAAGTTGTCCAGAAAGTGTAATAGCTGTCTGCAAAAAGACAAAAAATGATGAAGTCATTACCAACTAACTAAAACAGTTACAGTCAACCCACACACTCTTACTTTGAATTTCCAATCATTCATACTTGGTATCAATCCCTATCTCTCAACCTGTAGCAAACATATGAAACTTATTAGAGAATAAAAGAAAGTTTAATCAAGAGAAAAATGTATACATAGAATAAGAATGGAGAAGCCAGTAATTTTCAGAGAGAGAAAGAAATATAAAGACAGAAGGGAATTTTGAGACAGAAGTTTCGAGTAGGAGGAGGTTGAGCTATGGAAAATTTTTTGTATGGGAATTGATCAGTCTTCTCAGAATTGAGCCCTACCCGCTGTTGCAGATAAAGGAATTTGAGGGAAGACCTCTGCTTTTGCAACTCCCAGTGTTTTACCCGCCAGCAAAGAGGGGAAATTTTTTTTTGCACAGACAGGGGAGAGTTTTTTTTTTTTGTTTGACGGAAAGGATTGGGAAGAGATGGCTCTGAGGTCTTTCTGTCAATTTTTCTAAGGAACACTCTGACATGAGATATTCCAGCAACACCTCTCCCCATTCATCAGATTCGGCAACAACCAATCTAACAATTTACCATTCATCCAGTATCTTGCTCAAAATAATTATTTACTTTTTAACCACGAAGACGCACACATAAAAAAGCCTTGTTCCATTTTTTCCACTTGACCAGATGTTCAAAAAAAAATTGAAGCACAAGACAAAAGAGACAAAAGAAAGAAACTTTTGAGGGCTAAGAAACAGATATTACACAAACAAACATGAAAAATGCTTTATTTCTCTAATTCTTCAAAACCCCATGGAACCATAAGGAATGCCCTTTGGGAGGAGTTCAACAAACATTTGCACAGAAGAAAAGAGACGAAATGATTACAAAGAAAAACCTGTCATTAGTTGCTGTTCATTCTTCTTCTATCACATAGCTGCCATTAAAACAAGAAGTGAGATTTAGAATACCAAAAAAGAGGAAAAAGAGAAAAAAAGGAAACTGTAAAACAAATAAAATAAAATAAAACTACTAAAAAATAATCACTTAGTCAGTAAAATACTGTCAAAACCTCCATTAAAATCACAATCACTTCCACTCAATTTTCATCATCTTCTTCCGCCTAAAAAAAGAAAACCACCAAAAAAAAAGCCATCTCTCCAAGTCCAAATTAATCTAACAAAAAAATCCTTTAAAGAGAAAGAAGCATAACTAGTTTTCTAGTACTCAGGAACAAGTATATCAAAGCAAAAAAAATAAACCGAAGTTTTCTTGCTAATCTGGGAGTATGATAGAGAAAAAATCTAAGAGCATAACATACAAAGGACGCAAGAAAGGGGAGAAAGTGATTTGTTGCTTTTAGCCAAGAAAAGATCAGCAAAAAAATGGCAGAGAAATAGAAGGAATTATTAACCATGATTACTCAAGGGAGGAGAGAGGGAAGAGGGAGATGAAGAAGAAGGGAAGAAAACAAAGAAGGGGAGGACCACCCATTCCGCCTCACAATCCCCCAATCAGCTCCGGCAACATAGGTGGACAACCAACATGAGGTGGCCTGGGGGGTGAGGTGGTCTTCACTCTTATACTATATTGGATAATATGTGTGATTGGCTCATCATGACAAAGGATGTAAACAAACAAAAAACAGAAGGTATAGGAAATACCTGGTTCAGAAGAATATTCAGTCTCTGAGAAAGCTAAATTCATAGTTGGAAAAAGAAAACACAATGTTTTAAAGCAATATCTGCAATTCACAGCCAATGCACCAGTAAGTAACTAAAAACTTGCAATTGAATCAAAAGTTGTCGACCCCAATTTTGTCTCATCTGCATTAGTTTCAATTCAACTAGAAAAAAGGCCATATGGATCTGAGAAAATCAATAGAGCATCAAATGAAGCACCACGACATAAACAATCAAGTACAAGACTGGTTCAAAGAGCATGATGAATGACAAGAATTTGAAATTTATTCACAAGATTTAAGGAGAACAGAAAAAAAAAAAAAAAAGAGAAAAAAGCCCAAAATGTTAAGTACACCTAAAAGCCCAGCAGTCAGGAAACTTTTCTGAAGACTTGGATGGCGTATCTTAGCTGAAAGCCTAAAAACTTCGTATGACAAGATTTTCATTTCTTGCCTCATTTTGGCACAACAAAACTACAAATACATGAAACAAAGGTTAACATGATCAATCAATCTAAGAAAAAGCTGAAATGACAAAAATTGACAAAAGAAAGGATTAAAATGGGAAGCTTCATTCGTCTAGTTAGTGAATGCATACAACATCAATTATTAAATAATGTACATAAAATGCTCGTGTTCAAAAGAACTGGGTCACAGCATAAGCATGGAAAAGTACTGCTCGAACTCTTTATCAATGGTTAACTTCTTGGTGCTTTGCTGAGTATCTGCATTCAGATAATGCAAAAAATTTCACAGTAAGTGCATGTTCTGTGATAAGGAAATGATTTAGGCAGAAAGGAATGAATTAAGACAGTGAAGAACTTCAAGTTACATGATAAAAAAAAACCTTGCATTCAAATAATGTTGACAAAACAGAGCATGAGAAGAATGGTCTTTCAGCTTAACATGGTTACCTTGGTTGAGAGTCCAACTTCCAGAAGAAAGAACATAATTATTCGGATTCACCCCATTAGAATAAAGCATTTCTTCAAGTTCCTTGTCTGTGTATTCTTCAAAGCCAGCTCTGCATTCTGGACAACTGCAATCGCCATGACTTCCAAATTCCAGGAGGTGCTCCTCATAATTCAGGGATGACTTCAGGCCGATATCATGATGGGGAAAATCATGCTTGTTGCCAATAGATGGTGATTCCAGAATACCGGAACTTGATTCCGTTATGAAACTGCTCTCAGAAGAATTTGAGGCATGCTTGGAACAATCGCCTCCCCAGTCAACAGAAGAATTGACAGGCTTGTCAGATGAATATTCTTTGAAATATCCATGACCAGCTCCTACTTCAGCTTCGTTAGACACAGAAATGCTCGAGTCAGCATCAGCAATAACACTGTTGCTATCTTTGCCAGACTCTTGTTCTGATTCCTCAGCTGTTGATTTTCCACTTAACTCCCCTTTATCTATTACATCTGACTCAGCATCAGCAGGAAAAATATACTCTAGAGCAAAGCCTTGACTTGGCCATTTAAGCTTTGGTGGAGGTGTGCCTAATTCTTCTGCTTGCAATTTCCGTTTCCTATCCATGAAAGAATGCTGGTTTGAGACACCTCCTCAATCAGAGCACTGGGAGAGAGAAAATTGTGAGGAAAGCTGGATATAGAAGCTTGTAACAAGGGAGAAAAAATGGAGTCAATCTCTTCCCATTTAGATTTTGTAATGCTATTTGGTCAGTACATGCGAGCATGAGAAGATCAGAGTTTGGTCAGAACATGCAAGCATGAGAAGAGAAAAGTAATGTGATTTGAACAGCTCTGTTATGAAATTGTAGCTAGGTGAACTAGAATGATCAAGGAAGATCAAAATTCAATAGTAACATCACAAGCATGGCAAGTCTCCTTTACAGTAAGACAGCATTAGTTTGAATTATATGCTTGAGAAATAAGATAAATAGAGCATTGCATTGATAGCACCTCCTAGAGACCTAAATGAACTAGCTATACCACCTTTAAAGATGGGGGGAAGAAAAAGCAAAAAAGAGGTTACCCCTACGCATTATCAAACTACAGACCTCAAGACCACTCAAATATGTAAGGCATAACAATCTTCAGCAACCACTCTGATTGAACCTTCTTCATCTGCTTGATTTACATATTAAAAAAAATTGTTGGTTTTCAAGGAACAGCACGAATTTAAAATGGTTGCACAAACCATTTTAAGGTCTAGTATATTGGTCCTTTCTTCCACTCAAGATTATGCAGCTAAATTCTAAAATTCACCAGTCAATGCCTAATGTAAATTCAAATGCAACATTGTCCATCATTCTTCTTGACGAATCTACAAAATTTTCAACCCATTTCCATTTAAGATAATGCAACAAGATGAGTAAAATTCTGATTTTATCATTAAACAAGTACGGAAACTCAGTAAATATATTATAAAGGGAATCATATTCGTTTTCGACAAACAATAAACTTCCCCAACTATTAAGGCAAGACTCAAAATCTCATGCCAGAGACGCGGAGGTTGCAGCCATGTTCAAAGCACAATGTTGAGGTGAATGAGCAATTTCAATAGGAAAGCTGATACCGCAAATGGCACTGATACGAAACACACAATGAATGCACAAGGACTAGGCAGATATCCTCGGTAAGACGCACGGTTCAAAGACTCAGCTGAGTCATCACGGAACTTCTGCTTCAGTCCGCGACCGTCCCCCATTTCCCGGGGACGGTAGACCCGGTGCAAACTCGTTCAGACTCACTCGGAAGATTCGGCCTGAGTCAACTCCGGGACTCAAAAAAGCAGCCGAGTCTACCGAGTCAACCGGTAATATCCATGAACGGAGGTTTTCACCATGATTTTCAGAGACTTTTAGTGTATAAACAACTAATTAGATAAAAAAAATTACCCGAATCCGACTTATGGGAAATTGCACAGTAAGACAGAAATAACAAATCAATCTTTAACTTAAAATTCTCTCTTTGAAGGCTCTTCACTAAACAGCAAATGGGTGGCAGAGATTCAAGAGAAGGAAAAGGAAGAATAAAAAGGCCAAGAAGACGAGGAGGCTTTCATATCATACGCACCGATGGTGGTGGTGAAATTTGGAGAGGAGAGGAGAGCGAGGAAAGAAGAATGAAAGGCAGACTCGCGAGGGAGGAGATGGCTATGGTAGGAGGACACTCCAGGCTGGAAGGAATAATTTCAGAAACCTCCACGATAGGGTAATTTGCCAAATTGATCCCTAACATTTGCCAAAAAAACTTTTTTAATCCTTAACATTTAAAATCAACCAGAATTATCCCTAACATTTAAATTATGATTCATTTTGGTCCTAATGCTCGTATTTGCTTATTTTTTTAACTGAAAATAGCACGCCCCTCTCTCACGTGAGTATATTTTCAAGGGCAAAATCGAAAAACACACTTTATTTTCGGTTAAGTAAAGCCATCTTTCCTTCATATTTCCCCATTTGTGTTCTAATTGCCTCATTGAAAGAACGAAATTGAAGAGGAAAAACATAGCTGCAACTGGATGGCTGTGTAATGGAGGAAGAATAGTAAAAAAATGTAAAGAATAAGCTGGCATATTGAAGAGTAAAATGGATCCGAACAATGAGCGATGTCTTTGTGGAAAGGAGCCCATCATTGTAACTTATTGGAAACCTGCAAATCTAGGGAGAAGATTCTATGGTTGTCCAAATTATGGAGTAAGCTTGCTAAACATTTCAGGTCAGTTTGGGTTTGGGGTGTGGGGTTAAAATTTGGTCTTGATATGTGATATTCTTTGTGCATTTTAGGTAACTCGTGCTTGTTACTACTTCAAGTGGTATGACCCGCCAATGTGTAGTAGATCTGTGTCAATAATACGTGGTCTATTAAAAAAAATTAACCGGTTGGAAGCTGATCAAGAACGGAGAATCTGAAGAGAGAAATTGCTTTGGACTAGTTTGGTTGCCTCTTGGATGTGCACTTTGCTACTGTTAATGAGTTGGAATTGAACTAAAATTAGAAGATAGTTGTTGGTAGATCTAGTATGTTAATAAACTGTTAATGAAGTGTGTTTTCTGATTTTGCCCTTGAAAATATGCCCACGTAAGAGAGACGTGCTATTTTCGTTCGAAAAAAATGAGCAAATACGAGCATTAGAACCAAAATGGTTTATAATGGGTTTGTTTGGATTATAAGTTATTTGGGATATTTTTATTGTAACACTTTTTGTGATGTGATGTATGTGAGATAAAAAGGTAATCGGGAAGATAAAAAGGTGTATTGGAAATTGTAATGATGATATAAACAAATAAAATTGGAGAAATAATGTTCAATCCAAACAAACCCAATTTAAATGTAAGGGACAATTCTAACTGATTTTAAATGTTGGGGACTAAAAAAGTTTTTTTGAAAAATGTTAGGGACCAATTTGGTAAATTTTCCTTTTGCCTATTTTGTCCCTAAACTTTTTCACTGAAACCGATTTAGCCCTTTATTGTTTTTTTTTCACCAATTTAGTCCTCAATCAAAAAAAAAATTTTTTTTGTTCCAATGCTGGCTTGCACGAGCACTACCAGATTTTGCCTGTTAGTGATGCCAAGGAAGGGGTAGGGATGCTATCGAGGTCGAGTAGTACCATACTCGAACTCGAGCTCGAGATCGAACAAACCTCAAACTTTAGACTCGAGCTCGACTCAATATAGTTAAAAACAACTCGAGCTCGAACTCGTACAAGATTCGAACTCGAGTACTTGAGCTAAACTCGTAAAATGAGCAAGAAAACCTTTGTTTTCTAGACCAGAATTCAGCAACAATTGAGTGCAAAAAACTGTACTTTCCTTCAATAAAATAGCAATTCATATAAAAACATGCATTTTGCTTCATTTCAACGCAAATGCCAATCATGTGATTCAAGCACTCTAAAATCAACAGTATCAAACTAGTTAATATGACAGATAATAAGACAGTTTCTCAATAGCCAAAATAGCTATGTATGCAAAAGACCATCAAATCTTTACCATCAAATCAATAGCAATAGAAGGAAGTTGAACTTATTTCATAGTCGTACCTTTTCACCCATGACAGCTTCCCACGAGCTCAAGCTAAGGTGGTGCTGAAAACCTCCAACTTCAAGGGAGACAGATGGGGTAAGTGGGTAATGAGCTAGCAACGGTCTTTGAAGTTTACCTGTCCTACTAAGCTACGAGCCGGCGATGGTCTTTGCTGGTGAAATTTTGCACAGAAGCTACAACGAGCCAATGAGGAGGAGACATGACTTGGGAGTTGAAAAGAGGAAAAAAGGCTCGATGGGGACTGACTGATTCAAAATAGGTATGGTGGAAAACCTCTATTAGCTAAAGTAGACTTGGCCCACTTGAGATTCCTTTTGATTACGTAAAATAGGATGTCCTAACACCCAAAAAGAAGAATGCAACTTGTGGACCATTCTTTTTAATTTAATTATCACGGTTCATTGCACCAGACAAAAATTTATTACCTAAATTGAGAGGCATCCCTCAGAATTATGAGCCAGTCTATGTTTTCAGACTCGGACTGGGTATCGACTCGACAGAGCTCAAGGATCAGAGATTAATGGGTTCGATCGGGTTTAACCAGAAGTCGAATCGGATGACGTCATAAATATATATTAATGATAAATAATTAAAATAGCATATAAAAATTCCCTTTAAATTGATGGTTTACAACTTTATATACATATCTAATGAGTTTGGATTCAGTCCAAAACGACTGCACTTAAAAAATTTAAAAGTTATAGGTAAAATTGTAGTTTAAAAAGCATAATGGGTTGATTTTATACTTATTAAAACAATATGGGGTCAAATTGATATTATTAAAAAAATTTTAAAACTACCAAACCTAATGGAATGTAAGCCGCCGCCCATTGTTCCTTTGCTTTTCACTTTTCTTAGTTTCGTCTTCTTCCTTTCTTTCACGCAGCTCCTCTTGTCTTTTTATGCTCTTCATGTCTCCTCCCATTCACCTCACCGTAACTCTTTTTTTTTTCTTTATCCCTCACAAATCAAACACACATGAAAACTCTATTATTCTTTGTTATTCTTCTTTTTCGCTCCTCTCCATTCTCTTCCCTTCTTTACTCTAATCTTTATTTTTCCTTCTATTTGATTTCAAATATTTCAAGAACTAATTCGCATGAAATCTGGATTAGAAAATTTGGGGAATGAATTTTTTCTCTTCATCTGGCTAGTTGCTTCATTTCTTTTAGAGTTGGTCAAAGATCAACGAATGGAAAAAGGGAAAGAAAAAGCCAATATTAACTCAAGATCTTGTTCAAGGCAGGCATCAAGCTTTGTATCAGATATTTGATCATAAATCTTGTCTGGACGGCCCTCATTTACAGATTTAGAGGTGAATAAGAAGGCATCTATTCTCTAAACCTTGAAGAAAGACAAGCCTAACAGCAAACGTAAGTGAGGAGAGATTTGGTTGGAAATTTTTTATGCACACTCTAGATGCTTGCAAGAAAGGAGTACAATCGGAATGGAGAAATGAAGAAAATCGGGTCCTTTTCGGTTCTAGCGGTTTCCGGTCAAACCCGAGTTTTGACCGAGTTGACCGATTCTTTGATTGACGGTTTTTTAAAGAGACTCGGACCGGATGCTTAGCCAGTTCTCGGTTCAATTGGTTGGACCGATCAGTCCGGTCCGAGTCTGAAAACACAAGAGCCAGTGCCTGTGGGGAGGTCTCTCTCTCCTAAAAGAACTTAAGAACTTTTCCTTTTTAATGTTTTCAAATTAAGTTCTCTAAAAACAAGAAATAAGAATTATGATTTATGAAATCCCTACTTTGTCCACACAAATAAATAAAGGTGGTAGAATGGTTCATTGTAAATTTCATAAATTGTTTATTTATATTAGTAATTTTATATATAATTTTTTTTTATTTTTTATGTGATACTCAATAGAGCTCGTCAAGCTCTTGAATATCAAATGTCTAAGATCGAGCTCGACTCGCTAGCTCTAACGAACATCTCGAGCTCCAGATCGAGTTCGATCAAGCGATCTCGAGCTCAAGCTTTTGACCGAGTAGCTCGCGAACTCGAGTCGAGCTACTCGGTTCAGCTCCACCCCTAGGAAGGGGTATATAGGAAGCTCATATCTGGTTCTCTAATTTTAGAGATTAGAATGAATCCCCTGATGCTTTTCTCTCAAAATCTCATAAATTGCGAAAGGCTACTGCTAGGGTTTAGAACTGGCGACTGGGTTTGATTAAATAAGAGATAAAATTTGATGACCAGAATGGCAAAGAGCAAATGAACGCAGCAACGACGTGGTTTAAGCTTTCATTAGATCCTATTTAGTTGAAATTGAACTTTGGTTTTAGTACTTGGATGTGACTATTAAGCAAGTGGGTTGATTGATTAAAGGAACGATGTGGGGTTAGGCTAATTTGTTTGAAATATATCTCCTCCGTGGATAAATTTAGGGATGGTGAAAGGTTAATTTTTTTTTTTATATAAATATAACTAAGAGTTGTTTACAGCGATGGATCCCTTTGGTTGCCAACTTTCATATGTTGTTGCTTTCATGTTCTAAAAAAAATGAGACAAAGCGATAAGGAAAGTCAATGGTGCTATTAATTATTTAATTTTTTTTTAGAAAAAAAAGGGGACGAGAGGATGATTTCTTTACTCTAAAAATCTATCATGGTGGTGACTCCTAAGTATGTGGAGGGCAATATGGAAAGTTAAAGAGGGTCACTAGTACCATGACAATAAACAAAGCAATTGTAGGTGATTATTGCTATCTACTCGGATAGGGTAGGAATGCAAAAATGATGTATAGAATTCCCCAGCAAGATGGTTCGTTTCTTTTGAAGGGTATAGACAGTGATGATGATGTAGTTGATATGGCTTTGCATTGGCAAGTAGAATGGAGAAGTTGAAGTTTACGTTGCTGATGAGTTTCGCATCGGATCCGTAGGTACTAGGTAGTAATAGGTGTAGGGGTTTAGATGGAACTAGTGGTCAGAATGGTGTAAATATAGTAGATGAAGATGACTTCTTTGTAAACATCAGTTTTGAGGATATAGACCTGGCTAACCTTGAGGATATACCAGTTTATATGGAGAAAATGAAGGAGCTTCCATGATAGTGATTATGATTTTTCTAAAGATGATGATGATGATGTGATATTTCAGTCTTCTATTGTGGCTCCTGATCAAGAGTTTGCTACTTGAGTTGGCAAATTCCCAACTGCCATTGCAAAGGCAACTTCAACAAACAGACTTACACCTTGATGAGGGAGATCATATCCCAGTCCATGAAGAAGGATCTAATTCTATAGCATGAGATGAGCTAAGGAGTTGCCATAATTCCTCAGAGGTAGATAGTGTAAGGAAGAAACCAAGAGTTGTGATGTTTAGACTAGAAATTGATATAGATGTTCCAAAATTTTATGTAGCGCAGGGACTTGATAACAAGTACATATTCAAGATGGCTTTGAGAATCATGCAATCAAGTGGGGTAAGGATATTAAGTGGATGAAACATGATAAGGGGAGAATGAGGGTGAAATGCAAGACTGAACACTGCAAGTGGATGCTTTCTGCTTCTAAAGTAGAAGCTGGTGATGCCTTGTTTGCTATCAGGACAATGGAACCAGAACACGTATGCGGTGGGACATTTTTCCACAAGAGAGCTATCTCAGACTTCTTAGCAAGGAAGTATGCTGACTTTCTAAGGCTTAACAAAAGAATAATAGTTGAAGAATTTAGAGAAAAGAATAATATGTTATTGAATTTGTTTTATGTTGCTTGATTAATTTAAGAGGCTAACTCCGGATTTTGGGTTTCTGTTTTCCTTTTCTTTTTTTTTTTCTCTAATTTTAGGGACTTGGAATTGCAATTCATGAAGTAATTCCTGATATAGAGCACAGCCAAGCCATTTGTGTTAGGCACTTGCATAATAATTTCAAGAAGTTGCATCCTAGTGAGGCCTTAAAGGAAAGATTCTAGACCTTGTGCAAGGTCCTCCTACGCGCGGATGTTTGAGAACCAAATGGAGTCCTTGAGGGAGTATGATGGAAATGCATGGAATGATAACATACTCACCTTATCACTGCTCAAGATCACACTTCTAGACCACTCAAAAGTGTGATATTCTTTTCAACTCAATGATAATGGATGCAAGAGAGAAGCCGATCCAAGGACTGCTTGAGACCATTAGAATCCACTTAATGGAAAGGCTCAGAACAAAAAGGTAATGGATGAAGAACATGACTTACAATATTTGCCCAAAAATCCAGAAAAAGCTGGAGAAAGTAAAATTTGATCACTACAACAAAAATGACCTTTAACGATATTTAAAAGTGTCAGTATAAATAATCTAAACTGATACTTTACTTTTCCTCACACCTCGGACAAGTGTTGTCCCTTCCAATGTGGGGATAGGTTCGTATTATTCAAAGGTGTCAGGAAAACTATGCAATTATAGCATCTCATCTGCCAACAAAAATCCATTTTCTTAACAATCGAAAGTATCAGAATATTGTTGAAGTTGTTGAGCTATGTTGACACTTTTAACTGCTCGGAGTTTTTTTTTTGTTTTTAAATAAAGAAGCAACCTGATTGTGCTTCCTGCTATACATTCCGTCAATCAGATACCCAAAGGACTTGTAAAATTATCCCAAAGAACAGAATGCATGTAGTAATTTAAAAGCAAAAGCTAATGCTCAAATATCATTTATTGAACTAAAAGTCAGCAACAAGTACTAACATAGCTAATCGAAACTGGGTTACAGAGATTGACACATAACAAGTACTATTATAGCATCCATAAACTGGGTTACAGAGATTGGCACAAAACTCTGAGGAATGACATGACCAGCTGCTGCAATTGGTGAACAATCAAGTATTGCATTGCCTTGTGGCATGAGCCTAAAGACGAGAGATGTCCTGCAGGGCAATGTGTATTGATCAGTAGAGAAATTTCAACCTATGACATTCTTGGGCAACTATCAAATTACACTTAAGCACCAATATCTACCTTTCGCCACTAGAAGTTCCTGGAGGGATATCTAATGCAGAGCGATGTGAAGCCGTAGGCCTCAGACCAGTTGTAGCATGGATGAGAGCCTTGCCTGTGAGAAATAAAAGGTCACCAGGAACAAAGCCACTATCAGCGGCCATTGGGGTCACAAACCTAGAAATAATAAGAAAGAACTGGTGGATAATTAATCAAGGAAAACAAAGTGTTGAAGCATTACAATTCCAAAAATGATCTAGTTGAAATGTAGAAAAAATGTATAAGCAGTTAAAAAGGAATCCAGGAAATTAGTACATATTGTTGCAACCTACCTACTGATCATAAAAAAAGAAGTCCAAATATAGGTTACAACACCTGAAGTCCAGGAACATCTGAGGAAATTAGCGTCAACAGCCCCTTCTCTACTTCACCGTTTCCACTCAGCTTTCCACCTCCTGTAGATCCTTTTCTATTTAGTGAGTGTGTACTGGAAAAGGTTGCAACAAGCACTGATGAAGAAGCCTCGTTAGTAGGCAATGGACTATCGTCAAGCAAGTGGTTGAAAACACTGCAAGCAGTGATACATTCTAAATACAGATAAGAAAACACTAAGACCACTAAAAGCAAGCATATATACTCCAAAAAACATGACTTCTATTTTAAGTTCAAAATAGAAGTCATCTCTGAGAAATTCCCACAAGCATCTTGATATGATAAAAGGGAATCAATCCAAGAAAACGATCAAGAAATGTAGGCCACTAATTCTCACTCCTCCTCGGCTATTTGCCCCTTCTCACTGACATAGATACCATCAAGAAACTTCCGGATATCTTTGTTCTTCACATGGTGTGACAGCCCCACCTCCCCCTAAGACAAATCAAAGGGTTCGGCGGACCACCCGTCCAACTCTCGCCGGGACTCAGTTGTTCACTTCAACCCTCAAACAGAACCAGAATAAAACTTATGTACATCACTATCTCAAAAGGGAGTACAAACATCGAATATACAAAGGTTCTCAATTCACCACCCATCCAGCCCGTGCCAAGCACTAGGGCGAGAACCATTACAAAATCAAAGAACTAGACTAGGCTAGTCTATACAGAGCTCTCATTCTGCTCGCCATCCCCTGTTAAGGAAAACAAAATTAAAGGAATGAGTTAAAAGTTCAGTGAGGTTCCGAACACATAATCAAATATTCAATTCAATACATTAAACATAGAGTATCAATAATTCAGGAAACATTTACAATGGAAAGCGATAGTAACACATTCATTAAAAGGATACGGGCTCACAGGAAGCCAATTGTTCGTTCGTTCGTTCATCCTCCTGCCATTTCTCTTATTCCTCCGATCATTTAAAAATACATTTTTTGTATGTAAAATCCTCAGTCGTTCATTTATTGCCACTCGTTCATTCATTTCACTTCACCCCCATTCGGACGTTGGCCGGATTCCACCCGACTACAAGATAATACTTGAGTGTACCAACGTTCACACCCAGGGTCACCATATCGCCCGACCGAGTCCGCTTCTGACTCGAGTTGATCGGTAACGAAGGGTAAGGCCCAATTCAGTCAAAAGGCTTACATCATGCACAACTAATGTATCAATCATTAAATCATTGAAAATTTCACGTTTCATTTAGGTCGAGCGCGATAAAGTACACGCTCGCCTAGAAAATTCATTTTGAAAATCATTGAAAACACTTAACACATTATCAAACAACAACAACAAGTCATGAAGTCAATGAGAATATAACAAACAAGGAACACTCACCTATTTAAGCAAAATAACGCCCAAAGTTTTCTTCCGGATACACCCTCAATCACCAAGGTATCCTAATAATCAAACGAACACATTATGTTTCAACCATCAAAGATGTAAGTGAGTCAAAGACAAGTCGAATACATACTAGTACAAAATATAAATATGATTTTAGTAGTGAAAAGAGTACATTGAAACCAAAGGACATAAGTAAAATATTTGTAAAACTTAGACTCATTTGTAAAATTTTAAAATCGCTATTTGAGTCGAAATGGCAAAGAAAACGTAAATACCCTAGATGGTTCATGTGGTATTCGCTCTCAAGTCTTACTCAAGTCGCAAGTACATTGACCTAGTTCTCGAGCGTAAATTTGGGCAGCACGCCCTTTGTATTTACCTATTTTCCAGCAATTTATGGCTTCATTCTTTTCCTCAATCAAACCCAAAATCATATACAAAATCATCTCATTTCAATAGCCATTCCATAGGCTCCAAATCACACAAGTACAAAATCAAGCTATGAGCATGTGCGGAAATGAAGGTTGGGTCAAGAAACAAAAGACAGATTTGACGTGTTTTTGCGTAACGGACACAACCGAAGCTACGCTTATTGGATTGGAATGCAATTTATACTGTTTTGAAGCTAAGACAAAGGGCTATAATTTTGATGAAGATCACTTAGTCCAAATTCCAGTGTAACCCAATCAAATTCCCAATTCCCAGAACCAAATTCCAACTAACCGGCTAGTTAACTGCACTACCTTCAAATGGTCATATCTCAAGCAACCAAAGTCCATTTAAGATGTTCTTAGAGGCGTTGAAAAGCTAAGACAAAGTACTAAAACTTTCATGTTTTGACTAAAAACTAGTTCAGCACGTATCCAGGTGAACAACCGCAACCAACTTAGTGTACGGTCAAAACTGTCCGCTGATTTTACTCCTAGGGTAGTCAGGGTATTTTCATCTTTTCATGGGTTACATTGCTCTGATTGAGCTGAAATTTTGTAGGTAGCCATAAAATCTCATTCTTTACAATTTTCATGTTTTGTGCTAAGCCTAATTCAGCCTCTAATATGATGAAATAGAACCGGATAGAACTGAAGCTAAATTTTCCAGAAATCTGGAATTTTTGTTATTTCAAACTATAATTCACATTTTCACCTTGAAACTACCACTACTATCACCTTCACAAGATCATATACCATATATATACATCATACCACACCTAACCCACAAGAAACCCTAACTCAAAAGTCATCCATCTAATCATCAAAATCATTTGAAACAAGCATCACAAACACAATACCGACATTAATACCCAACTTAATCATGATTAATAGAGAAAGAATGGTTGATCAGCCATTATACCTCAAGACACAAGCTTGCAAGGATGATCCTTCACCCCTCCTTGAAATTCTTGGTTCCTTAAGCTTCCCAATCTTCCAACTAGTGATCAATCGGTTTAGTTTTTCTTGGTTGCACTCAAAAGGTTGGATTCAAGGTTAAAATTTGAAGAACTCTCCTCACTCTTTTCCCTCTCCTTGCCCTCGGCCAAACCAGGAAAGAAATGAGGGAAAATGAGCTGAAATGAGGTATAAGAAGACAAGACAAAAAAAGGTTTGGTTAAGGCCATAGGTGGCCGACACTTGTCACCACCAAAGCCAGCCAAATTTCTCTTTCTTCTCCTTGCATTTTGGCCATAATTTTCAGCCATATGGATGAGGATGAGGAGGGATATTTTACAAAAATATCAAGGGTATGTGGTGGTCAAGTGGTGGGTTCAATCGGTAGTGATCGATACCCGTCGGTTTGAGCCGATTTTTCTTAAATCGCGTATACTAGGGTTTTTACCTTCTAATCACTAACTTATTATTATCACTTCTAATCATATAATATTTCCTCATCCAAAAGTCATTCTTACCTACCAAATTTGATCCTCACTTCGTACCGAATAGTCGTATTACGAAAAAACGTGAAAATCCTAATTCGTTCTAACTTGAAAATGGACAACGAAAACCCTTACTTCTATATTCATTTACACTTATTGTGGTGTGATTGGGTAGTAGGGCTATTATAAAATCACAAGGTCCAAATAAAAGGGGATTTTTAAGAAAAACGTGAGGGGTCTTACAATTCCATAAATTGAATTTAGAGTTTCAGTTAAAATATGAGAAATTTGAGAAAACGATCAGTCACAAGTGAAACTAGGGTTTTGATTAGACGTTTAGGGTTTCTAGTCTTTTTAAAATAAAACAAGGTTTTAAACCAAACCCAAAGAAATAACTTTAGTTTTTTCTTTAAAACAAAATAATGTTTTTAAAATAAAAATAAACTAAATAAACCGTAATATCCTCTTTAAGACTAAACAAAAGATGATCCTAAAAGTTGGGGTATCACACATGGCATTTCTGTCCACAATAAGAAAAGGTTGTATATTAGCTATTCAACCAGATGAACTACATTTTAAAGACAAGTGACAAGGAACAAAACTTGTAGATTCAAATGTCATAAATATGGCACAGAGTGACTCTTACTTGGTTTATCAGGGCAGCAGATCGGGAAACAAGCTCAATGTTATTGCCATCCAACACCAATTCGTCCTTAACCTTCTCAGACCGGATAACAGTGACTTCTTCAAGCATATACACCTTTCTCACCTGATGCAGAAAACATCACACATTACAAAATGTTCCCTATCAGAAATTTCAAGCAATCTCATCATGCATAATGGGGGCAACCCAATGGAAGCAATTCCATAATAGAAGTTGTCGAAGTTCAAAGTTATAAACTTGTACATCAGATCAAAGCACTTCTTCAAAATTAGATTAAGGGATCATGCAAAATCAGGTCAGAACCTCACCAAAGGCAACCACAACAAGGAGACAAATTAAAGTTTCAACATTTTGTCTATATACTCTCTCACACGAAAAGATAATTTTTAACTGCTATCCAAACAGCATGATAAACTAGTGCTGATTGTATCACCAATTCAACATCACATATGCATCAGAAGCTACAATCCCCATGACTCAAGCCTCTCAAATATCCATGTAAGACTCATTATTAATACACCCCTATGCTGCCAAAGCCTATATTTTGTATGAAGCGAAAAAGGAAAATTTAGTATACATCTCATGAAAAGCATCAAAATATAAAATCCTATTGAATCACCAAAGGAATGCAGCTCAACTGATGATACAACAGAATCATGACCTCACTATCAGAGCAAGTCCAATGAAAGATCTAAAGAGCTTACTTCTGCATTCCTAAATGATACATCTTCTTAGCTGCCTCAAACTTTTTCATCTTCTCAAAGTAGAGTGCATAAGCCTGGTAAAACAGTGACTTTTCCATCCCAATGCGATTTTCCTCCATTGTTCTCAAAACACTTTTTGGATCGTCAACAAAGTCCATCTACATAAAACACGTGAAAAATGCCCAATTTAGCTATACACTAACGTTAATCAGATAATCAATATCAGTAAAGGAATCTCTTTAAATTTGAATAAAAATCTGATAGACACAATATATCCAAGCCAATTCTTTTATAGATAGCTTCTCGAGGTGAAGCAGTTTTTCCCATTTACAATACCACCAATGACAGCTCAAATATTGCCAAAATTTCAAGAGGAGTCGAAAATAATGTACTTCTTTGATGCAAAATGGAATCCCTTCTCATAACATATGGATAGGTATCTTGAACCTTCAATACACTACTTGAAATTTGAACAAAGTCCAGCGGTAAATCATCTTTTGTTCCTTGTCTTAAACACTACTACTATATTGAAGTGGACATTTTAATACTTCAAGTTACCCTAATTAAATGAATCAAAGAGCAGAACTAATCAAACATAATAGTCTAAGTATTCATATATATATATATATATATGTATACACACACATAAATCAACAGCCACAAGAAGAATCAAAAAGGAAAAATGAGGAAGAGCAGCCCAGAATAAGATTGATAAAAGGAAAATTAGAAAATAGAAATTCAATAGTAATGATTCTAAAAAAGTTACCAATTGCAACCAAACACGAAGGTACCGCAAATCATTACTATAACGGCGGGTGTTCGTCCCTAAATCTAAGGTCTCTCTCAGACTCAGAGCCCTAATTTTCGTTGGACACTAGTTTGGAAATTAGAAATGTTGGGGAGATCGGCCAGGGCTTCCCTTAGCTTCTGCATTATTCAGTAAGGAAAAGGTCCAAAAAGGTAACTCTTTTTGTAGGAAACCACCAACCAAAATTTACATATAGAAAAATTTCAGAGTATAACCTGTTCATCGACGACATCGATATCTGCGAGCTTGTGGCCGGATTTCTTACTGGAATTGCCTAATTCTTTTGCTAAGAAATAATTTATGGAGAATCCGAACTTGTCCTCTTCGATGTCATGTTCTTCCATTTTCTGGTTTTGATGAACCTAAACCTGATGATGAGAGGGAAGGAGTAGGGGCGACGGGACGGCGGAGATAGGGGGTAGAGGAGAGGAGAGGAGAGGAGAGTGGCCGAGAGAGGCGGAGGGCATAAATTGGTAAGAAAATTCTGCGGGGAAAGCAAAATTTTGGCCAAGAGTTTTGAGAGATAGTTTGCCGAGAGAAAGAGAGTTTGTGGAGAGATAAGAAAAAGCAAAATTTCACGAGGAGGCAAAATGAAATTTTGAGATTTCATTAAGTGTTTTGGCAAAGAATCTTCCGCCAAAATTAAACCACGTCATTTTGTGTTTTATTTTTTTTTTATGTATCTCACATTTTCACAAGTGTTACTAGAGAGAGTCTAAAGATACATTATTATTTTCATATCAGATAAAATAAAAAAAATTAGAGCATATATTATTAAGTTGATAACAAGTGTCATGATAGAAATGCTATAATGACATAAACCAGTAAGTGTCCTTATAGACATGTCCGAAAATGCCATTTTTGTTGTAGTGGATACTGCTGCCAATATTGCAAGCTACTGCAAGGATGATAAACTTGAAATCTCTCACATGTATGGAGGCAAATACATGGTGAACTTGGAGATGCTTGTTATCAGATACCTGGTTTGGCTACTATCCACGTTATCACAATTCAACATGCTTCACGGCAGTGACAAAATATAGCCTTATCCCTATTGTAGAATTTCATCCTTCCTCCTGGCATCCCTAACTATTGGTTCCTTGATCAACAATGATTACTCGAGTGTTCAATGTTGCATGTACTTCTAGTGCCACTGACGAAGTTCCTTTTTTAGTGTATTTTACTTGGAGTTGAGGGTTAGCAACAAGGATCCTTAGTTCCCAGTTCCTTCCTCTCGCAATTTGTGAGATTTTGAGAGAAAAGCAATGGGGAATTCGCTCAAATCCCTAAAATTAGAAAATCAAATGTGAGCTAACTATTCTACCCCTTCTCCAGCATCCCTAACACGCAAGATCTAGTGGCACCGTCGTGGGTGGCCAACATTGGAATGAAAAAAAATTGTTTGAGAACTAAATTGGGAGGAAAAAAAATAAAGGACTAAATCGGTTTTAGTGAAAAAGTTTAGGAACAAAATAGGCGAAGTTTTCTTCACAATATTGCTTGGAGCTTTAGGATTTTCAAAAATCTCACTTGTCTCCCTCTCTTTGGTTTTTTTTCCCCTAACTTTTGCAACCCACTTCGAAGTATAATATTAAAAAGGAACTCATTTTGTTAAAAAAGAATATAATCTCATTCTAAATTTACCTTTGTCTCGTCGACTCTAAATTGTTGTTATACATCAATTTTATTTCTTAGTTTTTATAAAATTAGTCAATATGGTTCTTTAATTGAACTTAAAAAGTTAATAATAGGGTCCAAAGACCCTTTAATAAAATTTTATGTCATGAGTTTGGACAAAAAATTAAGAAATTTAAAATCAAAAATAATTTACAATTCTTACAAAAATAATTTGAAATATTTTATAACAATGAAAATAACTTTTTGTACCAACTCGAAAACATCACAAAGCAAGTTTATATATAATTTTCAGCAGTTTCTATTTTTCTAGTTTTCAAACTATCGATATGGACCAAAAATAAAAAATTTTAAAAAAAGTAAACAATTTATATGACTCCTTAAATTAACTAAAAACACTTTTCAGTAAAAAGAAAACTTTTGTGGCTTGCAGAAACTTCAAATAAACTTTGAAATATTAACTCTTCGTATTTCAAAAGCACACTATATTTTGTCCCATTAAAATTAAACCTTCATGCTTTTGGATTTTATTTTTAAATTATTATTAATATACTCAAAATTTTTAAATTATGATATATGTTAGGGAGTAGTACTCCCCTTTTATTTGTTAATTTTTTATCACCATATATTGGAGGTTTTTGACTTTTCGTGTAGTCCCCCTCCTTCCTTTATTTTTACATATTAATAAAATAAAGGGCTAGCATAAAAAAAAGTTATATACGGAAGAGTAAGACACCAAGAGAGTAAATGTGGAATGAGATTATACTCTGTCACAAGATGAGTTTCTTAAAATAATATTTTGAAATGGATTTTTCAAATAAGGGGGCTAGTGAGATTTTTCAAATTTGGTGCCAAGCAATACTCTCAAAAACAAAACCTTATTGGAGGTTTTTGAAATTATTCTAAAGATATAACTATATGTCTCTAATTTGCAAGTATTGGATACATTGAGTCAAGTAAACAATAGAAATAATAAACTAACTAGGCCTTTCTTCCATACATATCGCGAGGTTCCTCAATTGGATGATAATTGCTTTGATGTTGATATATATGAAGCGACAACCAAAAAAGAGAAAAACAATTATAAACCAAAAAAAGGAGAAAAAATTATAAACAAAAAAAACCTATTTATAGCACAACACAAAATCAAGTATTGAATTAATTTTATTTTCTTCCTTTATAATTTGGCTAAATTACCAATACACCCTCGATATTCATAAAATAACGGTCACTCCCTTTGACTTAACAGAAGGTGGATGGTGCTAAACTTTTTCATGAATGGACAAAAGACTCAACTAAAACAAAAGGCTTAGCACCTCAAAAAACAAAAGTCCAAAAAAGCCACCCATCAGTACCTTGTCTTCCTCCTCTAAATCTCCCTAACTAGTGCTGTTAATTGAGTCGAGTCGAGTTGAGTTTTGGATTCTCGAACTCGACTCGTACCTCTGTCAAGTCAAGCTCAAGCTCACTTCACTAATTAAATGACCATTGAAGTGTGCTCGAGATCGACTCGATGAATGGGGTAGGTATGTTACTGGAGTTTGACCTCGAGTTCGAGCTTGACTTGTTTATCACAAACGAGTCAAGCTCGCATGAGCTTGAGCTCGAGTTCGAAATCCCTATCAAACAATTGCATCAATTTTGACGATATTCAAACAAATGCCACACTTCAATCATACAAGATTGATCAAACAAATGCCACACCCTATCCAAAAAATACCAAACTTGCCAAGTTGCCATTCACAATCACAAATTAATTGCACAAAAAATATGTCATCTTTGACTTCACAAGCAATAAGCCAGTTTGTAAGCCAATAACAAACACCCAAAACAATGTCAAAGTTAAACCTGCAAATTCGCATTTTTGCAAAACAACATGCCTCACAAATTCCAAGTTCCAATAGGCAATAGTCAACAGATTTGATCAAATTCTTTTCAAGTCAATAAAGACACAAAGTCCAGCCAAATAATTAAACAAGACAATGGCAGATAACTAAAAATTTGACCAAGTCCAGTTTCACAAATCATAAATTTCAGAAAATCCTCCATACAAAGTCAACTGCAGTCACAAATTTGAGCAACCAATAAACCAAAAAACAACTTCAGATAGGTCTAACTTCGCAAATTGAACTTCAACAAGGTCTAGAATCACATATTTCAGAAAACAGCCTTCACATGTGAGGGAGATCAATTGCTTCAATTGTAGATGATTTGGCAACATCTAGTGGTTTCTACAGAACGAAAACAAGAAAGTTACAACTTAACAAGGTAAAATGAGGTACCAAAATAAACTAGTAGTAGAAGATATACTTTACTTACATGAGACTTGTTTTTTAACCCATGAAGACTATGGATCTAATCATTGCCACAAAGTAGTATTTGCACCATTTCAACTGACATAGAAGCATA
Source organism: Coffea arabica (assembly GCF_036785885.1). Lineage (NCBI taxonomy): Eukaryota > Viridiplantae > Streptophyta > Magnoliopsida > Gentianales > Rubiaceae > Coffea > Coffea arabica. The sequence continues at coordinate 47,400,512 of NC_092329.1, forward strand.
TCCATCATCGATTATTCTACCACTAACACTGAAAGTAGATACTGGAGGCCACGATTGTAACTAGAATAGTAATTACATCACTTGCCATCCTTGACAATATAGGAAACCTCTATCTTTCCCCTTTCCACCAAGTCAAGACATCAAGATTTGTATTTGCATCACAAACATACCTACCTTCTTCCAAATAAACATCTAAATCTGATTTTCAGGGGAGCCTTATCAATTTCACTAACAACTATCTGAAATTTTTCTTTCCTAGTTAGGATATTAACTCCAACCTTTTTAGCGGCCCCTTGGGTAAATTGACTTGTAATTTCTGTATGTTTTTGTTTCACTGCTTGCCTTTGTGGTTCTTCACCATGAGATGAGATGTATCCACATATTCATTATAGAGTTCATAAAGAATATATCTAATCTCATCAATATACCCAGAAAAAATACCCAAAAATTTATACACTTCTTCAACTTTTATCTACTCATACTCACTTGTGACATAGTGAAACCCAAGATTAATGACCCCATATCTTGGAAATACATCCCTAAACTCTAGAGTTGAAACCAACATCAGATAGGTGTTGTTCCACTTAGTTGGACAGTCTAAAATGAGCTTCTCAGAAGGCAACTAAAGCTGTTTTTTTTTTTTTTGGCAAAGTCATTGAGGTGAGACTCTTTTCAAATGCTTAGCCCCTTTTAGACAACATCAATTACATCAACAGTTTGATTAAGCCCATATTAAACAAGCAAATTAAGTATATGTGTACAATACCTAACATGAAGAATTTTTTCTCCAGTACTTAACCCTTTTTCTTAGAGAAGAATCTTTTTTAAGTCTCCCAATGCATACATCATTATAAGAAGCATTGTCTACATTTATAGTAGAAACCTTATTCTCAGTCCCCCACTTAAGAAAACACATACTTAGAGCATTGACAATAATTATTCCTGTGTAAGGAGGTAGGAAATTACAAAAATTCAGTACCACGTTTTTGCAACACTCAATCACTACCGACAAAATGTCTTGTCATAACCATGTATTGAATTTTTTGCCCAAATTTTCATAAATCTGTAGTTATACTAACCCTATTAGCACCTTTTAATATATTTTTCAGCTTTCTCTTTTCAAGTATGTAAGCAGTCACATAATCTTCCTTTCCTGTGTGCCAGTTAATCTATTTATAAAACGGAGCTGCAGCTTTCATGAATTTGTTAAAAACTACATCATCCAGTATAGAGAAGGGATACTAATGTAGAAGAACCATATGAGCTGCTAACTCTTGTGCCTTAGCATGATCATAAAACAAAATTGTGATTGAAGTAATATCATCTGAAGGTCCTTCAATGAAGGACAAGACCTGCTGCCTCTTTTGATTTTCCCCCCTAAGGGTCAACTTCTTTTGTAGACAATTTTTCAGGTGATGACTGTGCTAAGACGTGGTTCCAGATGCACTCTTGACGAACATCTCCTTGCAGTGATTGCAGTGCACATTGAATGTTCCATCAGCCTACTTCACTACTATCATATCCTCCCATATCTTTGACTTCTTTTTTCTTTGCTTTTTTTTTTTCAAATGGTTTTGCTCCTTCATTAGGACCTTTTTGCACCATTTCTTCTCCTTCATTTGGCTGGTCCTCTAAGATTTCTAAATCCAATCCTTTTTCACTCATCTCATCAGTATTTTCCTTTGTTCTTGATCTGCAACTTCATTACCAACCTCCATAACATGACTTGATGATGATCCTTGATGCGAAAGAAACGGAGGATTGTCCATACCTATTTTTTTAAGGGAAAAAACTAATCAATTTGCTATTACCATTACAAGATTCATTAGTGTATAACAGCACAAACCCAAAGGCAAGAAAAACATGAGCCAAAAAAGAAAGGAAAATAGTTGTGTATTACAAAGCAATAAAAGTTCTACTCCTACATTAGGACAAAATCAAAACAGTTACCAAAATTTTAGTGATCATAGTGACTGTGATAATAGATAGCATTAAGAGTTAAAACTAGCCAAATCTTGAACCTATAAATCTCTAAATTGTAAAGCTAATTTGCGTTAGACCAAAGGAGATATGTAGCCAAATTTTTACAGCCAAATTTATCAAGTCGGATTAAGTGTTGTATCATACAGCCAAATTTAAAGACATATTTGGCCTACCTGCCCAATTAACAAAGTATTGTATGTACTTTGGGTACAAAGTAGAGGTTAAAAATTAATTTTAGTAATGCTAAAACTAATAAACTTAGCTAATAAATTATGGGTTAATCACATTTTATCCCCTTAAAAAATTTTCTATTTCTCAGTTTACCCCCTAACCTTTAGTTTTGCTCACTTAACCCCCTTTAGGACAAAATTGCCCTTATATTATTTTGACTTTTCATTTACCTTGTTTTCCTTTCTTTTATTTTTTTCTCTTTTTTCTTTATTTAATTATTCCTCTTTCCCACAAAATTCTTCACCTTAATTATTGAAATTAAAAAAGAGGAATTGCAGAGATTTATTTTCTCCTTAAATGATTAAAAAAAATTCAAATCACTTTCCTAAAATACAATTTTTTTAGCATTTCAATTCTTTTAATTTTGGGTTTTACTCTTTCCTTTCTAGTTTCTCATTTTATTTTCAAAAAAATATCATAAGATGAAATTGTTTTCATTTCTATTATTTCTTTTTCTCTTTCTTCTCTCTTTTATCCTTTCCAATAGAAATTTCATTTCAACGAAAATTTTTGTTTTGAGTTTGTAATTGCATTTTTCTGGGTGAAAGTTTAAAAAGTATCAAAAACTAATTTTTATTTTTTGTATGATGCCACGTGTCACAAATTTTAATTGATGATTATTAATCAAGTCACAATTTCATCTTAAGATATTTTCTTGGGAATAAAATGAGAAACTAAAAAGGAAAGAGGAAAACCCAAAATTAAAAGAATTGAAAAGCTAAAAAAATTGTATTTTAGGAAAGTGATTTGAATATTTTTTTAATTATTTAAAGAGAAGATAGATCTCTGCAATTCCTTTTTTTTAATTACAATCATTAAGGTGAAAATTTTTGTGGGAAAGAAGAAGAATTAAATAAAGAAGAAAGAGAAAAAGAAATAAAAGAAAGAAAACAAGATAAATGAAAAGTCAAAATAATGCAAGGACAATTTTGTCCTAAAGGGAGTTAAGTGAGCAAAATTAAAGTTTGGAGGTAAACTGAGAAATGGAATATTATTTAAAGGGATAAAATGTGATTAACCCATAAATTATTTCTAGACATGTCGCCAATTAATTATGTGGGCAATAATTGCCATTTCAACCACTAAAAAATTATGAATGGGTCTAACATTGTTCATCAAATACTGATTCATGAACATGAACAGACCAAGTCAATGCACTTATCAACATCAAGTCCTCACTTGGTAAGCTCAAGAGATCTTAAGTTCTCTTTTAAAAATTAAACTATAAATCCAATTTTATTGTAAAACTAATAAAATAAACTATTATCATAAGAATTGAAATATTAGAGAAATGAGTAGAGAAATGGAGAATGATATTCTTATGATTCCAACTAATACAAAAGGTCCTTCCAAAGGGGGTCAATGTACCTCTATATATAGGTATTACAAGATTAAAGGAACATCAATCCTATTAAACACCCACTATTACAAGAATATGAAGAAACTTATGAAACGGTTTTTCCACTACATGAGTAGATTTATGGATTGTAATTTCTATACATAATATAGTCATAAATCATGAATTAATCCTCTTAGAAATACAAAGGGACATCCACACTTTAAATTGTTTCATAACACTCCCCCTTAGATGTCCATTACACAAAGAATATGCTTCGTTAAAACTTTACTAGAGAAAAACCTATCGAGACAAAAACCCTAGTGAAGGAAAAAGAGTACACTATTCCTGTGTATTAATTTCTCCCCTTGATGCAAATATCATTTGAGATCTTTTAATCGTCGCATTCCAATATTCTTCAATTGCACTGAGGTATGGTACTTCAAGACAAAGTGTCTCTTCATCTTCTTCTTGCGGTCTAAAATGATTCTTATTAGGATCTAATGATCTGACGACCATTGGAGTACTTAATGTATATGTTTTATCCATATAAAATCACTTTAATACCTTTTGGATATATGCAGTTTGGTGGACAAAAATTTCACTCTTCAAATGTTCAATTTGTAAATCAAGGAATTTTATTTTTCCAAAATCTTTGATATCAAATTCCTTCTTCAAATATTCAACATTATTTTGAACCTCTTCAGGAGTTCCAATCAGATTTAGATCATCAATATATATAGCAATGATCACAGAATTTGATCCATTTTTCTTGATAAAAACACATGGACATATTGGATCATTTATATAACCTTCTTTAACTAAACATTCCTTGAAGCGGTTATACCACATATGTCCAAATTGTTTGAATCCATACAAAGACTTTTGTAATTTAATAGAATAAATATCTTTAGAATTTGATTTGCATGCTTTAGGCATATTGAATCCTTCAGGAATTCTCATATAAATATCATTTTCAAGATTTTCATATAAATATGCAGTAACGACGTCCATTAGACGCATATCTAGTTTTTCATGTACTGCAAAACTCACAAGATATCTAAATATAATAGCATCCACTACAGGTGAATACGTTTCATCATAATCAAATCCAGACCTTTGTGAAAATCCTTGGGGTCCAAGTTTTGCCTTATACCTCACAATTTTATTTTTCTCATTTCTTTTTCTCATAAATACCCATTTATATTCTACTGGCTTTACACCTTCAAGTGTTTGGACTACAGGTCCAAAAACTTTTCTTTTAACCAGTGATTCCAATTCAGATTGGATCGTATCTTTTTACTTTGAACAATCATTTCTATACCGACATTCATTAATCGATATAGATTAATGATTCTCATCAACTTTTATAATATCAAGTGTTACATTTCATCAGACTCCAATTAAATTTTCTATGATTTCATTCTCTTCAGGAGTTGGCTCTTCAGGAGGGATCTCTTCAAGAGATTGAATTTTGTCATGACATTTAATCACCGGAGATATTTGAAATCAATTTATACCTCATTTAGGTAGGCCGGTCTTAAATTTATTTGTAGCACTTGTGCATGTCCTTCAGGGACATCAATTTTAACCAGAGTATTTTTTGCAGGAATAGTTGATTTAATGATTCTTCTGGGGTCGATAAATATATCTGACAATTGATTTGCAACTTTCAACAAATGAAGAATTTCTTGAACTTCTAGTTCACATTATTGAGGATATAGGAAATCCAATTTTTCAGATGATTTCTTTTCGATTGATTTCTTCCTCCCCCTAATGTTGGGAATCGTAACTCAGCAGAATAAATAAATCATTCAATAGATCACCCATCAATATTTTACGATATTTAATCGTAAAAAGTGATTCATACTCGATATAAATTTTAAATTTCTTTTGGAGCCATATATAATATAAAGGGGGTATGTACAAATACTTGTCAGCTCTCAAATATTTTCACTTTCGTCAGATCATGAATTCATTGGGATCAGTAAACTTCTAATTTACTGCAGGTGATGATTATAAATCAAATGAGAATGAAGACAACTGTGAGAACCCTGAAAATAGACATATAAATATCAGTGCATATTTATTTGCATTTTAATTCCTTAATAAATTTTAGCACGAAGTCCAATTGTTTTTAAATAAGTATGTGGAATTAAACGTTATGTGCAAAATAAAAGAATTGTGCTAAACTACTAAACTTCTTAGTTTTGTTACATTAACTTCATATTTCGAAGGTAAACTATTTCATTGATCTAATAATTAATTTCTTTGAATTCTAGTGTTGTAACTAATGGTTTTGAAATAAAGGTGTAAAGACAATTTCTATGTAATAAATAATATAATTGTGCCCAATATTGAATTATTCGGTTTTGCTACTAAATTAATATTTCTTGAGTTAGATTAATTTATCGCCTTAAAATAAAATACTAAAATACATAGTTTTCTTAATGTTGAAAATTAATGTTACCTGAGCAGATTAAGTATATAAAATTTCTTGAATTCCTATAACTAATTCTAAATTAGTGAATAACGTTAAATACTAATAAGGATGTTCACTATAAGACAAAGCCTATAAATTTTAGATAAACATGATACTAGTATACTAAACATAATTAAGGTGTGAAAAATTCGATAATTAAAGCCTTGCAAGATTAGCATATTATTAGGCGTTCAAATCACTCTTGAGGATAAATCTTAGAAATTTAAGTTGAGATTAGGAAACAAAGTGAAAAGACTAAAAGACCCTTACAATTCCATGCGAAACCAAACGACCCCTATGACAAAATTCCCATCACCGCAACTTCGACCAATTACATTTTAACCAATTCGATACGCAAACCTTTCGTAAACCGCGGCACCACAAAACCACTTGATCAGATTCACACTACATCTCACAACCATTTCAGCCGACTCTTTCTCTGCACAAGCCAAACCCGCAATCCATTGCACTCCAAATACCACGATACCAACCACTCTACTCTTTCATTTTTGATTCACAACAAAACCTCATTTGTTCCCTGCCTTGTCCGAGAGCATCCGAGAGAGTGAGAGAGCTGCTGGAAATTTTTGGTCCTGCCGTGAGTAGAGCAAAGCTAGGAAGGAGAATCTGCAGGAAGCTACACCATCTCACCTTCATCCGCAACCCAATTCCAGCCGCAACTCAAACCAGGACCACGTCTGAACTTGGCCGAGAGTGAGGGAAGACATTTCTGGAAAATTCGTGTGAGGGTTTAGCTATTAGCTTAGGTAATTTCTGAACTAAATAAGTTAATTGCTAGTGAATGAAGCCATATCAGAGGTAGATTAAGCTAACCGTGGTCTTGCATGTGTTAATTTGTGCCATCGGATGTTGAAATCAAAGCTGTGGAAAATTCTGTTTCGGCTAGATGGTTCTGCCGAGGAGCTGAGCTGATAGTGCAACTTTATTTCTGTTTTTCTGGGACAATCTGAGCACCCAAGTGTACTTAGCTGAATGAAAACTGGATGATTAAGACCATGCATGTTGATTGTGCTTTCGGATGATAATGGTAAAGCTTAAGAAAATTCTGTTTTAAGAGGAAAATGTCTTAGCCGAGAAGATGATTGGAAGGGCAGCTTTAATGTGTTTTTCTGAAGTGATTTGAGCTGAAATGGTGATTAATTAACTGGAATTTGGATGATTATTGTGATTAGGGCCTTGCATGATCATTTTATATAGTTGGATGATGAAATCAAATTGTTAGAAATTCTGTTTTGTTGAGAATGATTCTGCCGAGAGAATGGTTTGGAAATGCAACTGAAATTCTGTTTTTCTTGTGATAACCTGAGCACTCAAGTGGAATTAGCCGAGTAGAACTTAATGTTTATGATGTCTAGGACCCTGCATGTTAATTCGATGAAGTTGATTGATGAATTAAGGAACCTAAGAAATTCTGGTTTAATGAAAACCTTCTGTCGAGACTAATTAAGAAATGATTTGCTTAACTTGCTTAAATAGGACAAGCTGTGGTTACAATTCTAACTCTCCAAGTGAAGACAAAATGCTTAAGGGCCTGCATGTTGAGTTACACGATTGGACAATGAAACTAGGAACTTGGAAAATAAAATGAAAGCCAAAAAAATTGGTTCATGAATGATCATTCGAGAATAGTTGGTAAAATTTCTGGATTTGTGTTAGATGAGTATAATCGTAGCTTGAACCTGGATTTGATTTGAAAACCTTTACTAGCTAGCTAAGTGTTTACATGTCCTAATAGACTACCAAAGATTCTGTTTTAACCAAAGAAAATCCTGTTTTAGAACCATTGTTATTGCCAGAAATTTTGAGAAAGAGCCGTGAGATTTAAACCTGGAAATTTTGGGGTTTGTAATCCTGGTTTAATTTCAACTCCTGATCTGGAAATGTGCATCGTTTTGCTAAGAGATTGCATGAGGAAGCTGAGAGTTTTAAAGCATATTTTAGCCCAGAAAAATAAAATGATTACAGAACATTTCTTCATGCATGTTCATCCGTGGCTAATGGACAAAATTTCTGGATTTTTCTGGATGATTTTAGTTGCCGAATGAATCTAGTTTTGAAGTGGACTGTTTTGCATGAATGATTTGTTTCATTGTGAAACTAAGCTTGAATTCGGATTGAGCTTTTATCTTACTAGTGGTTCAAATTTTTGACTGAATTATGGTTGGAAGTGAATTGTTGAAATTTATTTTTCCTTGAGAAAACAATGTGTTAGAATTGTTGACAGTGGGCTCTATGAATTCCCACCCTGCATGGATAACTGAATTGCTGAAATTGTTTAGAAATCTGTGCTACTATTTTGTGAAACTGTGAGTTGATATAAGTACTGATTACCAAGTGCTAAGTATTGACGAAGCCTTGGTAAATTTTCCTGCTTATGCTTAGATATAAATTTGTTGGAACACAGGGCTAAGAATTGACGAGCCCTAGTGTTATTACTGTTTAAATTCTAATTGTGCAATATTGAGGAAATGTGATTTTTGGATTGGAATCGAAAACGTGAGAAGTCGTACCGACCTTATGAACCCAAGTAAACGCTTGACTAAGTAAATGGAAAATATTTTGCTTCAAGTTTGGAACGGTACAGATCTAGCATCGTACTACTAAACATAGTATCTACTATTTTTGCCTTAGAAACTTGGGCAACATGACTTTTACCCCTTAAGCTAGACTAGCCTTATTAATTTGGGAAAATGTTTTCCCCGGACTCAAAACCTTAGTTTGATTCAAATTCCTTCCTTATAAATCGTTTAAGGCTAGTCGGAACTAAGGAAATTTAAAAGGTGAAACTCGATCCCTTTGGTTTTAAGCGTAGAAACCTGCTCGGCAAGAAAAACCTTATTTTAGCAACATTTTTCAATAAACCTTACCCTAAAGCCTTAGCAAAGATTTTTGTAGGCACAACCACTCCAATGAACTTTTTCCAAGGTATATTTTTTTAGCCCTGATATTAAATATCTTGCCGACTTATTTTAAGAAAATAATAATAGTATTTTCTTCGAAGAAAAAGTATTCCAGGATTGGTATAAGAAATATTGTACGGTTCTCATAAGCTCGATTCCAAGTAAAATATTTTGAGAATAAGTAAACTAGCATCATGCTAGAAAACTCTACATGTACAAGCCAAAAGTTCCAATAGAAAACTTATGGCTTAAATTCTGATATTCTAGGATTTTACGAGGACGCAGAACTCGATCCTCAATCCAATATCTGAACTCCACTCTTGGTGAGTGTCCCTGCTTGTTCTATGTTATGTGGTTAAGCGCTTTATCAATTCGCTATGTGATAATTGTCAAAATACAATAAATGATTTTGATCCATCGAAGTGAGCAGTGTGTACTTTATCGCACTAGCCGTTCGAGTGGTGATGTGTGTGAAATATTTTCTATGAATCTAAATGTAGTTACGTTGTTGGGTGAATCCCTCGACGCATGAATCTGACTACTATGAACCTAAATGTAGTTACGTTGTTGGGTGAATCCCTCGACGCATGAATCAAACTACAATTACGTCGTTGGGTGAATCCCTCGACAAATTTATTACGGGTATATCTCGAGTATACTGCGTCGGTAGAGGAAGTTTGGGCCCAAAGCAGAGGTATGAATGGTGACGGGTTAGGATTAAAATAAGTGGATCTACATGGACTATAAGTAGTGAAAGTTGAAGGAGGGTCAACTACGATAGTATCTAATCAAGCGTGGAAATTGGCTCCTGAGAGCCCTGTATCCTACCCTGTGTTGTTACTCGCTTTCCTACTTGTTTAATGCTGCAAATTTCTACCTGTTAAATGTTTATTTGGATGCATGTTTTGGGGCACCACTGAGCTTCGGCTCATCCCACGTTTATTTGTTTTCCTTACAGGTTTTGAGGCTTGAGAAGTTGGATGCTGTTTTTATTTGGTTATACGTGTGTTTGGACAATGTGGTTTTTAAGAATTGTAAATTTCAGTTTGTAACGTGTAATCCTGCTTGCGTACTTTCGCCTTGTGTTACCACTTGAAGCTGGAAAATGTGTGGCTCTCGTGGTGACCTATGGCTGGGGTATTTTTATGTTTCCGCTGTTTGGGTTTTTGTACGTTAGGATTATACGACTTTGTTCTTGTAAAGCGCGTGAACGATAGTTTTAAGAGCCGTCGAAGGGCTGACTTATGTCACTGCTATCCCTGAAGTTACTGTGGAGTTATAAAGTTTTACTTGGAAGATTTGCTGATGCAATAGATTAGACTTTTCTTCGGAGGAATTCAGGTTTGAAATGCGTGCTTGAGTCCTGGCGAGAGCTGGGCAGACGATCCGCCAACCCTTTGGTTCGCCTCAGGGGAAGGTGGGGTCGCCACAGGTGGTATCAGAGCTCTTATCGAGCTCAAACCGGGAAAAGGTTCTCGGACCGTGGGGAAATGGCCTATTAAGTGTTGAACTAATTGCTATTGCTAAAGGAATTAGATATGTACGTTGGGTAGGAATCTTAAATATAGGTGATTCATGCTTGGGACTGGCCAGCTTGAGTTGTGAATCATCTCATTTTCGGATTCTTGTACCCGAGTACGAAATATTTCATTTAATAGAGTTTTGCAATTGAAAAGAATCCAGTATACTGCATTACGATGTGACTAGAAACCATGATTAAGTTTGGAAAGGAAGAATTAAAGAGACCAAGGTTAGCTTTTGAAAGTTAAAAGTGAAAAGGCTTTATTGGTGGCCTTACTAGCCTTTATGATAGTAAATGAACTTTTTACCATCCCTTATCCTAACATGTGGCTTTAGACCTAGAATCTGAGTGAAACGGCAGTTTAAGTAAGGGCTACGCAGTTGTGAGTGGCTTTAGACCTGGGGAAGGGATAAGTTTGATGAATTTATCATGTGGTTAGTATGCTACCATTTGCAAATAACTAAAGGTGAGTTCTAGATGACATTGTGGTCTTTAAGTTTTATTGAAATATTATTGGGGCAAATGTTTGAAAGGATAAAGATAATTAGTTGTTAGGATAGTAGAAAAGCCAATGTATGAAATGTTTGAGATCTTTTAGATTACTTAAGAACCACTGATGTACTTAAGAAAGGATCATATTATTTGATTCGATATTAGACGGAGTAGATCTACAATCCACTAAGAAAATTTGATTAGTGTTACTAAGGGAATCCAGTGGGATTGTCCAAGACTAAACTAATGAAGGTTAAGTTGAATCTACACTAAAAGTTGAGCTATTTGCTATGTGATTATAATAATTTGTGTATTGTTGTATTGTTTCCTTTCATGCTTATGATGATTGAAGTTTGAGTTATGTATGAAAATATTGAATGTATTCGTGAATTATCTAGCTTTTGAAGTTGTGTGAATTTGGTATGCAATGTGACTTATATTGTGAAGTATATAATTTGATGATTACGTGTTTCATTTTTTTTGTAGCGCTGCAATATTTATTAGCCCCGGGAATTGAATAATTACTAACCTGAGTGAAATTTTGGTAACCAAAGTGGTGTATAGAACTATGAGATTAAGAAAAAAAAAATAAATAATAATAAACTGAACTTTTTTGAATAAAGGTAGGAATTTCAAGGATTTACCAACCCTATTATGGATAGAAATCAATAGGATGGGATGTTGGAGTTGGAACTTTGCCATGTTTGGATATTGAATGCACTTTAAAAAAAAAAGAAAAAAAAAAGAGATTTGTTTGATTTCTGATTAGTGTACTTGAGCTTGATATATGTTGTAATTGACTTTGTTCTGTGATGTAATTAAATTGATCATGGTTTTGCTGGGTATTAATAATATATATGGAGTGAAATTAACCGCAATCAGATGTATGCATAATTGGTTATACTTATTTTAAATCAACCGTTGTGAGAAATATAAAGCTTAGGGAGCGATAATGTCAGATTGATAATGCTATCTTGGGTGAGAATTTTTAATTGAGTATGACGCGCAGATAAATTGTAAATTCAAGTAGTTGAACTTTTATATACTTTGGGAAGCAGTCGATTCGACACTTAAATTACGGGGAAAACACTAAGACCACAATTTTTCCAAATGTGTATTTAATATCCTGTTATTAGTCAAAAAAGGGGCGTAAAATTTTGAAAGTTGAGCCTTTAAGGATGTTATAATTGTTTCAAGAGCTAATGGTAGACAGACTTCGACAAAGGTGCTATCAATGGGAATTTAGAAGGAAACCGCCCACGTAGTTATCCTATTGACCATATGACTGATACCTTAGAACGGTTGGTGGAATACCAAAGCTCTAGGCCAATCAACTAACCTAGGAACCAAAAGAGTTGCGAAAATGGAGTGACTCTTGAAATTCGTCTATCTAGGTTCCATGGGGAATCTAACCTCAAAATTTTAAGAATGAATCGAAGGAATACAATAAGGCCCTAGTGAGAATAAGAAGTACGACTTTTGTTTCAAACAACTTTGAAGGTAAATATTGAATAGCGCACTAAGACATGAAAATTTTCCTTGGGATAAGGCTTCCTTATTCTGTCGTGATAGTGATTAACGATGGTAATCTCGGTTATACTTAAGAACTCGCTGGATTAGGCAGGAAGTAGTAAGGTTTATATTTTGGAGTAACCATTCGTAAAAAGATGAAAGAGCATTACGGCTCGAGCTTCCAGTATGAATAGTTGCTTACCTTGATCCTATGATTTGTCTGGCAGGCTAGCTATTTGACTTAAGCCAACTAGTAAGATGACAACTTTGGAAGAAATGCGTAAGGAAATAGACATCCTCCGAAATGAGGTAGAATTTCAAAGGAAATTGGCTGACTACTGGGAAGGACGATGGAAACAAGAATATGCCGAGAAAATTGAGCTACTACGCCAGAATGTAGAACCACAGAAGAAACATAAGAAAAATCCCCGAAATGTCCAGGCCGCCACTTTTCGAGCAAATTGTGGGTATTGTAGAAAAGCTGGTCATACCGAGAAGGAATGCTGGAAAAAGGGAGGAAAGAGCTTGAAGTGCGGTAGTACCCAGCACAAGATTTCGGAATGCCTTAGAGCATTTAAAAAGAGGAAGTATTCAGCAGACAACTAAGTCCGCTACAGAGCGATTAAGTGCCAGATGGAAGTAATTCGTGTTAACGACCATGAACGGGGTCCTAGTAGTGAACGTTTCACAAATCAAGAGGGTTTGACCTCACTCGAGGAATAGAGGTTATAGTTACCCTAAACTAGAATAGCACTTTTGGAGATTGTAATCTTCTGCTATAAATTATATGTACGCTACGAATTGTATGTACACTATAAATATCCTTTATTTTAGTTACTTTGCTATTAGAAATATTCTAGAATAGTGTAATATATATATATGAATCAAATATACACGATAGGTATATTGTAAATTGAGCAATTTGAATACATTATACAGTTGAATAAATTACCTGACTAATTAATTCTCCTTAAAGCCAAACGTGTGGAAACCTACTAATTGATATAAGCAAAATTTTTCGAGGTACACATAAATTAGAACCAACGAAATTTTGAGGCAACGCATGAGACAATAATAAAAAAAAAAGTATGGCCTTGTAGCAAATAAATGATCTAAAACTAAACGACCGCACTAATCTTGGGAACTAGAAGAAGAGATGCAACAAGTAACCCAACCTATCTCTTGAGAAAGTAAGAATTTTGAGGACAAAATTCATTTTAAGGAGGGGAGGATGTGAGAACCCTGAAAATAGACATATAAATATCAGTGCATATTTATTTGCATTTTAATTCCTTAATAAATTTTAGCACGAAGTCCAATTGTTTTTAAATAAGTATGTGGAATTAAACGTTATGTGCAAAATAAAAGAATTGTGCTAAACTACTAAACTTCTTAGTTTTGTTACATTAACTTCATATTTCGAAGGTAAACTATTTCATTGATCTAATAATTAATTTCTTTGAATTCTAGTGTTGTAACTAATGGTTTTGAAATAAAGGTGTAAAGACAATTTCTATGTAATAAATAATATAATTGTGCCCAATATTGAATTATTCGGTTTTGCTACTAAATTAATATTTCTTGAGTTAGATTAATTTATCGCCTTAAAATAAAATACTAAAATACATAGTTTTCTTAATGTTGAAAATTAATGTTACCTGAGCAGATTAAGTATATAAAATTTCTTGAATTCCTATAACTAATTCTAAATTAGTGAATAACGTTAAATACTAATAAGGATGTTCACTATAAGACAAAGCCTATAAATTTTAGATAAACATGATACTAGTATACTAAACATAATTAAGGTGTGAAAAATTCGATAATTAAAGCCTTGCAAGATTAGCATATTATTAGGCGTTCAAATCACTCTTGAGGATAAATCTTAGAAATTTAAGTTGAGATTAGGAAACAAAGTGAAAAGACTAAAAGACCCTTACAATTCCATGCGAAACCAAACGACCCCTATGACAAAATTCCCATCACCGCAACTTCGACCAATTACATTTTAACCAATTCGATACGCAAACCTTTCGTAAACCGCGGCACCACAAAACCACTTGATCAGATTCACACTACATCTCACAACCATTTCAGCCGACTCTTTCTCTGCACAAGCCAAACCCGCAATCCATTGCACTCCAAATACCACGATACCAACCACTCTACTCTTTCATTTTTGATTCACAACAAAACCTCATTTGTTCCCTGCCTTGTCCGAGAGCATCCGAGAGAGTGAGAGAGCTGCTGGAAATTTTTGGTCCTGCCGTGAGTAGAGCAAAGCCAGGAAGGAGAATCTGCAGGAAGCTACACCATCTCACCTTCATCCGCAACCCAATTCCAGCCGCAACTCAAACCAGGACCACGTCTGAACTTGGCCGAGAGTGAGGGAAGACATTTCTGGAAAATTCGTGTGAGGGTTTAGCTATTAGCTGAGGTAATTTCTGAACTAAATAAGTTAATTGCTAGTGAATGAAGCCATATCAGAGGTAGATTAAGCTAACCGTGGTCTTGCATGTGTTAATTTGTGCCATCGGATGTTGAAATCAAAGCTGTGGAAAATTCTGTTTCGGCTAGATGGTTCTGCCGAGGAGCTGAGCTGATAGTGCAGCTTTATTTCTGTTTTTCTGGGACAATCTGAGCACCCAAGTGTACTTAGCTGAATGAAAACTGGATGATTAAGACCATGCATGTTGATTGTGCTTTCGGATGATAATGGTAAAGCTTAAGAAAATTCTGTTTTAAGAGGAAAATGTCTTAGCCGAGAAGATGATTGGAAGGGCAGCTTTAATGTGTTTTTCTGAAGTGATTTGAGCTGAAATGGTGATTAATTAACTGGAATTTGGATGATTATTGTGATTAGGGCCTTGCATGATCATTTTATATAGTTGGATGATGAAATCAAATTGTTAGAAATTCTGTTTTGTTGAGAATGATTCTGCCGAGAGAATGGTTTGGAAATGCAACTGAAATTCTGTTTTTCTTGTGATAACCTGAGCACTCAAGTGGAATTAGCCGAGTAGAACTTAATGTTTATGATGTCTAGGACCCTGCATGTTAATTCGATGAAGTTGATTGATGAATTAAGGAACCTAAGAAATTCTGGTTTAATGAAAACCTTCTGTCGAGACTAATTAAGAAATGATTTGCTTAACTTGCTTAAATAGGACAAGCTGTGGTTACAATCCTAACTCTCCAAGTGAAGACAAAATGCTTAAGGGCCTGCATGTTGAGTTACACGATTGGACAATGAAACTAGGAACTTGGAAAATAAAATGAAAGCCAAAAAAATTGGTTCATGAATGATCATTCGAGAATAGTTGGTAAAATTTCTGGATTTGTGTTAGATGAGTATAATCGTAGCTTGAACCTGGATTTGATTTGAAAACCTTTACTAGCTAGCTAAGTGTTTACATGTCCTAATAGACTACCAAAGATTCTGTTTTAACCAAAGAAAATCCTGTTTTAGAACCATTGTTATTGCCAGAAATTTTGAGAAAGAGCCGTGAGATTTAAACCTGGAAATTTTGGGGTTTGTAATCCTGGTTTAATTTCAACTCCTGATCTGGAAATGTGCATCGTTTTGCTAAGAGATTGCATGAGGAAGCTGAGAGTTTTAAAGCATATTTTAGCCCAGAAAAATAAAATGATTACAGAACATTTCTTCATGCATGTTCATCCGTGGCTAATGGACAAAATTTCTGGATTTTTCTGGATGATTTTAGTTGCCGAATGAATCTAGTTTTGAAGTGGACTGTTTTGCATGAATGATTTGTTTCATTGTGAAACTAAGCTTGAATTCGGATTGAGCTTTTATCTTACTAGTGGTTCAAATTTTTGACTGAATTATGGTTGGAAGTGAATTGTTGAAATTTATTTTTCCTTGAGAAAACAATGTGTTAGAATTGTTGACAGTGGGCTCTATGAATTCCCACCCTGCATGGATAACTGAATTGCTGAAATTGTTTAGAAATCTGTGCTACTATTTTGTGAAACTGTGAGTTGATATAAGTACTGATTACCAAGTGCTAAGTATTGACGAAGCCTTGGTAAATTTTCCTGCTTATGCTTAGATATAAATTTGTTGGAACACAGGGCTAAGAATTGACGAGCCCTAGTGTTATTACTGTTTAAATTCTAATTGTGCAATATTGAGGAAATGTGATTTTTGGATTGGAATCGAAAACGTGAGAAGTCGTACCGACCTTATGAACCCAAGTAAACGCTTGACTAAGTAAATGGAAAATATTTTGCTTCAAGTTTGGAACGGTACAGATCTAGCATCGTACTACTAAACATAGTATCTACTATTTTTGCCTTAGAAACTTGGGCAACATGACTTTTACCCCTTAAGCTAGACTAGCCTTATTAATTTGGGAAAATGATTTCCCCGGACTCAAAACCTTAGTTTGATTCAAATTCCTTCCTTATAAATCGTTTAAGGCTAGTCGGAACTAAGGAAATTTAAAAGGTGAAACTCGATCCCTTTGGTTTTAAGCGTAGAAACCTGCTCGGCAAGAAAAACCTTATTTTAGCAACATTTTTCAATAAACCTTACCCTAAAGCCTTAGCAAAGATTTTTGTAGGTACAACCACTCCAATGAACTTTTTCCAAGGTATATTTTTTTAGCCCTGATATTAAATATCTTGCCGACTTATTTTAAGAAAATAATAATAGTATTTTCTTCGAAGAAAAAGTATTCCAGGAATGGTATAAGAAATATTGTACGGTTCTCATAAGCTCGATTCCAAGTAAAATATTTTGATAATAAGTAAACTAGCATCATGCTAGAAAACTCTACATGTACAAGCCAAAAGTTCCAATAGAAAACTTATGGCTTAAATTCTGATATTCTAGGATTTTACGAGGATGCGGAACTCGATCCTCAATCCAATATCTGAACTCCACTCTTGGTGAGTGTCCCTGCTTGTTCTATGTTATGTGGTTAAGCGCTTTATCAATTCGCTATGTGATAATTGTCAAAATACAATAAATGATTTTGATCCATCGAAGTGAGCAGTGTGTACTTTATCGCACTAGCCGTTCGAGTGGTGATGTGTGTGAAATATTTTCTATGAATCTAAATGTAGTTACGTTGTTGGGTGAATCCCTCGACGCATGAATCTGACTACTATGAACCTAAATGTAGTTACGTTGTTGGGTGAATCCCTCGACGCATGAATCAAACTACAATTACGTCGTTGGGTGAATCCCTCGACAAATTTATTACGGGTATATCTCGAGTATACTGCGTCGGTAGAGGAAGTTTGGGCCCAAAGCAGAGGTATGAATGGTGACGGGTTAGGATTAAAATAAGTGGATCTACATGGACTATAAGTAGTGAAAGTTGACGGAGGGTCAACTACGATAGTATCTAATCAAGCGTGGAAATTGGCTCCTGAGAGCCCTGTATCCTACCCTGTGTTGTTACTCGCTTTCCTACTTGTTTAATGCTGCAAATTTCTACCTGTTAAATGTTTATTTGGATGCATGTTTTGGGGCACCACTGAGCTTCGGCTCATCCCACGTTTATTTGTTTTCCTTACAGGTTTTGAGGCTTGAGAAGTTGGATGCTGTTTTTATTTGGTTATACGTGTGTTTGGACAATGTGGTTTTTAAGAATTGTAAATTTCAGTTTGTAACGTGTAATCCTGCTTGCGTACTTTCGCCTTGTGTTACCACTTGAAGCTGGAAAATGTGTGGCTCTCGTGGTGACCTATGGCTGGGGTATTTTTATGTTTCCGCTGTTTGGGTTTTTGTACGTTAGGATTGTACGACTTTGTTCTTGTAAAGCGCGTGAACGATAGTTTTAAGAGCCGTCGAAGGGCTGACTTATGTCACTGCTATCCCTGAAGTTACTGTGGAGTTATAAAGTTTTACTTGAAAGATTTGCTGATGCAATAGATTAGACTTTTCTTCGGAGGAATTCAGGTTTGAAATGCGTGCTTGAGTCCTGGCGAGAGCTGGGCAGACGATCCGCCAACCCTTTGGTTCGCCTCAGGGGAAGGTGGGGTCGCCACAACAACTATATCGATAACCATTTCTCTCTCGAATGATTATTATATATAATTAACCTTTATCTCATTTGATTTCTAAACACGATCTCTATTATTGCTTCATTTAATGTCTCAATTTGATATCCATTTCGACGGATATTCAAATTCAATAAATTTTCTGAGACATGATAAAAAGTAGTGTTTTATTTATCATAAACTTTTCTACTATAGGGAGAAATATAACAGTGGCTCTTCTGGAATTTTTAATCACTTAAGCACTACCACTGATTGTGTTTCTTTCTTTTGTTGGAAAATAGTGTATATAGTAGCATTTATTAGCGAGACACATATCATTGTCACCATAATTCTTATGGGACAAATATCATCACTATAATCCTTTGATTCCAAATGTTTAACATCCATTTCTTTTTCAGGAAGAAAAGTTAATTACTATCATAAATTAAATCAATCATCATACACCTTTAGGGCGTTTAAAGAAATTTGCCATGCGAAAATGCTATTATAATTTTGATTCGTCAAATGTACTTCAGGACATTTATCTTCAAGATTCTTACTTTCTTGTCCTTATCATTATTATCCCACTTCAAGTGGTAACTTTTTCTCTTGTCATGGTAAAATACATATTTACCAAAATCATAGTTATGGTAGCAACCATAACTAATAAATTGAAATTTAGTCGCATGCACTTCTGGGAATGGACTAGAACTAGTATGCAATAAGTACAGAATACATCTCAAATTTTCTCTCAATATTGCTACTACAAGAGCATATTTGACAAATATGTAGAGAATATTATTTTCAACTAAGAAATAATTCTAAACATAACAGAATTGTGTACTTGCACCCATAAGTAAATTTATCATACTAAGTTTTGAAATAATCACCATCTTCTAGTGGCCAAATATTTTTGTTAAAGAACGACCATCTTCAGGAGGTCGAATCTTTTTCTTTAAGTACTTTAAAGGACAAGTGAATCCTCAAACATAATTGATTTTCTATAATAGCATCTCTAAAACTCAATGCATCAGAATATAAGTATTTATAACAAATAATTATAAAGATAAATAAGTAGAATTAAAAGGAGAAATATTACCTCAAAAATGTCAAACAATATATATTTGTATTTAGTGGTTGCTCAACAGTAGGTACTTGTATTTTGTGATAATTCAAATATTAGCCATAAGAAATTGAAATAAGTTTGTGAGTCAGAAATTTACCTCAGAAGTTACTTGAAGAAATGCAGGCAGAATTTTGGCAAAATCTCCTGTTTCACTTTTGTTCAAGGTAGAGCCTCCGTTTTCACCTTTTGCTCAAAAGTAGAGACTCGTGCTGATAACGTATTGTAAAACTAATAAAATAAATTATTATAATAAGAATTGAAATATTAGAGAAATGAGTAGAGAAATAGAGAATGATATTCTTATGATTCCAACTAATACAAAAGGTCCTTCCAAAAGGTGTCAATATACCTCTATATATAGGTACTACAAGATTAAAGGAACATCAATCGATTTAAACACCCACTATTACAAGAATATGAAAAAACTTATAAAACGGTTTCTCCACTACATGAGTAAATTTATGGATTGTAATTTCTATACATAATATAGTCATAAATCATGAATTAATCCTCTTAGAAATACAAAGGGACATCCACACTTTAAATTGTTTCATAACAAATTTTAATCATAAGAAAGAAAATCAAGACAGAAATCCGAGAGGTGTGGAAGATGCACCAATGATACAAATAGAAATCTGCTCCTCTTTATCTTAAGTTAAATAGCAAAATTTGCCAATTTGAAAAAATAGTAATAATTGTTTTATCATCAAGTAATTTAGACTAACTTTACATTCATCCCAACCATGTATTACAATTTGCTACAAGCAAGAAATAACATTTTGTCATTTTCTCAGACTTCAAAGGACAGAATTAGTAATAACTAACAATTATGAAACTTGGTAATTTGCCAACCTCCACTAAAAGAAAGATCCAACAAGTATGTTGTCTAAACAAATTTTTATAATAAGTAAGAAAAATTCTATGATATAAGTATTAGTCAACATTCAACAAGAAAAAAAATAAAACTACATAGTATGCTGGTAAGTCCTACTTACCAGAAATCATGATGGCTTTGCAAGACCAGCCAAATTGGACTAGTCACTAATCAATGGCTATTACAATAGATGGAATGATAGCAGGTCTACTAGTCTTGATCATAAAAAATGAAGAAGGTCACGGTCACGAAGATTTGCATAGTGGTAGTTGGCCATGACAAATGGAGAAGCTCCCTGCAGTGGTTTTTGGTAGAGAAGAGATGGCAAGTGAAAGGTGGTTGAGTGAAGAAGCTTGCAGTAATGGTTGAAGATGGCTAGGTTCACAATGGCCAATGGTTCAGCGGTAGTGCGA
This sequence comes from Coffea arabica, assembly GCF_036785885.1. Classification (NCBI taxonomy): domain Eukaryota; kingdom Viridiplantae; phylum Streptophyta; class Magnoliopsida; order Gentianales; family Rubiaceae; genus Coffea; species Coffea arabica. Next base: position 47,421,416 of record NC_092329.1, read on the forward strand.
ACTGTGGGCTATGGTAGAGGGATTGGAAATTTGGGATTTGGGAGAAAAATAGTACGGTAATTGATTTGGTTGAAGAAGTGAAGATCGAAGAATAAAACCTAACCCCTAAATCCTATTTCTATTTCCTTTAAATTATGAAATGACATATATGCCCATTCTTCTCAAGCCCAAACGAGCTACTCGAATAAGATATGAATCGAGCTACCTTATCGAGCCGCCTATTCTGCAAAATGAGCTAAATAGGTCTACCCATCATCTTTGCAAAATTAGGGGCAACAAATGAATGAGTTGAATCAGGTCCTAGAAGTATTTTAGCTATTTGTTGGCAGGCTAGTAGCGCACCTTCCATAACATTGGAAGTCTCTGCAATCTCTTTCCCTTCCATGGTAAAAACTTGAGCTTGAATCCTTACCTTATTGTTTGAGTTATTCTTCTTCTATTCTTCAGAGGAATCATTTATTGCCCTCATTCTTAGACAATGTTTAATATAGTGTTCCTCACTTCCACATTCAATACGTTTTTCAAATTTTAGCCAACATCTATCCTTTCTGGTGTCCTGATCTTTAACAATACATACAAACATCTTTTTGTCCAACTTAGCTACTAGAACCAGACTTTCCTAGATTAGCTTTATTCATGACTTGTGCTTGAAATGCTAAGCCTCGTAGACCTCTTCGTTGAATTTAACATTTCCCTATCTGTCATACCTTGTTGCCATTGTAGGGAGATAGGTTTAATTTGGATTTTTATTTGTTTCCTAATTTTGCTATATTCAACTTTGAATGCTAGCTCTCGATTGTTTTTGAAGAGATCTCCATAAATTTTCCAATGCAACCCTTTAAGAAATCATTTAACATGATTTTCCTTGTTGCAACTAACAATGGTGTAAATTTAGAAAGTTTCATAAACTTGGTCTCATATTGAGCTACATTTATCCTATCTTGTTTCAAGCTAAGGAATTCCTCTTCCTTCTTTTCCTTAAGATGACGAGGGTAATATTTATCATTAAATTCTCTTAGAAAATTCGTTCATCTAAGTAGAGTTTTGTTTGTTCCCACCTAAGGGAAATGGTCCTCCACCATTTCTGAGCTATGCCAAAGAGTTGATATTTGGCAACTTAATTTTACTCTTTTTTGGGTAATTTAGAACTCCAAATATTCATTCTATCTCCTCCAACTATAATTTAGTTTTCCCGTCACTAAATTTTCCATCAAATTTGGTGGGCGGAACTTAAGAAGCCTTTCCAAAATTACATCATTAGTGTGAAACCCCGTATTTTTCTGTAAATAATGTTAATAACTATTTTACTAGTTATTTACTTAGTTAATTTATCTCTATAGAGGATGATGTTAATGTCTTATCTTATCTCAACCACCAAGTGATAGTAAGAGTCATGATAAGAGAGAGTAGGAATCAACATGAACTTGTAGATATTATAGGCGACAAACTAGGAGATAAAGTAGGAAGAGATGGAAGTTAGTTTGAGTTGGCGGAGTTATTTTAGGAAGAAGTGGTGTGAACTAACTCCAACTATAACTAGTCTAATAGCAGTCAATTTTTTTCTTTTTTGCAACGTTACAAGAAGAAAGAAGGGGTCAACAAAAGAAAAAGTTGAAACCAAGGGAATGGAACCTCCTGGACCTAGGCTTGGAAAAAAAAAAAAGAGTACGAGAAAGGGGTAGAGCAACGAAGGGGGAAAACCAGTCTTCAACTTTGTGCCTTGAACAAGTAAGCCATTGTTTTCAATATATATTCAATCAAGTAACAGGTTTTGATATATCATGGTTACCCCAGGGACATGTGTGTGTTTGGTCTAGTATGAGTATTAGAACCATAACTCATGAATTTAGGTAGGAATTTCTAGTCGAACTTGATAGTGAATATGCCTAGGTGGAATTGATGCACTATGCTTCTATATACAACCTTTAAGGCAATTTAATATTATTACTAGCAGTAGTGAAGTCATCGAAATTTTATATTAATACTATTACCACCAATACCTATGGTGATTAATTGGTTAAATCTCAAGGATGAGTATTACTGTGGCCATGATCACTACTTCAGACGTATTTTATTAATTTTGGATTGATAAGTCTATAGGAAAAGTAAGGAAATAGCTTGGGAGAAAAGATAATTTAACTAAGAAACAAATAGCAAACCTTCCTTTTTACTTTGAGGTTTAATGCATAAGATTTCCTTTAGTACTTTTCCGCCGCTACCTTGCTGGACTTGTATAGGAGAATTACCCAAGAAACTTCTTGTTTGCAATGGCTGACGTATGGTGATAATTTTTGGGAAAAATAAAATAAAATAAAGTGACTAAGAGATTAATCAGGCCATGGGATTTTGAACTCAGTCCAAAACATTTTAGAGTTAACCCAACAAAATATAATAATATAGTGAAATGCCCAAAATAACTAGACCAAGTCATTTTCATAAATTGAGTTATTTAAAAAAATCCAAATTTTTAGCAATAATGCAATTTTAATTAGACAACTCGAAGTATTTATATTAAAAGTCTAATGTTATTATAAAACCCAGATTTCATTAAATGAACTCAAAGACTCTTTTAAGTGTTCAAGTGAATCATAAACCTAAAAAGTAACAACACATAAAGAATAATTTAAGTGAACACAAATATGCTGATGCCGTCCATTTTTATAATTCGACCTCCACTAATACATGCCTTTTTTTTTTTACAAAAGTGAATATGTATGTATATATATATAATAAGTTAAATGAATAAATAAATCATACTTATTTTATGGATAACCAAATTATGGCAACTTCTAAAAAAAAAAAAGAAAGATACTTTCTAACTTAGAAAACTTTCTGAAAAGAAAAACCTTCCATTTTAGGAAACTTATCAAATACTTTTTTAGGGTTATTCAAGATAGAAATAAGAACTTTAAATTAGGATGTATGAGCAGATTAAGACATACATATGTTATTCGTTATAGGTTTGAAGCAAGTTTAAGGGTGCACTAAGAATCTCTTCAAGAGAGCAGTTTGAGGTAGGTACTGCTCACCCCTCTATATTTTTGAAATGTTAAATATGAATATTTTTCCAATAAGAGCTTTATTTTGGTATATGAAGAAATGGATCATGTATGCCTATTTCAAATGTTTTGCAAGCATGAAATTACGAATACTTGAAATATTTTGCTATGCAATATTTTATGGAATGAGTGGCATATTTTCATGAAACGAAAGAAAGGTGCATGTGATGCGTGAAATGATTTTATATTACAGAAAAGCTCTACATAGTCATGGAATAGACGGTAGGAGCTATAGTCCTGTCTAATTGTCATGGTAGCCTGGTATAAAGTCTGGTCGATTGACAAGGTCATGGTAGTCTGGTACAGAGAGTACAGAGTCCGGCCGATTGACAAGGTCATGGTAGTCTAGTATAAAGTCCGGTTGATTGACCCATGTATGTAATGAGACCAATCGGTAGTCATGAAATCTATTAGTCGCCCACCTAGAAGGGGTTTAATCTATAGGCTGAGTACTCCGAAGTCGGATATTGTATGTGCTTGTTTATGAGCTATGTTATGAAATGAGATGACATGATTGATATAATTTATGATTTGCAAGTATGTTCAATGAATACAATCATGTCATATCATGTGTATTTCTAAACTATGTTCGGCGGGGGCCACCTTTAGAACCTATGAGACTAAGTGCTATGTCAGACAGAGGCCACTTATGTTTAAGCCACTCACTTTCAATGAGATATGTTTATGTAATATATGAAATGAGATGACAAATGTGTGTAATTACTGTATGCATGTGGTATGGTGTGACCGAATTTGCAAATATATATAGTATGTATATAGCTACATGATCCAACAGGGGAGTAAGTACTACGTACTGGGCATACATCGCTCAACCCTCGTCCATTTATCTTTCTTGCAGATCAAGGAAGTCAATTCGTGTATGTTTAGAAGATAAGTGAGAAAGGTATATAGATAGATGTTTAAATTCTGAGGAGTTAGAATAAAGCATTTTGTAGATATAATTTATTGAAGTGTATACGTCTCATTGGTATATGTAAGATTTAAATTTTAGTGAATTTTTGTAAGTTATGGTTATGATGCCTTGTATTTATGGGAGTAAGGTCTCATAGATACGGCATGCCATGTTGCAAATCCAGTCCAGGGACCCGATTTGGGGCGTGACAATTAGCATGGTCATTGTTTGATGGCAAATTAGGGTGCATTTGTGGGTTTGCCGTATGATTCATTTGTTGTCCCATGATTTGGCTAACTCTATCTAGAGTAGCACCAATTTTATTTACCCTTTCTCTTGACCGTTTTTGTTGATTTCTGGTTCTAACCACCCTATGTACATAAAAGAAATTTTAATAAATATGCACAGAGATTTAGTATTTATGTGACGGCCCCACCTCCCCCTAGGGCGTACCCCAGGGTTCGGCGGACCGCCTGCCTAGCTCTCGCCAGGACTCAGTCGCTCACTACAGTCCTCAACCCAATTACAATATAAATCTCAAAATTACATCAAATTCTCCAATGATTACATATTACAAATGCAACGGAAACTGATTCCAATCGTGGAACGTATACTTACATCCATATCAATTTCAAATATTTATACAAGACCAACTCGTACATAAAATAGATCCAAGCTTAAACTGTACACGATATAAGCCATCCAGTCACGTGAATAAGCACTCCAAGCTTTTCTTCGCCTTGAGCCCTGTGGGGGGGGAAATAAAACATTTTTGGGGTGAGCTAGAAGCTCAGCGAGTAACCATTAAAATCAGTAATCAATTCAGTTTCACAGTCGTTCATTTCAGTGATGTCATGATTTCAAGATCAACTGTACATTTATTGCTCTCGTGAGCCAGCGAAATCGTTGTACTGAAACACCCAACGCTCCAAACAAACATTAAACAGTAAACAGTCAGTGGGGGAGCCATTTGCTCCAGATGAACAGTACACAGATGTGGTGACGTTGGTGTTCGGCACACGAATTCCAAGCACTCATTTAAGCCAAAACATGTCATGGACCACATGCAAGCACTCATGATATGCAATCAAGTAAATAGTGCAAGAAACGGTTCATAAGAAGCTTTAACAATAGTTTGGGGTCACTCACCTCCACGGCTCAGAACCCATCCGTCATATACCATTATCTTGTTCGAATCCAAGCCCTAAACCCAAAAACAGATTTGATGTCATTTAGCGGTTTTGGCACCAAAGGCTCTACGATTGTCGGATGAAGGTGCAAGACCCACCGTTTCGAAGCAAGAACCAGGGCTACAACAATGTAGAAGGCCATTCAGTCCAAATCCTAGCATAACTAGGTCAAATATGCCAAAATACCACAACCTGAACCGTAATTGCAGGTTTGCAAATCACTCAATGTTGTAATCAGCACAACTCAGTCTATATAAGTCCAAATGCATTGATTCCAAAGGCATATGGTAGCTAAGACATCCAGCTACACTTCATTAGAAGACACCAACATCCAAATCCAAAGCAATTCCAGTCAAAATGGCCAATTACAAGTGCAGTTTTCGCATTCTGATCAACCCAGAACAGCAACAGTAAAAACGCCATATCTCACTCTACACTAATCCAAATGACCTGAAATTTTGCAGACACCTCAAACACATCAATACCTACAACTTTCATGTTTTGAGCAAAGTTCAATTCGGCCTCTAACCCTATGATCTAAAATCGGACAGAATTAGGGGTTTATGAACCCTAACTTTTCACAATTCAACCAAAACTCAAAATTGATTGCAATTATCAACAATTCACACCTACTAGTGTCATTATAGGCCATTGCCAATCATCATAAACAACCACACCATCATAATCCAATTAAACCATAAAAATCATCAATAAAATAAAAACTTCACCAAATCACTTCAAACCAAGATAAAAACCAGAAATTTTAGCACTTTAATCACTAATAAGCATAACTTAAGCTTCATTAGGTGTAAGAGGGCATTCACACACCACTCACCTAGTAACCAAGAGAGGTAGAGATGTTGGACACCTTAGCTTTTCAAACAAACTTCACTAAACTACTTACTAGCACCCAAGGGAGGAATTTTATGGAGTGGAAATAGATGGAAGCAAGTATTTTTGGGTGATTTGAGCTAGTTGGGACTTGAAAATTGAAGAAGTTTTGTCTTTCTTCTTGCTAGAGAGGGCCGGCCATCCAAAGGTAAGAAATGGTGATTTTTGGGCAATTTTTCAAGATATTTACTCAATTTGGTCAAAAGTCAAAATAGTGAATAGTAAATCTTAAAGTAAAACCAATAAGAGGGTGACACTTGTCACCTCATTAATGCAATCTTATCACTTCTTTTTCTCTCTCACATCAATCATTTCACACACTCTACTTATCTCTTAACACCCAATAAATTTTACACAGTATCCGAAACTTAACCTTATTGGCCGTATTTTTCCGAACTTTTCGTACTAGTGGGTCCCACGTCCATTATACACTCTTAATTTTCTAAAAACTCTCCAATACTAGAAAAATTATCTAAAAACTATAATTGCTCATAACATCCACCAAGAAAATATTTCTAAGCCAGAAAACGCAGAAAACATGCTATTCAAGGGGATAAAACCCTAGGAAAAATTACCAGGGGATTTACGGGTCCTCACACTCATACTTTTCGGGGCGTCACAATTTACAATGTCACATTCTATATATTAATACAAGATTCATACAGGACATCATATTTTGCATAACAAGTAAAACATACTTATACAAGTAGGTACCCAAAGTCCTAAAGTACATCATCTATTTTATTCAAATTGTTAGCACTATAAAGATGTAGATACCATATTTACATTGTTATTTCGTTAGTAAGAAAGAAGTCTACGGTTCATTAATCAGACCTAGGTTTATATCTGATTTTTCCTAAACATAAGAAAGAAGTCTATGTTTTATATCTGATTTTTTTTAAAACCTAGGTTCTGACACCACTAATTATCACATCCACCCCTAGCAAGGTTTCACTAATAGTGTACTGGTTAACTCTTGTTAAGACTCACTTGACTAACACAATAGTTTATTTGTTGAAATATAAGTTCTTTTATTAAATTTTACAATGGAAAAGTTACAACACATAGCAGCAGAACAAACCAAACAGTCTTCACTCCTAGTCTTTTTACATGAGATTCAACAAAAACTTAATCTACTGATTCCTAGTCACCCTATGGCATCTCAACATCTAAATCAGCATCTACAAAAGCTGTTAATATTGGGGTGAATTAACACAGTTCAGTGAGGCCCATATGTTTAAGTTTTAACTATATAATAGACCTGATATAAATAATACCCGATAAGCAAAGGAAAAATATATAAATAAATCACAACACAATAAAGGATACGGCATTAATTGCTGGTGATGGCCCGGTTCCACTTTATACCACCATCATGAGCTTAGCCTTTTACTCTCAATCAATAGGTCAGTTCCAAAAGTACTTTTCACTCCCAACCTAATAAATAGACAGCTTCCTGTCCAAGTACTAGGTTATGGATTAGTGTGTGCAATGACATTCAACATAGTTCTTACTTGCTTGATGGATCAAGGCACGACACTAAAATAACCAGTAGTATTAGTGCAATAAAGTACATAACTGATACAGTAAAATACATGCAATCACGATTTCATTTTTTGGCCAGACAAATTCATGAACATTTTCTAATGCAATAAAATCACAACTGACAAATGATTCAAATCACTTGTAAACTGATTCAATGATCAAGTATAATCATCATGTATTTGATATAATAATTGTACATTAATCATATATGGTCATTTTTCACTTAAACAAAATAAGAGCGTGGGTTATGGAAGTATTTAGACACATAAGAGTAGTAATCTTAAATTTCACTTGGTTTGGTTTTAACATAATTACTATATGGAGAGTAGATCTAAAACTATACACTTATAATACAACAATATTTGGGCATTATAATATGTATATGGACACAGTATATATCTACATGAATGTGAATAGGCACTCACTTAGATATTTTTATTGTTAGGTAACGTTGACCTTTTTCTAACACTATTTTCTTATTATGACCTTCTTTTCATATCTTTTAGGACACTCTATCCTTTTTATTCTGAGATTACTTTCTTACCCTCTTTGAGTATAGGTAAGTGCTCCTAGATTTCGATGTACAAATGAGAAGAGGGCTATATATATTTGTTCATGAAAAAGATGAGTCAACGCCAGAAGATGATAACACGTTTCACCTCAGTATGTCACACGTGTTGTGCTGGTTGACAAGTGTCATCACAAGATGACACGTGGCAGAGAAGAGTTGCATGACCTGACACGTGGTAGATGAAAGACAAGTGTTTGGATATGTGGTAAAATGTTTTAACTAATTGTCTTTGGGTACTTGAGGTTTGAATAAATTGTATTCAGACTTTAGATTATCAGCATTCAGGACTTATTTCCGTGTAATATCATTTAAGTAAATGGCATTTACCTAAATGATATTGCATGTAAATAAGGAAGTACCCTATTTGGATTCAATAAAAATAGTTTTAAAGGCCAAATTCTTAATGGGTAATAAGTCAGCTTTCCTCCTGAACAACAAATTTCGAGTTTTTAAACCAAGGTTTAATTTTAAGAGTCTAAGTTAGTAGGATTGTATGATTAGAAAAATTCTAAACAAAAGTAGACTTAGCATAATTTAGTCATAGAGAACAATACTGAGATTTTTTATTCTAATTTTCTAAGTATTTTAAATACCTAAAAATTTTATGGCATTTAGTCTACACAAACTAGTCACACTTGGGCACATATGTTCCCAAACCCTATCATGTATTATATAACTATAATTATGCTAGTGGGATGAACTGCATTTATTGAGTGCTTTATCATGCCAAGAAATCCTCCTTTATAAATAAGACTAGATTATCCAATTGTGGGGTCTGACACAGGATCTAAATTCCTTAAAAACTTTGTAAGATAATTAGATCAATTTTTAGATTGTATTACTGTTATGATATCATATGATTATACACTCATAGTGTGATCCTACAAATTACTTAAATTTGAATCACAATCAATGTTGTAGCTAAGTTTGAGCTTGAAACCTTCTTATTATGTTTGACAATAATATATCTATATTCAAGTTACTTGTCTATAAATTTAAAATTCTGACATTGATTGTCCTTTTTTTATATAAAAAATAGTGTGGTATTTATATAAATATATTATTAGGCATCAAAATAGAGATCAGCACTATGTGCTGTATTGGAATAAGTTCTATAACTACTAGTGACATTAATCTTTTAAATATTTTTTAATAGAAAAGATCATTTCATTTAATAAATTTGCACAAATGACAGAAAATACATCAAACAAACATGATACAAATATATATAGATCTGAAATCAATAGATATAATCAATTTAAGAAATCAGCACAAATAAATAACATTGATACTCCTACATATCTTCTATCCAGATAAATTATTGTAACTCAATGCATCTGTGCATGTTTTCTGACAGTCAGATCTGATTAAAATTGGTTCAAATCCAAAAAAAATAGATCTAACAATAATGGAGAAATTGTACATCTAAAAACTAGATCTTGGATTTACAAAATCTCAAATTTCATTAAAAAAAATAAAAATAAAAAATTCTCACAATGAAAAAACTAGGAGAGAAAATAAATTCTCACTAGAAGAATTTATGAGAAAATAAAACTCTCACTCATAGATCTTAGAAGAGAAGAATCTCCCATTAAAAAACTTTAAGACTGAATTTATTCACACAAAAAAAAAAAACTAGAAACTAGAGAGAGGGCTCCCTCCAATGGAGAAACACCAGATTTGTTCTTTCTCCTATGGAGAGAAAAGATATTTGACTAAAAGTGTTCTAGAGAGAAGGAGTGTGAGAACTCAAAAATTTTCTTATTTTATCTTATTTTATTGGCTTGTTTAATTATTTATTCACCTATTTTCTCCGAATAATTTATTTCAACCATTTTACATCCATTTACATGGAACAATGCCTCACTTATATTTTTAAAACGTCCCGTTAGCAAATTTAATTTTCTGCAGCTCGTCTAATAAGGAATAGCGAATACACATTTTTCGAAGCGATATTCAATCCGAGAGTGCAATAATCATGGAGAATTAAGAATGATCAATAGTAGGCTAAGAAAAGTTAATGGAGGGATTAGAGGTGAGTGAGTTTAAGTTAAGTTTTTACCGCGCGCGCGTCGATAGTTTCCCAAAAGTCGCGCCAGTACAAACTAATTGGAGATTTGAGAAATTAATACTTGTGAGGATTCATGTTTTATTCTTAAAATAATTATTTTTATAATTATTTACCCTAGTATTAGTTAATTGTATTGTCGTTACATGAATTACTCCTAAATTTCGCCTTATCGCGCGCGAATCGAAAGTTCGCGTATTTCGTGTCAAAACGGTTAAGTGGAGATTTAAAAAACTTATACTAGACTACTAAGAGTGAATAATTATATTGTTAAAGAAATTACATTTGAGGATTAGTACACAAGTGAAACAAACAAGAGAGAAAACGGTGGTACGACACCCGCGCGCGACACTATTCCTAGTTGACTTTTGTTAGATTTTTTGCCACAAATCCCTCAAGCTTCCAAAGGAAGCTTCACAACACAAAACCGTCTCTCTCTCTCCTCTCCATAGCTCAGCCAAAACAGCAAGGAAAAGAGGAAGAAGTGCTCCACTTCATATTGCACCATTTAGCTTCCATTTCCTTCACAAAACACCACCCAACTCACTTACTACTTGGAGATTAACTTGAGCTTGGAGGAAGGCTTCGTCTTGGGGGATTTCTTGGAGCTTTAGTGGTGGAAATTTCTGGTTCTTCAAGGGTTCAAGAGGTAAATCCATCAACTCTTCAACCTTTCCGTTTCCTTCAAGATTTACGGTTGGATTTGCAAGGGTTTGAACCCTAAGCATGAAATTAGGTAGAGGACTTGAGGAACTCACTTTATCTTCTTTTAATCTCTAAGATAGCGGCCTTGAGGAGACTTCTAGGTAGCTGCCCAGAGGATTAAATGCTTGTTTAATATTGGTTATGTGTTGTATGAGATGTATATGGTTAAAGAGTGAAGAAAAAAAAAAACCGAAGGAAGTTGGTGTATGAAACTGGCCGAATCTGTCCAGTGAATTTCGTGCATGCCTTTCAAATTTTTGTTGGTTGTTTGGCTGTGAAATTGGTAGATATATGTTGGATATTGTGTGTAGAAAGTTTCTACCAAAAATCATTTGATTTGGTTGAGTAAAACTTGAAATTTAGAAATTGGAAGAAATTTGGAAAACATGTTCAGGCTGTCTGAACAGTGTACCTTTGATCGAGCCTAACTCTTTGTACAAAAGTCGAAATTGAGTGCCGTTTGTGGAATTTGAAACTATACATTTGTAGCTTTCCAACAGTATAAAATTTACCCTCTAGTTCGAACTGAGTGAGCCGTAGTGATTCGCCAAATTGCTGTTCTGTTCTGATGGTCTGTTCGAGAGAAAAGTAGAAGCTTCATTTTGTGGCTCTATTTTCTCTCACTTGTGAAATGATTTTGAAAATGACTTGTTCTGATGAAATGTAGAGTTTTGAATCTAGTTTCCAACACCACTAACCATTCTCAATTTCAAGATGGATTGAGTGAGATATGGTTCAATTTCCAAACTGTGACAAGGCTGGAAATCTGGAAATCTTTCTCTTAGTCGAATGGTTAGGTTCGGTTTGGGATGTTTTGTTTCAAAAATTTTGGTGTCAATTACCTACCAATTACTTATTAGATGTTATAAGACCTTAGCTTCACAATTGAACTAAATTGGAACTGATTTCATGGTGCAAAATGTTTGAAAAAGAAAAAGAAAGCAAGAGGACAGATTTGCTTTAAGAATTTCCTAAATTTTGGTAGTTTTGTTAACTACCTTCCCACGTGATTTTTTACATGAAATTTGATATACAAGTAGTCCTCATAGGGAAGTTTAAGTGTATGGTGTTATTCGAAGACCATGTCGATACCCAAATGATGTTCCAAAGTTTGCTTTTCAAATCTGGAAATTTCACTGTTCCAGTGGTGAAAGTTACCGACTTTAAGCTGCTATATCTTTACTCTCAAAACTCTGAATTTAGTTCCGTTTGTCCTGTTTGAAACTTTGTTAGGAACTCATATTGTGTTACAAATTTCAAAGGTTAGTTCACTTTCTATGAATTTTGCCGAATTTTCAAAAATTGCCAAAAAACATGATTGAAACTGCCTTGCTTGTTCAGATCAGCCACTTTGAGTTAAAAATTGAATGCCTTCCATTTAGAATCTTGGAAAAATGTCTTCTAGGAACTTTAATTGATTCCAACGGTGTAAAGTTTTCCAATTTTGGACCTATTGAGTGCAAGTTCTGATTTTTTCTAAATATGACGCGTAAAACTGAAATTTTCCGACTTGATGGGAAATGAGTTTTGGGAAACTTTTCACTAATCTTTGATATTGATTGATTGTTTTAAAATCGATTTCACGAAGGAAATCAGTTTCTCTTTTGTTATTAAACCCTCACTTTTGAATCTCAATTTTCGAGATATTGAGATTTTTCGAGACATTGTTTTAATTGGAAAACGAACGTACATTCTTCCTTGTTTGGTAAGGATTTTGTAAGTATTTATGGGTAATAGTTAATTGTTATATTTCCAGGTGCTCAAGAGGATCTTGAAGAGAATCCCGGAGCCGACCATTAAAGATCTTTTGCACTTACTCCCTTATTGTGATTTGGTGAGTTTCAAGTGCATGATTTGTTGCAATTATGTGAATTGCTTATTATGGATTGAATGGTTTATAACTGTTGAGTCGAGTGTGTACGTTATCGCACTCGTTTTTTTTTAACCGATGGTACAACTGAACTGCTCATAACTGATGGTACAATTGAACTGCTCCTAACTGAATTATGTTTGGATGACTGGATGTCGTTGGAGTGAATCTCCTCGACCTATAACTGAATTGGGGGACGCCCAAATCTCAATTGGCCGACGTTGCGACTCGAGCCAACAAGGGCTTGGTCGAGAAGCTCGATGAACATGAGATAACTGTAATCTTGATCTATTAAGAGATCTCGCTTGGCCTACTCGAGTAGTAGTGTCTTTTATAGAAGTGCGGGCCCGGGGCGGTTGTAATGGTGGACAGAATTATGAAGAAAGTGGAGTTCTACGGACCTAATGCCGCTCCGGTTGACGGAGTGTCATCGCGGGGAGGTATTTGATCGAGTCTTGGCGTAGCAAGTGGAAACTAGCTCCTGAGAGCTCCTGTATGCTCATTGAATGTGTTTAATTGAAAATCGTGAATTTGCTTAAATGTCATAGCTTTATTTCTCGCTTAAATGCTATTGTTACTTGAACTATGTGTTTGCATGTTTTCTTAGCCTCACTGAGCGTTAGTTCATCCCATTAGATTTGTTTTTCTTAACAGGGGCCGAATTGGAAAGAGTTATGGAGAAGCCGACTTGAGGCACTTTTGATCAGAGTTTTGAATGTATTTGACTAGATATCTTTTGGAAGTTGTATATTTTGGGAAAGTGGATGTACTTTGAAACTTATGAGGTAAGATTGAATATTCATGTATGGAAATGACTTCTTGTCTTTATTTCGACTTTCATTATTAGTCGTTATCCTTTAAGTTTGAACTGGAATTGTACTGAGTCCTGGCAAGAGTTGGGCAGGCATCCTGCCGATACCTTTTGGTTCACCTTAGGGAGAAGTGGAGACATCACAAGGAGAATCTTTTAAGTATTGTAATGCACGTCTTTAGGAGCAAAGTCAAAAAATCAAAGGAAAAAGAGAAAAATGTCCCTCACATCTATTCTTCAACTTATTTTCCTATCCAAGAATGTGGCATCAATTGCTTTTGGCTACATGCTATTGGTGTTACCATCAGCCACAACTACTGTTTATCACAAAATTTCACTAAAATTCAACTCTTCACTCAAGTTTTTTTGCGTAGAATCTAATTTTAATATTAAATTTTCAAAAAAAATGAATAAAAAAAAAGATTGGCAGATAGAATCTAACATAACTAATATCGAAAAAAATGTTAGTGATTTTTCTATTAATTGTATGATTTTAGAAAAAAAAGAAACTAATATTGAAATGAAATTTTATTCACCAGTGTTTTTTTTAAATATTTTTTGCCCACATTCATTTATTTTTTATAAAACTAATATTAAAATCATATTTTACTGAAAAATTGAGTAGAGAGTTAAATTTTGGTGAATTATTGTGACGAAAAGTGATGGTAGCCAATGACTACACCACAAGCACAAGGGCGAAGGAACTATGACAGGTGTCATATTCTCGACTATAAAAATAAGACAAAGTAGAAAGAAGTGTGAAGGGCATTTTTCTTTTTTTTTTTTCCTGTGATCTTCTGATTTTGACCCTAAAGTTTGTAAGGCATGAGATGCGTATGATTTATTTTAGAGAAGAATATTTTTAAAAATGAACCAAGGGACTAAAAGTATACATTTTTCATTTGTGAGGGACAAAAAAATCATTATTTCATATGTGAGGGACGTAAAAAGTACACAGTCAATATGTAAGGGACAAAAAAATTATCATTTTGTATGCGAGGGACGTAAAAGGTGCAAAGTCAATATGTGGGACTATTTGTATAATTTTCTCAAATTCAAGTTTATAAGTAAACTATACAAGCTACTTGAGCTTAACTCAAACTCAGCTCTAAATGTTCGGTTGAATCCGATCCGATAAATAAATAAATCAAACTTAAACACAATTCCAAGTTCGTTAAAGGAAAAATTGCACCAATCGACCCTCACATATTAATAATATGAAATTTTTGTCCCTCAAAATCAAAATGAACAATTTTAGTCCTTAACAATGTAAAATGCTCACTTCTAGTCCCTGGTCAATTTTTTGTTTGAATTTTGACCGAATTCTATCAGATTCCATCATTTTTCCTAATAGGTTTTGTAGATTTTCCACCCTAATTTGTTGGAAAATTATTTCAACAAATTTTACAACTTGAATTTGGCATCAATCAAGTTCTCAAATCATTTCAAGCAAATCCCAAACTTCAAATCAAATTAAAATCACCATGCAAATACAAATCAAAGGATCAAATGAGAAATCCAAGACTCTAAATTTTCTACTCTATTTTTTATCATAAAATATGAATAAAGTTGCAATCAAATTACATCCAATGATTGTTAGTGGTTGTTTATATTAACCTTACGTGAAAACCATCCCCTATTAAACCCATAATCTTTATGGTGATTACTGAGAAATAAATCAACAACAAAATTGTGAAAGCATACCTAGGGGTGCAAACTAGTCGAATTGATCCCAGGCAGTGCTATGCTAGAGTTCATACTCAACTTAATATAGCACTGCTCAAGATCGAACTAGACTCCATTGAGTTCGAAATTCTATAGATCAAGCTCAATTCGAAACTAATCGAGTTCGATTAGAAAACAAGGTATTTTGGAAATTTGTAAGAACTTAGTACCTATATATGTAATTTACTATACCCTTATATATACGCGCGCACACACACACATATACACATATATATTATAAATATATTTTTTATATATAATACGTACTACTATCGATACTCGACTCGTTCAGTTAAACGAACAATTCACGTTGAACTCGAACTCGGTCAATGCCAAGTCAAGTCAATCATTTGACTGATCAGCTAGCGAGCAACTTGTGAACTGTTTGGTTCATTTGCACCCCTAAGCGTACCTAAATTCATGTTGATTGAGTGGTACTTGAATCTTTAGACTCTTGGGATAGCCTGCTAGATCAATACACATTAGTTGTTCTTTTTAGAGAGTCCTTTAGTTTCTCTGGTATCTCCCTTGATGATAAGATATCAAGAGAGAGTGATTATATAGTACTAAAAAATACGATCTTGGATTTCATACTATCTTGACATCTGGTATAATCAAAATCAGTATATCTAATGATCTTGGATTTATCTAACCAATCGACCCTCACATATTAATAATATGAAATTTTAGTCCCTCAAAATCAAAATGAACAATTTTAGTCCTTAACAATATAAAATGCTCGCTTCTAGTCCCTGGTCAATTTTTTGTTTGAATTTTGACCGAATTCTATCAGATTCCATCATTTTTCCTAATGGGTTTTGTAGATTTTCCACCCTAATTTGTTGGAAAGTTATTTCAACAAATTTTACAAGTTGAATTTGGCATCAATCAAGTTCTCAAATCATTTCAACCAAGTCCCAAACTTCAAATCAAATTAAAATCACCATGCAAACACAAATCAAAGGATCAAATGAGAAATCCAAGACTCTAAATTTTCTACTCTATTTTTTATCATAAAATATGAATAAAGTTGCAATCAAATTACATCCAATGATTGTTAATGGTTGTTTATATTAACCTAAAGTGAAAGTCATCACCTATTAAACCTATAATATTTATGGTGATTACTGAGAAATAAATCAACAACAAAATTGTGAAAAGCATGCCTAGGGGTGCAAACTAGTTGAATCGATCCCAAACAGTGCTATGCTAGAGTTCATGCTCGACCTGCTATAGCATTGTTCAAGATCGAACTCGACTCCATTGCTTTGAAATTCTATAAATCAAGCTCGATTTGAACCTAATCGAGCTCGATTAGAAAACGAGGTATTTTGAAAATTTGCAAGAACTTAGTACCTATATATGTAATTTACTATACCCTTATAAACACACACATACATATATATACACATATATATATTATAAATATATTTTTTTATATATATAATACGTACTGCTCGACAATGCTCGTGAGCTATCGAGATTAACTAAAAGTGATCGATACTCAACTCGTTTAGCTAAACGAACATCTCAAGTTCAACTCGAATTCGGTCAATGCCAAGTCAAGTCGATCGTTTGACTGATCAACACACATTAGTTGTTCTTTTGAGAGAGTCCTTTAGTTTCTCTGGTATCACCCTTGATGATGAGATATCAAGAGAGAGTAATTATGTAGTACTACAATTACGGATTCAACAATCTGTCATTTGAACTATATATATAATTTTATAATTATACTTTACAATTAACCATGTGAACTCAACTTTACTGTCATTATGAAAATATATCTACAACCAATTCAATTCGTTAATGACCCCAACATAGGATCAAAGTGACTTTTAATACTATTTCGTAGCTCGACCTATCAATGGTCGCATATGTTGATACAATTGAATAACATGAATTATAATGTGGATGCATAGTAAGAAAATTTCATACAATATGATCTTAACATGCCTCTATTTAACTAGTCCACTTGAAACCTTTTGTGGGATCAAATCATACTAAAATCGGAGTGCAAATAAATTTAAACTTTATTTATGCATAAGATATCCTTAAAATATTAACAACCAAAAAAAAATCAATGTTATAAGAACATTTAGGATAACAAACTTTCACTAAAATTAAACATCACTTAATAACTTGATACCCATATAAACAATATGCTTATAGAATACTTTGAGTGGCAATCTCTCAGGAAGCAGATTTGTAACCATAAATTTGTTTTAATATTATATATAGACAGCTATTTGCTTTGTACTTTTTCTTTAATAGCCAAGAACTTGATATCGATATGTTTTGATTTTGTCGAGATCCTGTTATTTTCATAATATTAAATTGTTGACTTATAGTCATAAAATAATTTGATTGATCTTTCGATACTATCCACTAGACGTAATTTTGTTACAAAATTTTGTAATTCAATTCCATAATTGGATGTCTCATAACAAGTTATGAATTCTATAGTCATTGTAAAAGAGGTTATAAGAAACTGTTTAATACTCTTATAAGATATGGCACCCCTAGCCAATAAGTAGATTTAGTCTAATCTTGATTTCATGCTATCTTGATATCCAACACAATCAAAATCAGTATACCTAATGATCTTGGATTTTTCCAACCTTTGATACGTAAGCATGTAATCTTTTAGTTGTGTAAATATTGCAAGACCCATTTAGTTGCTTTGCAATGATCTAATGCTAGATTACTTAAATATCTATTCAATATCCTAGTAACGTAAGTAATATCCGAACACGTATAAATTTAAATATACATTAGATTCCTTACTACTGATGCATAAGAAATCTTTTACATTTTCTTTTTCTTAAAAGTATTCATGAAACATTAATTGAGACTAAACTCGTTTCTTTTAGTCACAACGGTGTCATTTGATTTACAATTTTGAATGTCATATTTTTAAAAAACTTTTTTGATATAACTTTTTTGTGATAATCCAATAATACTCCAAAAGTAATCCCGATGTATTTATATGTCTAGTACAAAAGATGTGTCACCAAAATCTTTCATATCAAAATTTTTAACTAGAAATTTCTTAATCTTATGCAATAAGTCTATATCATTACTGACAACTAAAATATCATCAACATGTAACACAAGAAAAATATACTTGTTCCAACAAAACTTATAGTATATATAATCATCAACTAAATTTATCTCAAAATCAAATGAGAGGATCACTTGATTAAACTTGAAATACTATTATCGAGATGCTTGTTTGATTCCATAGATGAATCTTTTAAATTTGTAAGCCATATTTTTTGAATTTTTTGATACAAAGTTTTCTAGTTGCACCATATAGATCGTCTTATCAATATTATCATTGTAAAATGTTGTCTTTATATCCATTTGGTGTAACTCAAAATTGAAATGTGTTACTAATGTCATTATGATCCTAAAAGAGTTCTTCTAAGAAACCAAAGAGAAAGTTTCTTTGTAGTCAATGCCTTTGTTCTATGTAAAGTCCTTAATGACAAGGTGAGTTTTGTACCTTTTTAGATAATCTCTCGAATTCCTTTTGATTTTAAATATTTCTTTACAACCAATGAGTTTCGCTCCTTCTATCAATGGAATAAAATCTCATACATCATTATTTTTCATGGATTTAATCTCTTCATTCATATATCGATTCACTTTTGAGAATTTAAACTTTCGAAAGCATGACGAAAGTTGATTGGATCAGTTTCCATCATTCTAGTGTTATCCTAATATTCTTGAAGAAATACGATATAATCATCTAGCACTGTACTTCTTCTTTCTCAATAGATATTTTTAGTGACACTAATTCTTGAGGTAGTATAATTCGTTCTTCCATAATAGTTTCTTAAATGAGAGATTTTTCGACATTGTCTTGATTTGTTATATTATGAACAAGGTTAAGAATAACATCATGATCAAGATTAATGATGCCTATGAGAATATTAATATATTTTTTTTCAATGACAAGATCCTTAAATGTATTTCCTCCTCCAAACTCGATATCCTCAAAAAATCGAGCATTTCAGTCTCAAAAATTGATTTAGTAATGGCATCATAAAATTTATAATTCTTGGATCTTTTAGAGTATCTAATAAAAAAATTAACTAACTATTTTGAATTCAGTTTCTTTTCATTTGACCTATTGGACCTTGCCTTAATTGGACGTTTTCAAATCTGTAAAAGTTTCAAACTATGTTTCTTCCCATTCCAAAACTCATAAGAAATTTTAGTAGTTCTCTTTGTTATAATTCTGTTAAGAATATATGTTGTAGTCTTTAGTGTTTCTCTCCAAAATGTGTGATAATTCGAGAAAATCTTGAATAGACGTAGCCATTATTACCTTTATTTCGGCATTTGAAATATTATAGATAATAACTAATTGGTCAAATTCAATTATTCTATAAATTGAGAATTTAGAAATATCCTAGAATGGTATAAAAGAAATTAAAATTATTAGGAGTCAAATAAACATATAATATGCATAATGTAATTTGTGTCATTATAGTTGAATCAGTTGCACGTTAGTAAAATTTCTTTAAAATCAAAAGTATGAAAATCTATGTATGTCACATGGGGAAATTTTTCAAGGGAAGAATGTGAGAACTCGGAAATTTATTTCATTACACTTAATCTGTTATTAGAAATATTATATGTAACAAATGAATGGTTAAATTAAATCCATAATTGAATTCCTATAAAATTTAAAATTAAGGTTGAATTTCAGATTTAGTAAAACAGATGAAATAATGTTAAAGACTAAACTAACCTAGAGTTGAGAGGGATTTACCATGCAACCAGCTAACTATCCGAATATTAGAAGCAAGAGTTGAGTGGAGGAACTTGGAAATTATCGTCCACCGAATGAAGAGGATTTGAGTGATCAACCGAGAGAGTGAGCGAGAGAGCTCCGCATTTTCCTAGGCAACTAACTGCTAAATTCCAAGCGGTGGCTGAGGAAACAAATAGAAGGTTGCTTGCAAAGTCCAAGCGGTGACCGATCGAAAACAAGGAGAAGCTATCTGCCAATGTCTTTGGGCGGTGGCCGAGAGGAAAACAAAAACTTCAAATCCTTTACTTTCCAACCCAACACCGAGAGTAAAACTGAGAGAGTGGGAGAGAAAGGTTAGCTAGCTACATCACCAACTAACCAAAAACAAGGAGGAGTACAACGAGGAAAGCAGGAGAAGCTCGAGCTAGGACCTTGAGGAACCGAATCAGGGAGAGCTAGAGCAGTCGGCAATTTCAGATTCTAAGCAGGAGGATTTTGTATACCTCCTGCTTATTTAGTGTAATTGAATGTTTAAGCTGTGTATAAACTTTAGCTAGGAAAAAAATGAGTTCTTGGTTGGAAAAAGAAACTTTGTGCAGAACCGAATGGCAGCTGGAAAGAAAATTGCAGAAATGGGGAATGGAAACTAGAAATCGTAGCTTGTTATCAATGTTTCTTTGGAGAATAATGATAGGAAATTCATGTTATGCATTACCTTAAGTTTTATAAGAAGTTTAATCAGCTAAACATGGGCTTTATACGTTGGGTTAGCAACGAAATGAGTTCTGGTTCAAGGAAAACATTATACATCAGATATAGTAATTAAGAGCAGAAATGAGCTATGGTTCTGTTTAGCTCTTGAAATTAGGCTTACGTTTTGTTTAGTCTTGAGTTATACCTTACATGCTAGCTGTAACCTGAGATTGAAGGGAATCCTAAGGAACTTACAAATGATATCTTGTTGATATACGCGTGCGAAAGCAGGCAAATCTGATGCATGCATGGCTGCACCAGATTTGCAGCTAGCTGCAGAAGCGAAACCGAACTCAGTTTAGCTTAGGATAACGTCGTTTAGCTGCACCAGATTTGCATGCATGAGCGACCTCGTTTAGCTTAGGATAACCTGCAACAAACAAGGTTAAAGCAAGTGGAAAACTGAAGTGAACAATGGACGACTCTTGACTGCACAAAAAGACCTCATTGCTCCTGACCTGTTTTCATGTGGTTCTGGTTGTCCACTTTAGACCCTGAAAACGTGACAACTAGGTATCGATATCTTCATAAGAAATGTAGGTCTATATCTTAGCTTCTAAACGCTATAAAATTTAACTCAATCCGATAAGTGTAGCTCTAGTTATGATCGAAATACCAGAGGATGGCAAAGCTGCCTTTCTCGTTGCCTTTCATTTTGTTTCCGAATGCACTTGCTAAGATGCTAGCCGTGAGGAACTAGTTTTAACCAGCATTTCTTCTAATTTCCAACCTGTAAGGTTTCATAAATGATAGCTACGATTGTTCTGAGAATTAACGACTATACCTAGTTCCATGAGTAGAGTTAAACTAAGACGATTGAGTGAAAAACTCACGATAGTTATATACGTAAAGTGGCCTCTAATTACTTAATATTGTCTTCACAACCATTTTAAAGACTATAAAATTTGAGAGGCTAGTGTAGTGAAATAAAATTTAAAAGTGCACACAACTTAGACCTTGGCTTGTTAAAAGGAGAACCAATAGAGTGTTTCTAAGCTTATATCTTAGGATTTTGAGTGGAAAATATGTTACAGTTAATGTAAATACCTATAAGATTATAACCATAGAACAGGTGTATAATTCTTGGTTTAAATGATAAAATTAATAATTTTCAAAATAAAATGTAGGATAAACAGCAAATAGAGAATATATTTGTATTTCAAGGTCAAACTTGATTTTAATAGTTTAAATAATAATATAAGAATGATAAATGATCATCTACAGATTATATATTCACCTTGAAATTATTAACTTGTCCCAGGAAATAGCCGTGAGCCGGGAAACAAACCCAAGGCTCGAGAATAAAGTATTTGGATAATTGGTGAGTGTTTCCGAATTTATGTGTTTAACTGTTTATGTGCACTTAAGTGAAATTATGTGACAAATGTGTGTATTATGAAATAGGTTCATCTCTGATCTTATAGGATATCTATTTGTGGAACTAGTAAAAATGTTGATAGATTTGGCTTGAAATGTTGAAAGAAAGCTGCTGAAATTTTTCAGCATGGCTGAGAGAAGGAAACAGAATTTTATCCAACTTTCCCTTTTGAATCTTTGGCTGTAAATTTCATATTGTTGCACAAGATACACCGTAGTTTGATAACCAACTCTTGCATGTGGAATTAAATGAAGGAAGCCGATGCAATCTGTTGAGAGAGAGAGAGAGATAGCCGAGAGGAAGAGAATAAACGTAGGATCAGTTTTTCTTTCAAATTTCAATTCTGTGAACTTTCATATATAATATTTGATGATACTCTGTAGTTTAATCATTGTATTGGTTTAATAAGTTGGAGTTAACTAGATGAAATTAGGGAGGAAACTATGAATTGTGATAACTTAGAGGGAAAGTTTCGGACCATTTGTAGGTCATTTAGAAGTTAGTATATGTGTGCAATTGGTTAGGAAGCTTGCACGAGAACCATAGAAACGGACCATGCATTTGCGGTGCGCGAAACCGTTCAATCGGGAAAACCAGGCAGCCCAGAATCTGAATTTTGGCTCTATTTTTCTCTATGTTACGTATTGATTCAGGGTTTGCCCAAAACATGAAAGTTGTAACCTCTGAAGTCTTTGTTGTGCCTGCAAAATTTCAGCCCAATCCGATCAGTGTAGCCTGAGTTATGATCAAAACACTGATAGCTATGCAAAATGTTGGATTTTGTGACGATTGTGGTTTTGCTTCTGACCGTGCTCAGTTCACCTTGATAACGTGTGAACTGGGTGTTTAGGTCTTCATAAGACTTGTAGATCTTTGTTTCATCCGTCAAAACGGTATAAAATGCGTCCAAATCCGAGATCTGTAGCTCCAGTGACGCTCAAAACAATGTAAAGTGCCAGAACTGCCGTTTAATCAGTCAGTTCTGTGCACGAATTTTGGACCCATTTTTTCCCATGCTCTGTATTGATTCAGCTTTTGGTCCAAACACAAAAGTTATATCCTTATAAATGAGCTTTTCAACACCTCGGGAATTTCTTGATTCTGATTTCTGAGTCATGAGTTGTGGTCGTTCAAACAGGGCCTGTTTGGTACCCTGAATTGAAACGGCTGAGACTGTCTTGTGCATTTTTGCCCTAGTTTCGTTGAGATCTGGTTTGAGGTGTCTTCATGAAAGTTGTATCCCTTCTTCTTAGCTTCGCAATGGTACTTCATAGACCTTAATCCGACATTCCTAGCCCAACTTATGATCAAAACAGTTTGGAACAGCAACTATGCCCGTTTCCGTTTCCGTAAGCCGTTTCCGCGCATGCATGTGCCAATTTTGCCATTTTGCTTGATTTATGCATTCTAGTAGCCGTTTGTGGAATAATGTGATACAATCTTCTATTTTCAGACGGTGGTGAGTTAGACGGAGCTAGTGGGGCCTACTAGCTATTACACGTGACTTGATCTCCGCTCTTTTGCTATACTTGCTTTTTGTGTAAGTATTCAGACCGTTTTTGTGTATAAGTTGCTTATGTGCTTTGATGTGAATGAGAGGGTACTTAGACGAGGGTGTACTTAATCACACTCGACTTAAACCCTAATTTGCACCTGTGTTTATCGATGACATGTATATATATGAATTATTTTGATATTGAACCCCTTGAGCTTGTAGTTCGAGGTGACGTTTGTGGGGCCTGATCTCAAGCCCTAGACGGACTATTCGAATCGGCCGGGGCTTGGTCGAAACCAGTCCAACCTAGTCTTGAGGTCATCAAGTTTGTGAACCAAGTTTGTGAATCAAGTTTGTGAACCGAGCTTGTGAATCAAGCTCAATTTCGTTTGCTCGAGCCATTTTGTGAGGTGACTGGCCAGTGAGGGTGATAAGGTGTTAGGTGGGAGTACAAGTGGAGTTCTACGGATCATTATTTGTGGTCGACGGAGTGTCGATAGGAGATCACACGTGGCACATGATTTGGCTTTGGAACCAACATGTATCCTTAACTTGTGTTGTTACTTTTGTACTTGCGATTTGATATCGTTGTGACGAAATTGTTTGTCTTAATGTGAAATTTATGTTTTTACCCCTGTTTACTTACTAAGCATATAGCTTACCCCTTTTAGTTTTGTTTTCCTTACAGGAGTCAGAGATTGAAGAGTGATAGGATTGAACTAGAAAGTTATTTTGGGAAGATTCATTATTCTATGTATATAGTGTAGGCATGGTCTCTTTTGAATTTTGAGACGGTTGAATTTTTGTTTGAGTTGGTGTGATATTAGAAATGGATATTTAGAATAGATATGTTGTTTTCTTTTATTGGGAAAATTTAGGTTTTAAACTGATTGGAGATGTACTTAAGAGCAGATGTTCAGTTGTCCAATGGTAATGTTATCTCTGAAGTTAATGTGAGTGAGTAAGTCCTGGCGAGAGTCAGACAGGCGATCCGCTAACTTCTAGGGTATGCCCTAAGAGAAAGTGGGGTCGTCACAAAATGACTCTGAAAAAGTAGAATAATAAATCATATTTCTTTTCATGTCCTTAAGCGTCCTATTTCATTTTTCAATAACACCATTCATAGTGGGTGAATTAGACATAGTATATGATGAAACGATACCGTATTCCTCTAACTATTTAGCATATGATTTTGGATGTTATTTACCTAAACTGTTATATCTATTATAGTACTTACAATCATGATCAGATATGACGTTTTTTATTCTTTTGTTGAGTTGGTTCTCAATTTTAGTTTTAAAAATTTTAAACACGTCTAATGATTATGACATTTCAGAAATGAAATATATGTAACCATTTTTGAAAAATCGTCTATAAATATTATGAAATATTATTGACCATTTCAAACAGATGTACAAAATTAAATGACCCACAAATGTCTCTATGTATAAGTTCTAAGATGTCCAAATTTTTGTTGATTTCAAATCTTCTTTTATTGGTTTGTTTCCACTTTATATAGTTAACACAATCGTCAAATTTTATAAAATTCAAGGGATCAACAATTTCATTTGACACAAGTCTTTTATTTCTCAATCTGGAGATATGATCCAATCTCTTATTGATTAATTTTCTCTTTGCTCTTCTAGTACTCAAATGCAGAGATTCATTAAATGAAATAATTGTATTAATTAAATATAGATTATCATAATATAATAAAGAATCAGAATCAATCAATTTTAAATCATGAAACAATTTAAACTTTCAAATTTCAAATAAACAAAAATAATTGAATTTGTCCAAAATGGAAAAAATTAAATTTTATTGAAAAGACAGTACAATAAATGTTTCATTAAAATTCAAATAAAATTTAATTTTTAACAATAATTTAAAAACTACTATTGTCTCAAATTGAACTATCTTGCCATTGCCCACATAGATATATCTTTCACTATTATTAGGTTTTCAGTAATTTAGGCAATCATGCATAAATACACCATTGTGAGTGGTTGTAGCAGAATCTATCCACCATATGTGTTTAGATACTGAAGTTAAATTAATTTTTAAATAAACTAAATTAAAAAACATACCTTTTTTACCACGTCAAACATGCTAGTTGGTGTAATGCTTATTTTTATACCCTTCGGTTCCATAAAAGAAATAACCATTCTTTTTCGATTCAACTGGTCTCTTTTGTTGTTTGTTTTGAGGTGCCAAACCTACAGTTTTCTTATCCTTCTTTCTCTTATGTTATTTGCTTTTATTATTAGTAATTGAGACCAGATAAACTCTCTCTGTCTGATCTTACTTCAACCTTTCCTCTTCCTCTATATAGTGTGAAATGAGTTTATTCAGAAATCAAGTCTCTTTATAACAGTTGTAACTCATTTTAAATTGATTAAACCGTGCAGGAAGAGTTATCAAAATCAGATGCACTAGTAACTTCTTGGAGAGTACTAAGGTAAGCACATTCAACTTAGAAACAAGATGAGACATCTCTATGATATACTCATTGATATTACCTTTATCACTATATCTCATTAAAATTAGATGTATTAAGAACGTAATTATTTCAATTTTTTTTTAATTTTTAACAAACCTTTTTTTAATGTCTTGAAGGAACGCCTTAGTTGTAAATGTCGTTTTTAACATTGTTCCTCTGAATACTTTGAGAATGACCCATTTCAAAATACTAATATTCCATTAATATTTCATTTTTGGACAAAAATATTAACTTCTAAGTGATATCTTGGTGCTGTAATAAATACTGACAATAAGAACATGTAAAAAAAAAAATTTTCCTCTGGGTCGATTTATAATTTACATGTAAAATCTGAATAATCACTAGATATTTATTACCACAAGTGCACATGTAAGTTTGTTAAATATTGATTTTTTTTTTGGTTGATCAATATTTACAAAATTACAAGTACCAAAATAGTTATATTTTAAAATAAATTAATTTTTACAATAGAGATCACTTTGATAGTATATTATTTTAATTAATTTATTTCGATATATATAATCATACCGATATTTAAATTTAAAATTACACAATTTTAGATCAAAATCAACCTTAGTCAAACTAATCAAATCAGTCAATTCTGGTCAAACCAATCAATTGGATCAAAGATCCATGTTCATAAGTTGACCCAAAATTTATCACTTAAATCCAGAATCTTCTTGAAATCCATAAATGCCTTATTAAACTATATATTTAGTGGGTTAAACTTTTGGAATTTGTAAAGCTTAAATATCTTGTTTAACTTTATTACAGTTGACTAAAACTAGAGAAATCCTAATTACCTTAACGTAAATATAGGCATAATGACTCTTAAACAAGAAAAATTTAAGTATTAACCAAATTAATATTCTTGATCTCATAATTCTAAAGGTATACCCACAGTTTTAATAATCAACAAAGAAAGCCATGTCCATAAAACTTCCAAAAAAAAAATAAAACTAGCATATCTACAGATAGTCTAAAAACATGAGAACCATGAACATGAAAGTTAACTTTTTGTCTCAATACATGAGACAGTAAAACCGTGAACATATTGACTTTATTTCTCATATATTTTATCCACAGTTCAGAAAAGCACTGGATCAAACGAATCCAATACAAACGAATACTAGTTATGCAGGGGCGCAACTTGTTTGGTAGTAGTCTTCTGGCCACTAAAACAATAAAATCAAAATTAAAGGCATAAAACACAAGAAACCTAAAATAAAAGTAATAAAAATGAATTGGGTTACCTCCCAATAAACGCCTTTTTTTACGTTTTTGGTTAGACATTGGCATATTTATTCAAGGAAGATAAAATCTTGTAATTCATTTCAGTATTTCATCCTCTATGTAATCTTGATAATTTTCGTAAGCAAAGTGATCATTAAGTACAAAAGTTACTTTTTTTCATTGATTAGTAGATACTGCTAAACAAGTAAACAATGACATTAATTCTTCATTCACTTCTCCATCTCGAGCAATTACCAATTCAAGATATTGGCCATCACAACTCCTAACTTATTTTTGTCATAAAATTTAAAAACTTTTGCTTATAACAAGGTCAATTTCACTAACAGAAATTATAGAATAAGAATTAGGAGAACATTGGCTAGAAAATGGAGGGGCATCACCACATTTGAAAATTGTTCATTGAATTCATTTATTAAAGTGATTTGAGGTTAGGGTCTCATTTCTTTCTTTTCAATTGTATCTTTGGATCCTTCTCCTTGAGACTCTTTTAGTTCCTTGTCACTTGTCGTGATAATTGCACTTTCATCTTTCTTAAGATTGATAATGATTTGTGATGACAATTTTGCACAAAATAGAGAAGCCAATTGCTTCACTGTAGATATCAATAGATAAATTTGATCCTCCAGATTTCTAATTCTCATTTCTGTCTCCTGTTGAAATTGAAATGTTTTAGTAACTAGTAATTCAGCAGTTTTTTCAAGAGACATCTGGTTGGATGATAGTTGATATTTATGTTGAAAATCTATTGGCCTTGCTGCATAATTAAAGTTGGAGTTGTTTCACCATCCTTAATCATACATGTTTGCATAAGAGTCACACCATATTGGAAACAAGGTTAAAAAATCTCAAAATATATTGATTGAGGCACTCAGGTCATCTTAAAATGCGGGGTACATGTCGGTTGAATGACTTGAGACATAACAAATTCTATAGATTGCAATAGCCAATTTTTCTACAAGAGAGACTAGTGTATATAAATGTTGATCATTAAAAGAGACACAAGTCTCATTAATCCTATTAGTAATAAAATCCAGTCTATCACCAAAACATTGAATATTAATAGCTATAAACTAATAAAAAATAAAATAAAATAAAAATAAAAATTCAAAGAAAATAAATAAAAAAGGCACTAGTCCGTGACAATGGCGTCAAAATTTGATGGGTATCAAACCATCAAAATTTAAATTTCTATTCTATAAATTTAAATTCAAGTATAGCGATAAGTAGGGTCATCTTCTCAGGGATTGAATGATTTATTTTCTTCTAAAGCAAAAATTAAATAGGGATTTTGGAAAATTAAAATAAAAAACCAATTTAAGTAAAAGCAATCAAATGAAATAAAATTTAAATTAATTCAATAATAAGCAAGCTCTAACCAAGGAAAAAACTTCGAAAATGGTTCATACAACTGCTCATTGATGCAATAACTATTTTATTTATTAATTAATAAATAGGTTATAATTGTCAAACAAGCGATAACAAGTTGCGCCCCCGCGTAACTGGTTGATGAGTTCTAAAGATATATGCAAAAATTTTAAAAGACTACTGGTCGATATGTCTACGTCTATGAGTCATGTTAAAATTGGCGAGTTGAAAATTTTTTATCTGAAAACTCCATATATTTTAGGTGTATCTGCATCTAAAATGATTGAAAAATTGGAAACTACTTTCATCATATTGAATTCACCCCACCTTTTGTTTCACATCCTTAGCAGTGCGATACCCTTTTCCATGTTCAGGAAAGTTTCATTGTCCTATTTTTTTTCTTTTGTTCTTTATTCTTATATTGAGGATAATGTAAGGATTAAATGTGGGGGGTAGTATATTAGAAAAATGCAAGTGTAGACATTTTTATTAAATTTTTTTGTTTATTTTTTCAAATTTTATCCAATTTTTGCCATTTCTTGTGCATTTTTGTGGTTATCCTTGATAAACAATGGTTAGATTCTCAAATCTGGCTATTGTTAAGATTTTATGTGCTAATGTGTTAAATATGATGTGGTAAGATCTAAGGGTATATTTTTTATGAATATTTGAGATTTCGTAACTTTTACAATTTTTGATTAATTTTTAGATATTGTAAATATTTTTCTAACATTTTTTATATAAATTGGTTCAACTATTAATCTTACTCCTCCATTTTTAAAAAATGAAGCGGGCTTGTGTGGTCTTTACTTTTTTTTTGTGCTTATTTATGAAAAGCATTTGGCTATATATGCTAGTCATCGCTACTTAATAATCGAGAGTTTTCACCATAAGTGTCGACTTTCTTATCAAAAAATGGTGATAACTATGAGTATGTGATTCTTAAACGATAAGAGTTGAGTAATCAAATTTCTTGATTTAGTAGATGCCGGAATTCGCATCAAAAGACTTATTTTTTCCTAAAAAAGCAAACTCAACTTTGAGGAACATTTAAGAAAAGAAAATTATTGTGCTAATAGTGAAAAATGAAAAAGTGCATATGAATGTGGAAGTATGTGAATAATTGTGCTAGCCTGTAGATTCGAGAGTTTTAATATCGAGATTTTGTTTAATAGTCAAACCATTTTACTGACGAATGCTTCTTGAATATCTTATATTCTTAAATTAAGTAGCCAAAAATTAGAAGAGTTCTTGATATTGAAAACTAATCGGAGAGACATCTCTTGGAGATTAGCAATTAATGCTTGACATTTGTTTTAATTATACTGCCTATAGATGATTTGAATAATAATCATTGTTTGAATTCAATTAATTAGTAGTACTTGATTAGCTACTCTGGTGCTTAAGGACAAGCACGACTTAGGTGTGGGGAGAATTGATACGGTGCATGTTGGTTAGTGAAATTGCTAATATTTTCTTGTGATTTTGATCAAATATTGCATTATTGTATTAATTCTACTCATATTTGACAATTAATATTGATTGTAGGAATACGTCAAGAAAAAGAGTAAAAAGTGATTTAATAAAGATATTTTCAATAGATGACTCTTAGCAAGTTCCATGTGGGCCCAGCCAAATCCTGCTGTCAAGTCCGGATGACTTGGAATTTGACTGAAGATTTGAAAGTTATCTTTATTAGTTATAGTATTCAATTAGTAAACATAGGATATTGTCTTTAGTAGTTTCTTTTTCCAAGTAGAAAAGATGCCATGTTTCTTTATTTTTTTTAATAGCTACAATCTAGGAGAAAAAAATAGGAAGTAGGGCCAGCTGACTATATAGATATGAAAAATACAATCACTAATTCATTATTGTGCTTGTGCTTTTTTTTTTTTTTTAGAAAAAAGTGTTACTGTATTAAGTGTAATTAGGAATTTAGTATAAATGTATTCGTAAATTTAGTATAACTAATTAATAATTTCTATTAGTAGAGATATATAATTATTAACATAATTGATAATATCAATTATATTACATATATTAGTATACATTATACAATACATATAACTAATAATATCATTATCATACGTTTGTGACTAATTAAATTAAATATTATAGATATAATTGTATACATATATATTTATATATTTATTTTTTCTAGTGAGTGGCAAGGTGGGGGATGCGGCGAGGGTATACTCCTCTGCCCCTCCCCCCCCCGGTTCCTAAACCAGGAAAAAAAATTGACCCTGCCCCACCCTATTAGCCCCCCGCGAGGCTGGTGTCTGCGGCCACCCATCCCTATTGCCATCCCTAGTGATTACTACTTCTGAAAGAGAAGAACTTTGGTTCGTGATTGATTAGTCTCGGGTATCAAGCAAGAAACAATGAGGTCTCCTCTTCGCTTTTTCTTTTATTTTCTTATTGTCAAACGGTTATGCGACTTTCGTCAATAAAATTGCTTGGGTTATTCTTAATGGAGAGCAACTAATTTCTCATTCTAGTCAAGGGGTAACAAAGGATTTGGTTCAACTACAATTGTGAGATCTAATTATTTTTATCTGTTACTTTTATTTGTTAGTATTCGTATGTTTTTTTTATTTAATTTCTCGTGATTGTTTTATTGTTTGAATATTAAGGATCCGATATTTAATTCAACCTAACAATCTAATGTCAATTAAGACATTTAAATCCATAATTGTTTAATTATCTTAAATTGGTAGTAACTACCATGATTAGTTTCATGTTAGGGAAATATATGATCTAATTTAAATAAACTCTAGTAGCATGTTTATTGATTAGAACAGGGATTTTCTAGTTTATTAATTAGAACATGGCTTCTCTAAATTGTTGGTAGCGTGTATCTAGAGTTATTTCTTGGTTAAGAAAGTAATTAACAGCGTACCTTAACCATCAACACGGTAAGAAAAAATTGATTGTCGTCGCTTGTTTGGCAATTATAACTGATTTATTACTGAATCAATGAAATAATTATTGTATCAATGAGCACTTGTATAAACTACTTCCAATGTTTTCTCCTTGATTAGAACTTACTTATTATTGAATTAATTTATCTTCACTTTCTGCAAGTGATATGGAAAAACATTGACACAGTTATCCAGGTAGGAAGACTTGTGTTGTCCTGTCCCTCCTAGTCTTGCTATTCTTATTTGCGTCAAACACTTTACTACTTTGGCTGGGTTTGCTTAGAGTTTGACATGATTAAAATGGGATAATTTCTCTCAATGTGTCAAAAGGTTTGACATTCAGAAGTAACTTGAGAATTTCATTAATGCTTAAGAGGCATGAGAACGTCATCACTCTTGGCTTTGTACAACTTGGGTCGGGGAAAGATGGTGGGCAAGGGCGGGAGGAGGAGGAGGGAGGTGGCTAGCAGGGAATGGGAGGATTGCGGGGTAGGGGGGCGAAGGATGTTGAGTGGGGAGGGAGAAGAAATCTTCAAAATTTTTAAAAACACCCCAAAAGAATTTTAAAATTTTACAATGCTACATTAAAGTTTTTGAAATACCAATGCTACCATACAGTTTTTGAGAAATACCTAATCCATATAGACCCTTAATTTTGCAGGATTCAGTTCCAGTGGAAGCTGCCAATCCAATGAACTCACTTGTGTCCGTTGCCGCCATGTCATCCACTAAACGCCGAATCCAAATCTTCAGCAGTGAAATTCCATTCCTTCTTACTGATATTCCTAGTAATTCAGGTGATGTTTACGTATATCTGACATATACATTAGCGCAGGTTATTGAATTGCTATTTATCATATATATTTTGCAAATGCGTTTTCCTAGCGCATGTCTGACTTGGACCATCGGAACACTTGTTATTTGGATGGTGAATTGCAATATCTTTCTGATAATTTGCATTCGGTTCTGTTAAAAACATTCGCAATAGTTTATTTTATTAATTTCAGTATTATGAAATCCCTAGAATATCTGTGGATGCTTTTATTTGTTTGGATACTTTGGTATAGAAGTGGGACATTGCAGCAGATAGCATAACAGGGGAAAGAAAATTCTTTGGATAAAGATTATTTGAAATTTTTTTGTGTCATTAATTGTAGCAATATTTTTGATATTACGATGTATGTGAGAGGGGTATCTAGAAAGGTAGAATGTGGTTGCAGAATGCATTTAGGAATAATAGAAAAGTATCTCTTTTCAAATAACGTAACTTTCAGTACTCGCCTTTGATTTCTGAGTATCATATTCTGCAGACATGATTGCTAGTTGGCTGCTAACGTTGTTCTTCCTCCATTTAGAAAATAGAAGCTTTCTTACGTCTGTTTAGACCTTGATCTTCTATTGGCGATCTTCTCTTGACACAACCAGTCCATAGTTATGAGATGTAATCAGGGTACTCTATCAATTGTCGCGGTTTATTTTGGTATTTTGCCCTACTATTTTTTGTTTATGGGGCTTTGTTAAGTCAAAGAAACTGATAATGCGTGATAATTGATGTAATCAGTAAGGCAAATCAATGGCACATTTGGAGAATTCAGAATTTATGGTTTAGAAATTTGATTAGCTATTGATAAGTTTCTTTGGCTTTAGGGATCTTGAAAGAAGGGGATGGATGTGAAGAATGCTTCAGAACTGAATGTTGGTTTCTTTAAGAATCAGACTTGGCGGGATAATCATGAGGATATTTGACGCAGCACGAAAGCTTGGTCGGCATAACAACTTTATAGAAAAGCTTAGACATTGAATTTCCTCCAAACTTATAATAGCAATTTGGAATAGGATGAGAGAACATGCTTAAAAAGGTGAAAAATTGATTAGTAATTTTAGAAATCACTCCTAGGAATCTTTAGGCATCACACCTAAAGTTGGGATGTATCACACAACCCTAAGAAAGACCTTGAGTCTGTAGGAAAATTTTATTAATGACAAAAATCTGACTTCTATTTGTGGAGAAGTGGTTATTTATAGACACTAGAACAAAGCCAACTCCAATCCTAATTAGGACTTCTAACTAGAATAGAATTATAGTAGAAAGCTAGAAAGCTAAGCTTTCTTATTTCCCATACTAAAATACTAATTACCAAAAATTATTGCTAAACAAAAAATTTCCATAAATCTAAAATTCTTGCAGCTAACCAAATTACTAAAATACTCCTGCTGGTGAAAATCAGAAAACACACTCCATAGGATTCAAACCAACTTCCAAGTTGGTTCGTTGTCATCAAAAGCATGCCAAATCAATGCTTAGGCATTCGACACATCCTTCTCACGCCTCCTATAAACCTTAGTGGATTTTTGCCACTTATCTCTATCAATATTGCAGAACGAAACTTTAAGCATCCTGGGCTCCTTTGTTTTGACTCATATGCAGTGAATAATGATCTTTGTCATTTGTATGGTTGGAGTATTAATTATCAAAATCAACTTGCAATTTTCCAGGGTAAGTAGAAAGCCTGGCGATGAGGGTGCTTTTGTGCCTTTGTGAGCAAACATGATCTATGATGATCATATTTATTCCACTTGCCAAGGTCTTTTTTATTTTGGGCAAAGTAGATAGTAGGTGATAAACTATGTACAATTGTAGATGCACTATTGAAATATACCAATTCTTTTTTTTTTTTTATCACTGATTCCTCAAAATAGTTCGAAAATGAGGGTGAAATGTTGCAAAAAAAATTCTTATTGGGCTTTATACACTAGATTTGTTGGCAATGTGCTGTAGCTTTCTATGTTCTTGCTGGGACACATAAGGCTGACTGAAAACCAATTTACCGCAAGAGTTTGCTGTTTTTTGTAAAGTGTTGTTTTCAACTTCTTAGAAACTATGTTGTATAATTCTAATATAATGAGCAAACAAAAGCTCATACTTCACTTTCGAATATTGACTTAAAATTCTAGTGATAGATATACTTTTAAATCATGCAGATTTGTGTTCTTTTTGGGGATCACACATGCTTATATTCTGATGTATTCTTTTCAGGGAATGAAGAGGTTCAGATGGCTTGTTCGTCTTCTTTAACTTCTTGGGTTGCAAGATCTGCACGTGCTTTTCAGCTAGATGTGATTTCATGTATTGCTTCTGACCTCAAGGAGAAAGGAGCACTTAGGATGGGTTATCTTCACTTTCTGCAGGTGATATGGAAAAACATTGACACAGTTATCCAGGTGGAAAGACTTGTGGTGTCCCGTCCCTTCTATAGTCTTGCTATTCTTATTTGTGTCAAACTCTTTACTGCTTCATCTGGGTTTGCTTAGAGTTTGACATGATTAAAATGGGATAATTTCTCTCAATTGGGTCAAAAGATTTGACATTTAGAAGTAACTTTAGAGTTTCATTAGCGCTTAAGAGGCATGAGAACGTCATCTCTCTTGGCTTTGTACAAATTGGGTCGGGGGAAGATGGCAGGCAAGGGCGCGGGGAGGAGGATGGAGGTGGCTGGTGGAGAAAGGAAGGACGGGGGGCAGGACATTGAGTGGGGAGGGAGAAAAATGTTCAAAATTTTTAAAAACACCCGAAAAGAATTTTAACTTTTTATAATACTATATTTAAGTTGAAAAGGTTGGGTTTTTGATATCATTGAATGAACCTGCTCTTGTATCACTTTCTCTAGTAAATATCTTCTATGATTGGATTTATGTTTGTATGTTTCGCCTTATTCTTGGGGAGTTTATTTTTAATTTTTTTTGCTAGCAGCCGTCATCTTTTCATTGTGTTCGGACCTTTAGGAGAAGCCTCCCACTGGGTATTCTTCTTCTTCTATGCCTTCCTATTTTATTTGCAAATTTTTTCCATTCTTTTTTTTTCTGATTTTTTTAAAGATGTATTTGGGGATAAATTGGTAACTAACGTTATTCCTTTCCTTTTGTTTTTTATGGTTATTCTTGCAGTTTTTATAAGCTTAACACCGATGTCACGTTTGATTCCTCAAAAAATAGAGGACAGGGGTATGGAGTTCTTAGAGATAGTGGGGGAAGGGTGGTAACAACCTTCCTGAAAGATTTTGAGGAGGCCACAGTTAGTGATGTGATGCTACTCAAATTGAGAGCCATGGCCCACTTTGTAGAGCAAGCATATAATCACCTTGTAACCGAGGGAGAAAGCAACATAAAATTAATCCTCGAAGGTGATTGCTTGGATGCCTTTGTCGCTTATTAGAAGTACAAAAAAAGTTTGACTGAGAACAAGAAAAAGACAGATATGCGGAAGCCGAAACCAAAGACACCGACTCACTTTGTGCCCTTCTGCAGGTAAAACAAGAAAGATATTGTAAAGTTTTTAAATGATTTGAACTTTTTTTAGTTGATGATGATTTTCTTGAATTGTCTTAGACGGATACATCAGGTAGAGACCCGATATTCCCAGTTTCGTGCCGTCCATGTAAAAAAGACGCGCAACGTACTCGTAAATTTGGAATCAAAGCATAGGGCTGACAAGTTCAAGGGGGGTGAGGAACTATATGTCAAATATAGGCAAATATATTACGAGGATTCGAGGAATGCCAAGACAATAGAGATGTAGGAAAGGAGCTATTGCTATAGCAATTTATTTTCGAAAGGTATTGTTCTACTGTTCTATTCGGAGCTTGCCCTACAATTTCTTGGTGTTTTGCAAACTTTTGAACTCTTTCAAGTTTGTATCCTATTCTTTAATTTTTTTCAGTTTCTATCTTTATTCACATCACAGCGCTTTGTAGTCTAATTGTTTATGTTAAATCTGGACATGCTAACATGAAGCATAATTTTCTTTAATTCCACAATTTTCAAGGTGCGGTGCATTTTGATGTTGTCACAACATGAGCATGTAAAATGGCTTTCACTTACAAAAGGGAAAAAGATAGAAAATAGATTTCTCCCCAAATGGCACTCTCTCTCTTCGCACTTTTTCTTTTCCACAGCTGAACTCACCCCTAAAGCAAAAAAAATCAATCTGCTTTTGTTTAATCTTTTCCCATCTTTCTAGTAGTTTTCATCTCCATCAGATTTTTGAAGAAATTGGAAAGCAAATTCTATATCTTGGCTTTTCCTGATCCCATCCGATTCAAATGGGAGGTAATTAAGCTTTCTTTTGCCTACACTTAATTTGTATGGAAATTTTAATACATAGAAGGAGATCTATTGTAAAACTTGCAGTATAAGATTCTTACTGTGTTTTCACATTTTTTTTTAAAAATATAATGTGATTTGAAGTGGAATTATGGAACTTTGGTTTCAAAATTCAATCTGCAATGTCTTTTGATTCACACATATGTGATTTTAGCCCACTCTTCTAGGTTCTGAAATTAAACTCCGTTCATTTTTGTGGTTTTTTTCCATAAAAATTGGCACTATATCTGTAGATACCATCCACATTTACATGAAAATTTTCTATCCTAATTGTCAAAAAAAAAGATGCTAGGCAGTGTATTCTTATTAAAACTCCCAGGTATATTTTTAGTGAATTCTAGGCTAAGGAAATTCGTAAAATGAGTAAATCAGAAAATTATGAGTTGGAGCCTTGCTTGTTCAAGGTGTGAAGATGAAAGATTTTTTTTTTTGGTTTCCGAACCGAAGAACCCATTGGAATAATGCATGACAAATTCATGTTTACAAGTCTCGGTCAATCTGGCTTTTGACAAATGTATGGTATTAGTACCAATATTAAATGACAAAGAGTCTAATCATTCCAACTAGAAGTATAACATATAGATTTCATATAGTCAGCTGTGAAGCCAATCAAGTCTTGATTGTGAAAAGAATTTCCAAAACCTATGTAAAACCTACCTTGGTCTAGACATGCTTAAGGCTTATAATGATGAATCCAAAACCTTGAAAAATAAAATAAATAAATAAGATAACTATAGAAATAATAATGAAATCTGTAGTCTTACATGTTCACGCCTTGAGGATGTTGCATTCTGTCTTCTCTTTGAACAATTGCTCCTTTCATTTAGTATAACTATCTGCACACAACTTTCTTTCTTTTGGGTTTTGGTCTTTGACAAATGGACTTAGGGAGAGAAATAGATTGTTGAGCAGTAGTTTAATATCTTGTCAAAATCGTTTTGTTTAAGGACTCCCACTACTACTATTTTATCCAAGAGCAGGTTAGTTTGAGTAGATGTTTTTGTAACTTAGTGGTTGAGATAAGATAGGATACCAATAAAAACC
The DNA here is from genome assembly GCF_036785885.1 of Coffea arabica. NCBI lineage: Eukaryota > Viridiplantae > Streptophyta > Magnoliopsida > Gentianales > Rubiaceae > Coffea > Coffea arabica. The sequence continues at coordinate 47,459,402 of NC_092329.1, forward strand.
TCTAAAAATATAATTGATGTAATTAAACTCTCGAAACTTCTTATCCATGCGGAGAAAGACCATATGTACAAATTAGGTCTAGTTTGAGTAATGCATATATGACCAAACTCTTGTAATCTGCCAAGCCAATTTGATATATTGTGGTGATAACAAAAAAAAATTATCATCGTATTCGTATTGTTATAAAACTCATTGAGATGCTCAAAATCTTCTGCATAAATTATTGTCAAATATTCATATTACAATATAATGACTTTGTCATAGCATTAGTAAAATATTTAGCTATGTCTCTTCTAGCAAAGAAAATTAGATTTTTAAAAGCTAACAAGGAAATCTTCTGAGAAAACCATTGTCGAATTCTTTTCGTGAAATATGCTCACTTTTGGCTTAACGTACAGGGCACATTAAGCTAAAACGTCGCTTTTTCAGTCTTTTTATACAACTTTTACACAAATGAAACATACTACAAATGATAATATGCTTTACACTACTAGAAACTCCATTTTGAGAATGAAATATTTCATAAGGGATCACTCAAAATTTCTAGTTAGAAGATATGCGAAAAATCAATTAAAGTCAAGTTTTATAGATTTTCAAGCTTAATTCAACCAAATTTGGGGACTTCGAAAATCTGACCCAAACATCAAAGGAACTACTACCATGTTTATAGAGGAAGCCCATGTGGTCTAGCTTCAAATAATCTAAACTACTTGTGAAATTTTTTTTTTTTTTTTTTTGGTGCTGGGGAAGGCAATAGGTCTTTACTGAGGAACTAGATGAGGTGATGAGACACCTTTACTATCAAAAGACAGCAATTACTTAATTGGTTAATTGAACTTGGTGGACCATTGAAATTTGTTAACCCTTCAAGCAAATTTAAGCTCATTTTTTGCAAAGTGATTTGTGCACGGGTTGCTCTCCCTCCAAACATGCACCGACATTCCCAGTCCTATGGTTTACAGGTTTGAAAAACTCGTAAGGATACGCTTCAAAAACTCTAGGTGTTTAAACTCATCTAAGGTCAAAGGGATCATTCTTTTCATCCTCTAATTCATGGGTTCAAACAAGATCTTTAGTTTCTAACTAAAGGCTTACTTGATTCTTAGAATCAACTTTTGAACCAAAACTTAAGAAAATTTAACCATAAAATCCTTAATTGATGAATAGCTTTTCATGGCAATTGTTTTAGTGTATTTCTAAACATAAATGCATGTCAAATTCCATCACCAGTGCCCATTAAGATTATACAACAAGCTTTACACATAAGCTACCAATAAACAAGCGCATACCTTATCATGTGTATTCTAGCAAATTCTCCAACCTTTTGACCCTTTTTGAAGCCTAATTTCTTGGATACATAATTATGGTGGGAGAACAATCATTATTCTTCATATCCTGTTTTCAATTCAATAACTAACTATTAGTCCCTTGATTTCTATCCTATCCATGGCAAATCATCCAAAAGACAAGGTACAAATTAGCACCCAATTTTTGGACTTGGTATCATGTGTTAGCCTTAAATGTCATATCTTTCTAATGCATTTACCCTTGGCAATCTTCTATGAAAGGATTACTACCACTTGGTTATACCCATTGATTAGTATGGGGTTAGATCAAACTTCTATTAGTTATTGCTACTAAGGGTAGTAGTTCGACCAGAGTAATATAGTTGCAGTGTTAGCAGCAGTTTAGTTAAGATAAAAGAGAACTATTCATAGAGCTCTTGAAGCAAAATGGCCCCAGTGTGTTTCATTCTTCTTTCCTTCAATGAGGTTTCATCCTCAAAACCTAAGCAACGTAATACTTAAGCTGAACCAACATGATTAGCAATGTCTTTGCAATTCATCTTGCAATTAATCTTGCACTGCCAAGATTAGATCACCTCAATTAATTCATCACGCTTCTGCTGCGTACTCAAATTTCCATGCCAATTTACAATTTCTTCGCAATATACCTTAAATGAACATAATATCACTCATAAGGCTGAGATTCAAAATATCGGCCTAGAATGCACTATAGAGATCATATCCTATAAAAAAGCGAACACCATAAACATCATCACTATGATTTCAACTTAAGATATGCTTACAATCACAACTTCATCACTATTGCAAAAAGTGAACATTATCTCGATAAGTGGATTCCTTCCCAGCATTCATAGCTAGTCACAAAAATCTCTTATTTCCCTTTAATCCTTTATCCATTTCATCCCAATTTTCAAGATCACTAATATTTCAAACATTATTTTAAATTCTTTTAGATCATATAATCTAGGTTTTGTTAGTATTAAAAACAACGAGAATCTCTTATTTCCTTTAATTCTCTTCTTTTTTAATTTCAAATTTCAAAATCACTAAAATTTCAAACAATATTCCACATACTTTCAAATCATGTAACTTAGGCTCTGATACCATTAAATGCCACGCCCCAAATCCGGGTCCTTGGGCCGGATTCGCAATGTGGCATGCCATATCTATGAGACTTTACTTCCACAAATATAATGCATCATGATCATAACTTACAAAATTTCACTAAAATTTAAATCTTACGTATACCAATGAAATACATACACTTCACTAAATTGCACCTACAAAATGTTTTACTCCAACTTCTCAAAATTAAACATCTATCTATATACCTTTCTCACTTATCTTTTAAACATACACGAGTCGGCTTTCTTGATCTGCAAAAAAAAAAAAAGATAAGTAGACGTGGGTTGAGTCGGATGCTTAGTAGATAATACTTACTCCCCTGTTGGATCATGTTGCTATATACATACTATATACATTTGCAATTTCGGTCACACTACATCACATGCATGCATCAATTAAAAATATTTATCATCTCATTTCATATATTACATAAATATATTTCATTGAAGGTGAGTGGCATGTACTTAAGTGACCTCTGTTTGACGTAACACTTAGTCCCGCAAGTTCTAGAGGTAGCTCCCGTCAGACATGGTATAGAAACACACATAACATGACATGATTGTATTCATTAAACATACTTGCAAATTATAAAACATATCAATCATATCACTTCATTTCATAAACATAGCTCATAAACGAGTACATGCAATATTCGGCTTTTGAGTACTCGTTCTAGATATTAAATCCCTTCTAGATGGGCAACCAATAGGTTTCATGAATACCAATTGGCATTATTACATATATGGGTTAATCGGCCGGACTCTATACCGAACTACATGACAGTCAATCAATCGGGCTCTATACCAAACTATCATGACCGTCAATTGGCTAGACTCTATTCCGAACTACTATGACCTTGTTAATCGACCGAACTCTATACCAGGCTACCATGACCATTAGACAGGACTATAACCCATATCGTTTATTTCATGACCGTTTAGAACTTTTCGTAACATAAAATCATTTCACACGTCACATGCACCTTTCTTTTGCTTCATGAAAAAATGCCACTCTTTCCATAAAATATTGTATAGCAAGACATTTTAAGTATTCGTAATTTTATGCTTACAAAACTTTTGAAATAGGCATACATGATCCATTTCTTCCGACACCAAAATAAAGCTCTTATTTGAAAAATATTTATATTTAATACTTTGAAAATATAGAGGGGCAAGTACCATCTACCTCAAACTGCATATTGAAGAGATTCTTAGCGCAGGTGATTGTTTCAAAACTCAAAGATTTAAGTGTTGAAATTTCAGAAGCATTTCAAGTGGGCGCTATTATTGTCAAATTGCCTCCTAGTTGGAATGACTATCAAAAGAAATTGCTCCATACTTCTGAAACTTTAACTTTAAATGATGTTTTAAAACATCTAAGGATTGAAGAAAATGCAAGAAATTTTCAAATGAAAGATGTGAATAGTGAATCTAAAGTGAAGGTGAAGGATGAATCTAAGGTAAATTTTGTGAATGAAAGAAAGTCTTCCAATTTCAAAAGGAAGAAACTTGAATATACTATTTCTAAGGACAATAGAAAGAAGAATAGAAATTACTATAATCATGACAAGAAAGGCCATTATAAATTTGAATGCAGGTATGACAATAAACAAAAGACTAGTGGTGCTTCAATTGCAAATTTTGTTGATGAAATTTTAGATATCGTTGCTATGATTTCACTTGGTATGGTGACTGAAATGAACATGACCACACCTAATTCTTTCAAGAATTGGTGGTATGATTCTAGTACATCCATTCATATGTGCAATGAGAAGAGTCAATTCAAGAATTATGAAATTCTTGAAGGACATGAAGTGATGATGGCACATAGTGTAAGGGTTAAAGTGCATGGAAAAGGTTGTGAATATTCAATTCACTTCCTGTAATAATTAGTCCTTACTTATGTACTTTATGTTTTGGATATTGTAAAGAATCTTATCTTTGCTGATATTCTTAAAAAGAAAGGGTTGAAAACTGTACTAGAGGCTAACAAAGTGATATTGTCCAACCATGACATATTTGTTGGAAAAGGCTACTCTTGTAATGGCATGTTTAAATTGAGTATCAATAAAATTGATCATGCTTCTCTTTATTTTGTTGATTCTTCTTATTCTTTGTGGCATGATTGATTAGGACATATTAATCACAAAGTGCTACAACACATGTCTAAATTAATCTAATTTCATTTAGTGACAATGTGAATAAGAAGTGTGAAACATATGTTCAAGCCAAGATAATAAGATTCCCTTTTCCTAAAGTTAAAAGAAATTCACAATTGCTTCATCTTGTGCATTCGAATGTTTGTGAGTTGAATGAAATTTTAATGAGAGGTAGTAATAGATACTTCATTGCTTTCATTGATGATTGCTCTAGATATATGCATGCATATTTAATGGAAACAAAAGATGAAACATTTTATATGTTGAAGACATATAAGTCTTTTGTTGAAAGTCAATTAAATAGAAAATTCAAAGTATTGAGAAGTGATAAAGGTGGTGAATATTTTTCTACCGAATTCTCAACTTTTTATGAAAATAATGATATTGTATATCAAACAAGTGCTCCTTATACTTCACAACAAAATGGTTTGGCTGAAAAGAAAAAAAATTTTTGGAAGATGTGGTAAATATATGATTTTAAGTTTTAGTTTGCAAAAAATTTGTGGGATGAATCTTTATTGACTGTGTGTTATGTGTATAATCATATTCCCTCCTTGAAGACTAAAGTGTCTTCTTAAGAATTGTGGAAGGGAAGAAAATCAAACTTGAGTTATCTAAAGGTTCAGGAATGCATAACTTATTATAGAGTCTCAAAAAATTTTAAAAAAAAATTTGAACCTAGGGCACTTAAAAAGTGTGGTCGTTGGCTATGTTGAAAATTCTAAAATCTATAAGTTACTTGATCTTGATTCTAATGTGATTGTAAAATCAAGAGATGTTGAATTTTTTGAAAATAAATTTCTCAATAACTCAAGAGTTGGAAATGACCCACAAAGTGAACCAAGTTCTTTCAATAATCCTGATCTTTCTAATTGTGACAGGCCCACCTTCCTCTAAGGCGAACCAAAGGGTTCGACGGACAGCTTGCCCAACTCTCGCCAGGACTCACTCACTCACTCACTCATAGCTCAAACAAAATAACATACATCCATAGAAAATGAATAACACTTCCACTTCAACATAATATATACATTAATACTCAAATTCAGATACAAAATTTCTACACACCAAAAAAAAACTTCAAAGTGTTTACATTTCGAGTATAATCAACCCTAGTAGGGCACTAGCATTAGTACAAATGTAAAATTCAAAACAATTAGACTACGCTAATCTGTACATGTCTCATGCCTCGCTCGTACCCCCTGTAAAGAAAACAAATGGCGTGGAATGAGTTAAAAACCCAGTGAGGTTCCCAAATAACAAATTGACCATTTTTAAAAGTACGAATATCAACGAGCGAGCTAATGAGCATCAAAAGTTCAGAAAAGTGAACAATAATACTTCAAGTAGCAAATCTCAAAGTAAACGAGCGTAAAATTTTTCAGAAGAAACAATAATCCAGTAAGCAATAATCATTCCAAAGTATAAGGATACGGAGGCTCTCAGGAGCCAAATTCCCATTGCATCACCAGGAGTTTGATCACGTAATAGTTGACACTCCGTCAACTTTCAAGTAAACAAACAAATCCAGTAGAGCACCACTTACACTACTCTCCGTCCACCACTCAAACCCCCTACTGGGTCCAAAATTCTCAATAAACACGGGTGGTAATATTCGAGTATACTGATTAGTCGAGGAGATATCACTCCACTCGACAAAACAAAAGACCCAGGGTTCGTTACCCAATCGACCAAACCCCTTGTCGGTTCAACTCGAGTAACTCGCCACAGGGTTTCTGGAATTCCAGGAAGTGCGCACCATATACACAAATATATCAAATCCATTGCAACAATAAACAAGTGTATCTCATATTAGGGCAAGTGCGATAAAGTACATTCTTACCCAAGCAAACAAATGACATATCATTAAATCACATTGGTCAAGTATTGAAAACAATATCCAGTTCAATCAGGTATTTGGAAGCACTCACCAAAAGTAGTGCCTCTAGTGATCGTGTCTGGGTTGTACTCCAGGTTTAGAGTCCAAATCTGCGATAAAATTTTGTTTAAGAACTTTAAAAATCGACTAAAGTTCGAAACTTAGACGTTTCGTTCAATAAGAATCAAGAAATGAAAATTCATTTGGAGAATATTTGTGAAACACTCGCTCGCTTTTCAAACTATATAACTTTGTAACATTTATACTTGAAAATGCCATTTGACTCGAAAGTACAAGAAAAACGTATTCCTAGTAGTCATGATTGTATCTCTCAAGGACACAAGTTCGGTCAAATCCTCACTGATATACCTCGATAAAAGAAGACGCAAATATCCTAGATAGTTCAAGTGATAATCGCTCTTAACCCTTACTCAAGTTGCAAGTATGTCTACCTAGCCCTTGAACGTAAATTTGGGCAGCACGCCCGTTGTATTTTCCTATTTTCCAGCCATTTATAGTTTCATTCTTTTTCTCAATCAAACCCAAAGTTACACACAAAATAATCTTATTTCATTAGCCGTTCAATAGGCCCAAGGTCATACAAGTACAAAATCAAGCTAGGAACATGTGCGAAAATGAAGTTTGAGTCAAGAAACAAAAGACGGATTTGACGTTGTTTTGCATAACGGACACAATCGATGCTACGCTTATTGGATTGGGGTAAAATTTATACCGTTTTGAAGCTAAGGCAGAGAGCTACAACTTTGATGAGTATTAGCTAATCCAGTTTATAGTGTATCTAGGTCAAAATTTCGAATTACTAAACCAGAAGCGCACAAATAGGTCAGTTAACTGTGCTATGTTTAAACAACAATAACTCAGGCTACCAAAGTCCAAACGAGGTGATTCTAGGGCGTTGGAAAGCTAAGACATAGAACTACAACTTCTATATTTTGGCCAAATGCTAATTCAGTACACATCAAGGTGAACAGACACGGTTAGTGTTGTGAAATATCAAAATTGTCCATTGGACTAAACCTATGAGAGTCAGAGGTATTTTTGTCTTTTTACAGGCTACGTTGCTCCGATTGAGCTGAAATTTTGCAGGAAACTATAAAATATCATTTTCTACAATTTTTATGTTTTGTGCTAAGCCTAATTCAGCCTCTAACATAATGAACTGGAACCAGGCTGAACTGAAGCTACAATTTCCAGAAATATGGAATTTTGTTATATTCAAGCTATAATTCACATTTTTACCTTAAAACTACCACTACTTTCTCCTTTACAAGATTATATACCACATATATACATCATATAACACCCAACCCACAAGAAATATAAGTGAATCAATCAAAACCTTAACTCAAAATCATCACTCCAATCATCAAAACCATTTGAAACAAGCATCACAAGCACAATTCTAACATTAATACCCAACTTAATCATGATTAATGGAGAAAGAAAGGTTGATCAGCCATTATACCTCAAGGCGGATCTTGCAAGAAAGATCCTCCACTTTTTCTTGAAATTTTTGGTTCCTTAAGCTTCCCAAACTCCCAAACTAGTGATTAATCGGTTTAGATTTTTTGTTTTCTCACTTAAGTGGATCAAACTCAAGATGGATTGTGGTTTCTTTCTCTTGGCTTTTCTTCCTCTCTCTTTCGGCTGGTGTACTGAAAATGAGGGGTAAATTGAGTAGTTTTTAGTGATAAAGATGGTGGAAATTAATTAGTCAACAAACAAATAGATGGCCGCCACTTGTTGCTTTAAGATTAACCTTCAAATTTTGTCCTTTTTCCTTGTTTTTTGGTCAAATATTTCGGCCAAGCTTAGCTGAAAATGGGGTGATATTTTGCACTCATATCAATGGTATTGTATGGTAGGAAAGTGGTGGTCAAGTGATGTGTTCAAACGGTAGTGATCGATACCCGTCGGTTTGAACCGATTTTTCTTAAATCGCGTATACTAGGGTTTTTAACTTCTAATCACTAACTTATTATTATCACTTCTAATCATATAATATTTTCTCATCCAAAAGTCACTCTTACCTTCCAAATTTGATTCTCACTCCGTACCAAATAGTCATACTACGGAAAAACGTGAAAACCCTAATTCGCCCTAACTTGAAAATGGACAACGAAAACCCTTAATTCTATATTCTTTTATACCTATTGTGGGGTGATTGGGTAGTAGGGCTATTAGAAAATAATAATGTACAAATAAAAAGGAAATTTTTAAGAAAAAAAATATAAGAAATTTGCAAGTTCTCACACTAATGGTATAAAAAGGAAGGAAATTGACACTCCTTTGGAATTAAGGAGCAGTCAGAGACAAAGAAAAAAAAAGAATCTACCCTCTAGTTTTATTTCTTCACAAGCTATTGTCTTTCTTGTTGAAGGTAATAGAGATTCTCGACTAAATAAACTCCAATTTTATTTAGTTTAGAGGATGATGCTAATACATTTAGTGAAACTATGAAATCTAGAGATTCAGCATTTTGAAAAGAAGTGGTAAATGACGAAATGAATTCATTGTTATCTAACGGTACCTGGATCTTAGTTGATTTACCGCATGGTTCTAAACCTATTGATTGTAAATGAGTATTTCGAAAGAAATATGCCACGGATGGATCCATACTGACTTATAAAGTTAAATTGGTGGCCAAAGGTTTTAGACAAAAGGAAGGCGTTGATTATTTCAACACATATGCATTGGTATTGCATCCATTAGAGTAGTTTTGGCTCTAGTTTCAATTTATAATCTCTGTGTATATCAAATGGATGTCAAGACAACCTTTCTAAATGGTGATTTTAGATGAAGAGATGTAAATGAAAGAATTGGAGGATTTTGTGTTACCCAAAAATGAGAATAAGGTATGTAAACTCGTAAAATCATTATATGGATTGAAACAAGCACCCAAACAATGTTATGAAAAATTTGAATTTGTTTTACTTTCACATTAATTTAAGTCAAATAATGCTGATAAGTGCATTTATTTTAAATTCAATGACAAGTATGGAGTGATCATTTGTTTCTATGTAGACGACATGCTAATTGTTAGCTTTAACTACCAAGTGGTAGTTGATACTAAGAAGTATCTCTCTGTTAAGTTTAAAATGAAAGATCTTGAAGAGGTGGATATTATCTTAGACATTAAAATTAAGAGGCATAGTAGGGGATTTGCACTTTCACAATCACATTATATTGATCAAATTTTGAAAAAGTATCAACATTTGAATATGGAAGAGGCTAGTACTCCCTTTGATCCTAACTTTAAATTATATGAGAATACTAGTAATCCAATTGTTCAGTTAGAATATGGAAGTGTAATTGAAAGTTTTAATGCATGCAATGAGTTGCACAAAATCAGATATTTCTTATTCAGTGTGTAGACTAGTTAGGTATACCAAGAATTCTGGTAAAGATCATTGGAAAGCAGTGACTAGAGTTCTTGGTTATCTTAAAAGAACCAAAGTTTGGGTCTCTTTTACAATAATTTTTTAAATATTTTTGAGGCGTATACAGATGCTACTTGGATAACTAATATTGGTGATCAAAATCCTACTAGTGGATGGATTTTTATACTAGGTGGTGAAGCCATTTCTTGGATTTCAAAGAAACAAACTATGATTACTCATTCCATCATAGAAGGTAAATTCATAACTTTAGCTTCTACATGCAGAGAAGCGAAATAGTTTCGAGATTTATTATTTGATATAAATCTGTGGCCATGTCCTATGCTTGCAATTGCATTGCATTGTAATAGTGAGGCTAATATATCTAAAGCATTGAACAAAGTGTAAAATAGTAAATCTAGACGTATAAGTCTAAGAAACACATATATTAGGCAAGTGTTGAATGATGGCGTTGTCACAGTTGTGTTTGTAAGAACTTGTAATAATTTAGTAGATCCGTTGACTAAAACTCTTGCGAGAGGCTCGGTGAATTTGATAACGTCAGGAATGGGATTAAAACCCTTTGCCTATAATCACTAGCAATAGTAACCCAACCTTCTTCTAGTACTATCCCTAGTTAGAAAGGTTTAAAGAGTAAAAATAAGTTGCTAATAAGTTATTGTAAGTACTATAATATTTGTGTATACTATTCCAAGTAATAGTACATCATGTTACTCTTAATTAAGCAGGTTGAGAAGTAAGAGATTCTCTTAATAAACATATTTCTCAGTGCTTTATTTATTAAAGTTAGAAATATAGTTTATCTATACGATCATAGAAGTGGTGCCGCTTCTAGTAAAAGTTTAGGATATTCTTTTATACATGATCATGAACTAGGATGAGCACATGACCGGTAATAGTTCTAAAATTGATATGTGATTGTTGGATGCAAGTTGATTAGTTCATGTGTGTGATAATTCTATTCTAATTTCAAATCTTGGTTTAAGCAATCTAGTCACCTTGAATTGATTAGAACTTGTGAATTATTTGCACTAAGGAAAAGTTTAAAACGAAAGTTACTTTTCTTTATGCATGATATCACAAGTGTTGGTCTAACATTTCATACTACAAACTAAGTGGGAAAATATTGGAAATTTGTTTGTAGTATGAAAATGATCATGACTTGTGACGTGATTGTAGACATCAAAATTTTATCAATTTTAATATTTTCTTGAATTTTATCTATTTAATGAGTTATTTATTTTCTTGTATTTTAATGTGCATCTTTTTTCTCATTTTTGTAGGTTAGTTTTAAGAAAAAAAAAAGAAGAGAAAAAAAGAATATCAAGATATCAAAAATCATCCTAATCATTTCGTTTTACCAAAACCACCATTAACCCATTTTTAGACTCCATCCGCATTGACCTTTCTTCTCATTTTGGTAAAAATGTGTTATTTCATGCATCTTTCTTGTCAGTTGGTGAAAAAATCATCATTTTTGGAAAATAAAATCCCACTTATTTCTCCCCTATCTCTCGGCCTTCCCTTTCAAGACAAGAGGAGAAAAAAAAAAAGACTCCCTTAACTTCTTTCTCTCCCTCTCGGCTCACAGGCACACGACACAAAACACAGAAAAAAAAAAATCTCGAGCTCTCGGACTTGCTTCTTCTTTTCTTCCAAAACACACACAACAACTTCCCTTCTAATCCCCCATCTTGGCTTTCCTCAGCTTTGTTCCCCTCTCAAAAGAAAAGGGAAGAAAAAGAATGAGATGGCAAAATAACAAAGAAGAATTATTACTGCCATTGAATTTTCCATTGCCGGAAAATAGTCACGAGTTTCTTCAACAAATCTGCAACACTAGGATTCAAAGGCCACAAGCTAGTTGAGGTATTCTTCTCCTTTTCTCTCACGTAGTTAACATTTTGCTTTCCTTTCTTGTTTTTTCATTTCATTTCTTTGTGATAATGGCTGTATTGATTGTTGATAAAAAATTTTGGAAGTTCAAATCTATCCAGGTTTCATGAATCATGTAAATTTAAGTATTGCCTTGTTTGTGTTTGGTAAAATGCTAAAATGAAAAATGAATCAAATTAGTGAATTTTTGTGCATAGTTTCGTTACAATAGATGACCCTAGCTAGCACAGGGCCTGGAAAAGATTTTTGATTGTCCAAATTTAAGTTTTGACCTCAAAAGCAAGGAATGGATTTTTTTTTTAAATTAGGGACTGTTTTGTCTTAATGTAGTCTTTTGTTGTTGTTTCCTCGTCAAACTAAGATCATAGCTATGTTGTAAAAATAATAAGGAGTGTTTTGGTATAAATTTTATAATTTTTAGTGATGATTATAGTGTTTTTAAAAAATAAAAAAATTGGGCTTTTTTTTTTGGATTTTAGTCACTTTCGTGTCTTTTTTTTTCGTAAAAACTAACTTCAAAAACAGATTTTTGGCGAAAAATTGAGTGAGAGGGTGTATTTTGGTGAAATTTTGTGACCGAAAAAATCATCAGCGACTGGCGACTGGTGGTGCTCTGGCGGCAGCGCCGTCACCGGCGCAGCCATGGCCGCCAGGGTTGATGCCTCAACCTGCCGGAGTGGAAGAAGAAAACTAAAGAAAGGAGAGAAGAAAAAAGAAAAGAAAGGAAAAGAAAGAATGAAAAAAAAAAAAAAAGGAGAAAACTTGGGCTTGTTTCTTTATTTTACACTTGGGCTTATTTTTTTGTTCCATGAAGATACCGTGCATTTTCTCTTGGGTCGGATGGCTCTGGCCCAAGCAAATAAAAAGAAATGGCCCGATGGTCTTTTTATCACCCCAATGAGAAACCATAATTTTCACTTTAGCCCCTGACTTTCAATTAATTTCACTATGGCCCAAATAATTTTAAATATTTTCAATTATGCCCTTAATTTAATTTTAATTTGGTCTCCGAATTTTATATTTGTTTAATTTTGACTTTTAAACTTTTGAAAAATATATTTTTGCCCCCAAACATTTTCTAATTGTTGAAATTTAGTCCTTAGTGACTTTTTAACTCTCTCTATTATGATTGTTTCTTTTCTTTAATAGCCAATTATGCTACTCTTGAGTGCATTTAACTCATAATTTTTGGATGTTCTTAAATTTCTTTATATTTAACATATTAATATAAATTTAGTACTTTTACTGTTGTTATTATTATTATTATTGCTTCCAATTAAATTGGTGTCATGATTCTTTTGTTTATTTTGAATATAAATAGGGCAACTTGACTCCATTTAGTCACCACTTCAAAAGGGAGGTACCCCTATTATTATTTAAATGTCAATTATGTGTTCTTATATGCTCCTACGTAATCCTATGTGTTTATGTATTTTGGCATGCTTTGTTATTTATTTAAATTCAAATGTTCATTTAAATTTTCTTATGTTTGTTTAATTAATTTTATAATTATTTAGGAGGTTTTTAAATACCTCAAGATGTAATAGATAGATAATATTTTTGCAAAAATTTTAATTAGATAGACTAATATAATAGATAGGATAAGTAAGTTTATTTTATCATATTTTTCCCACTTTAGACTATAATTAGATTCCCTATTGTAATAGATAGGATAGATAGGTTTCTTTTCTTATATTTCCCTATTTTAGATTGTAGTTAGACTCCCCACTGTCATAAATAGGTTTTGTACGTTTATGTGGCTTATGTTTTATGTGTTTTATCTGCTTTTCTTAGAATTTTTGCATCTAAATATTATGTTCATGTGTTACGTGCTACATGCTCTTATTTGCTTAACTGCTTTAATGTATGCCTTATTTGTTTTACTATATATCATGAATGCATGACGTCACCACACTAGTCCAACACTAGTTGTGTCTTCTCCTTCCGCTTACTTGTTAGTCCAACGCTAGTAAGGATTTTTAGAAATGGGTTAGTCCAATGCTAGACCCTTAAATCGTTCATGCATTAGACTCATCTTTGTGTGACATTCATTATATTTCATGCATATTTTTATTTTAGGATTTTTTCTCATTTGCATGATATTTTCTATTATATTATCCCCTACTCTCTATATGTGTTAATCATATTATTTAGAATTGCACCTCATTTAATAAATTGTAAAAAATAAGTTAGTTTATTTGCTTGTCTAGATTAGGAGCATTACTCTTTGAACATGGGAAATGAGCAATTATAACTTTTAGTTTAAATATCTCATTAATTTCTGTATAAAAAAAACTATGTCACGAGCTTTTGCCCCTCGTACCCATTATATTGCATTCTTTTTTTCTTGATCACTTATATTTATATATAATTTAATTTTCTTTTCTTTTAGATTTCATTTTTGCATACTTGTGATCCTTTTAAGGGATTATTTTGGTCTTCGCAATTAATGCAATTGATATCAATTAAACCCTTGAATGAACATTTTATCCCTTTTGATATTTTCTACAAATTTAGCTTTGCATCCATATAGAAAACATCCAAACGTGATAAATTTAAGGGTTAGATTACGAAAATTTTTACTAAACCTTGCAATTAACTTAGACAAGGTTGAAAGGGTGCCTTAAGTTTGAGTTAATTGAACCTTTGCCTTCTCTTTTTTCAACCGTGACTTTCAAACTCATTTTCTCTTGTTTTCAAAGACCTGGAGTTGTCGAAAAGGTTTTTATTTTATTTTTTATTTTAATTTTTTTATTTAAATTTTGTTAGAAAAATATTTTGGGTGATTTGGTACACGCAGACTCAATACTCACTACAAAAAATTATTTTTTTCGTGACAAATTTTTCATGACAAGAAACCTTTTCGTTAGGAAAACCATGCTTTTTATGACAACCCGTCAAGTAAATATCCATCAAAAGGTGCTGCTACTTTAAACGTGTTTTTCTATTTATTTCATTGTCTAAAGTTACTTTCCCCACATCAATTCGTCAGGAAAAGTTTTCATTCTCCCTCCATTTCTTTCCCACCAATTTTTTTCCCCTCTTGGACCGAAAAGGAATTTAGAAGGACATCTTGTCCTTATGACATAGACACCGGGAAATTCAAGAAGCACTTTTCCCAAATCTCTACTTTTGGAACAACAACAACAAAGTACACTTTCTCCAAATCTTCAGCTTGTCTTCATCTCCAACAACAGAGAACAACAACGAACTCCTCTGAACTTGGCTTCATCTCTTTCAACAAGAGAGACAACACGATGGTCTAAGGTGATGTAAAAATCAAATAATCCTTCAATTTTGTCTTGAATCAGCTCCCTTTCTCCGAATCCCCCTTCAATTTTGTCCTTAATTGACTGTGAAATGACGGTCCTACAGATCATCAGTTCAAGTTCGGTGTCAAATATTTTCTCTGCATAAAAATTGACTCATTTGTGATCTAAGTTTTCAGAAATTGTTTTGGAGAACCTCATTTGGCCCCTTAAAGTTTCAAATTTGATTATTTTCATTATTTTGGTTGAGAATGAGGAATTTAGCGCAAATTTGATAGGCTCCCATCTCCCTGATGTTCACAAAGGAACGGTTCTTGGAAAACTTGTTCTTGCGTGTGAAGAGTTGAGAATTCTGCACATGTACATATAAAATTGATTTGCTAGCTCGTTTTTGGCAGAATGGTGCAGCAGTCTGGTGCATCAGCTTTCGGAAAATTCAGGGTCAAGGATTGACTATTCTTGGAGGTGAGTCCTTGACAGGTTCAGTTCCCATTGGGCAGATATGACTTGTAAATTGCAAAATGATGGTTTTTTACAACCCCAGATGCACAAATCTATAAGGTTGGGGGTGGGAACGATGGAAAGGTCAGCAAACGAATCCCAGATACTCTCTACTTTTAAGCGTGTTGAATTTGAGACCAATATCCATATGGGGTTTTTCTCTTCCGCTGGTCATCCAAGAATAGGGATATTTTCGTTCTTAAGAAAGCACTGAATTTCTGTGATTGTTAACAAGTGTTGGGTTTATATGATGAACGCCCATTAAAAAATCAGAAAATTTTGGGAAAAATCTTCCTCGAAATGTGTCTCTTTTACCAGTTATCTTCGTTCTTGATATTATTATTAGCTGAACTTTATACTGCAGGCCATTTGTTGGATTAACTCCAGAGTAGATCCAAACTTACGGTGCAATGTTCACATCTAGGTGTGCTAGATGCTTGTCTTGTGTCGAACATTTTTCCTGATTTATCCTTGTTATTTGTCTTTCAGTTTTTTGTCATACATGTGATGGGCAACCGGCTTTCAACAATTTTATCTACTACAATTTTCTTTCATTTTTCAATGTCTGTAACCTTGTTAAGGATTCATCTCTGATTGATCATTTAGTATGAGTCTTCAATGTGATGGCAGAGATACCTGTTCAGTGTTTCTGGTTTGTCCTCTTGTTTTGTCATGAAAGTGTCTGAATGAAACTGGAATTTGTTTCCTATTTTTCTTCATTATTTGTTTCCTTTCATGCAGACCTTGTTCTGAAAGACAAGATTGTTGTTTATGATTTGGCTGGCCAAAGGATTGGATGGGCTAACTATGACTGTAAGTTCCCATATCAAGAGCATTTTCCAGCCGTTGGCTTGATTTTTACAGTGCCTTCTATTCATCATTATCTGATTGGATTAAAAGGGGAAACTTGGATTAAAAGTGAAATTGTTTTCTCTGATACAGATACACTTGAAATTCAGTTTTTAGTTCAAGATTTGCAGAATTTGGGAGGTTTGGGTTTTAATATGGGAATAGTCACATTGACAGATTGGCACAGGTCTAATTTAATATAGGACGTGGGAGCAATTCACGCAATAATGCGACACAGTCAAGTGTATTTTAGATTTTTTGGCTAAGGGCCCCTACTTATAAATTTGGAGCTGATCTCAAGGATAAATATTTATGGTGAAGTTGGCTAGTTTGATATTATGTCATGGGGAGCATTAAAAATTTGTACCAGACGAAAAATGCATCAGCAACTGGCCTATATTGTTAGGGGCTTTTATCTATTGGTTTGGGTATTTGGAGTCTATGGTGAAAATGGACCATCTGGTTTTAGAGGTTTGGTTGGAATGGGAGGTTTTGGTTCTTTTTGTTAAGAGGACGGCTATACATCCATCATGTCCAACTAAATCCATGCAAGAAATGTAGGGAGTAACATCCAAAAAAAAAACAGTTTCACAATCATTGGCTCTTTCTGGTTTTCTGAAGTACTATAATATCCTTGCAAGTTTTATACCATAGGTTTTTTATGCCAGTTTTCAGTTAGCATTAGTAGGCAGGAAAAAGAAGGGAAACGTAAAGAAGTGCAGCACTTGTAAATTCTTTATCTATTGGACAACTTGATTATTACTCCTATTGGACAAAAAGTGATAGAATGTGGCTGAACCACTACTGTTTGTCTTCCTTGCTATAGTTCCTAATCCATAACTTGACATGTTCCAAAAAAAACTAGCCCGCCATCAATTACTGAACCCAAGTAACCTAGCTAGCTAGTTGGAATGGATCTTTGAATGTTCTAAGTTTCAGAAGAAATCTTGATGATTTAATATGGATCCTTATCCAAAGTCAATCCTGTTCACAATAAAATAGTTTTCAGTCTACCTCAGCAGAGAAATATCTAATTTCGCATTTCTTCATATTCAGCAGAACAGACCTGCATTCTCACTACCTTGATAGAGAAGATAAGGAACAACCAGAGAAAAGATTGCATAATTTGAGGTATGTGGTTATTTGGTAGCTTACCATAAAGAATGAAAAGTGTTTATCATGACTGCTAGTTTCTTGCAAATTATGTTATGGTTTACATCCTTATTTGCGTAAATCAAGTTATGGGTTATGATGTTTAATGTTTTCTATATACTATACAAGAGCATATACAATTAGACAATAGGAGAATAGTACAATCAGGAATGTGTTTTTAGTTTTATTGAGTAGTATACCATTTGGTGTAATCAGTGAATAATCTAATGTGTTTTCAGTTTTATTGAGTAGTATTGCATTTGATGTAATCAGTGAATAATCTAAGTAGCTTGGAATTCATAACTAAGCCATAAAAAGTAGGTAAATTGTGAATAATTCTATGTCTTTTTGCCTCCTTTATCTTTTTATAGCTAGAAATTGTCTTTCCTCCTTTTTGAGTTATTCATCTTAACAATGCCTTGAGTTTAGTAAGTTAAGACTTTTCTTATTCTAGGTATCGGAAATGGATAAGAGCTGGATAAATGATCCAAATATTTTGTCAAGTCATTATAAGTTTGGTCTTAAGGATTTTATTGAATTTGCTAAGACCAATGGTATGGGATTGGATGGAAAATTATTTTGTCCCTGTAGGAGATGTAGGAATTCAAAGAGAAAAAGCATTTCTCAAGTTGAATCAGATTTATCGGAAAAAGGCTTTTGTATGTATTATAAAAATTGGGTCTTCCATGGGGAACCATTTTCTGCACACTCTTATATGTCAAGTGGAAAGAACAATAACCTTGATGAGAATGGTGTTGGAGGTGAGACAGATTTCATCAATGAAACAGTATATAATGACTTTGATATGAATGAAAATGGTGAATCTGATGAGTTACCTGATTTATTGGATGAGATGAGAAATGCACATGAATCAGGGACATCGAGTGAATGGGATTCAAAAAATTTTGACAAATTGTTAAATGATGCACAAAGAGAACTTTACCCGGGATGCAAAAAATACTCCCTGCTGCGTTTCATTGTTTCCTTTCTCCATATCAAAGTGATGAACCATATGACTAACAAGGCATTTGACATGATGCTAGAATTTTTAAAAGATGTGTTACCAGAAGGAGAAATACTTCCATCTAGTTTTTATGGGGCCATGAAAATTCTATCTGGTATTGGTTTGGGGTATCAAAAAATTGATGTTTGCAAATTTGATTGTGCATTGTTTTGGAAAGAAAATGAAAAGATGGACAAGTGTCCTATTTGTAAAGAATCACGATGGAAAGTCAATAATGGCAAGAAAAAAAAAGTTCCACAGAAGGTGATGTGGTACTTTCCATTAAAAGCTAGGTTGCAAAGACTTTTTATGTCTTCTAAAACTGCTGAAGACATGAGATGGCATGAGGAGAAACGGGTTAAAGAGGAAGGTATCATGAGACATCCGGCTGATTCTATTGCTTGGAAGGATTTTGATAAGCAATATCCTGATTTTGCTAAAGATTCTCGAAATGTAAGACTTGGATTGGCCACGGACGGATTCAATCCATTTGGTAACATGAGCAACTCATATAGCATGTGGCCAGTTATTCTTGTACCTTACAATTTGCCTGCATATAAGTTTATGAGAAAGGAATTTCTTATACTATCACTTCTTATTCCTGGTCCACGTGCCCCTGGAAAGGAGTTAGATGTGTTCTTAAGGCCAGCAATAGATGATTTGAAAGATTTATTTCATGGAATCAGCACTTATGATGCATATAGTGGACAAAACTTTCAAATGCGTGCAGCAATTTTATGGACTATATCAGATTTCCCTGCATATGGCTATTTGTCTGGATGGAGCACCAGTGGGTATAAAGCATGTCCATGTTGTCTTGATGATACTGCTTCACAAAGACTAAGAGGCAAAATATGTTTCATGGGACATCGTCGCTTTTTGAACCATGACCACCGTTGGCGAAAGCAAAAAGCTCATTTTGATGGAACTATTGAAACACGCTCCAGGCCAAAGGAATTTTCTGGAGAACAGGTTTTAAGACATTTAAATTCCTTGGCTGGTGTCTTTGGTGAGTTTGGTAAGAACCCAGTTACTCGGAAAAAAGGAGTTGATAAAATTCAGGGTAATTGGAGGAAAAAAAGTATATTTTTTGAGTTACCATATTGGGAAAAACTCTCCATGAGACATTGTCTGGATGTGATGCATATCCTTAAAAATACATGTGAAAGTTTAGTAGCAACATTGTTGAACATTCCTGATAAGACAAAAGATACTAATAAAGCTCGTGATGATCTACTTGACATGGGAATAAGGCACGAACTACACTTACATGATGATGGTACAAGGAAAACAAAGCCTCCAGCCTTGTATGTGATGTCTTCAAGTGAGAGAAAAGGATTTTGTGATTTTTTGAGTTCAATTAAGTTTCCTGATGGGTATGCTGCCAACATTTCCAAGTGTGTTAAAGATGGTAAACTGATGGGACTTAAAACACATGACTACCATGTCCTCTTGCAACGACTTATTCCAGCCGGCATTCGTGGGTATTTGTGCAAAGAAGTCAATGAGGCAATTTTTGAGTTAAGTGAGTTTTTTCGAGATTTGTGTTCTAAAACCCTTAAGATGGATGACTTGGAAAGGTTGGAGAAAAATGCTCCATTAATATTATGTAAGTTGGAAAAAATCTTTCCTCCTGCCTTCTTTGACATTATGATCCATTTGATTGTTCACTTGCCAAAGGAAGCAAAACTTGGTGGGCCAGTACATCCTAGGTGGATGTTTCCATTTGAAAGGTACTTCTTCCTTATTTGTTTGACTACAAATTTTGTTATTTTACTTAACATTCTGTTTTGGATAGAAAATTAACTCATGCTTTTGAAAAGGTATCTTGGATCCCTTAAAAAGTATGTCCGTAATCGTGCTCGTCCTGAAGGCTCGATTGCAGAAGGATATATTGCAAATGAGTGCCTAACATTCATGTCCAAATATCTCCATGGCATTGAAACAAAATTCACCCGCAAGAGACGCAACTATGACTATAATCAGGATAAGGCAGAGGAGCTGGTGGTTTTCTCACTAAGTGTTCGCCCATTTGGACTTGTTACACCTCCTACTAAATTATCTCAAGTTGAACTAGATGTGGCTCATAAATTTATATTGAATAACTGTGATGAAATAGAAGAGTACAGAATGTAAGTGCAATATGTATTTCAATTTTATATTTTCGATATTACTTCTTGTGGTTTATTTTACTTTATATTGGTAATACAATCTGAATTTCAGTAAGCATAAAGAGATGCTGCAAAGGATTCATCCTGAAAATGTTGATAGCAGACATGAAGATCAATTCACAGAGTGGTTCAAAGATCATGTAAGTTATACATATTATAAAAATAAGTTTATTAGTTATTGAAAACTGACTAATAGAGACTCGTTTTCTATTTTATAGATAAATCAGTTACACATTGATAAATCATTGGATGTTTCTGAAGAGCTGTGGGCATTAGCAAATGGTCCTATACCTTTCATGACAAAGCATTACTCAGGATGCATTGTAAATGAAGTTCGTTTCCACACAAGAGATCGGGATGATTGCCGTACAACACAGAATAGTGGCTTAGTTGTTGAGGGTGACCATAAAGGAAAACACATTGACTTTTATGGCTTTGTTAAGGCTGTGGTTGAGCTGACCTTTTTTCATGCATACAAGGTAGTCTTGCTTCAATGTGAATGGTATAACACAGGTAGCACAAACACAATAAAGAGTGATAGGCACTTTGTGACCATCGATATTAGATCACGTTGGTATCAAAATGATCCATTTGTTTTACCAAATCAAGTCCAGCAAGTCTTCTATATTGGTGATACAAAGTTGGGGAGACATTGGCGAATTGTACAACGTGTTCAACATAGGCATTTGTGGAACCTACCAGATTTGGAAGAGAACGATGGAGATGTGCTCAATGCAGATACAAGTTTTTTAGATGAATTATTGCAGCAAAATGAAACAAGAACTGTTCTGCCTATTGTCGAAGATGATGAACTAGGCCTCTTAAGCAGACAAGGTGTTGAAATTGAAGTTGTTCTGGAGAATCCTTTGCATACTTCCACTGGTGAAGAAGAGTATGGTGAAGAAGACAATGTTTTTAAAGAAGATGGCATGCTTATTGAATCTTCTGATAGTGATGAAACCATTGACATGGATATAGATTTAGATAGTGCTTAAGAAATAGCATAGAAGTGTCAAGTGAAAAGGTTTTTGGCATTGTAGAAGAAAGTGTTACTTTTTGTGGTTTTACCCAATATTGATCAAATTGGTTTTACTTCTGATATGTTTTTCATGGTTTTAACTCTTTGTTAAGTTTTTGGTATAACTTAAATTTTGATCTCTGTTTATAATTTGACATCAAAATTTTACTAATTTGACTCCTTTTTTATCATATACTGTGTTATTGCAGATGGCACCTTCCGGGAAACGGTTGAAGAGAAGCTGCCCACCCAATACCAACTTGCACTCTGAACAACCACCAACTTCAAACTCAACTTTGGAGCATCAATCAGCTACCACAGGTGATGATATCCAGATTAATTCAAATAATAGTAATCCTACTCAAGCATTGGCGAATGGTAAGTGAAAATGCTAAATAATGATTTACTTATTACCATTCAATGTATGCATTTGTGATAATTCATAATAAGCATCAACTACAATGTTTAACAATTGTTCTCAGAACAAAGAAAGCAAAAAAAAGGCCGGGGCCCAACCACGGGAAAAGTTATCGAGAAGATGATACGAGCTAATGTAAATGCCATTCAGTAATTGGATGTGTACATATATAATATTACTGTCTATTCAAGATTTTTTTTGTATAATCAGTTTCCTAGAATTTCAATTGGGGTATACCTGAATGATGCTTCATTTGTTAATATTAGGGAGGCAAGCCATTGGAAATTGTCTTTCCTGAAGGATGTTGCAAACCAATCAAGTATGCTGCTCAACTTGCTAGTGGTATAGGTTATGTTGTAAGGCACCTCTCTTCACTGAAGGACATACGCACATATGATGACATACCAAATGAGAAAAAACAGAACCTATATGGTGGCTTGATGGTACCAGATTACACCGTTGTCTTTTATAATGACATTTAGTGTGTTAATATTTATTTTGCTGACTTGACCAATTCTAAAAATGATCTATTTCTTAATGGTAATTTATAGGGATGGTTTGACTTCAAAGATTGGGAAACTGATCCTAATGTGGAAATGTATGTGGATGACATGCTTCAGAATAGCTATAGGCAGTGGAGGAATACTATGCACATAGATTATAAGATGTTGAAGGTAGCTGGAAAAGATCCACTTACCTCATGTCCTTATGACTGGATTGAGCAAGATGAGTGGAAAAGTACATGTGATTGGTTCGAAGATCCTATATTCAAGGTGATTGGTTCTAGTTTTGTTTACTTGCATGATCTTAATTCTTTTGTTGCCTTTTATGTTTTGTCTAACTATCTTTTTGGTATTTAATAGAAAAAATCAGAAGCCAATACAAAGAACCGTGCCATGTTACCCTATCCGCACACTGGCGGTTCAAAATCAAATCATGTTCGAGCACAAGAGATGGTATATTACTGATTTTTTATTTCCATTTTGGCTTATATTTATACTAGGAAGAAAACTAGAGCTAACTCGTGATCTTTTATGCTATAAAATAGGTTCCACCAAGTGCAATTGATGCCTGGACTGCTGCTCACATAAAAAAGGATGGCCAATTTGTGAATAATACTGCAAAATCTCTCGATGTAATTTTCACTATAGTCGGCTGATTCTAGTAACTTTGTTTTTTATTAGTAACATGACATTTACATATATATTATACATTTAATGACTCTTTGAGTTATGTGAATCTAATATGTACAGGATGAGTTAAAAGAAGAGAGAAGGCAATGCATCGAGAATGGAGAAATTGTCAATGAAGTTAAAATTATGGAAAATGTCCTAGGAAAGAGGGCTGGTCGTGCCAAAGGGTTGGGTATGGGGGTCATACCACCCCAATCTTCTCGCAAACCCGAATCTTCAGCTAATAGAGCACTACTTGAAGAACTAAAACAGTGCAAGGAGAAGATTCAATGCTATGAGGAGCGAATTCAAGCACAAGATACCCAAATCCAAAATCTTGTACAAAGCCAGCAAGGGATACAAGAAATGCTGCAAGAATTCCTCATTTGGAAACAGAAGCAGTGTGGAGGTTCTTCCTAGTAATGGTGAGTTTGTAGATCTTTATTCGAAACAAATGCATTTATGTGCAGTTACTTACTATTGTGGAACAACTTGGTTACTTCAGCATAGTAATTATTCTTGTATTGCTTGTCCTCATGATTAGGTGGTCCCTAAGCAATTTGTAGTGATCATCCATGCATCATAACAAAAATACATCTTTTCCATGCCATTCTATTGTTTCTCTGATTTCAGATTTTTCTTGGTTTTATTGTACAGGTTTGGGATGAACGTTTGGGACCGCTTTTGGCTTTTGGCTTTTGAGTTTGGGATAAACTCAACATTATGGACTGCTTTTGGCTTTTGGACTGCTTTTAGCTCATACTGAAGAATTCCTCTATTTTGATATCATCCATCTCTAGTATTTTGTTGACCATGGAATTGAAGTCCATCTTTTGATTTTAGCACATGTTAGGTATATAGCAGTTATCTAGGGAGAAATAGCAATATTTATATTGGTTTCAAATCATGGAATGTAATGATATGTCAATGTTTGACATGGTTAACTTTTGTGGTTTGACATATTATGGTTGCCTACTAATGAAATTTGTAAAGTTTTGGTTGATATTTTGCTTGCATACTTTTATATTTTGATTGGGTGGAGTGTTTTAGTAGATGATATTATTACTTTGTTGTCACTAAAATTGCTAGGCTTAAAAATGCTACATGGTGAAATTAGAAACTAATATATTATAGTGATGCAGCTGTCGTCAGGAAAAATGACATTGAATTGTCATTAAAGTACGTCCAGCAAGTTTCAATGCATGACTTTTCTTGACAATCGAAAATTTAGTGACAAAGTTCAGGGTCTTTCCTGACAAAGGTCAAGAATATGAGGACTTTTCCTGACAACCGAATCGTCACGATTACCTTTCTTGATGACACGTCACAGAAAATGGAACTTTTCCTGACGAGAATTCCACTAGTTGTCAGGAAAACCTTTTGCCGACGGCGTATAGGTGACCAATTTTCTCTGACGACATGAGCGTCACGAAAACTTTTCCTGACAACATACGCAACTTTTCTTGACAAAGATTGTTGTCACTAAAAATATTTTTTTTTGTAGTAATCATTAACATATAACCGTAATCTATGTATATACATATATATATATATATATATATATATATATATATGAAAATAACTATTTTAATCAGAGTTATTTTTCACTTCTATGTGGCATGCCTAATTGAAGAGAATTAACATGTTATGGGTCACTTGGGCTTTATCTATATTGAATCCTATTTGGATTATATTATATGTTTAAAAATTATCTCTAATTTTAAAATAACTAATCTTATCTTAATGACATTGCTTTAAAAAATAACTAATCTTATCTTAATGATGTTGCTTTCTATCAAAGTATTACATATATAAGTATAGTAAAATATTTTTCAAATCACAATTATTAAAATCTTATATTCCAAATTACTTTCTTGATCACAATTACTCAAATCTTATATATCCCAAATTACTTTTTTTCACCACCATACTGTTGATTAGTATTCAAATTGTTCATCATTTTTTTTCTAAATTTTGAATTAATTTAGTGTAGAAAAGAGAATTAACTATTACATCGATAGATTTACCAATATTATTGAAAACTGAATATTTAGCAATGAAGAAAAATGAATTGCTGGATTTTTTTCTACTTATTAAATATGAATATA
This sequence comes from Coffea arabica, assembly GCF_036785885.1. Taxonomy (NCBI): domain Eukaryota; kingdom Viridiplantae; phylum Streptophyta; class Magnoliopsida; order Gentianales; family Rubiaceae; genus Coffea; species Coffea arabica. The sequence continues at coordinate 47,484,847 of NC_092329.1, forward strand.
TAGTTCTAGATTTATGGTCATTATAAAAATTTAAATTATTTAAAAGAATATTTGTCAAAAAAGAATATCTACCAAATTTTTGATATGGGGTACATGATTTGATATATACTATCATATTATAGTGAAAGTACATAAACAAATTTTTAAAAATTAGTAAATAAAAAGTTCAATTTAACTCCCTCTAATTTGAAAAACTACATTATAGCTCATTGCGGTTTCGACTAAATTGAAAATTGAATAAAAAGCACTTAACATATAGTAGGGGCAATATTGACATTTCACATACAACTGTTAGATTGGATGCTTTTGTGAGAACCTTGAAAATATATATATATATATATATATATATATGTATATATATATATACATATCGCATTTGCATTTTAGAGTCCTAATAACCTTTACTATTGTTGGTTCTTAATTATGTATGTAAAAATAATTTTAAGGTTGCAAATAAGTTAATTGTGTAAAATATTAAATTATTTGAATTTTTGCCAAGTTAAGTTAAGAATTCCTAATGTAGGTTATTTTATTTCTTTGATTTTGATTCTTTGAATTCCGATAGCTAACTTTAAGTGTTAATAATGTTAAGTGTTAACGGGACCCTAGAATTAAGACGGAATCGATTTTAGATCAAAACCTTTATAATTATACTTAGGACGTTGAATCTCGATAATTAAATTTTTGCGAGACTAGTACACTAGTAGGCTATCGAATTTCATTTGGGATAAAATTTTGGAGTTAGTTTACGAATGAGAACTTAAGTAGAAGGTCGGACAAGATGTTAAAAGTCTAAATTAGCCTCTCTCCATCTCAAATTAACCATGCAGTCGTGAAACCACCTTGAACAAGCTTCACATTTAAGCATTTCCATATTGCCGGTTCCATTCTCCACTACAACAACTACCACTCACCACAATATCTTCATTTCATTTGCTTTTCTGCCGTGAGCCGTGAGTGATCAGCTTCTTTGGAGTTAACGACCGAGAGAGAGAGAGAGAGCCGAATTCTTTGTTCTTTTCCTTTCTGTCGGTAAGCTTGAGCAAGGGAGAGAGGGAGTTGGTGAGCTGCAATCTGAACTGTCCGAGAGAGAGTGAGCAAGAGGAAGGGTGCGAGCTGTCTGTCTTCACCTCCTCCACCACTGCCGGGCTGCCATTTCCTTCTTCATCTTCAATCAGCTGAGCTCAACCACAACCACCAACTCCACAGCTTACACAAACTGAGCTCAGCCCAGCCATACCTGAGTTCCATAGCAAGCCGAGAGGAAAAAATTTTTGCAGCTGCTTGTCGGGTGAGCTGAGCTTCAAACTGAGGTAAATTCTGGACTTAGGCTAGATGATTATAGGTTGATGAAGTTGTTTAGGGGGCATGCATGTGAGGGTGGTCCGGTTGGATGATAAATTAAGTCACAAGAAATCTGATATTGAAGAAATTGGAACTGTCCGAGAGCTTGAGCTGGAAATTGCAGCTTTAACTTGTTAATTTGTGGTGATCGGAGCTTAGATGTGTGTTTAGCTGACTAATAGCTGGATGTTTAAGCTTTGCATGAGATTAATCAGCTTGGATTAAGTATGAAACTTGAAGGGTTATAGAATCCGCCTGCATGCAAGCCAACCGAGAGGAAATTGGATGAATTTCTGGTTGGTTGGTGACTCTTGATGTTGTCCGGACTTGGCTTTGGATTAACTGATAGCTAACTAATTATTTAGTCATGCATGTACTGAAAAGAGCTGTGGTTAGAACAAAAAAAGAAAATCTGTATTTTAAGGAGTTGGGTAGCTTTTTAAAAAATTTTCAGCATGGCCGAGTGAAGGGGGTGAACATCCTATCAGTTTTCCTTCGAATTTTAGTCAAGATTTTCATATTGGATGTTTAAGAGTAGCTTGTAGCTTGCTAGTCACCTTTTGCATGTGAGTTGAAGTAAAAATCGAAGAAATTATGGACAAAGTACTATAAGTTAAATTGTTATATTGCTGGAAATTGTACATGGTTGTTGGCCGAATTAGTTGAGGCTTTTGATGAATTTATTTTCTGGATTTGTGTGTTATTTGTTTTGGTTTAGGTTGAGCTATGTGTTTAGTGTTTCAAGCAAGTAAAAGATGGAGATTTGATGGACTTCGTGAATTGACATTGCTGGAATTTTTTTTTTTTTTTTTTGGTTGTCGAAACAAGAGAAGAAAAACCTGAATTTCTAGGGGTATTTGTAAGTAAGCTAGCCGTGACTTTCTTTTTATGTTTTGAGTTAAGTTTCTGGTTTATTGTTGTAAGGAATGATTGTTTGTCGTCAAGAGCTAATGATTGATGAAGCTCTTGGCCATTTGAGTAATTTTTGCAAGAGTTAAGTTTTTGGTGGAATTATTAAAGTGGTTTGGCCGAAATGTACTTGGAAGGCCATGAATTGTGGTTTGAAATCGTTTGATATCTTGGACTTCCTTTGTTTAATTTTGATTAGAATTGATCCTGTTGAGACCTAGGACTAATGATTGATGAATCCCTAGTGAAATTGATGTTTGTATTGTAATTTTTCTATAATGGCAAATTGGAATGTAATGTGCAAATGAATTGGAATCGTGAAGTCCGTTTTGGTCCTTTGAACTCGAGTACTTTTAACCAAGCTTTGTTAAAATATTTTGTCCTAGTATTAAGCTATAAAAATTGAACATAGTACGATAATGCTCAAATTTGAGTGTCAGGACTTTTTAAAAGAAAAAAAAAACTTTGCTAACTAGTTAATTCTTTTCTTTACTTAAACTAGCTTTGTTACCGTTAAGAAATAATTGCTTTAACTTCCAAACTTTAAGTTTTGCGTCAAATTATTCCTGACTGGTTATTTTAGAGGAAAATTGTTAAAAAACACTAGATTTCAATAAATTTAAATGAAAAGCGTAGAAAACTTGTTCAGCAAGAAAACTCACTTGAAGTGTATTAGTTCTAGTTGCACCTCTAGAAAGAAAAGTATCTTTAAAGAAACCATACGAAATATTTTATCCCTTTACTAGCCTTAATTCTAAGAGATTTAGTGATTTATTTTGAGGAAATAAACTAGTTATATATATCAAATCACCTTTTATATATAAAACAAGGCCTTATATAGTAAAACTTATAGTTTTAAAACTTGGTTTTCTAGGGTTTGGCGAGGACGTGGACTTCGATTCCCAGCTTGACCTTTGAACTTCATTTTTGGTGAGTGTCCGTGCTTGTTCTATGACTAACTTGTTAAAGTGCTTTCTTGACTGTTATGTGATAATTGGAATGTGGTTTTGCTGATCCATCGAAGTGGGCAGTGTGTACTTTATCGCATTAGCCCTTTAGAGTGGTGAATTGTTTGAAATGCTTGCTCGAATAGCATGCTTGTACTAGTTGAGTACTGAGTGGGGGAATGTACCACACCTGAGAGTGGGAGGGCCTCTTATCCTAACTCAAGTACCAAAACCTTGCAATTGTTGACTGGTGCGTGGACTTGTCAACTAATCCACCAAGCAGGGGAATGTACCACACCTTAGGGTGGGAGGGCCTCTTATCCTGACTTGGTAACCATTTGTGTGACGTCGTTGGATGAATCCCTCGACTAGGCTATAAAAGGTATACTCGAGTAATACCAAACCCTTTCGTGAGAAGAACGGGCCCGGTGGGAGTAAGTTGGTTGGAGCGTGTTAAGAAAAAAAATAATGAATCTACATGGATTTTAGATAGTGAGAATTAACGGAGGGTCAACTGCGGTTAATTTTGATCAAGTTCGTGGAAAATGGCTCCTGAGAGCCCTGTATCCTACTCTGTGCTGTTAAACGCTTTCCTACTTGTTGAGTTTAAGTTTGGAGTTATTATTTGCTATTTGTTTTATATGATTGCATGTTTGGGGCACCACTAAGTTTTAACTCACCCCACGTTATTTGTTTTCCTGAACAGGTTCTGGCTTTCGAGAGACTTGAAGCTTACCTTTGGCTTTTGTAAATATTGTTTTGAATCGGACTATGTATCTTTTGTCTTGGGTTGCCACTTGAAGCTGGAAAAGTGCAAACCCTAAATTTTGGCTTGTATGGATGTATTTGAATTTTTTGATTTCACTTTGTGGTTTGTAATGTATGAATGTAGTAATGTGTTAAGTTGGGTGGAGATGTACTTAAGAGTGAACGTTCAGATGTCCAATGGCAATGTTATCTTTGAAATTAATGTGTTCCTAGAATTCTGGTTGTTTAAAAGGTTGGCTTGTTCGGGTGACGAATTTTTGTAATGGTTTAAGTTATACGTCGGAAGGGTTTAGCCAGTTTCCTTGCGTGAGTCCTGGCGAGAGTTAGGCAGGCGACCCGCCAACCCTCTGGTCCGCCTTAGGAAGAAGTGGGGCCGTCACAGCTTTCTGTTCAATTTTCAATTTGATCGAAATTACAGGGAGTTATAGTGTAAGTTTTCAAAGCAAAGGGAGTTAAATTGTATATTTGATAAATCATAGGGAGTTTTTTGATATTTTACCCATATAACAAGGAAGCTGCAAAATAATTGAAGAATAAGATATGTTAAAATTGAAGAATAAGATATGTTAAAAGTCATTGGCCCCCTAGTTAGGATTGTTCATTGAACAATCCCTTTTCAATGAACCAAGGTATGGAACTCAGAAGTACTTATCTGTGCTAGAAATTAATCAGTGCATGACCAATTCCTAAAACCAAAATTTAAACAGAAACCAAATTATATCAAACAAATCATGATTGACAGCAAATTCTATTTGTTAAGACCCAAGACATGTGAAAAATTAGAACCAAGAGACTAGGAACTAGGAAAATACTTTTTAACTGGTCTTTGGTCCTAACTATGATAGTCACTAACATGACAACGTAGTAAAAGCCAAAAAAAAATAGATGAAATTGATGTTTCTAGGTCTGTCAAGCTATTGTTTCCAATGGAATTCATCCACCAATTAGACTGAAACAAAAAAAAATTGAGTAATTAAAAGATACAGGAAAATACATGCAATGATCAATTAGGCTCAGATCTATAAATAGAGGGGTGCACCACCATGGCTGCAAATTCTCAGTTACATATGTGAATGACTCCCATCTCATCCCACATGCCATCTGAGTTGCCTAGCCAAGATACGAGTTCGAATTTACCTCTGTGCATTTTGCCATCAATAACTCAAGAAAAGATTTGCATCATCACAGCCCGAAAATATACACAAACCTCAATGCCCAAAAGCAAAAAGGCATCAATAATTATGATTATACAACATAGATACAGCAGCAACAAAGAATTAAGTTAATGATGAAACAAGCATTGCTATCTTAGCAGATTTTTCAGAAATAATCTCCAATCCAAAAAGGCCTCATTTGATAACATTTCTCGTTTCTAATTTCTGTAAAGGGATGTTAATTTCTTTCTTTTTTTAAAAAAAATTGTTGAAATCATAGGCATGAAAACAGAGGGGCAACAGCCCTTTAGGAACTCCCAAGCTCTCTGTTGCCTCATTCACTTTTTTCTTGAGTTGTGACAAATATAGTTCCCTAATTTTAACAAAAATTCATAGTGGAATTTCTTCTCTCTTCAATATCTATTAAGAAAATGGATCGGTTCTTTTCAGTCCCTTTCTTTACAAACATGCAGGTCTACAGGATTAATACTCATACAATGGCCCTAGGTAATGCCCGTTGTAAGTATGTCCTCTTTGATTAGGATCAATGATCTTTTATAAGATCAATGCGTCAAATTTGTTTATCAAAGTCAAGCAAGAAGAAGAGCACCGGCATGGCTGCAAACTCAATTTCAGTTCTAGAATAATATACTCCAATATGCCATTTGAGTCGCCTCATCAAGATACGGTTTAAATCCAGTTAGTATGAAGCTTGAAACATGACTCATGCCAATAGTATTATATCATCGCAGCCTCATGCCAATAGTATTATATCATCGCAGCCTAAAATGAATAGGATAAATTCACCTATTGTTTATTTTCTTCATCTGTTTTGAAACTCCAACAAAAGATCTAACTAAAGCACAATAAATTAGCTATTAGTTCAATTTAGAACATACCTTAATGGAGGAGTCCTAACCTTTGTCATATGGTTCAAAAATTTTGATTTCCCGGATAATAAATAGCATCCATAATCAAGAAGATGAATATTAGAAGATTATCTTGTAAACATTGGAAAGGAAAAACAAAAAGAAAGCAAAGAAAAATTTATGCCTTTTAATTTTTTCTTGGTAGAGAGAAGAATAAGCAATTTTCTTGCTCTTTTCTTGAATAAATTGTTGACCGCCATAGGCCTCATTAAATAATTGATCCAACATATGATTCTTGCAATTAAGTTCCTTTCCATTTCTATCTTAACAAACCAAATGCCTATGGTAAACTTTTAATAACAATAGGAAATCTACTATACAACAAATTTAAGATAGTTCTAAGGGTGGCAATGGGACAGCGTAGGGGTGGGGGAAGGAGGTGGCAATGGGGCAGGGGTCCTCACCCTATTGTCAAACAACTCCCCCCGTCCCCCGCCCATCCCTCGCTTCATACCCAGCCCTATGCCCCGCCCCGTTTTTCTTGCAAGAGAAGAAATCAACTTACTATATTTAATAATCTGCTTATTCACGGGATAATTTTATCATGCATTCTATTTCAAAATATTCAATAAAGATATGCTTAAGTATTTAATCTTAGATCATTCAACGAGTTGCAAATACTAATAATTAAAGAAAATTAAAAACCTGTCAATACCATGAAAATGATATTAAAACATCCGACTAAAATGTAATAGGACCAAGTCACACAATTGTAAACAACACTAAATAAAATTAACAAGTTATCAAGATGGAAACAAAACACAGGTTAAGTTACAATCCCATGTTCAACAAGTTAAGTTATTATATTGTGTATATGTTTGTATTATATATACATCTATAAATATATATAATTTTTTTTGTATGAAAGGAATGAGGCGGGAGTATGTTGCCCCGTCCCCTGCCTTGTTTTAAGGCAGGGGAGAATTTTCTTCCCCCTCCCCCTAGCCCCGCCTCATTTCTACTTCCACGCGGGCACTCGCCATTGTTACCATCCTTAGATAATTCGAGCCATTGCAAGACATTAAAGGATCATTCGACATATAAACATAAAGGCAAAAGTAAAATTTTTTTGTTTATGATCAAACAGTAAGCTAAACAACATCTCTCAAATCATTTAATACTCCATAACAATGCGACACACAAATTTTCAAAAAACTAAACCAGTGTAGTGGTAAAGCTACCTTTAGAAGCAAATCATCAAACGCAAAACATGCTACTACTGTAAGAGATTATCGCACACCTTAAACACCGGATGTTTACTTTATTGTGCTTCTTCTTGATTCTTTCAAACCTACAAAACAATCAATAATAACAAAATCAAACATTTTTGCTAGGAGGTCAATTTTGAAAAAAAAATGCTAGAAAAACTCAACAATAAACTCATCAAATGGTTGAAATATGATGCGAAAGTGTGAATAGCAAATAGGAGCAAGAAGGAGAGATGTATAGTGCTTTCATCTCTTTGATTCTCTTCTTTTTTTGGGAAAAGAAAAGAAAAGAAAAGCTAAGAGTTCCCCAATTTTCTCCTTCCAAGTACAATCATAATGTGTGCAAGCAAATTTTGTACCAACAAATCAAAAAAAGTAGGTGATCTAAAAGAAGAAGACGATGCAACCAACCGCCTACAAGGGTAGTTAAATTGCTGTTTTCTTTCGTCTGAGATAAGAGGAGAAGAGATGGGAAAGAATGAAAAAGAAAGCAAAAAGCTAGTGAGTAAAAAGTCAAAACTAGCTCTCAACAGTTAGCTACTGTATTTGGGGCTAGTTATTTTTTCTGGACAAAGTAGTAATTTTAGACAAAAAGTCGCAAATACCCTCAACAGTGACGTACTGTTCGGACTAGTGGTCAAAATTCTAAGGGCATTAATGGCAAAAAACTTTTTCCACAGTAGACTTTCTCCCTAACCTTAGCTACTTGGCTCAAGATGGGAGTAAAAGTTTTAAGTTGTTCTATATATGTTCAGATAGTTTGAAATATCTTTAATATCCTTTTGTTCTCATTTTTTTTATTTTTTTCCTTTTTCTTCTACCTGTAATCCCATGCCTACCGCTACACAACCTCTCGTCACCACCATTAGAACAGAAGAAGAAATTCTTTTACATTTTTTTTCTTTTTCCTATTTCCTTCTTTTCTTTCCTCATTTACTTGTTTTCTTTCTTTTTCCTTTTTCTTTCTTCATTTCATTCCAATCGCCAACACCAAGGCCATATCCATTGCCGTCACCACCACCAAACCTTCTCAATTGCCGCCACCACCATCACCGCTACTACTACAAAATCTCAGATTGATTAATACTAGAAAAAATCCATGTCTAAAAAGCCCCAAAATTTGAAGGATTTCGCTGCAATTCCTCAATCAAAACCACCACGAATCTTTGCAAATTCCCAGATTGATTAACTCTATAAAATTCTAAAGATAATGGATAAAAACATCAATTTTTCAAGGCCTTCTCAGAATTTGTCAATCAAAGGACCCGTTGCTATCCACTCGGGCAATGGAAAATTTCGGAATGATTAACCACATAAAATCCACCATTCAGTATGGATTAAAAACCCCCAACATTATCTGCAACTAGGATGTTTTTATTAACGCAGGAGTATAAAAGAAAGAAACAGCTGAGAGAGAGCAAAAGAAAGGTGCTTTTGCTTGGGCTCATAATTTCAGTTAACCCTAGTGATGCGGTGCAATGTGGTAAACTAACATAAGTTTACACTTGTTAGTGAGTAAAAAATTGGAGAGAATTACACCAATGGTCTCTCGCATATTGTAAATGTGAAAATTTAGTCTCCCAGAATAAAAATGATCATTTTTAGTCCCTAGCTAACAAAAAATGATCAATTTTAATCCATTTGCACTTTTTCGAGCGATTTTTGGCTGAAATTTGTCACATGCACATCACATGCCCAACTTTTAAAAGGTAAAAAAGGCAAATCACTTATCTGTTGACCAAAATGTAAGCGACTATTAATCTTCAAAATTCTCCTTCTGTTTATCGTCTTTATCTTAAGCAAACCCTAAATCTAAACTTCACACTATGGTAGAAGCACCAACTTGTAATTGTGGTGTATCAACGAGAGTGAAAACGTCGTGGACAACTGAAAAACCAAGAAAAAGGTTCTATAATTGCGCTTACTATGAAGTATTCACTTGAGTTTTATTTCTTTTTTATTTCAGAATTGTGAAATTTGAAAAGGTAATGATTGAGTTTGAACAATATAATGGTGGCGATGATTACGGCTATTTCAAGTGCTACAACACAAGCAGTTATGACAGGTGTGAAAATTTATTAGACACACAAGATGATTAACGAAGAGGATAAAAGAGTTGGAGGCAAGGGTGGAAGAAACAAGCCGCAAGGAGAAAACGATGAAATTATTGCTATTTGTGAAGTCTAACTTCAATGTGTTATAAAAAGCCGAAAAGGAACAGGCTTCTATTGAAAGATGATAAAAGATGATAATGGCGTGATTATGACTGAAAAAACAATAGAAAGTGAACCAATTATTTGCATCAAAAACAAGAAAAGCATGCATTCCATTGTTCTAAAAAAAAGTACATAATCCAATAAAGTACATTAATTAGAATATGCCTTTCACCAAAAAATGCATGAAGTAAGAAGTCAATTCCATTGTTCCAAAATAATTGTCTGCCGAAGTCAAATACTAGTTAAAAATATGAAAAAAAATTTCCATTTAGTTCTCATCATAAGAGCTCAAATTTGTATCAGCACCTAGCGGTCATCTAAGTTAGCTTTCAATCCCCTCCTTATAGCATTTTTAGAATTAGATACCTTTATAGTTGGTGCCTTCTTAGGCCTTTAAAGACACAAATGAAACAATAAGAAGGTTAGACATTGTATACAACATCCGAAATCTGATATATGATATTCGAAGTAGACAATAGCAATTTATATACAGCAAAGTCCAGGTGGATCCCATGGGTGTCTCTTATAGAGAGCGGCCAATGTTGAGTCACAACTATTTTGAATGTGTCCAAATTTTTGACATATACCATATCTATACTTGGCTTTCTTACCCTGACCATTTTCAACAAAAAAAGATTAAGCAATAGTATTCAAGGAAGTAAACATGCTACACAATGGAATTAGTATGAAGAAATAGAGAAGTATGAACTGGAGATGTTTCAGTCACAATTCTTGACATTTGAGCATGTGGTTGGCTGTTTGTAGGTTCATATGGGAAATGACTGATGAGATCAAACAGCATTTGGTCACTTATATCAGTCTCCAAGCCACTTGCACCAAGAATTGCTTCAGGTATAAAGCTCGACTCTTTGTTTGCACTGGGAGTAGTATTTTGAGGCTGGTAATTAGTTTGCTCAAGTTGAGACTGAGATGATGTACTTACTGGATCAAGGTTTATGCCATTTGGAATCTGTTGTTATGGCTGAGAGCTACTTGTAACCTCAGTAGCTTGTTGCTAGACAGTTCCTTGCTCATGGTTATTCGAACACTTCCCACTGTTGTGGGCCTTGTGTTTTCACTTTCTACACTTACACTTCATTGGACCCATTCTAGATAGACTTTTGTATGTCCTCGAGTAGTTGTTGCAGCTGGTGGCTTATCTGGTTTTCTTCTTGTAGCCTTCTTGGGCCTACCAGGAAGCTTGATGGTTTCAGGTGGCAAAATAGGCCCCTTCTTCAAATCTTTCCACAGATACGCACAATTGAGAGGATATATGATAGCCTCATATGCCCTCATATAGGCCTCTTTTGAGTAGCACTCGTGAACAAAGTTCTCCGAAAGCTCATTTGCCAAAGCAATGACACTTGCCATTTAGTTCTCACCTTTTACAACTATAAGTTTTACTAGCCAAATTCACAGTATATCTATCCACATACATGCATCTCACCTCATAATACCAGTCTCTAGAAGGTGTAGCTATGCAAGCACTAGAAACATTTTTTCTTTCTTCTGGTTTCTTTAAAATTTTTGGAGACATCTTTCCTATATATGTCTTTATTTACTCCCTCTTATTCTACATTCTAACCAATATAAAAAGTCTTGTAGTTTCTAACATAGCTAGTATAGGCCTCTCCCTTACTTCTAGAATGCTGGAGTTGAAACTCTCACATAGGTTGATCAATAAGACATCACATTTAAGGAAGATTCTAAAGTATGCTTTGGACCATTGTTGAGGTGTTATGTTGTCAAGCAGCCATTGAAATCCACCCTCATCAGTTGCCTTCAAGGCTTTCATCAAAGCCTTGAATAGATTTTTGTAAGGTGCTCTTGCAAGTGCCCAAATTCTCTCCTTCAATGCCAAATTACCATACAGCTTTTTGAAGTTATTATACATGTGTCTCACACACATCTTATGCTCCACATTTGAAAGCAGATCCTTAATAGCTTGAGTCAGCTCCTTTTGAAAAAAAATTAAAATCAAATTGTTTATCAGCAAAGTAAAACGAGAAACCTCAACTTACACAAAAACATAGAAAAAGACACTTACACACCTTTTGTTTACCAGTAATGAATATCCAATTACTTTCATCTCTGACTTGGAGGTCACTCACTAGTTGCAAGGCCTTCTTAGGTGGTAGCCATCCATCCCAACAACAAGCCTACAACTAGCTAAAAAACCTGTCTTGCATGCATTAAGACAAACATACAATGTCTCAAACCTATTTTCTCTCTCATCATCTTCAACAGTGGTCATGAAAATATTTGAATCAGGATTCGCACTCTTTACCTCTCTACGATAGTTCCAAAGTTTGTTGTATTGGACTTTATGTTCACCATTAACTAAACTCTCTGCCTTTTTCTTAGTTTTATAAGCTTGCCATCTAGAGATATTAACATTCATACCAGTCTTCACTTTATCTACCAATATACTCACCTTCATGTCAGCCATAACAGCTAGCTCTTTTTTGTACTGTTAACCAAAAGGGTAGAGTTTGCAAGTCCATGGTCAAATGTCCTCCCACAACTCTGTTCACCTCGCATGCTCTTGACTTAAAAGGTCTTTTTGTCTAACATAATAGCTGTGGAAACTTTCTAACTGTAGTTCTTGCAATAAGCTGTAGCCTTCTTGCCATCATTTTGCTGAATTTTATCTTCCTTCCATAAACCACTCCATGGCTCTTGCATGCTTTCATGAACAACTGCTTAGAAGTACAAGTTTACCCAATGTAAAATTTGGGATCAGCCATATTAGTCTCAGGTTAAACTTTGGAAACTTAACCATCTTACTTGGTTGTTCTTTTTCTTCTGAGTCACAACAACTATCAAATTCATCTAAATTAGTAGCATCTTCTTCCATTTCAACACCCTCCACTTGAGATGTAGATGCAGTTGTACCCTTACTTGATTTGCAATCTTTGACAATTTTCTACCATTCAACTTTTCTTTCTTTAAGAGATTTCACTATGTTCTCTCTATCATTGAACTCATTGTCACTATCAATGAACTTATCACAATCATTTGGTTCTTCATCTTCCCTAACAGGTGCCTTTTTCTTGCTCTTTTTCTTTCTCCCAACTTTTCTAGACCGATTTTTATTTGCTGAAGAATTTTCGTTGATGATTTGTCTTTTCTTGAATTGCCAATAGAAGATGCATTCTTTTCCCCATTCTAAACTTCTAAGTTTGTTCCACGTTGTTCTTCTCCAAAATTCTGATTTTGCCCTCCTATATTAGCTCCAATTTTCCCTTTATTAGCAACTCTACTCTCAACTTTTGAGTTTATTTCACCTGGTCTTTCAACAAATTTCAGGTTCTTATGTCCTATAATTGCTCCATTCATGTGCTTATCAGCTACAAACTCACCTCTAGTTTTGCTATCCACTTCACCCCCATTTTGAGATTGAGTTATAAAAATGTTAGTTAGTACTATTTCTTCTAACTAGGAGAATCTTCATGCACCTCACCTCTATATTGATTTTCATTAGGATCAGCCATCTCTTTTGCTTTAGATGGTTTAGGTTCACAACCACTTATGGATTAGGATTTAAGGTTCAAAAAGTATACATCAACCAGACCATATTTCACTCTGTATCTAGCCAAATCTTGAGCAATATCTTCTCATAACATATATACTAACCCATCCTTCATGTTCTTCGTAAATATTAGGTAATAGTATATTGCAGTAAACTCAAGGTATCCTAGATTTTCTATCCAGTGTACATATAGGCCATCTGTGAGGACCCGTAAAATTTCCTTATTTTATATTATTTTATTTCAATTCCTCGCATGCATTTTCTTTACTTTACTTATTATATTAAATTTTCAAAGATTTTTATAAGTGGGTATAAGTTTTAAATCATTTTTCTAGTATAAGTTAGTTCATGTTAATTTTGGAGTGTATTATGGACGTGGGACCTGCTAGTGCGGTAAGTGCGATAAAATTTTGACGACTAAGTGAAGTTTTATATGAAGTGATATTATTTTACAAGATGTTAAGAGATAATTAGGGATTAGTTACGTAGATTGGTGTTAGAAGACAAGGAAAACTGGAGTAAACTCTAGAAGGCCAAGTGTCATGAAACCTAAGGATGTTGGACTTTGACCAATTTTTACTTTTACTAAATACTAAAAATTGACCAAACCTTCTTCATTTTTCTTGTGGCTTGGCCGAAACTTTGGGGGAGAAGAAGAGAGAGAAATTTCATCTTGCACTTCAATTTCCAAGCTCAATCTTGAATTTCAACCGCAACTTTTGCAAATCACTCCATATAAGTGCTAGCTAAGGTAGTTTCCAAGGTGGTTGTGGAGTAAATTTGGGAGGAAGAAGCCTAAGCTACCATCTTCCTAGTGTTTCTAAGGTAATTTGTCAAGAAATCCCTCTTTGCTCCTAATAATTGCAAATTAGTAGGTTAGAGTTGTTAAATATGTAGTTTTGTGAGGATATTTCATGATTTGATGTGGTGATGTGGGAAATTTCAGTTTTATGGTGAATTTTTTGCTCTTATTTGATACTTGAGTATTAGCCTTGGATTGATAGCGTTATTATGTGTAATATTGAACTTTTATATGTTAGTTTTACTTGCCTACGAAAAATTTTAGTTGGTGTGTATCAATTTCAGATTAGGGTTTACATTTAGGAATGATTCTGCCCTGTTTTTGGACCCAAACTGACCCACATATTCGTCCATGATAATGGCTGAATCAGCTCTTACTCAAAACATTAAAGTTGTAGGAAATTGAGTTATCTACCTATAAAATTTCAACTCGATCAGAGCACTGTAGCCTAGGAAATAACTAAAATACCCTTGACTGCCCAAATGCCCTATTTCAAGGACAGTTTTCTATTTTCTCTGAGATTTCGATTTTTGACCTTGAAAATGCAAGAACTGGGTGTTGATGTCTTCATAGGAAATGTAAGTCTATGCCTTAGCTTCAAAACGCCATAAAATTTACCCCAATCCGATAAGCGTAGCTTCAGCTTGTGACCAAAACGCCGGGAGATGGCAAACCTGCTACTTAGCCATTCGTCTTTAAAACTGGTTTCCAGCTTGGATTTTGATGGATGCATTGCTAGAATTGACTTGTATTTGGATGACTTTGAACCTAGTTGAGGAGCTATTGTGTTAAGTTTACTTATGTGTTGAATTGGGCTGAGTTAAGGAAAAAAATGAAGCCATAAATGGTTGGAATATAGCGAAATATAAAGGGCATGCTATCCAAAATTGTAGGGCTGCTTGATTCATTTGAGTTTGGGTTGACTTTGGCTGGAAATGAAGGGCTTTGGGGATGTTCATGTTTTTAAGACTAACCGCTACCTTTTTACTCCAAGCCACATTATTATCTCTTTGCACTAATAGTTAACTTGACTAGGCATACGACTTGTAGTCCGGCCTCATTTGTGCATTTTCGTTTCCTAGGTTTGTGGATGGGGAAACCATAATTGTTTTACCTTGGTTGTTATTAGGACACGACGGTGATCCAAGCCATCCTTTGAGAGGAAACTTTTGAAGTTACCTTTGCTTGAACTGGTGAGTGAACCACTCGCATGACTTATTGCTTAACTGTTTTACCTGTACCTGCAATATGCGACTTGAATGACTGTAACACCTGCTTAATTCTGGACAAGACGAGAGTGTACTTCATCACACTCGTCTCTCTTGCTTATTTGTCGAGTCACTGTATATGTTTGAACCTGTTACTTGTGCCTGTTATAAGCTTGAACCTGTTACCTGTGCCTGTTATGATGTCATTTGGAGGCTTGTATCCAACGACTTTCCTGTGAAATCTAAGCTCAGCCTCATTGGTAGTTAATTGAATCGAGCCAGCAAGGGGCTTGGTTAAGGAAAATTGACAAGCCATGAGAGCTTGTTTCTTGGGAATCTTTGGGTATTGAAAACTCTGAATTCCTGGTATACTCGAGTATTACCATTTCTGTTCCTGTTTGATGTTCGGGCCCGGTAAGGGGAATGTTTCGTGAACAGGATTTGGCATAAGAGGGGTCTACGGATATGTTTGTTTCATTAAACGTTGACGGAGGATCAATAAGTTTGGATCAAGTACAGCAATGGGAATTTGGCTCTTGAGAGCTATCTGTATCATTTCTATTTGAGGTGTTTGTTCATTTCTTTATTTGGTGTGTATATGATTGATTAAAAGGATGATCCATGATTCTTGACTACTTATACTTATGGTACTTCACAGAGCGTAAGCTCACCCCTGTTACTTTTGTTTTCCTTACAGGAGCAATATTTTGGAAACCATGATTTTGAGGAAAAGAGTAGAGCTATTTATAGTTATAGTTTTGATTAAGCTCCTCTGAAATGGCAAAACCCTAATTGTACTTTGGTCACTTGTGAATATTCCGACTTATATTGCTAGTTAAACTTTTGAACCTTCCAATGTATATATCTCTAAGTGTTTAACCATGTAAATTAAGTGTACTTGTTTGAGATGGTATTTTTGTTTGGCTTGGGTGAACTCTTCTTGTATCCGTTGGGAACCGGGTGAGTGCAGAACTTGAACGAGGAAGAAAAACAATTCTGACGTGGCACCCGTTCCTTTTCGTTTTCATTAGAGCGTTCAATCGAATTTCTATTGCACCGTTTGAGTTAGCTAGTTCCATTTCCGATTGTTCATGTTCTCAAAGTTCTTTCGCGCATCTGTAGGGTTTACGTGTGTTTCAGTTTAGTAGTCCTGGCGAGAGTTGGGCAGGCAGTTCTCTAACCCTTAGGGTACGCTCTAGGGGAAAGTGGGGTTGTCACACCATCTATCCGAATTACAATAGTGGTAATTTTTTACATGACCTCCACTGTATTCTTTGTTCGGCAATTCAGTGAGTTTACCTCCGTAGTGGACCCTAATGGAAAATCGATTCATACCATTTGCCACCCATTTTTTTTACGTGACAATTAACAACAAAAGAAGATTATCTTGGGACTGATCATAATGGAAGAGAAAAATACATACCAGATCGATTTATGCAAAACGACAACACAACAGAAGAGACCACATGTAGTTGCAACAACATAAGGCATATAATTGACCAACAGCAACACTAATCAATATAATAATAGTTCTTAGGTGCACTAACCATGATTATTGCAACTCTATTTAAACTATTAAGATAGCATCTGTCATCATTCCACAAATACTTTTGTTTAGGGTTTAGAAATTTATATTGTAATTTTGGATCCATTCAATGTCTTCTTCATCCATCACTTTGATCAACCTTTTTCTTCTTCGCTTCAATCACCAATTTTCCTTTTGATCAAGATTAGTTTGCTACTAGATAGTGGTAACTAAGTTTCTTTTTGGGTTGAGAGGAATAGCAGATGAAATAGTAGATTAATGTGACTGTTAGTGCTTGTGGTCCCAAAATGAATTGTTTAACCAAGCTTTGTGCTGTTCATCTCTTATATTTTGGTCAACAGATAAGTGGTCTGCCTTTTTTCTATTATTTAAAAGTTAGGCACGTGATGTGCGCATGACACATTCCGACTAATTAAAAATCGCTCGAAAAAGTGCAAGGGGACTAAAATTAATTCTTTTTTGTTTGTTAGGGACTAAAAATGATCATTTTCGTTTTGAGAAAATTAATTTTCACATTTGCAATATGCGAGTAACGATTGGTGCAATTCTCCCAAAACATTATCTTACTATCTTACCATATAATAAAACGTGAGTAGGAATTTGGTGTCAATAGGGGTTTGTTGTTAACAAAAAGTGTCATTATTTGTTATTTCGAAAGTATCTTTTCAATATTTACCATTATTTATCCACATCTTATTTGGAAAATCTCCCACTCTTACATAATTACTATTGCATAACTATCACTACACTCTTGATTAACTGATTAACTAATCCACTAATGAGCATTGCATCAGCTCCCAAAAATCTCTCTAAATAATTTTTTATTATTTGCTTTTTTCTAAAATATGCACACACACAGTATCTGCCTCATCCACCAGTCCTAATTAAAATAGCCAACAACTTATCATGTTTTTGTTTGTTTTCTAGTGTGACTGGTCTATTTTATCACTCTCAGATCAATATTCTAGTGTTCTGACTAATTACCGTCCTATGTCATGAGGAATTTATTTAGACACGTATCATTTAGACAAAACCTTGGCTCATAAGATATCCATAAGACCTATTCACCAAATTACTAACTATTGACCATGGGCCCTGTGTGTAGTTGTCAGATGAAGTTTCTAGACCAGTTATGGTAATATAGGCAGAATTAGAATCAGTTATTTTAGTTTCTACGTGGTGTTTGGTTTCCACTTTAGAATCGGATTTGGATTTAGGATCATTCATCTTGGATTTGGAATAGAGTTAGTCATTCCAATGCATTTGTTTGGTTCAATACTAGGATTGTATATAATTACTATAGTTGCTGTTCGGTTTGTTTGCTCATTCAAAATGAAATATAAGAAATTTTTACTAAATAATTGTATTAGTAAATTTAGTATAACTAATTAATAATTTCTATTAGTAAACATATATAATTATTAGTATAATTGATAACATCAATTATATAACAAATACTAATATACATTATATAATACATATAACTAATAATATCGTTATTATAAGTTTGTACCTAATTAAATTAAATATTATATATAATTAAATATTATTATACAAATATTATAATACAAATAAATAATTATAATTGTATAATATATAAATATTAATTATACCAATATAATATATAATTATAATGTATATTATATATTATATATTAAATGTAATAATAATTATTATTATATTTATAATAATAAATATAATTATAATTATGTAATATATTATTATTATATGCATATTATATTGTAATTATATGCCCATACAATATGCATTTGTAAATATATTTACAAATAATATAAATATATTATTATATAATATTATTAACTTTATAATATATATTATATAAATATATTGTAATAACTATAAATATATTATATAACTATACTAATATTATAATTAAATATATAATTATAATTAAATATTATAATTATTATATATATTATATATAATTATATATATGTATATAATTATAAATTAATATTTTTTTAACGAATGGCGGGATGGGCCCGTTTCTAAATGGGAATCAAATTTGAATTTTGTCCAAAACCCTCCAGGTTACTAGGGAATTGGGGAACTCCAAGTTTTTAGATATGATTTCAAAATTTCAATTCTGATAGTAGTAATCCAAACAACAACTATGGGGTTTGTTCTAATTCTCCATTCCGAAACCCTCTTACCAAACGCTACCCTAACAAATAAAAATGCTTATTTTTTTGTCCCTTATCACCATTTTGGCCAAATTTTTGTTGGAATATGTCATGAACCTATCAAATGAATAATCTTTGAAGGGCAAATTTGATAACTCATTTAATATGACCCATTTTGAACTTACTTCACTTTTTCTTCCAATTATTCTCCAAGTGCCAAACTAACTAAAACGAACCTATCATTTTTCTCTATTTTTTCCTTGTTTTATTATCTTCTTCTTTCTATTTTCTTGCAAAGCTTACAGGAGCTGCCAAGATGGACTTTGGCAATGGCTAAGGTAATACCGCCACAGACAGCCATCTCCCACTCGTAAAATTCGCTCATAGTTTTACTCCCTATCTGATTTTGCACATAGATTTCGATTCCAACATTACTTTTGGCCAAAAGTATACAAAAAGTGGTCAAAATGGCTAAAACTAGCCGTGGTTTCTTTTCACTTTTTAAAACCGAAACATCACAAAAAGTCATTGAATTTTTGGCAAAAACAAGCCACATGAAATATACAATATTAGTAAAACCCACAAAATCTGTCATACAACCTCAAGAATCAACAAAGTTATGACAAATGTTTGAAATTTAACAAAGCCCATTTGTATGATTTTTTAAAAAAATAGAGGGAGAAAGAAATAAGCCAAGACCACGAGGTGAGGGGAATAACAGGAGGAAAGAGGGAGAACCGAACGAGATGGCCAAAAAGCAATGTTTTCATAACCGGACCGGACCGGCCGGTTCAACCGGTTGGACCGCAAATCGGACGGGCCAACGGTCCGGTCTAGTGCTAAAGTCTGGGAGTAATCAAAAACCGCTAGAAACCGGATGATTAGGATGAACCGTGATAACCCGTTTAGACCGTGAACCGGCGGTTTCTGAAACTTTTCAAAATTAATTCCCAAATTGCAACCACCAAGAGTCGAACACCTAACCTTGTGCTTGTCATAAGAAGCCCTTACCATTAAACCATAGCCAGCGGATACGATTATTTTGTGTAGATATCTACTTAACTTATTAAGTGAAAAACTAAAAATACCCCCAACCTAAGACACATCAAACTTATTTCTTTGTATACAAAAAATATATAAATGCAAAGATAGTAATAATTGTTAGTATATGTATATATATATATATATATATAATAAATTAGGTGAATATTAAATGTGTTAGGTCAACCGTTAAAAAAATCCTTTAATAAAATAGCTTTTTCAAATTATTTTTTAAATTTTTGTAGAAAAATGTACGACAATGATTTAATGTGTGTAGAATAAAAATAATCAAGAAATAGATTTGTGAAAAAATAAAAAAAATAACAATCCAAACAAGGTCTAATTTGGTAACTAAATTGAATTGTTTAGATAAGTTAATGTTTTAAAAAATTTTAATTACATCAGAAACACTTGTGCTTTACATCATAAATATATTGTTGGTATATCAATGTTTGTTAATGTACTCCCCTTGATTATTAATGTGATCCCCTTGATTTTTTAATTTGTGAAAATAAATAAAAATACTCAGACTTTTAATTTCAATTACAATCTCACAATAAAATAGTGGTTGAAATGCAATAACAGATTGAAAGATTGAGTAGGGATATTCTTGCTCAATTGACATTGTAGACAAGTATTTAGGAAAAAAATTGATAAGTAATTGTTATTTTAAAAAATATTTATAATTACATTGTACACATTCGTACTTTACATCATGACTCCTTGATTTTTTTTTTATTTGTGTGAATAAACAAAATACTTAAAAATTTTAATTTCAATTACAATCTCAAAACAATATCGTAGGTAGTAAGATTGAATAAGGATATTGTTACCTAACTGACTGGTAAATAAGTATTAAATAAGGGAACATCGATAAATAATTGGGTGCTAATAACAATTTTCTAGTGGATAAAATATGTGAACATGGAGAATTTTTTCTTTCCAATGAATATGGACTGAGTGAGAAAGTCAATTGGCCAAAATGAAAACACAAATTTGAAAAAAGTTAAAAAAGAATTATTTTTCTTTAACCCAAATTATTTAATGCTACAACCGCTTACTTTTATCTCATTTTTTGTTTCTTATCAAGTTTGCATTTATAGTTTCGATTCTCTTGACTTCCTTCGAACTCCAAACTTTCTTTTTTAAATTGCAATCCCTAAATCTCAAAGACGTAAATTAAAATTTAAGTTCACAATGTCAAATTCTCATAGATGTGAATTTTGTATAATTTCAAAATATTGTGATATTTTTGGGTTAGATTTAAGATTATTTTGGTAGATATAATTGAAATTGAAATGAAATTTATTTGTTTTAACTTATAATTTAAAAAATTTATTTTTGAAAATCCAAGTTATTCAAAAATAGTAAACTTTTCATCATATAAAGTTTTAAATTAGTCTATTGCATGTCTTATTTTGTGCATATATATATTTATATAAATTATTTTTAAAAAAAATTCATTGAACCGAGGTTAAACCGGTCCGACCGGTTGAACCTTGACCCTTTCACTTCACCGGTTCAATTGACGGTCCGGGTTTTAAAACATTGCCAAAAAGGAGTGAGAATGGGTTAGATGGCAGTGGTGATTGCCGTGAAAGTGGTAATGGTGCGGAAGGATGATGGTGGCAGAGAAAAATGAGTGATATGGATTTGGGCTTGCGAGATTATAGTTTTGGCGAAGAATGATTAGGAAGATTAATAGATTAAGTGAGAAATTATACAACATTAAACTAGTTACCAAATTTGCTTTCAAAAATTGATCATGTGATTGATGCGCAATATATTCCAGCAAATATTTGGCTAGAAAGGTGACAGGAGGACAAAAAATGATTGCTTTTTATTTATTAAGGACTAAAATTTCTCATTTTGATTTTGGGGGACAAAATTTCACATCAGTATTGTATGAGTTGATGATTGATACAATTTTTCCATTGTCATATCAAACTATTTCTGGATAAATACCTCTTTAATAAGGATTATTATCACTTTACATCCTTAACATTTGTTATCACTATTAATTTCTCTCTTAATATTATATTTTAGTCATTTTACCTTCAAAACTAACTTTCAAACTTATCGGAGTTTATTAATTCAAGTGATAAGACATGTTTAAAGGAGTAAAGTGATAATATCCCCTTTAATAATTCAAAAACTCTCATTCGCATGGTACATATGTAGAATTTTAGATATTCGAATTTTCAAGATTAAAAAACTTATGTCTGTTGTTTTCTTTTTTGAGGACAAAAATTTTAAGGCAACGTCCTGTTTCCCTTAACAGTTTGGTCATTAAGATTTTGTTTTTCTTTTCAAAACTTTGTTTGATTAATGATGCAAATAGTTTCAGGAATAACTTGTTTTTTCTGGGACAATGAAAATGAACTGGGAGTTTTATTTGGAACTTGGGGGACACTCCTATGCAGGGATAGTTACCTCAATTTTAACTAATGAGTCCATTGCAGGTGTAGGCTAAACTTGTCTAAGAATATTTTGAGAATTATTTTGTGAGTTAGATGATGTTTTTAGGCATTCCAAGTAGCTGCGTGCTCGCCTGCTGGATATGTGGAAAGAAAGTCAAAATTCCTGGCAATACTCATTGCATTTTCCTTAAAAATCATGTTGAGTAGTTTGAGGGGCAAAATGCATATTATTGCCTACTTAAATTTCATCCAATAAAGCTAATGCTTGTTCTTTGAGCCAGCAATTTGGTATTCCAATCTCTACTTCAATTTATTAACTCATATAAGTTGAAGATTGATGAATAAGTATCTAGAAAGTGCTCAAATCTATTGGATATTTAAATCCCTGCATCATACTTGTTTTTAAACTTGAACTTCCAATGAGAGATAGGTATATATCTTCCCTCTTTACTATGTCAGCCATTTAGTGCCACAAGCATTTCTGAGAATTTGAAACTCATTGATCTTGTGGGTTGTATTTTTCAGGTATGATAAATCACCATATTGTACATCAATACTGTTGATTGTTGTGTTGAGTAAACCAATGAGATATGGCTTTATGGATTTTAATGCTTCTTTGTTGTGCAGATCAAGAATCCCACTCTTGCTTTTCTTTAGCTACTAATTTTATTTGCTGTAATAATTTCTTTTTCAAAATAGGTTGGGCATAGTGGATTTACAACAGTTACCTACTATACTTATGCATGACATCCATCCAATTCAATTACATTAAGGATGTTTCGGTAGGCTTTGTTCCAGGAAATTTGACGGAAGGGTGATATAAATTGGTTCAGATTTTAAACAGTTAGATTGCGTTGCTTTAGTAGTTGGTGGTGGGATAACTTCTCATCAGTGATTTATTCCGATTTAGCAAAATTCAATATTGACAGTATATCCTGTGCAGCCTGTAATTGTACATATGTAACGCTAATTGTTGCGTTCAAAAAAGGAATTACATGCCTAAGCATCTGAAATATTGACCCATCTCCAACCAAAAACCTTATCTTTCTTGTTTTGCCATCATCTCAACATCTTATGAACTCTTTTCCTCTTTCATTTTCTGGTTGCTTATCTTTCTTTGCTTTGTTGCATATGTTTTGGTATTCTAGAGGTTTATTGCCAGGTATGTTATTTGATTTCCGGCTTGTCAAATTCCTTTCCCTATTTTTGATGATCTATTCTTAATTTTGTGCTTTCTGCTATTCTGAAGTAAGCATGCACTGTGAGGCTGGTAGCATATGGGTTATGCATAGGTTAAAAGGTAGTATCATTTTCGTTAATATAACAATAGACTTAGGTGCACCAACTTCAGGTTTCAGCATGTTTTTTTTTTGATAAATAAAAGTTTGGGCGGGTTCTTAGGGTTCAGCACTTGAGAATCAAGTCTTTAACAGCTAGCTTTCTTTCTTTCATTCTTTTCCTGCGCTAAAAGTTTACAGACATTTCCGTATTCAATTGTTGCTTAATCGTCATTCATGAGTTTGATCTTAAATCAAACTATCTATAAACATGGGAAAGATTGGCTATTTATTTGTAAAGAAATCATTTAGGAAGTTTAATTAGTATGGAAGGTGTTTCGATGAATTTAAAAAAATGAATCAAACATAATTTTTTTTGAAGGGATAGATTGCATGTCGACGGTTGTTAATGTTGAGTTTCCATGTACTTTAGAAGTCCGATTTTGGGTGGCATTCGTTTTGTTCCCTTGTTTTCATATCTTTTTTCTATCTGTAGTTTCTTGAGATTTAATATTTCAAACTTTGAAATTTTAGATTGATTTTGCTATTCAGTGTAACTTTGACTAGTAGATTATTTAGCTTCTTAGTTCTGATTAGTTGCTTTGGGATGTGTTGGATTAGGACCTTACGGAACCAACTCTTTTTCTTTAATTTTTTTCTCATTTAGCATATTTTATCTTCATCTTGCTACAAACGTTAGTTTGCAACAGAATTAGAAAGGAAACCAGTGTAGCATCGCGAGTTGAAGAGCAAAATGCCAGGGACAAGACCTATTTTTTTTTGTCTTTTTTTTTTCAATTGGAAATGCACATTCGTTGATAAATGCATCTTCTAGAAGTATATTTTACGCTAAATTGATTAGATCTTTGGCGAAGTAAGTGGAAGCTTGACCTTTCTGGAGGTATTTTCCTTTATGTGGTCTAAAGTAATCATCCAAATGATAGCGGATATTGGTCGTAAAGTGTTAGTTTTTTTTTTAGAACTAGATTTGTGACGTGGGTCGGTGGGACAAGTATGGAATTTTAGGTTATTGTGTGGCTTACCTGTATCTTCTATTCTTATCAAGCAATTGTAAGAGATTTATCAAGTTGGTGCCTTCTTGTGTTGATTGTTTCCTATCCTTTTAATCTGTTCTCAACTGCAAATGGTTATTTCTAGTTTGTTACATCCGGAGGTTTTTGGCTGGAGTGGTTGATGTATGATGGGAAAACAGCTTTATGTTAGTGGTCCAACTACAAATGGAAAATGGAGGTGGTAGAGAGCTCCACAAGCAATTCACTTCAGTACACTGCTTGAGAAGTTGCATGCCTTAACCTTATTGTGAGGAACAAAGCTCGTGGATCTGCTGATTTCGGAGATTTGTGGTACTTTAAGTTTCAGTCCTGAATCTTTGGCTCATTGGTTGTGAATTGTGTGCGATGGCGATGCTAGTTGAAAGAAAAGATGTCCAGTCAAGAGATGAGTTGCTATAAGATGTCTAGTCAAGAGGTGAGTTGCTATAACTTGGTTGTTTACCTTTACTTTCCAGTTTTTGTTAGTTGTGCTTGTTTATAAAGTATTGTTGCACTGCATAAGGTCTAATTCTTGGCTAAGTAAGTTTGTATGGTGTTGGTGTCCCCATTTCTTTTGATCCACATGTGTTGGGGTTAACATTTAGGAATATTTTGATGGGTTTAGACCTTAAAATAAAACAAGTTATTCTAAGGCCTTATTTGATAATTCAATTCAACGTTTAAAATTAATGGATTTAGGCCTTAATATGTTCATATGTGTTTGGTAACAAAAAATAAAATATCTTAATTAATTAAGTGCCTCAGAATTACTTGGGCAAAACTTACTCCAAAAAATAGCATATCACTTGTTGAAAATATACTCGAATATTAAGATTTCAATGGTTTACTAAATAATAGATTCATGTTTCAAATTTTAGATCTTTCAGATTTGAGCTTTATCAAACGCATCTTGAATCTGATTTTTAATCAAATTAAATTTAGATTTAATGTTTGAATTTAATTTGTTGGAAAAAAATTATTTTACATTTAAAGAATTAGTCAAAAACGTATCATTAATAATTTTCTAATTTACTCTCTCTTATGATATTTTTAATTATTTCTTAGTCAGAAATTATAATTGGTATATTAATTTTTTTAACCATTGATTAAAAGTGTCAATCATAACCCAATTATATTGATTCGCCGAAACCCACTCACTAATAAGTGGACTTAGGTATGCAATGAACTTTGAATGGGTCTAAATGGGTATTTAATTAAACCTATTTAGTTGGTGGATTGTAGGTTGATTCGATTCACCTATTTATACCCATTCAAAAATAATTATACATTTAAACTTAATTTTTAGTGAGTGTTAAGCTGATAAATTTGAATTTTCTATCAATTTAATAACATAAAATGTCATTTTATCTTGTCAAACAACATGCAAAAAATTTAATTAAAAAAAAAGCAAAATTTTGAGTGAATTATAAATGGGTGATTGGGTATATTCATACCAATTTCGTAAATGGGTATAAATGAGTTGATTCATTTTGACCTATTTATTAAATGAGTATAATGGATTGACCCAATTATACATATTCCCCAATTATGATCCATCTAGATCCGTCCAAACCCGTCCAAGTCACCTATTTTGACACACATCTAATGATATATTCTTTGTTAATATATTAATTAATTTATGCCTTTTATAATTATGGGCTGAATCGTTGACTGTTAATTGGAGAAAATAGGAAATTGAAACATTAATTAACTGAACTAATCATAACTATATTAAAATTTCCAGCACTTCTTCAGTGTCTTTTGCTCCAAGCCAGCCTCCTTTACGCGTTTTCTGCCTAAATTTCTGTCTTTTCTCCAACATCTTGCTGCCATGGTTGTAGTGATTTTTAAGTGTTTCCGGCATGCTTAGGGTTGCTTTTTGCTAGGGCCACTAGCGCTGGCGCTTCTACCACTGGTTCTTTACCCCCTCTCAAGGATTTTAGGTATAAGTAGTAGATCTAATGTTAAGCTCTAGGGTATCATATGGGCTTCTGTCTCTCCTGGGGTCTGGCTATTCTTATTTGTGTTAAAAACTCTACTGCTTCACCTGGATTTCCTCAGAGTTGGACATGATTAAAATGGGATAATTTCACTCAATTGTGCCAAAAGATTTGACATTCAGAAGTAAATTGAGAGTGTCATTAATGCTTAAGAGGCATGAGAATGTCATCTCTTTTGGCTTTGTACAACTTGGGTTGGGGGAAGGAGGAGGGAGGTGGCTAGCAGGGAAAGGGAGGATGGGGTGGCAGTACTTCTTTGAATATCGACTTAAAATTCTAGTGATGGATATACTTTTGAATCATGCAGATTTGTGTTCTTTTTGGGGATCACACATGCTTATATTCTGCTGTTTTCTTTTTCAGAGAATGAAGAGGTTTAGATGGCTTGTTCGTCTTCTTTAACTTCTTGGGTTGCAAGATCTGCACATGCTATTCAACTAGATGTAATTTCATGTGTTGCTTCTGACCTCAGGGAAAAAGGAGCACTTCGGACTCACTTTCTGCAGGTGATATGGATTTCATTGGATGGCATCATGGTAGATGATGACCAGAGTTCAGACTTTTTGTCTGATTTTTTAATGATGTATTTGGGGATAAATTGGCAACTAACGCTACTCCTTTCCTTTTGTTTTTTATGGTTATTCTTGCAGCTTTTATAAGCTTAACACCGATGTCATGTTTGATTCCTCAAAAATTAGAGGACATAGGTGTGGAAGGGTGGTAACAACCCTCCTTAGAGATAGTGGGGGAAGGGTGGTAACAACCTTCTTGGAAGATTTTGAAAAGGCCACAGTTGGTGATGTGATGCTACTTGAATTGAGAGCCATGACCCACTTTGTACAGCAAGCATATAATCACCTTGTAACCAAGGAGGGAGAAAGCGACATAAAATTAATCCTCGAAGGTGATTGCTTGGATGCCTTTGTCGCTTATTAGAAGTACAAAAAAAGTTTGACCAAGAACAAGAAAAAGACAAATCTGGGGAAGTCGAAAGCAAAGACACCGGCTCGCTTTGTGCCCTTCTGTAGGTAAAACAAGAAAGACATTCTAAAGTTTTTAAATGATTTGAACTTTTTTTATTTGATGATGATTTTCTCGAATTGTCTCAGAAGGATACATCAGGTAGAGACCCGATGTTCCCAGTTTCGTGCCGTCCATGTAAAAAGGACGCACAACGCACTCGCAAATTTGGAATCAAAGCATACGGCCGACAAGCTCGAGGGGGTGAGGAAGTATATGTCAAATATAGGCAGATATATTACGGGGATTCGAGGAATACCAAGACAATGGAGATGTAGGAAGGAGTTATTGCTATAGCAATTTATTTTTTAAAGGTATTGTTCTACTGTTCTATTTGGAGCCTGTCCTACAATTTCTTGGTGTTTTGTAAACTTTTGAACTCTTTCAAGTTTGTATCCTGTTCTTTAATTTTTTTTTCAGTTTCTATCTTTAGTCATATCATAGTGCTTTGTAGTCTAAATGTTAGAGGGAAATATGGACATTATAGGATGATGCCACGAAAGATGATACATTACCGGTTCATGTTTTGGTAGTGCCTAATGTCGCGGGCTGCTCAATTTCCTATAAACACTCGCACTGTGCTACATTAGCTGTTGTTTAAGACTTGAGCTATGATCATTTTGCTACTTTAGCCGAACTCTAGTTTGCAGATTTGTGAAGAAGCTAAAATTAGTGAGCAAAGAAGAGAAGTATTGGAGGTTAAGGAAAGCTTAAATTGCTCTTGAAAACACTTGTATAAGATGATTAACAAATGAGGATGCTTGTCCTATTTATAGGCAAGCCAAAAAAGCTTTACAAGTTTCTTGAGAATTTTACACTAAGTCTTCCTATATTTAGTTTCTAGAATCTTCTATACAATACAAAACTCTTATGTACAAGATCTAGGCTATTTTTTAAAACTCTTGAACAACCTAAAATGATTCAGAAGCCTTTAAGGCTCTTCACATTCTGGAACGGCTGCAAACGGTTGATATGCGATTCGTGTTACTAGGATGCCTGAGGGCCAACGAGAAGGAGGTTCAAGAGATTTTGCTGCTTGACAACATGTCATGATAAGGGCAAGAGACGTACATTCTTAAAATTGGCATTTCGTGTACATTTTTTTAAAACTAATTACTTTAAAAGATATTCTTTGATTACTTGAAATTCAGTTTACTTTCTTTTTTTTATTCAACATAATTTTTATAAAGTAGAATAACGTTAGCTAGTTAAAAATAAAAAATCAAAAGTAATTAGATGAATAATTTAAACTGATAATTACTCTAGGGAGTAAAGTGATAATAACCCTAGAATAAATTGTCTAAAAAATAATTTTATGGGGTAAACTAATAATAAAGCTATAGTTTATGTAAACACCAAATTTTTGTCAATTTTTAATGTTTTCTTGGATTTTTTCTATTTAATGAGTTATTTATTTTCTTGCATTTTAATGTATATTTTTCTCATTTTGTAGGTTTGTTTTAG
Source organism: Coffea arabica (assembly GCF_036785885.1). Lineage (NCBI taxonomy): Eukaryota > Viridiplantae > Streptophyta > Magnoliopsida > Gentianales > Rubiaceae > Coffea > Coffea arabica. The sequence continues at coordinate 47,513,828 of NC_092329.1, forward strand.
AAAAAAAAGAAACAAAAAAAGAAGAAAAATTGTAGATAAAATCTTCCCCTAGTTATTTCTCTTTCACCAAATACACTATTGATCCATTTTTGCACTCAATGTTCCATGCATCTTTCTTTTCATTTGGTGAAAAACTCATCATTTTTAATTAACCAAAAACTCCACCAAATTCTTTTGGACTTTCTCGGCTCTTTCTTGTCTCTAAATTGGACAAAAAGCCAGACAAAAAAGGACTCCAAAATTTTCTCCTGTGAATTCCCCCTCTTGGCCCTCCTCTTTCCCAAAACAAAAAAAAATTTCCAGCACACCTCCACTACACAAACACACACCAATAAGAAACTCTCCCTCATCCTCTTGGCTCTATCCTTCCATTTTCTCAATTCACACAACACACCCACATACAATTCAAACACAACAAAGCAAGCAACAAAGGATTGAAGCTTGGGAGTTCCTTCAACCATTTGGCTGAGAAACTCTTGCTTGGATTGAGGTATTTTACAATTTTTGTTAATCATATTAAACCCATATTTTATTATTTAGTGTTCTTGCTTTTGTTGTCTTTTATTGTTGTTGATATGTTGCTGAAAATTTGGAAAATGGCAGGGACTAGATTGAGGAAAAGGAAATGATTCTTGTGTATGCATGCCAAGTGTTTGAGAAAATGCTTATATGGAAAATCGAATTAAAATGTTAATTTTGTACATATATTGTTGTTAAAATGAATAATCATGACTAGTTAATGGTTTGGGGAGGTTGTTTAATTAAGTTTTGTGTCAATTTTGTAGTCTAAAAGGCAACAAAAAATGAATTTTTAGGAGCTGTTTTGCTTTAATTTAGCCCTTTTATGTTGTTTTCTTGTCAAATTAAAATCATAATTGTATTGTAGAAGCTGTAAGAAGTGTTGTAGTATAATTATTATGATTTTTGGTAAAGCATATGGTGTTTTGAAAAAAAAAATAAAAAACTGGGCTGTCTTTTGCTATTTTCGCTACTTTCGGTTCATTTTTTGTAAAAACTAAACCCAAAAACGAATTCTACGCAAAAAATTGAGTGGGGGTATGTATTTTGATAAAATTTGGTGATCAAAAAATTTGTCGGCGGTGGCCGACACCGATAGCCATTGCCGCCAATAGGAAGGAAGCTTCAGCTTCACCGAAGAGAATAAGAGGGGAGAAGGGAGAAAGGAAAAGAAAAGAGAAGGAAGAAAGAAAAAGGAAAAAAAAAAAAGAAGAAATGAAATGAAAGAAAAAGAAGGAAAATGGATTGGGCTAATATTTTATTTCGAGTGGGCTAATTTTGGTCGGGTTAGGATCTTCTTTTTTTGGGGCTTTTTCATCTGGTCTTGTGTTTATTTTCATGAAGACAGCCCACGTTTTTTCTTTTGGGCCGGAGCCAAGCAAATAAAAATAAATGGCCCAAAACCCTTTTTTACAAAAAATCAGATAAACAAATTTTCACATTAGCCCCTCATCTTTGAGTAATTTTATTGTGGCTCCAGAAATTTAAATTTCTTTCACTTGGGTCTTTAAATTAATTGCATTTTGGTCCTTGAGCTTTATCTTTTATTTAATTTTGACCTCTAAACTTTGAAAATTTTTTATATTTTTTACCTCAAAAGTTTTTCAATTTTTGCAATTCAGCCCCTAGTGAATTTTTGGTTCTCTCTATTATAATTGTTTCTTTTCTTTAATAACTAATTATGTTACTTTTGAATATACTTAACTTGTGATTTTTAGATGTTCTTAAATTTCTTTATGTTTGACATATTAATGTGAATTTAGTATTTTTATCATCATTATTATTATTTTCAATTAAATTGGTGCTATTATTCTTTTGTTCATTTTGAGTATAAATAGGGCAATTTGACTTCATTTAGTCACCACTTCAAAAGGGAGGTACCCCTATTATTATTTAAATGTCAATTACGTGCTTTTATGTGCTCCTACGTGCTCCTATGTGTTTACATATTTTTATATGCTTTGTTATTTATTTGATTCAAATGTTCATTCAAAATTTCTTATGTTTGTTTAGTTAATTTTGTAATTATTTGAGAGGTGTTTAAATACTTCAAGATGTAATAGATAGGTGATATTTTTTGGAAAATTGTAATTAAATAGATCAATATAATAGATAGGACAAATAGGTTTATTTTATCATATTTTCCCATTTTAGATTGTAATTAGGTCCTCCTATTGTAATAGATAGAATGGATAGGTTTATTTTTTATATTTTCCTATTTTAGATTGTAATTAAATTTCCCGTTGTAATAGGTAGGATTTGTGTGTTTATGTTACTTATGTGTTATGTGTTTTATCCACTTTTCTTAGAATTTTTGCATCTAAATATTATGCTTATGTGTTACGTGCTATGTGCTCTTATGTGCTTAACTGCTTTAGTGTATGCCTTATTTGTTTTACTATATATCATGAATGCATGATGTCACCACATTAATCCAACGCTAGTTGTGACTTCTCCCTCCGCTTATATGCTAGTCCAACGCTAGTAAGGATTTTTAAAAACGAGTTAGTCCAAAACTAAATCCTTTGATCATTCATGCGTTAGATTCATTTTTTTTGTGACATTTATTACATTTTCATGCATATTTTTTTAATTTTATTTTAGGATCTTTTCTCATTTGTATGATATTTCTTATTATATTATCCCCTACTCTCTATATGTGTTAATCATATTATTTAGAATTGCACCTCATTTAAGAAATTGTAAAAAATAAGTTAGTTCATTTGCTTGTCTAGATTAGGAACATTACTCTTTGAATATGGAGAATGAGTGATTATAACTTTTTTAGTTTAAATATCCTATTAATCCATGTATAAGAAAATTATGTCATGAATTTTTGCCTCCCGTACCCATTATTCTGTATTCCTTTTCCTTTGATCACTTATACCTATGTATATAATTTAATTTAATTTTCTTTTCTTTTAATTTCATCATTCGCATACTCATGACCCTCTTCAAGGAATTATTTTGGCCTTCGCAATTAATGCTATTGGTATCAATTAAGCACTTGAATGGATATTTTGCCCCTTTTGATACTTTCTATAAATTTAGATTTGTATCCATGTAGGAATCATCTAAACGTGATAAGAGTTAAATTAGGAAAATTTTCACTAAACCTAGCAACTAGTTTAGATTAGGTTGAAAGGGTGTCTTATGTTTGACTCGATTGAATCTTTGTCTTCCCTTTCTTCAACCATAACTCCCGAACTTATTTTTTCTTATTTTTCAAAGATCTGGAATTGTCGAAAAGGGTTTTATTTTTATTTTTATTAAAAACATTTTTGAGTGATTTAGTACACCTAAATTCAATACCAAGTGGCGATTCCTATTTTTTTTTAAAAACCCTTTTAGACTCAATTTTGGATCCAAACTGTCACATTTTTTAAAGTCCCATTTTAGGTCCTTTTCACTTATTTTTCGCAAAATGGGACGCGACAGTTTATGAGAGTTAAGTGATAATAATGTTAAAAGTTAAACATGTCTTTACACTTGGATTAATAAACTCTGCTAAATTTAACTATTAATCTTGGGAGTAAAGTGATTAAAAGATAAGCAATGTTTTGAAAATCGGACCGGACCGGCCGGTTCGACCGGTTGAACCGCAAACCGGCCATAGCACCAGTCCGATTCAATGCCATAGCTGACTTTGTCAGAAAATCGGTCAAGAACCGGTCGAATCGTAAAAAACCACGATTGAACCGGTTTTCAACTTTTCTCTTTTTTTTTTTTGGCAAAATGCAGCTATCAAAATTCGAACTCAAGACCTTTGTAATAGAAGACCAATGTATTAACCGTTGCACCATCACATCCTATTAGTTTTTTTTGATAACTTATTTATATAAAACAAACACTCATATTTTTTTTTTCCATTTTTTTTACAAAATCTCATTCTCTTATGATTCTTTCTTTTTAATTTTCAACTCTCTCTCTCTCTCTCTATCCTCTTTTTTTTTTGTCACTCCGTTTTTAATCAAACCTCTTTATTTTTAATTTATTGATGTTTTCTTCCATCTTTTAATTTTGTTTTTGTCCATTAAATTGAAAAAATTTTAAAAAAAATTATTTTTTTAACCCAAATTATTTAATACTACAACCACTTACTTTTATCTCATTTTTTGTTTCTTATCAAGTTTACATTTCTATTTTCGATTTTCTTGACTTCCTTCGAATTCCAAACTTCCTTTTTTAAATTGCAATATTGTGATATTTTTGGGTTGGATTTAGATATAATTGAAATTGAGATGAAATTTATTTGTTTTAACTTATAATTTAAAAATTTTATTTTTAAAAAATTCAAGTTATTAAAAAATAGTAAACCTTTCATCATATAAAGTATTAAATTAATGCATTACATGTCTTATTTTGTATATATATATATTTATATAAATAATTTTTTAAAAAATTTATTGAATCGAGATTGAACCGGTCCGATCGATTGAACCTCGACCCTTTCACTTCACCGGTTTAATTAACGGTCCGATTTTTAAAACATCGAAGATAAGTGGGGGAATTGATCATGATACCAAACATTTTCAGGGTAAAGTGAACAAAATGTTTGGAGAAATTGGCCGGTTTAGTCTTTAGCGCAATCAACCCAAAGAAAGATGGGAAAACCTCTCTCAACTTGAAACTCCCAAATTACCCCGGTATGCAATAAACCTCGCTGCCCTTCGGAAATTTGACGATTTTCACATTTTCTCCTTCCTCCACCGCTAGCCATGGCGAAATTGAAGACGGATTCTCCTCTCGCTCGCCGTATCGCCCAATCTTTCATTAGCTTCCTCGATTCCGGTAATTTTTCTACATTTACCTCTCCGTTTTTACTTCAATATGTTCTTTTTCAGTCAGTCAACTGTGGTATTCTCTTGTTCAATTCCCTTTTTTAACTACCCTGTGGAATTGATTTTGTTGCTTTACTGATTATTCTTGAACTAGTAGTGCAAATGTATCGGGCGATATTTCTTTTTTTTTTCTTTATTTTTGTTTAAGTTGAAAATGGGAACTATATAAAGAAACATCTATTGCAATGACGTCAATTTTTTATTGTTGATAGAAATCTTATTGGCAGTAGTAATTAGGATACTTTCGGTATTGAAGAACTTTAATATTGGTACGAATTGTGACAGAAGACTATTAAATTTTAGAATTGGTGATCTTTTATTTTTATTTTTATTTTTTGAAGATGTTTGGTAGGAGTAATTTGTTTTAATTGTGGTGGAGTTAATTTTTTCAGAATTTTCTGTTGCGACAACTTAAAAACATTTTTTAACATTAAATCCTGTGGTGTTTATTAATTCTTGCTATGTTTGTTTGTCAGTAATCCAGTTAAGCTTTTGTACGGGAAGTTTTAAGAGTGAACAATATATCCACAAAGTTAAGTTGGAAATGTTTTTCTGATTACGAACCAAGTATTAGAAAGTTATTGATGTTATAAAACGTTTCCATGGAAAAGCTTCTCAGAGCAAAATAGCCATTAATGAGGTCCTTTATCTTAGGATAAATTTTCTATACCATCTCAAAGAATTTTTTTTTATTTGTTATTTTTAGAATAGTGCATCTGAATACTTAAGTACATAAGAGATAAAGGACATGTGGCAAAGATCTCAATTCACTCGTGTAAATAATTTTTGACATTGACGGTATACAAATGATTATTCCAAAAGTCCATGTGGACATCTTGGCGATTTATTGCAATTGTTCCTGATGTTAGATAAATCTTTAAGCTAGATGAGAATGGTTTACTTTGATAATCTGAGATTAGGCATCTGCAACTGCATTTGTCCACTTTGAGAATCTGTAGTACCGACCCCAATCTGATTGTTCATGTGAAAATGAGTGATAAAAATTTGGAATGCTAAGTTTTAACATCATCACTGGTAGCCTTAAAAACAAAATAAGAAAAGATCCCCCTGGTAATTTACCTGTTCTCTTTGTTCAACTCTGGGTCAATGTGACATCATATTTATTTGCATCTTTTCCTATTTTAGCAAGATGAGAATTTAGGCTTGTTTTGTGTTCTTACATGTACATGTGTGTGTGTGGGTCTATCTATATGTAACTAACACTATAAATGGTTAATACATAGCGCTAGATGGTATTAAATTTTTTCTAAATAGACACTAATTGGCAAAAAACTGATTTTTGTGATAATAGGACAAAGAAATTTGATTAAAATTTTTAAGTACTAGCAAAGATATATATTAGGAAAGTAGAATGCGACTTTCTACTACATACATAACTAATCACTTCATGCAGTGCTGGTATTTGATTTTGCCTGATATGACAAGACTAGTTTTTCAAGTTCTGTTTGTAATTTTCCTGAAATTGTTATACGTTGGTATGGAAGAAATTATTGGAGACATAAGGGGGGCCCTTTGTCCCACCCCCCTCATGTTTAGCCTTTTATTAATTTCATTTTTTTTGAAGATGTTTTTGTAGTTCAGATGCAAATCATTGCTATCCTCTTTTATCTTTCTTTTTTCTGTACTTGGTATTCATATTCTTATTATGTTGAGGCTACCATTCTGTATTATCTGTCTCTATCATGGCAGTTGAACCCGCTTCTGGTGTTGATGCTGAGGGTATTGAGGTAGCCAAGGAATGCTTGTCAGAGGCATTCAAGATTGAATTGTCATCTGAAAATCAATTAAATTCTGAATCATTGGTTGACATATTCAGTTCCTGGGAGACAGTTGGAAGGAGTAACAGCAATGCTGATCTTCCCCATGAGGTGTCTCCAGGAGATTGTGCATCCACATCCTCGGCAGGAAATGCTAGTGATGCTCATCATCTTAAGCCCTCGTATTCTCAGGTTCGTTTTTAGTGCAAGCATCTTTCGTTTTATTGGTTTTGTTGGATTTGGGTGACTTACCAAAACATTCTTTTCCTATACATGGTTGTCCCTATACATAGTCAAATGCATTTTAAAGTTATAGTTCAGATAATGTTGTACGTGGCGTTGTGTCTAAGCCTATTTTTTTTGGCATTTTTTAAACCGAAATTCAGCATCTGATAATCCTTTGGGACTGTTTGTTTTGAGGGAATGGGAGGGAAAGGAAATGGAGCGATAAGGTTTTTGATGCTTGGGATGATTTTTGATAAGGGAAAGGAAAGGATTGGGAGAATGGAGGGATAAGGTTTAGTTATTTTTTGTCAGCCTGGTTTCCATCCAAAAGTGGGCAGAAACGGAGGGAAAGGACATAAAGATTAATAAAATTTTTAAGATTTCCTAAAAAAACCTATCATGTGCTTATACATTAGACTTTTAAATTATGGATAAAAACGTAACTAATGCATGTTAGTTTCCTTTCCTTTCCTTCCATAATCCAAACAAGATGGACGGATTCAGGTTTCCTCTACTCTCCTTTCTTTTCCTTTCTGTCTCTTTCCTTCAAAAAACGGTGCCTCACTTTTTCCCCCTAAAATGTGAGCCTTGTCCCAAAACTGTTATGTTAAGTAAGATATAGTTGTGCTCCCATTTTTGTACTCGATTTGTTTTATTGGAGAAAAAATGAATAGCCTTATTATTATTATTTTGAGATCATGTTTTCTTGGTTTTCTGGTATTGTTTTATATCTGCGTTCTTGATATAAGTGGATTACTGAAATCTATTAAAAGCTTTGGAATGTCTACAAAAACAAACTTGTTCTTGATATGTCACAAGTTTTGGTCTTTGTATGGGGTGTCTGTTATTCTATTTTTGGTTTCTGTAGACACACATACAGGTTCTCTCTCTCTCTCTCTCTCTCTCTCTCTCTCTCATGCAGAGACACACATACATGCGCGCGCACACATGTACATATAGGCATATCTCTAGGCACATATATGTTGGTGTGATTATACCTGCTACTTAGACAATGGGAAAACTTTTATTTTGGGATGGTATTACAGTAAGTTAGGAGAAAATACTGGGAATTTATGATGTATGGGAAATTGTGCTCTTTGGGCCATGTAATGACATTCTCATGGTCTGTTCTCTTTTTAAGTGGTTTGTCTAACTTTTTGACATATGTTTCTATTACATTACATGAAGATTTAAAATGTGGCTTCCAAAACACTTATCTGCTAAGTGTACTTCCAGTTTCTTTATTATTCTAGGTAATCAACTTATTGGGAAATCAATATTCTGTGTTCATTATTTATAGAGAGAAGTACATTCAGGAAGCAGCCCATTAGATGTTGTCATCAGATGCTTTTGGCCAAAAAACTATTTTGGTTAAAAAAGAAACTATGTGCTAAACCTTATTTCCTGGTAGGTTTGTTGTAACTGTGCCTTCGAGAGTTTGATTCTGTTTCATGTCCATAAACAGGTTGATGGTTGGAGCAAAGAGGATCAGACACATGGTAGGTGATCTTTGGACTTCTCTATCCTGATTGAAAAAATGTGGAAACCTAGGATAGCTAAGTGCTGGGTTTTCCCTTCCAAAATTTGGTTTATGTTGTGTAAAAATACTGCATTCTCAAGTCTCTGGTTGTTTGACATAAATTTTTATTTCTTCAAGTTTGTAAATTTGCTCAGATATTAGTTAGAAAGGAGTTGCTAATGTTTGGTGCCTATTATGTACAAAATCTTTTGAATTATATTGGACCACGATTAAAATGGTTGTGAATTGCAGTTATACTTTTTGAAGATAATTTTTTAATACTGGACTGATCTGAATAAGGTTTGCTGTGAGCCATACCTACAAATTAGACTGTTAATTACAATAATCGAGCGAGTTAGACTGTTAGAGAACTTATAGTCTCCAGGTCAAGAAAATGCCGTCATTAATCCTTTTGTTACATTGGATGACTTGCATGCCCCTAGACGAACTATGTAAAAGCTTTCTTGTCCAGAATCATTGATGCAGCGTTAGACAAGCTATTGCACGGACTATTGATTTGATAATTCTTAGTTGTAGGAACCTCTAGAATCTTAGAAAACAAGAGAGCAGCAGTAGGAATTTACAAGAAGCAAGTTAGGAAGGCAGAGGTGGAGAAAGTCCAGCATATAATATGTAAGAATTCTACCTAGATTTCCCTGTAAATGACCTGTTATGGTAAGGCTGCTTCAAAACTCAACACAATGTCATTTACTTGGGTGGACATAATTTTACTTCATTCCTTCTCTACACCACTCTACTACAAGGGATAAGTGCAGTACACAACAATTGGAGGCTAAGGCTAGTAGGAACTAAGGAAACATCATAACCAAGCTTGCTTGAGAACTAGGGAAACTAAAAGCTAAAAGAGTAGGAAGCCAATTTTTGCTTGAACACTTGAATTTTGATTTTACTCCAAGAAATGCTAAATCATAAAGCAAGTTAAACCATATCAAACTTATGGTAGATATAGCTAGAAGGCCTGCAGATCCATCACTGTCTAGATATCTTGAGATCGCTTGCCACTATCCTCTTGAATTTTGTTTCTCATATGCATTCTGTGATTGCAATGGTAAGTGTGGTTAGGTGATCGGTTCTTGGAGGGCTATCTTTTGTTTGCTACTTTTTCAATTCATTCTCATCTTCCCCAATCTTTCTTTTATCATTTCATATTCAAGTTTTGCCTTTGCTTTTAAAATGGGGCATTTGATTCTTTACAGGCTTGTGAGATGGGTTCTTAGGCTGATAGTAGCCTAAATTGTGCAGGGTACGGGGCACACATTATTAGTCTCGAATAAAGAAGATGTAGTTTCTTGGATAAGGGTTATCTAGAGTCGAATACATTTTCCCTTTTCCTTAGTTCATTGTGGTGTCAATATATGACCACCTTCTAAAGGTTTGGAGGATTTTGTTCTTATTATCTTGAAAAAACAATTAAAAGTTTACTTGATCAAAGCCTTAAATTAAATCTTGAAAGCCATCAACATTTTTCCTACAGTAAAAACATATTTTAAAAAATTTTATTTCACTGGTAGGTTGAGTTGCCTAAGTATATTTACAAGAATGCAAGATGCGAGAAACATGTCAGTGGCACTAAAATATTCCAGATCATGCATCAAGACAGTTCACATTCCTATCCCTATTAAATTTCGGTTCAAAATTTTTTTTTTTTGACCGGCATTATGCATGTCTGACTTCCAAGTATTCCTTATTTGTATATGAGATTAATATTTGGAGACAGTGTCCAGATTTACATCTTAAGGACCTTGTTTTGTATGATATAATTTCTAGCTTTTATGATGTTATGTTAGGAACATCAAAGGATGAGCTTTTTGGGCAATATTTTGGTGCTTTGGAAAAAATTCGCTATTTCAAAAGTACGGCTGATGGAAATGATGATCAGGCCCAGTTGGATAGAGCCACACATATCTTTCACAAAGCATTGGAGGTATTTGTCTTTTAGTTGCTTCATAGTTTATTTGGATTTACTTGAAAAATGTGCCTTTCATAATTTCTGAAGCAAAACTATGATATGGCATACCACTTTTACAGCATGCGTTTTAGCTGCTCAGTGACTGTTCCAGTGTATGTTGTTTGTCACTTTGTCAAGCTCCAATGCAATTTCAAAGTTGTTATATAAACTGATTTTATCACTGCATATAGTTCAAAGATTGTCCTGTCCTGCAATACATTACATTGTTCAAATGCAGATGCTAGAGAATGCTGGATTTTAGTATTCAAATGTGCCTTTTTATGGTTGTATTGTTTCTATTTTTATTCTTTGCTAGATGACGGGGTTCTAGTAACACTTTTTCCCTGTTCTTTTAGTGTTTTTTTTTTTGGAAGTTATTTGTTAATTGACTTGGTGAAGAAAGTGAGAGCAGAAGCCAAGTATAAACATATTGGATCTTTTTGGTTGGAATATGGGTTTTCTAGATGCTTTAAAAAACCTCAGAGGTTTGATTTTCTTTGGCAGGAAAAAATTGTTGGTTTCAGAGCAATACTTGTTAAGAAAAATGTGGAGAGACAAATCAAATATAGAAAAAACTCGTTCTTTCTTTATGAATCTTAAATACTTAAAGCTTATTTTATCCATACGTTTTACTTAGTGCCCATGCTAGCAACTCAAGGATCTCTAACATATCTGCGTACTGGCTAAGCCGTGGATATACATGCTGAATCCTACCCTGTGCAGGACCACTTCTTGCAGGAACATAACATAATGTCTCCTGGATAGTACCAAGAGTTAATTCAAGGATTATCTTACTCTCTTTTTTATTATTGGGCATTATGGTCTGCAAGTTAGGAGCAAAGGTTTTTTCAGCTTGGTGTTGTACTGCAAGTAGACTTGCACTAACCTCTGATCGAGGCGAGAGATTACCTTACCTCCTTATCATCTTTGGTCATACTTTATCAATTTAATGCTGCTGGATATGTTCATTTACTTGTTTTTTTATTGCTTACCAAGTGCCACTACTTTATAAGTCAGAAAGGGTCCCACTTACCAGGGTTACCTCATCTCAATCATATCTAGAGCATTTCACCTTTCAGCAGGACCTCTAATTATTTGAGGTTATCGTTTTCAGGCCGAAGATAAATCCTTGTCCTCATTTTCCTGAAACGACATTTGCTTATGCATACTTCTTCAGGGAACCTAGTTCCTACACAATTCACCTTCCATGAGATCACTTTCCTCAAGAAATGCATCATTCCTTTTCAGTTGACTGACATTACCATATTAAACATCCTGCTCTCTCGGCTTCTCTATAAGATTCTTTGTCTCTTCTCTTTGGGTAAAAGATAACATAGTGTATATTGTCGTTCTGTGGTCACATGGTGTTCTTAAGGCTGGTTAGGGGCTAGCCCAGGAATAGGTGATCATTCTGGCACCCCTATTTAAAAGATAAGTTCTTATTGTTCATGGTGTTACTTAATTGTAGCGACTCCCTAGGCACTGAAGGAAGCTTTCCAACCCCAATTACTGAAGATTTTTCCCTGGAGGAACTCTTAAAGTCTCAAAATGGGATTTGGAGTCATTTTCCTCCTAGCAACATAACTTTGTAGATGAATTAACTAAACAAAGTTACTTCTTCTATTGCCATTTTGATCGTTTAATGCGCAATAAGTTCAATAGAGCAGCGTGATCATGCTCATAAATTAAATTTAGGTGCTTGTTAAATTGTCTACTGTGGTTTATTCTATTTCTAGGGTAATATTTTTTCTCTCACCCACATTATTTTCATAATCTGATTCAATTTCTTTGTTTACTATATTCTGCGCTGTCATTAAAATATGAAGGATGAAGATTAATTAAATGCTTAAGGTCTAAGCAAGAAGGCTTGTCTCACCTTATGGGATATGAGCTCTACACCATCTCTTCTCCTTTCAATGAGAAAAATTGGGGCTTTAGGCCTCGGCATGGGACTTTTCCACCTTATGGCCCATTAAGTTCATTGTACATGTTGTAGCTATTGTGGTTGTGTAAGCTAAAATGATCTGCATGAAGTTTGATAAAGTGTTGCTTTCCTGGTTTTTTATTTGTTGCTGAGCTTGCATTGATCAAGTGCGAAAATGCTTGTAATAACAGGAAATGCAAAGATCTGGTTGCCAGACTTTTGATGGAAGAAATTTGGCTGAGACGTTAAAATTGCAAGGTAGACTTAAAATAGGTGTTAAAATTTCTGGGTCATTTTTGAACTGGCAGTACTTCATATACATAGTCATTTTACTATAGATAGTCATTCTTTTTTATTTGTTCTAACCATTAGTTACTCTCCTGGTATCCTTCACTTTAAAGATGCTCCTCTGGTGTTACTTTGCATAATTATCTTCTGATGTTCATGATACTAAATCTTACTAAGTCTTTTTCTTTTGATATTGGACTTGACATTTTTTAATGATATATATATGTGTGTGTGTGTGTGTGTGTGTGTGTCTAGGTAACAAAGCCATGCAATTGAAGCTTTACTTGGATGCCATAGAGCTGTATACCTTTGCCATTGCACTTTGTGAAGATAATGCTGTTTATTACTGTAACAGGTATACTATTTATTTACTTTTGGATGTGTAACCATGGTGTTCTTTGCATTAAAGCATTCAACTAAATTCTGATGAGTGCAGATTCAAAGGTCTATAGGTTGTTATTAAACAATCTAAGTTACCATGTGAGTTTTTTGCTTGTGAACCAAACTTCTATGTTCATATATCATTATACAATCTGTAAACCTTGGGTGAAGCATCCTAACATGCTTAGTTGATAAAAAAATAACGTGCTTCGATAGGTAATGTTGCCGAAGGAGCTTTTAGGTTTAATGTTCAGATCGTGACTTGAACAATTATCTGTTTAACTAATGTAAAATACCTTCATGGAACAAGGGTTTTCATTTTTTCTATTGTGATCTTTCAAGTTGTCAGAAAACATACCCTTTGCACACTATCAGTTGTTTTGCTTTCTTTGTGGTGGTGCAGTGGTGCTTCCTGGCCATTTCTTTTTGTTTTGTAGATGATCTGTTGTTGTGTGAACTACCTATAGGGAATAACATGATTTGAGTTTGTTTCAGCCAGTTCCGATTCTACCATTTCTATTTCTCTTTCGTAGTTGTATTATTCAGGTTACTATATCCTTAGTCATTTGCTGTTTATTTTGTTTTTGGTTGTTTTATACAATAATTTGCTAAGTCGCCAATTGATTTACTAATAGCTTCTTTTTTAGAGTTATTGACTTTGGGGTTCTTAAAGTTTTAATGATGTAAACAATTGCAAATAGCAGATGTATAGCCAATTATGGCAACTTTGGATTTTAGTTGAAAATTGCGATGAATCTGTTAAATTTACCAGGGCTGCTGCTTATACTCAGATCAACCACTTTGAGGAAGCCATCAATGATTGCCTGAAATCAATTGAAATTGACCCAAACTATAGCAAGGCTTACAGTCGTTTAGGATTTGCTTATTATGCTCAAGGAAAGTACAGGGATGCTATTGATAAAGGATTTATCAAAGGTTGGTTTGGAATTGATCTAAATACTCTATATTACTCCAAGTGATGGTTGTAAATATAATGATTGCACCCAGATTTTAACTTGATCTGCTTTGAGTATTTTTGTGATTTCTGTTGTTTGTTGTTACATGTGCTGATAATTTTATTTCTTAACATATCTGTGATGAAGCTTAGGAGATTGTAGGATGCAGGAAAGTTGAAATGTCTAGACATGGTAACAGGTGAGATAGGGTAAATTATGTGGACGCATCTTGTCTTTTATATTACAAGGAGACATGGTAACAGGTGAGGTAGGGTAAATTATGTGGATGGATCTTGTCTTTTATCTTTTACAAGGACCTCCTATCTGAAATTTCATTGAACCCCTCTCAGGTTCCATATTTTATATTGAGACCTTCTCAGGTTTCAACTCTCCAGTAGACTACATAGGCGGGATATCCATTGGATACTATATAGACGGGATATCTCTATGACAAAGTAGTGGGGGCATTCAATGTAGTTTTAGAACAACAGCTGAAACTCCAGTGTTGTTTTCAACCAACAGCTGGAACTCAAAGAAGAAACCCAGCTTTTAACAACAGTTAAAACTCTACAATTATGAACTAGGTGTAGAGGAGCTCGTGGCTTTTTACTGAAGAAAAAAATTACGATTTCAATCACAAAAGCACAAGTGTTAACTACTCGTAATTGTTGACAAGGTTAGGTAAATTTCTGAAACAGGAGAGACCTTGGTGATCAGAGAAAAGAATACATTTTGGGCTATTTGCCTTAATTTAAGGGATCAATAAAGTGCAGTTCATCTTTAGGGGAGGGTGATTGTACACTACATGTATGATGAATTTATAGAATAAATGGAGTTCCATTCCATGTTTTAGAGGACCGTGAAATACTCAGAAGTGCTCCTAGATACCAGTGTCAGTTGCCCATCAAATTTATCTTGTAGATCATTCCTCTCACCTCTGCTTTCATCTTACTGGGGCTTTCACGTTTTATTTTTATTTTTATTTTTTTAAAGTCTCTCATTTTTTCATGTGTTTATCCTATTACATGATTTTGTTACTTTTTGGCATCATAGAGCTTTCACGTCAATCCCTGCTTAAGCCTGCTAGACCAACAAATAATAAATGAATGTAACCAAAATGGTGTAGTTAATTGAAACTCAGTGCATAAATTGTTCAACATGCTGGTGAAAATGACTTTCTAATCTTGATTCTTGGCTCTATGTTTAGAAATTAAGAAAAGAATTCTATGTTTATGTTTGGATTTATAATATAAAAATGTGATTGTTGTGGCAATTTTTATGCTTTTGTAGTTATTCTGTAGGTTTTGTGAAATATCTTTCATGTATTCTTGAGTTGATGAACCATCCATTATCTAGATTAATATAACTACGGCTATTGCAGATAATTACTACTTGTATGCTTGCTCTTACAGAATCTGCACCATAGAAAAAAAAAAGTTTGTCTTATAAGATTGGTGGTGCAAGGCACTTGCTTTCATGGTTGTGAATAACTAGATCTTACTATTTGAAAATTTAACGATTTGGAATATGTGATTCTCTTAATGCAGCATTGCAGTTGGATCCTAATAATAGTTCTGTGAAAGAGAATATTCGGGTTAGTTTGTGCCTTTAACTATGATTATGAATTTGAGCTTGTTTGTCGAAAGGGTGTGTGTGTGTTGTGAATCATTCTAATTGTGGTTAATATCATTCTCATATTCAATGTAGGTGGCAGAGCAAAAATTGAGAGAAGAACAACAAAGGGCAGGGCAAAGTCAGGTAATATGCAGTCGTATAATGCCATACAGCTATATTGTGGCAGTATGTTGAATCTGATGCCATGGCATGCAGATTCAGTGAAGAGGAAGAGGAAGTCTAAATTGTTCTTTGTGGAATCTCTATGATATTGTTTCAAGTAGTTTTAATACTGTATAGGGATCATTTTTTGCATGATTCAGTATTTTTTGCTATGCTTTGTTTCCAGCTAGAGCTCATGATTAATGAATAGAAGCTTCTCAAGATTTCTCGAATTTTGGAGGAGTGTCATATTGCTTCCTGTAACTGTGCATTAGTACGTATAATTTGTGGAAATTGGGATCATGAGTTTGGGGATTCTGGTTAATATTTGGGGTAGTTCTCACTGCTTGAATGTAGTGCTGTTGTAACTAATTTTGGGGTGAAGGGGGTATGGAGCTATCTAGTTTTAATTACGGGGGTATCCTAGTGCTTAAGCATGGGCTAGTTTTAATTACAGGAGTTTTTGCGTTGCATGTTGCATTGTATTACTGTTGGATGTTTTGAGAGTTTCTGCGGGTTATTGTACTGCAAATTGTGCAGAAGGATGATTCATTGAGTAAATTGTGAATGAGATAAATCACGTAGTATTAGTGGATATAATAATAAAAAATCAAAGAAACTCCTATATATGGATAGAGAACAAGGATGGAAAGTAAGATGAGAAGGTCAGCGTTGGAATAAGGGGCTAGGATGAAAATGGAATTCTAATTGAAGAGCAATGTGCATCTCAATAGATGGTCAAGGTCTGAAGTCAAATATCACTTATGGCCATTGAGATGTTTCCAAGTTCCTACAGCCCCATGTTACATATTCATTAAAATCTTCTGAGTTTTTCCTGAGAGGTGTAATATGCTCCTAAAGGATCCCACTATTGACCAGCCAATGTGCTAGACAGTCAAGCAGATGCCACTCAAAGGTCTTCCCATCTATTCTCTATACGTTTGATCCTAATTGACCTGAATGTGGATAAGAAGAAAGTGCTTCGATCTTGTACAGAGTTAAGAGTGTTGAGGAAAGACATAAAAGAGCACTGTTTCCGTATAAGCATGATATGTTGTGATTTCACTTATTTGTGGAACAAGAGGTATATAAGATACAAGTTGGAATTAGTTCCCTTGTGATGACTTCTTGAAGATCTTATGAGCATTGCTCAATTATAGGTTTGGTAGCAATAGGTGTTTTTCAAGTTATTTTCAAGCCTTTGCATGTAGAAATGTTAGATTGAATCTGAAGAAGCTGCAATACATGCACCTTGATGCTGGCGGCCTCTGCACTGGTGGCATCTCTCTAACAACCTCTGCACTGGTGGCATCTCTCTAACAACCTTCAAGTTGTGACGAAAATAGTGTACCAGTGTCTCGTTTGGCTTCTAGGTGTGCTGGGTGGTGGAAACCCTTTGGAAAATAAGCTTGCCTACTATACTCATCATGTAGCAGAAAGTTGCACTCATTGTTTGGGGTATGCATGTATAAGCTCATGGGTATATACATCTTTTATGGATGCTAAAGAAGTGGTCTCAAGTGTGTTATAGAAGGTCTCTCTTTGGTAGTTTGTCTAGCTATCTGTTCCACACATATATATACTGATTCTGGGAATTCCTTGTATCAGCCGATCACAAGATTATGCTTATTCTCCGATTTCTACCTCAGTAACAACTGCGTTTGTCCTGTTCAAGATTAACTTTTAAATTGTGATATTTTCCTTTTTATTCTATTTTCAGAATTCAAGTTCAAATCACCACCCTGCAGCAGGATCAAGAAGCCATGGTGTGCCTCCACCCTTTACGTCCATGCCATTTGACGCTACAGGCCTTCCTGTTGATATCGCTAGCATGTTCATGAATATGGCTCCAAATCTGTCCCCAGGACAGAATTTTCATAGTGGTCATGAAGGAACGAGCTCGACTGATGCACACGATGAGCCAGAAATCAGAATGGGTGGAAACATTAATGTTGATTTAGGTGAACACATGCCAGAGGAGTTTTCTGGAGCTCTACGGTCTATGATGCAGATGTTCTCAGGTGCAGCACCTCACGGCAATCCAGAAGAGAATGTGAATGGAAGATCAGCACCAAGTTGAGATTTTATATCTGTACTGCAGACTTTTCTCCATTGATAACTGAACTTTTGCCCTGATTTTTGGAAATTAATGGTGGACGTATCTGTAATGCCTGATTCTCAAATACAAGCAGAACAGTGTATTGTTGGAGGAGTCCATAGCATTCTCTCTATAGCTGCTGTCTCAATGTCATCAATTTTTTAAGGTTCAAAGGTAATATCCAGATTGGTGATTATCCTGGCATTTGATTTCTAGTGTCATTACAGCTTTGTTATAATGGCAAGTATGGAAGAGAATCCAAAATTCCGTTCCAAGTTGTAAATAATTTTAAAATCAGACATTTTCTTTTCTTGGGAAGGATATCCAAAATTCCGTTCAAAGTTGTGGACTAAAACCACAGCTAATTGAGAGTTGAATGAGGTGATTTGATGAAAAAGCATAATTTAAATGACTGACCTTCAAATGCTGTTCCATCATCTGCATGGTACGAAGAAAATGGTAAACTCCAACAAAAATGGTCTAATGCTAAATCAGTTGTTTTATTACAGTGCGATACTATAGTCTGATCTCATAATTATTGAGTTTGAAGTCACCAAACGAGATCTATCTGCAAACTTCTCTATCAGACGATGCTTCTTTTTTATTTATTTATTTATTTTTATTTCTTTCCTATATGCAATTGTTTAAGTGGCACACAAATGTTTGGTCCAATAATCCAGGTTTTGGATTTTAGGCATAAAGGATTCAGACCTATATCAATAAACGTCACAAATTCTTTTTTTTTTTAGTAGTTTCGAAAAAAAAAAACTCATTTTTTGAGTATTTCAATTTTGGACTTTTCCCTGCATATGAGGCTTCTCTAAAATGCTACGTGTGTTTGGATGAGAGATTATTTGAAAATATTATTTGGAATAATTTTATAATATTTTTTATGATGTGATGTACGTGAGATGAAAAAGTGGTTAGAAATATAAAAAAATGGTTGAAAAATATATTTGTGATGCACGCAAAATTTTTTTAAAAATAAAATATTATTGAAACAAGCCTTTAGTTGGGATTTAAAGTGCAAGATTATATACAAGTATAATTTGAAAACAACAGTATAATCTTTTCATCCAATTATAAGAGGGAAAGTTTAATATTTGACAAGATGTAATCGAGATTTGTAAATATGATTAAGCATATATAGCATTCACTTTTTGAGTTCTAGTGATCATTCTGCTGAGTCCAAATAAATTCTTGGTTGCTTCAACAATTGTTGGATGTTGGTGTAACTTGAGATAAAATTTGGAGGAATATATAGCATATACAACTAATTTCAATGCCTGAAATGGAGGTTTTAAAACTATGAAAATTGTTTGTGTATTATATCCTTATTTTTATAAATTGTTTTTCAAAACAAGGCAAGGGTGAGATTTAAAAAGCATGGAGGGGATAGGGAGATTAGAATTTAGAACCTGAGGCTCAACTTATATTATATTCTTATTTGCTCGAGGAGGTTGTAAAATGAAGACTTTAAAGAGTAATCTTCCAAAATATAGAGAAGGCAATTTCAAGAAAACTCAAAAATTTTCCAAAAAGCGAAGAAGGTCCAATTATTAAAGTCAATGCATAAAGAAAGCAAGATTTTGATGATGCTTTTCTATTGCATATCGAACACGAGAAAAACAAAATTGAGGTAAAAAATATAGTATTTCCTTAAGGGTTAAAAGCATAAAATTCCCTTGAACTTTACCCTTTACCCTTCTCAACTCAATAAATAAGCGCTTTGCCTCCCTGCTTTATGTTTTAGGTCAAAAGTGCCCCTTTAATATTAATTATACTTTTATTCCTTTTTCGCTTTGTGGTCCTTTTATTACTTGCCCCTTTACTTTGTATTTTTAAAATTTTCTTTCTTCTCTCATATAATCAACTACTTTCTTTTTTTTGCTATTATTTTCTATATATAAACTTTAACCTTCTTTAATTTATTCATTAATTATTTCAATTTTTTTACCTTTTGTTATTGGAAGTAATAATGATCATAAAGTCTATACTATATAATCTATGCGCATAAATTATTTCATACATTAATAAATTAATAAGTCTGGAGTTTCGAATAAAATAGTTTTTGATAACAACAATAACCAATTTAAATCGTAATAACATAATGTTTAATCAACTATACATAAAAAAGTAAATAAAAATATTAGTTACTTTCTTTTTTGGGATATACTTTTAATGTTAAGTAATTTAAAATTCTACTTTACTAATATCATTTTAAATAGTCAAATTAATTCTAGTTGTATACACATTTTGATTATGATAGGCGTCTATAAATTTTTCTTGCTATACAATTTGTCTTGAATTTTCTAATTGTGTAAATAAATAAAAAAAAATAATGAAATTATAAGCAAAAGATAATTACAAATTTATAATAAAGCAGACAAATTAGTAATATTACTATGAAAGTGAAACAAAATAGTGACATGAGAGAAGTGAAAAAATAGTAAAAAATAAAAAATAACAAAAGTAGTGGAAAAGAAAAAACAAAAGAATGAATGAACAAAAAAAGAAATAAAATAAAATAGTAAGAGCAGTTTTGTCTTAAAATATCAAATACGGGAACAAAGTGTTTATTTAAGGAGTTCAAAGGGGTAAAACTCAATTAAGGGTAAAGTTGAGAGGGGTTTAGTGCATTTAACCCTTTCCTTAAATGCTCCAAAGAAAAAAAATATTGATTCTATTCTTATAGGAATAATTTCAAAAACCTCCCCTAATGTTTTTAACAATTTCACTTAGCACCCTTAAACTTTTAAAATATCACTTACGTCTTCTATTTTTAACTTTTTGTAACATTATAAACCCATTTTAAAATATATTATTAAAAAACTTATTTTTGGATAGAGAATATATTTTCATTCCAATGTTGCCCTTTTCTTGTGTACCTTTTTGTTTTCATTGCAAATCTTGTTAATATCTTAAACTTTTAAAAACTTAGCCAATATGGTTTTTGTAGTTAAAATTTATAGGATGTTAATAATATTTAAAGACTTTTTTGAATAGTTTTTATGTCATCAGTCGACACAATAAATATAATATTTAGAAATTCACAAACACTTTTTAGCAAAAGAATAACTTCTTTCGATCTTTAAAAGCATCTTAAACAAGTTTGTAAACATAATTTTAAACGTGTCCTTTTTAGCATTCATAAAGTTTAACAATTTGAAAAATTTTCCATGTTGATTGCAAACATTTTGTACTAATTTAATAATATTTTTTGGCTTAAAAACACCTTTTTTTAGGGGGACTTGAAAACACCTTAAATACACTCTTATAAATAAATTATTTATACCCTAAAACTCCTACTGTTATATTATATCCCACAAAAATTGCACATTCACACAATTTGTCTATTGAGTTTAAGCTTTCTTAATATAATTTTAATTAAAAAAATGACAACGAATGGTACGTTTGGAGTGAAAACACCTTCTCTATCCAAAAATGAGTTTTTAATAATATATTGTGAATAATGTTACAAAAAGTCAAAAATAAGGGAGGCAAGTGATATTTTTCAAAATTTAGGATGCTAAGTGAAATTATTAGAAACCTCAACGGAGGTTTTTTAAATTATCCGATTCTTATATTTACACCTCCCAAATGCTGCTATAGTTTGAACTCTTTAAGAATCCCATTTCATTGTTAAAGATTAAATTAGATTTATTTCCATAATCTTTTAACATGTTTTGTCCCAACATTTCTATGACTGTCTAACTACACATCAAACTTGGTCCAAAAAGAAAACTTTAACTCTTCAAGTGTAATTTGCTTACCTAGATTAACAAATCACTGGATGAAGTTCAAAATTTGTTAGGATTTGATATAATTCATTGATTGACTTTTCAATAATCATTTTGCCCTCTAAACTCTGAATTTGAGAATGTATCTTGTACTTTGCTTGACTTGACATGTTGAATTAAGTCATTGTTGGACTTACATCATGAATTGTTTTCTTTATCTAGAAAAGGGTTAATCACAATTAATCCCCTTAAAGTATACCTCATTGTTCGCTTTACCCCCTAACCATTTTTTTGTCTCACTTTATTCCTATTGGACAAAATTATCCCTCTATTATTCTAAACTCTTAATTTTCTCTTTTATTTTTTTTCCTTTCCCCTTGTGTGCTCTTTATTTTCTTTGCCTCTTTCTTCTTTTTTAATTTTTCCTCTTTCCCACAAAAATCTTCATCTTAATGATTGAAATTAAAAAAGAAGAATTGCAGAGATCTATCTTCTCCTTAAATGATTAAAAAAAATATTTAAATCACTTTCCTAAAATACAATTTTTTTAGCCTTTCAATTCTTTTAATTTTGATTTTTCCTCTTTCCTTTCTAGTTTCTCATTTTATTCTCAAGAACATATCATAAGATGAAATTGTGACCTGATTAATAATCATCAATTGAAATTTGTGACACGTCGCATCATACAAAAAATAAAAATTAATTTTTGTTGCCTTTTAAACCTTCACCAAAAAATGCAATTACAAATTCAAAATAAAAATTTCTGTTGAGATGGAGTTTTCTATTGGGAAGGATGAAAGAGAGAAGAAAGAGGAAAATAAATAAAAGAGAAGAAAAAAGGTAAATGAAAAGTCATAATAATGGAAGGGTAATTTGGTCCTATAGGGGGTTAAGTGAGTAAAATTAAAGGTTAAGGGGTAAAGTGAAAAATGAGATATATCTTAAGGGGATTAATTGTAATTAACCCTCCAGAAAACAAACTTGATTCACTTGAAAATTTTTGGGCCAAATTAGAGTAATTATACATTGAAAACTGTAAAAAGAATTGTTATTCTTGATCTGTTGTTTTTTCAATTTTGGTAAAAGGCCTGATTGTGTCACAAAAATTGCCAAATAGGATTAACAAATATGAACCTCAAAAATTGGACTTTTATAGCTCTCATTTAATTTTTTTTTCCCTTGGTGGTCAAAATATTGCTCCCATTTAATTCAGTTGTCCTGATTTGCATTTGCATTCATCTCAATCTCCACGTGTATGGTTCAAATAAACAAAATTCTCTGCCAAAAAAAAAATCCCAAAAACAAAAAATGAACAAACAAAATATTAGAAGAAATACGCTAGCAGCTACAGACTGGAACCTTCTGAAACTCCAAAGTCCCTCGCTCAAAGCCCCTGCGGCCAGCGGTGCCTTGATCTCTCCGCCAAACCAAAACGGCCTTTTTTACCGGTCCCTGATTAAGCCATTGTGGTCCCTCTTTTAGCCTTCTCTGACGTCTTTCAATTGTCATTGCTCTCAACCCATTTTTCTACACCTCCTTCTAGTGCAGAATAGCATCATCTGAGTTGATTGCTCATTGTTTAACAAGGCATGACACTGCAGTCTTGATTGGCGTTTGATTATACATTTTTATGACTTTCTTGAACTGGGTTCTTGTTGGTATTTTAAATTTAAAATTTTTTTGAAGTAGTTTCAGTTTTCTCCTTGATTTTGGCATGTAAAGTTTTGAGTGTCTGCCATTTTTTGTTACTTGTTCCACTACAGATATTATGCATGTGCCAATTTTATCAAGTGCGTTTTCGTTTATTTTGTTACTTGTTGGATTATGCTGATATTTAGAATTGAAGTTTTCTTTCTTTTTTGGTGCAAAAATTGATTCTTTGTGAGTCTTGTAGTAAGTTTAGATGAGAGTTTATGTACTAGCATCTAGAGAAACAGTTTGAGGTTTTATTTTGTGTGTGTGCTCTGCGTGTGTGTGACAGTGTCTGTGGTTGTATGGGACCATGGTCGATAAGAATGTTCTTTGTGGGCATTAATGTTGTTCTATTTTTGTCAGCTTTGTGTTGCAATTGTGTTTGTACCGTGTAGTTTCCTGCATCCAGTTGATGTCTGGCTCTTCCCCCTTGGCACCCAATCTTTCTTGGTTGTCTCTATTCCAGTATTGGATATCCAGCAATTATTGAACTCTGTGTGTGTGTGTGTGTGTTTAATTTGATTCAATCAGAGAATTAAAGCTTAGGGAAACTTGTATTTTTAATAACAAGGAACCATTGGAAACTATTTTACTTTAACTGTCTGATAAAAGAGCTAATTTTGTGATGATTATAACTACTTTCATAATTGAGCCAGTATTCAGTGATGTTGCCAAACTGTTGGTTTCTGTGAATTACTTTTCTATCCAAGCTTTTGAATTGCATAAGGCTGATAAATGTACCATGATGTATAACATTGCAATTGGTAAGTGGATGATGTTAAATTTGTCTTAGCCATATATTGGTTGCTTCTTGTAGGGGTTTTTGAAACCTGAGAGATGAGTGCTTATATTGTTGGAGTCCTAGTTCCTCTTGTGGTTACTTTTCTATTAAGGAGTTCAAAGAGCGAGAAAAAACGAGGTGTGCCAGTTGATGTCGGTGGGGAACCTGGTTACGCAATTCGAAACAGTCGGTTTCCATCTCCTGTGGAAACAGCCTGGGAAGGGATCACCACTCTTGCGGAGCTTTTTGAGCAAGCATGCAAGCAGCATTTTGACAAGAGACTACTAGGTACTAGGAAGTTAATTTCCAGAGAGATTGAGACATCCGAAGATGGAAGGTCCTTTGAGAAGCTTCATTTGGGTGATTATGAGTGGTTAACTTATGGCCAAGCTTTTGAAGCTGTATGCAATTTTGCCTCTGGTTTAGCACAACTTGGTCATGGAAAGGGAGAACGTGTAGCCATCTTTGCTGATACACGGGCGGAGTGGTTCATTGCACTGCAGGTTTGAGCTTGTCTTGCTGGATCTAAAATCAATACCAACAATGCTACACTAGATTGCATGATGTTCTGAAAGACATCTTATTATACTATTCAGACCACTGACTACCAAATTGTTTATCCAAAATCACTAGTTTTAGGCATCTAACTTCCACTGATTGTACAATCTGTCATACACTTTTCTGATTCTCTCTTTTCTTCAAAAGGATGTAGTATTGCATTTCAACTGTCCAATGTTTTGCTACTTATAATTCGGATGTTCTTGAATCAGGGTTGCTTCAGGCGGAATGTGACTGTTGTGACCATTTATGCATCTCTGGGGGAAGAAGCTCTCTGTCATTCACTAAATGAGGTCTGACTCTGTCTCTCTTCCACTCCGTCATATATTTACCTTTGAAGACCTGCTCAAACTGCCTACCATCTTCCAAGACATGCTTAAACCCTCAGTCACAGTTACATACGTTATACACTTACATGCTCACATGAATATGAACGTCTATTGTCCACAGTAAATGCATTGGTTGTTTGTCTAATATACTGGGAGTGTTTGGTTGGATGTATGATTATTTGAAATAATATTTGTGTTTGCATAACAAACACATTCTCCAATAATCTTTTTATCTCACATATATCACATCACAAAAAGTGCTACACTAATTATTCCAAATAATATTTTAAACAGGAAACTATCCAAACATTCTCATCACTACTATAATCAATGTAAAGCTATTAAGGAACATGAACAGTGCCCAGTCCTAAATTAGATTCCTCATCTAATAGTGGTTTTTGTCCTCCAAAGTCATTAAAACAGAAGGGAGGTGGGTAAATGGAGAATACTTAGGTAACTAGCGAAAGGAAATAGTGTTACAAGTCTCCTTAAATAACTTGGCTGTATTGCTGCATGAGTGACCTTGAACACTACTCATGAACTGTAGCTCAATGTAGAGTGATCAACTTTTCCTGAACTCTATCTGCATGCAGTTTGTCGCTTTACCTGTCTCTAAGCATGTGGCTGCAACTGCATTTTATTTTCCCAGAAGTTTGTCGAAAGTCAGCTCATTTGTAAGGTCAAGATTTTGTTAGGGTATTATTGACTTTCTTAAAAGAGTACTTTTCTAGCTTGTGTCTTTTGGGCTTGAAAGATTTTTTAGGGTACTATATACCTTGCATTAGTCCTGGTGTGAACAACGAAAGTTTTTTTTTTAGTGTCTTCAGTTAGTGTTTAGGCTCACATTTATTCTATGACTGGTTTGCTGGTGGTTAATTATCTTTACTCGGAAAGCTTCCCATATGCACTGAAATCAGATTTTATCTACTGCCTTGTGGTAATAAGAAGACTTTGTTGCCTATCTTGTAATACACTTCAGACTCTCAAATTTCAAATTCAATATTCTGTTCCACGAGTTGGTTACAAGATGGTTGTTAAATTTGAACATATTTGTGAACAGTGAAGTTCAATGTTGTCATAGAATAGTATGCTTTAAAGGTTTATGCACCAGTTTCCTTTGCTTATCATTGTGAAAGTCATATCCTCTCACTCAAATTTCTATCCATTGGTCAGACTGAGGTTACAACTGTTGTTTGTGGGCACAAAGAACTGAAGAAACTTATAGATATAAGCGGGCAACTTGACACAGTAAAACGTATAATCAGCATGGATGATGAGCTTCCATCGAATTCAGCATCAGTTTCTGCTAGTGTTAGCTGGACGCTTATATCCTTTTCTGATCTACTAAGGCTTGGTCAAGGACATCCTGTTGATCCAGAATTACCTCTTGCAGCTGACATTGCAGTCATAATGTATACCAGCGGAAGTACTGGATTGCCTAAGGTGCATTTAAGACTTGTCTGCACTAATTACCTATATATAGGAACATCTGCTTAATTAGGTAAATGAATGCAAGTGTGATTATCTGGTTTTGTACGTGAGAAATTTCTTAATGTCTGCATGTGATATGATATGTATTTGGTACTTAGAATTGATTTTCATCACTCTTTATGAATTCATTGAATAGTTCACCTCCATTGAAAAGCTAAGAGTGTGCATATTATCACTGGAATATTGATTTGAGCTCTTTGAATTTTTACCTGGTAGAGGAGTGCTTGCCAATCTGAATCTTTCTTTTGATCCTGATTTGAAGATGTTCCTGTTTTCTGGCTTAGATGTGACACAGAAAAAGATGAATAGTGAAATTTGCTTATGATTGATTTGTAACAAGAAAAGTTTGTTCTGAAGATTTGCGTAATTAGTTATCTTGTCATTGTTTGTTGAGCTTGTCTGCAAGGTTGTACAAATTGTTGAAACATTTTGAAAGTAACTTCCTATTATGCAGGGTGTAATGATGACACATGGCAATGTTTTAGCTACAGGCTCTGCTGTTATGACTATCGTTCCTGGCCTTGGAACAAAGGACATTTACATGGCATACCTACCCCTAGCCCATATTCTTGAACTAGCTGCTGAGGTAAAGATTCTTATCTTCCTTGAATCAGGGATAATTAGTAAGTGATTAGTTTGGTTGCTTTAATTATTACTTTGAGTTAGTGACAACATAGTTGAGGTAATTACTATGAGAAAAAATTCTCTATGCTACAGAATATTATGGCAGCTGTTGGAATTTCTATAGGGTATGGCTCTCCCTTGACTCTTACTGATACTTCAAATAAGATAAAGAAGGGAACAAAAGGGGATGCATCTGTTTTAAAGCCTACACTGATGGCTTGTGTCCCAGCAATTCTTGATCGTGTTCGAGATGGTGTTCGCAAGAAGGTCTGTAATTCTTAGCTAATACAAGTAAAATGCTTTACCATGCTTTAATTTTTGTTTTGCAAGTTGGTCGTTTAGTTGCTGAGCTTTGCCAAATCTTCAGGTAGATGCTACAGGTGGACTAGCAAAGAAACTGTTTGATTTGGCATATGCTCGTCGACTGTCTGCAGTAAATGGAAGTTGGTGGGGAGCTTGGGGTCTGGAGAGGCTTCTTTGGAACTTTCTGGTGTTCAGAAAAATAAGAGCAATTTTGGGTGGCCGTATCCGTTTTGTACTATCTGGAGGTGCTCCGCTTTCGGGTGATACTCAAAGATTCATCAACATATGTCTGGGGTTAGTTTGGTTCAAAACCTTCAACTCATATATAGATAAGAAAGAATGATTTGCCTGAGATCTATGCATTCTTCCTATGGTTATGTCAACATGCACTTTTGATCTCCTATGTAATGAACCATATTTAAACCTTAAGTGGACAAATGCATGTAATCTTGATAACTGTGCTTGATTAGTTTATTAGCATGCTGTTGATGTCAACATAATAATGACATACATAGAAGTTGAAGTTCCATTCTCAATGTTTCCGCATCTTAATGCTCATTCTCGTTGTACAAGTGGATCTCTTTCTTTGTGTGTCTGTGTATGTTTGTGCCTTGAACCCACATGCGTATGACAAATTAGTTTCCAGAAAGAGGAGACTAGAGTAGTTTCCATGCTTTCTATCCTTTAAAGGGATGATCTTGACGAACTTCTTATGCTAAGCCAAATTGACTAATTGTCTTTTATTAACTGGTCATTATCTAAATATATCCTCTCCATTGGTCAACATCGGCCATATACTTCTATACATCTAAATGCATTTTACTTGTAAATCCATTTTTTCCCTAAAATGTAATACTTCAAATGAATACATAATGATTTGTTTCTTTTGGATCAAGTAATAAATTCAGTTTGTTACCATGATGGCATTCCAAAGATTTGTATCTATGTTTCCTTTAGTTGTGTTTGAGAATCATTATGCTGATCCTTATCATATGACATTATTTGTACAGATGTTAACCTTCCTCCTTCCTTTTCTTTTGTGCATGAGTTTTGCATATTATATTTCTGACAATTGTATTTTTCAGTGTTCCAATAGGCCAGGGCTATGGTCTGACTGAGACCTGTGCCGGCGGGACATTCAGTGAGGAGGATGATACATCTGTTGGTCGTGTGGGTGCCCCACTGCCTTGTTCATATGTTAAGGTAAAGTACAAAGTATTTCACTTCATATTTTCAAAAGTATTAGCTTGCCAATTATATAGCCTACTTTTCCTGGTGAATCTAACAAAAAAGAAAAAAATATTCTATAGTAGTTATATATATTTGCAGTGTGTGAGACGTTCAGTTTCCAGCTATCTGTATTGTTTTTGAATTGTGTCTTATGATGTAAGCTACCAAAGCCTATAGGACTTATGACTTCTGTATAGGTGCTTGTACATTTTTGAAGGGGTTAGACTAACATCTTATTTCCTAGGCTGCATTGTGTAAATCTAATAATGTTGTGTTTCTCCATATAAAATGCTGCCAAATAAATGGTTGTTCTTAGTATTTACCTATTTTCCTTGGGAACTTATTTTTGAAGTTGCTTGTTTTAATCTAACTTCCTCGTGTAAATGCTTTCTGTCACGTTTCTACTTTTGAACTATAGTTGATAGACTGGCCCGAGGGTGGATATCTAACGAGTGATTCTCCAAAGCCTCGAGGCGAAATCGTTATTGGTGGGCCAAATGTTACTGTTGGATATTTCAAAAGTGAAGAGAAAACCAGGGAAGTATACAAGGTAATTGCAAAATTTTGCACTATTTTTTAATTAAAATTTAAACAATTCAACTAAACTTTCATTGCTTACAGGTTGATGAGAAAGGCATGAGGTGGTTCTACACAGGTGACATTGGGCAATTTCATGCTGATGGTTGCCTTGAGATAATTGATCGAAAAAAGGATATAGTCAAACTTCAGCATGGAGAGTATGTTTCCCTAGGAAAGGTAACAATGTTGATGCTCGCCTATGCATGTTATTGTATAGTTTGAATTTGGCTCAGTTATTGGTGCTTTGCTCTACAGGTTGAGGCTGCTCTTATCATTAGCCCGTATGTCGATAATATTATGCTACATGCTGATCCTTTCCATAGCTACTGTGTTGCTTTAGTGGTTGCTTCACAAGCTGCCATTGAAGAATGGGCATCCAAGAAAGGGATTGAGTACACCGACTTTTCAGACCTATGCCAAAAAGAAGAAACTATAAAGGAAGTGCATGGTTCACTAGTAAAGGTACTTCTTTTTCTGCTCCTTGAGCATCGAGTGCAACATGGATATATATAAAAGTTCCCATCCTGGCACAGACCTTTATTTGTTTTCCATTTTTGAGGTCAACATCTTGCCAATATCTGTGAAGTGTTAATTGATTAGGATGCTTTTTTTTAGCATGGTATCAATGTTTGAGGTTTAAAAGTCAAACTATCCTAATGATTAAGTGTTAGATAACATGGTTTACATTGTCATCCAAACCTTAACGAGAAATGGAAAGTGCACCAGATGAGAAACTGTTTGAGCCTGCTGCAAAGAGATCAGGATCTCTTTTGCCTGCTTATTTGTTTAATATCCAACATAGTTTCCTGAAAAATTGACTCTTAGCTGTTGTCTGGTCCAATACAGGCAGCGAAGGATGCACGCCTCGAGAAGTTCGAGATCCCTGCAAAAATTAAACTTCTTTCAGAACCATGGACTCCTGAATCTGGCCTTGTGACAGCAGCTTTAAAGATTAAGAGAGAATCCATCAGAAAGGCATTCTCTGAGGATCTTGCCAAACTGTATTCTTCATGATTTAGCAGATCTTGATATCTTGATACAGCAATGTAAAATTTTGTTTATCATTTTGCTTAATGTTGATGGCAGTACAGATTAAGGATTACACTTTCTGTATTATTTTAACCTTTAAAATAACCTTTTCTTCTGCACTAAATTCCTAAATGTAGCAAGTTGGATAACATTTCCAGTTTTGGATGTTCAATAGTTTGCCTTTTCTGTTGTCCTAAACGTTAAAGAAAAGTTGCTGCTTGCTGGCATCAAGATCGAACTACATGTGAAGGTTGAATTATTATTCTTGAATGATACAGAGCACTCGGTCTAGCTGCCCTAGCATGAGCCAAGATTGCTTTGTAGGCTAACAAAGATAAAACCAATAAACTATAATGTTCCTTCTTTTTAAAATTTTTGGCAACCTTGCCTTGATTTGCAAAGATATGATAGCTTCATACAAATCAATACCAAGTTTTTACCACCAAAAAAAAAAAAAAAATCACAAGTGCTCAGGTTAGATTCAAGTACTTTTAATTTGGATGCTCAAGTCAGATACAAGTAGTTTTAATCTTAGGATAAGAATAAATAGTTTGATAGTTTAGGGATATTTATAGACATCATGCTCTCTAATTTACCATGCAAGGGATGCCTACTTTATGGGTGAAGTCGGTTGGTTAATTGATTAATTGGTTAAACAAAATGAGTCAATATTGATTTTTACCCCACTAAAATTTTGACTGGAAATCAAAATCGAATTCAACTTTAGTAAATTGAAAATTGTTTGAATTAAAACCGGAAATCTATTGTGATAATTGATAACAAGCACCAAAAAAAAAAAAAAAAAGAAATTGGATTTGTGGCATGTGATTTATTGAATTACTTTACAAAGTAATTATCCATAGCTTGTAATGAGGTCCTATATATGTATCTATACGAATTGTGTATCGTGCAAATTAAACATACAAACATATTACGTAGCAAGTAATTAAGTAATTTTACATGTATTACTTTGAACTATATACTGTTTTGTTTTCAATAGTTAGAAAGTTATCAATTTTATTATTTATAATTGAAGAGATGGTCAATAAAAATAGTCAATGGGTATGTGTATATGTGTATTACATAATAAGTTTTAAACTGTAACATAAGGCATATAAATCCCAACAGATAAGAAATTAAGAATAAATTACAAAAATGTTATATGCAAAAAAGCAAAAGTGATTTTTTTTGTTAAAATCGAAATCGAACATCTGATACCAAAATCGAATTCAACTCGAATTTATTGGAATTGATTGACCTAATTTAGTTTATTTTTTGCTCATCCCTTTCCCACTTGGCCATTTATGATAAAACTTTGCCACATATCAAATTCTCAAAAAATTTATTTCTGCTCAAAGTAACTAATTGGCATGTCTAGTAATTAATCCAGAACTAATAGAAAAGTTCTATGTGGGTATATAAGGATCTTTTTTGCTAATTTACATGCTAAATAAGGTCCAGTCGGTGTATTAAATGGAACCAAGTGAGACCCTTGTATGTTTACGTAGAACTCTTTCATTGATTCGAGAGCAACTGTTAAACCTGCCAAGTAGTTGTTTCGAAACCACATAAAACTTTTCATGAGATTCCTATTGGTCTGATCAATTTACGCAGGAAATATAACAGCCAAACCCGTCAGATTATGCAATATATCTCCTCAGAGATGCACACCAGAATTATGTCATCCTAATGCCACCACCATATATGTCTACATGATCTTTTTTAAGTACAAGAAGTATTGAAGAATTCGTGTTGCTTTCTGTACAGAATCCATGGTGATAGAACTAGTTTAAAACGACATCACTACCTATGTCATCACATTTCAAATACTCAATAGGATTAGAAAAAAAAATTTAAAAATGTATTGAGTTATATTTATTTATCTATTTGGTGTCTTTGAGTCTTAATACGTGATGCTACATGCTTATGGCTAGTTATATCAGTGAAAAGTCAAAAGCTTAAAAGAAACGAAAGAGGGGAAAGAGAGGGAAAAAAAAAAAGAAATGGCATGGGAGAGGCCACAAATTTTATCTGAAATTGCTCTTAGACCAATACATCAACATATAATTTAAGGCACAAGTCAAGAAGTAGTTTAACTGAATTGAACTCATGACAACTACCATGATGTTTCCCTTTTTTTTTTTTCCCTTTCTGACACCTACCATGATGTCTTTTTTTTTTTTTTTCTATTATCCTGTCTTAAATTTTAGGATAAACCATTGATGGAGTTCCTAAACTATTCTAATCATTAATTTTTTTGCCCTTCATTTAGTTTGATTATTAGATTAGCCCCTGGCAAGTGTCAAATTTGATCCTTTAGTCTATTTCCACAGTCAAACTGATGGATTTGAAGGCAAAATTTGATGAATCTAACAGTTGAAATGGACGGAACTCAAAATTTGACACTTTGTATTAAGGGACTATTTAAAATTTGAAAATCAATGAGAGGCCAAAAGTGTTGAATTGCATTAGTTTAACGACTTCTAAATAGTAGTGTAAATTGATCTGAGTTGCATAAGTAAGCACGAGACACTTGATTACTTAGAATAGACCTCTATCCAATTTTTGCAGTTGTATTTGTAGAACTGCATTTTTAAACCTTAGAGGCAACTGGCATTTGTTAAGTTGGATTATTTTGTTGAAATATGACACCCTTTGATGGCCAAGATAGTTGAAAGAGTAAAAACCACAAAATTTACTTTAAATTATGCTGATTATGACATAATGGATATTAAGAGAATTTTATGCAAAAAAAGTGAATTTTAAATTTGAAATTATATTATGTGACATGCATTAAAACCCGCTTGTGTATACATTGACAATGCATAAAAAAATTACTCAAAAAATTAACCAACTTGTAATATCATTTAAATATGGAATTAAGAAGTTTAGGGCAGAGGAGGGGCAGGAACCGTTGCAGGAAGCAACCGTTCCTGAAGGTTCATGGCCAAGATTTGATCCAAAAAAAATGTAAGGTCCAAATTGCATCTTGTATATCATTTTTCACACCATGTGTAGGGCCTATAAAATTTTGTTTTATAGTTACACGTTATTAAAAATGAGTTATATCATGTGCATACAAAATTATATTTTATGCATTTTGCACAAAATCGGTCCAATGGCAAACCGTTCTGGCCCCTTGTCCGGTGAGGGCTAAGACTAAAGAGTTGTCTTCATATGTGTTTAATTCTTAGAGAAGCTTTTGCTTTTCAAAGTACTTCTCAAAAGCTATTCCATTTATCTACCACTTCTTTTTAAGACCACCTTTCCTTGTGTACACTTTAGAAAAGTTAAAGCAACTAATTGTGGTGGAATTAAAAAAAAATAAAAACTCAAAAAATATTTTAAAAAATAATTTTGGTGGAGTCGAGGTTGAGGAAAAGATCTGAAAGTGGGACACTGCAATAAAATCTTGAAGAGTCTGGTAGATAGCAAAAGTCCTTGGCAGTTTGTGATTTGGTATATTATTTATGGTGAAAGTATGATATGATATGATAAAGCAGTTCAAACTTGTAGAGCATTAGTATAGACTAAGGAATGCATCCCAGAATATGATACCAAAAATATATTAAAAAAAAGGAAAGTGAATATTACCAAAAAAAAAAAAAAGGGGTAGGAGTAGGTTAAATAGTTACCGTCGTAGATAAAAAAAAAAAAGAGAGATAAGCTCAATAAATATAAGATTCATTCATTTTCTTTCATCTTTTTATAATAAAAAGGATTAAAAAGCCAACATCAACATATTCCAAATTAATGTTGAGTTTCAACATTATCTTCAAAATTATGTAAGCATTTTTGTCATAAAAATTGTAATAGGAATGGAAGGAAACTAGCGAAATAAAGCTAAAGTGAGGGTCAATTTATCACTTCACGTCCTACAGAGTAGATTTTTTTTTAAAAAAAAAAACTTAACATGATAATTGACTTGATATAATTGACTTGATTTTTCAATTCATTTTAGTATGAAGCATTTTGTTATAATGTCTAATAAACTATACCAGAAGATTTCTTGCACAAATATATTTCCAATATAAAATGGGATAAGAATGACCAAGACCAATGTAAGTTGACCATTCTAGATGGAGACCATCAAGGCATTCAACATGGACGTATTCCTCTATTCCTTCATGCTTTGTAATTGTTTTACTAAAAATGTACTTCTAGACAACATGACTACTTTTGACACTTAGGAGTTGGATATATGGTATTATAATGTCCTTTTACTAACTAACAATTTGTTTCTTTTAGCAAAATTCAAAATAGACTTTCACATTTTATCATAAATTCAAAATCAAAGCAAGATAGAAGTAATTTTTGAAAAATCAAAACCCACCATTATTAATGAAAAAAAAAAAAAAGACATTTCTTCAAGTTTGCTTCCTGGTAAACATAAATGTGCACATTCTTGGAAAGCCACCATAATCATTAAACAGTCAAGCCAGGGCAATGATTTAA
Source organism: Coffea arabica (assembly GCF_036785885.1). Taxonomy (NCBI): domain Eukaryota; kingdom Viridiplantae; phylum Streptophyta; class Magnoliopsida; order Gentianales; family Rubiaceae; genus Coffea; species Coffea arabica. The sequence goes on from NC_092329.1 coordinate 47,548,412, forward strand.
TTATAGCCCTGGTAAACGACGGTAAACCACATGCATGACTTGGATTCCTCAATGCAAAGGTACTAATGTGTAGAAACTATGTAGACCAACCCTAGTCATATTAGAATCTCTCCTTTCTACTTTTCTAACTCAGGGAGCACACAATGGTGGAAAAAGGGACAAAAACATGCCCCCCCCCCCCCCCCCCCCCCAAAATGAAGAAGTAGAAGAAGACAGGAAAAGGGTAGCTCTAGAACATGGAATCTAGATGAATAGCATAGGTCTATTGATCCATACACAATGTTGAGAACCACTAGAAATCAGGGGTCAGCTAATCAATGAGTGGAAATGGTCCAATGCCTCAATTAGCCAAAAATGCCTCCTGCATCAATTCTCTCTCTCTCTCCCTCCTTGTTTTTTTTTTGTGGTTGGTTAGAAATGGCTGTTCAACCTCAATAATTTAGAGTTGTAAGCTACACATATAGCTGAGTATGCTTGTGGACCATGTTGCAAACAAACAAATCTTTCTGATATGAAAAGAAATTGCATTACACATATACACACACTCAACCACACACAAAATACAAGGATCAAGAGGCTAAAACAATCTCTCAAGATAATAGTTCTAAAGATAAAGTAGCACATTTTTACACATTATCCTTCCAAAACATACCATATTGGTAAGATTTGTGGCACATGTGGTTTGGTAGATACTTAACCAGCTAATCACTATTTACAAAGATATTAGTGTGATGGCTAATGTAAACCATCATTTAATTACCCAAACTAATTATTTATACACCAAATCTATCAACCCCACCACCCAAACTCCCAAACACACGCATACACATATATATGCTCTCTAAGAGCATACACAAGATCTTTCCTCCTATAGTCTCCTACTTTCTGCTCTCTTGCATTTACTTTCTGCTTGACTCCTGAAAATCCCACATTTCTTTCTACTTCAAGATCAAACATGAATGAATACAGAGATAACAAGACATGTTATCTCCATCCTAGGGAAGTGGTTATAGGGATTTGTGCTCTGTGCTTGAATGAAAGGCTGCTTGTCTTAGCATCACAGCAGGAACAGCTTCACCAAGCCAACAACAGCAACAATCATAGAACTCACAGTTTTACTCATAGGAGAAATCCCATGAATTTGCCAAGGATCTTTGCTCTCAGTTCTTTGCTCAATCGCCTTGATCTTAGGCACAGAAAGTCAGATGACCAATACCACTGTGAGAGTTCAAGCAGTCAAGAAGGTGAGGCTTCAGCCAGAATTCGTATTGAAGTTTCTTGTTCTTTTTATATCATTTCTATCACTCTTCTTCACTTCTTGATTTCTTTTTCTTTTTTTTGCCTCCTTTAATTTGGTTACTTGACAAGTACTGCATATTAGTTGAGGATCAGCTAGATTTGTGTACCAAAGTTCCTGTGGATTGATAGATTCACAGTATGGCAAGAGGAAGAAAGATTTTCCAACCTTATGCTTTATCTTTAGGCTTACTAGTAATTTAAACTCAACATTAGGTCATATACTTAATTGTCTTAAAGCCTTTGGTGTCATAGTACGAGCATTTGGAGTTCAAAAAACTGTCTTTTCACTATTATTTTAACTACATGAAGGCTTCTCAGAATCACATCTTGGTAAATGTGTTTAAATCAGCAGATGATTTTTAAACAGCTTTTGTTTCATTTATACTGTGCTAATTAGTTGACCATTTTAGTCAAAGTGAAAATTAATATAAATAATGGCATGTGATATTAAATTATTCTAGCTATATGTCATGGAGTTTTGCAGACTCATTCATATCCATCAAGTTTGAAGACAATGGTGCTGCTTCATGGGAGAAGAGCAAAGAACTCCCAAAGATGCCTATGCAACATAGCAACATGTCATTGCAGCAAAGCTTGAGCAAAGGGGGCGGTGATCTAGGGGTCAAGGCTGTGATAGAGCATCCAAATCCACGTGGTTCGATGAGGTGGCGAAAGCGGATTGGACATTTGTTCCAGCTCATCAGATGGAAGAAGTCCAGTAAAGGAAATGTATGCCATGTGGGAACCAAGATTGACGGAGTGAAGGTGAGACATGGATGGATAAGAACTCTGACAAAGAGAAGGACCAAAGAATAAAGGGTTTTTTGTACATAAACAGGTGCTCTCTCGCTTTGCTCCACTACTCCTAACACTGACATTGGTGTGTATTAAGGCTGGACCTCAACTATGTAAAGTGATATAAGATGAGATAGCTAGCAAATCAAATTGTGATTCAGCAAAAAAAAAAAAAATCCAAATTGCGTTCAAATTAAATTGATAAATGATTTGCTTTGATTTTGTATCTCAAAATGTATACGAAGTTTGAGAAAGGAATAATGATCTTCTTTGATTGAATGGTTGATGCCTTAATTACTTGAAGCATGTCATTTTATGTACACAACAAATATAATTGTTGGAAGTTCTTGCAAGAATATAGTTCTACCATGCACTTGGGAGATCATGCTGATTTCACTCATTTTGGTCAAGGATTTTTTTTTCTTGAAAAAAAAAAAAAGAGAATATAATGAAGAAAATTTAGCACTGAAATGCTTAATTAAAAAAAAAATTCTTGAAAATGGATCTTACACTTTATGTGAGATGAAGTGCTTAAGAGGGTGCTGGCTTTTGTGATAAAACTCAAAAAGGAACAAGTAAATTAGTCAATTTATCTCTTGTGTTCCACACAAGGAAACACAAGTCAGTCATACAATACAATGGCCTTCAATATTATACAGTAACAAGCATGGAATGTGTCCTCTAGCTGTCTAAGAGATCCATGTCTTGCTTCCTTTGTTTCACAAGCAACTGATACAGGAATAATTGCTATTTTGTTTGATTTCGTCCTCAAAAAAGAAAAAAGGGATGAAAAAAGATTAGAATTGTGAATCTCATCCATCAGTGCAGAATGGCCTGCATGTGCAGATGACTGAGAGGAGGAGCTTTGTTCCTGTATTTTATTGGCATGATAACAAAGATGTCTGTGGGGCTATTTGTCCCCATTGTTGGCTGTAATAAAGGGATCATTACCTAATGGACCACTATGGATGTTGAGAAAAGAGCCTAATAGGGGTGGACGAAAAGGACAAGAGAAGAATAAAATTCAAATCTATGAAAGAAACTAGCTTAATTATGATTTGGAAAAGTTAGTTGTTATCCTTTTTTTTTTTTTGGATCATGAATTTGAGTTCATACATTATGGATCTAGGTAGAAATTGTACTTAATTACGAAAATGTAGAAAGGTACTTGTCAAAGGCAGATTTAGTGAACCATGCAATAGTATTATTGTCCTATCTATGTCCAATTTGTTTGTTTATCTACATGGGGTATTTGGCAATTTGTAGGGTTCAAATTTTTGTGAAGTAGAATTGCCAAATTTACATCTTTGGTTTACTCGGTTTTCAAATTTCAAGTGGTCTACTGGCAATTAATTATGTCTTCCCAGAAGCCTTGCTTCAAAGAGAAATAAATAAATAAAGGTGAAGTTTAACTGCAAAAGAAGGTTGGTACTAATCAAAGCCTCAAAATGAACAAACAATTTTCAGTTTGCTCTCTTATATATAACACATCAATCAGTTAATTCCAGAAGTGTTTCAAAAGTTATGTTTTATTTCCTTGTAATAATTGGGAAAATTAGCTGAACTCATCAGACTTTCGTTATCTGTTCTATTTTTGTGCAAATAGAAGAAAAAAAAAACGCAAAATCTGAAAAGATTGATGAATTACAAAGTAGGTATTGTCGATATATGTTAATTTCTTTTTAATAAATGAAATTATCGTTATATAGTAAAGGCTTTCGCAGCTGCATGTTACTCTAGAATCAATTCATACTTTCAGCTTTGAAAGGTGAACGTTAAGGGGAAAGAATATGTTTCTTTTTGACTATCCGTTTTAAACTAGTTACAGTTACGATGGATGGTCAGGAAATGGTTCTTAGAATTCTCTCCCTTATTACAATAATTTGGGAGTTGAGAGGGAAGGGAGGGTTTAAAAAAAAATCTCACCAAAGTTGTGGGAGAAAGAGAAAGAAGATTATACATAGACAAACCTAATGATCCTTCATAATTGTTAGACTAGCTAGAATTATTTTACACGTTTCATTGATTGGGTGGATCAAAAAAGGATAACGTAATACAGAATTTTTTGGGGAACAACAGAAAAGGCAATGAGAAATCAAGATGTGGAGCTATTGAAGGGACCCCTCAACAATCCTCCTTGCCCACCAAGAATCAATAGAAGGTGGCTAGTACACTAAAGTTCACCTTCTTTATTTGCTTTGCATTCTTAGGATAAAGACCCTTTATAGTTGGAGTCAAAGAACTTTTTATGGGGCACGTTGTTTTGTCACACCCCTTGGAGAGGGGAGCTATCTTCCTGTCCATACATGTAAAAGTACCAAAAAATATTTTAAAAAAATCTACCAATTAAGACTTTAGACAAATAGCTAGGCCTAAAACAGATAGCTTTAGCTCTCTTTTCTATCCCACCTTTACTTCATTGGAAGTCAAGCTCGAATAGTACACATGAATTGATGTTCTAGGTTTATCTTTTGAGTTTTTTTTGTACGAAAAAAGTTTGAATGGATTTGATTCTGATTATCATCACTAGTTAGGGCATGTTTTTGAAATCATAGGTTGTTTACAAATATTTTTATAGATCATTCAGGAATATAGCTTTCAGATTAACAGCGGGATTTAACTTTTTGTAAGGAAACGGTCCGTTTTATCCAACTGAACCAACTTATATCGGCTATCTTTTGAGTTCCTATTGCACTTCTTTGTATTTTGGGGTGGTGAGAGGGCTCACATGCATTGATCTTTCTCTTCTCCTTATCTTTGTTATTAAACTATACTTTAAATTGTGTTGTAATAATTACTGATGTTCTTTTGAATGCGTCCTAGTTTTCGAAATTAATATATCCTACCACTTTACTATTATTTTGTTATGTTATAGAAGATTTTATTATAAAATCTGATTAACCAGAGTGTGAATTTCATCAAATCACGCCTTTATTTGGTGCTAACTTTTGAAACGCGTCAGTTTTGGCACTACCCATGTATGTTTACTGCATAATTACAACTCAGCCTTAAAGACATAAATATGCACATACCGTAGAATCACGTCTTCATGTAAATATGGTAGGTTAGTATTTTCTACGGCTGGATATCATCAGGTCATTCTCTTTGCAACCACATTGACCAAAACAAGAATTTCTTGTAATATGACAATGAAGAGCAGTTTAATTGGTAAGATACTTCATCTGTAATTGATATGTAACGGATTTGAATCATCAAAGGAGGTAAGTGGAGAACTACTGTTGATCCTGTTATAAAATAATAAGGAAAAGAAATAGAATTTCTTGCAATATTACCAGTGTGAAAGACGAAAATTTTTGTTTTGTCACTTTAGAATTCTAGTGTTTACCTTTTCCGCCACAGGGTGAGGATTGGAAGGAAGGGGAAATAGTGGGAGAGGATCCGAACACCCGTTCTACTGGCTCTTACCAGTAGCCATATAGTTAGTCCGAATGGCTCTAAAGTTTTGTTTGTTGCTCTGCATTGAGTAAAGGGTTAATTACATTGACGCTGGGCTAATGTTTGTCCAGACTCCGATTAATTAATTCTCGGAGAATTAATCCAACAACATTGACTTCACTGGTAGCAACAACGCCAAGACCCAACCAACCAAAATTGTGAAATGACAAAGATGCCCCTCAACTTAAAGTGCATATACCTGCCCTAGATTCGTCAAAATCACAAAAAAAAAAAAATCCTAAAGTTTGACAAATTGTGATATTACCATTTGAATAGCCAAAAATGATCAAAAACCCCCTGATGCCATTTAAAAAGGTCAACCAATTGCTGAGTATTTAAAAAGGAAAAAAAGAAAAAAAATGTATAAAATAAAGAAGATGTGTTTCTTTCTCTGCTTTTCTTTAGCCTATGACTCCAATCAATTGCTACTATCCTCCCTTGAATCAAATTCTCCTTGTGTTGAACCACGACTCACCACATTTGAATATAATATTGACGATAGAAGAAAAGGATTTAGCTAAACGTACTGGTGAGGATTAGTAGTTTAATTTGAAATTAGTATCATCAACTTGAATTGCAAAAGGTTACTCTGGGCCTTCTAGTAATTTACTTTTCCTAATGTAACTTGCATTTCGTAATGCTCATTAACATGATGGTGTACTTGATAAATATTATGCTATTCAAAGGGTAAGAATGTGATTTGGTCAAACCATACGGTTTATTTTGTAACGTGGCCAAACCCATAGCAATGGAGTTAACTTCCTTAAGGCCTTTGATGCCAAAGCCCGACAAGTATGGTAACATTATTGTAAATGGATACCGAATTCCAGTGGAGCCCAAGCCTTCTCAAGTTTTCCTTTGCAGGAGCTCACTGCCCATTGGATATCACTCATTTTTATGTGTCCTGCCTGGCAGTTCACGATGAATATACAATGACCTCTAAATAGCAGGGATCCCAGGCACCCGCCCCGCGGGGGTTGATGGGGCGGGCAGTGCCTGTCACCCGCATACAAATAAATAAGGGTTAGTACCACTTTGTCTTTCCAAACTTTGGACGATTACCCACTTCAATCCCTAAACTTCAAAATAGGACACTTAAGTCCTTAAACTTATAAATACCTCCCACTTAAGGAAAATTGTTAACAAATCCTGAATGCCGTTGGTGGTCGAAGTGTCCCATTTTATAAGGGTTTAGGGATTTAAGTGTCCTATTTTATAAGTTTAGGGACTTAAGTGGGAGGTATTTATAAATTTAGGGACTTAAGTGTCCCATTTTGAAGTTTAAGGACTGAAGTGGGTAATCATCCAAAGTTTGGGGGGTCAAAGTGGAATTAATCCAATAAATAAATATATGTTATAATTATATATAGTACGTTTAATATTATTAATTATAATAATTATATTATTAGCAAAAATTTCAGAAAGTCAACTCGACAAAAACTTCAAGAAGTAGAATATTTCTTAAATGGCTAATTCCACTTTGCACTTATGAATTTGTAACACTCTTCCCTAAAGGGCTAACTCCACTTTACACTAAGAGTGGCTCTGGTCAAGGCTTTGCAACAAGGGATGGACTAGAATCAACACTGAGATGGAGAGCAAAGGCCTGATAAGGAAAGTGGTAAATAAAGACACGAAAGATGCACTATTGGCAACAACGCTGGAAGATGCCATTATGAATTGTTCATCAAACACAATAAGGAATCTTCTCCCTCTCCCTTTTTTTTTGGGTAATAAGTATATGGCTTGTTCATAATAGCATTGATTTTTACCCATCTACTTAGCGAAAGTTTAATTATAGAAAAGAAGCAAGATATTGTTTTCTTTTAAAGTTGCTCCGGCTTAATAATATTAGGATGACCGTATTTGACAACTCTTGTTTGTTATGAAATTAATGAAGTGATAAGTATGATGTTCATTTATTTTCTCAAGATATACATTGCAATATTCATTCCCTACAAGATTTATTGCAACATTGATACTCCCTCCGTCCCACTTTGATAGTCCTGTTTAGGGGTACAGAGAATTCGAGTAGCTTGAATCGAGCTCGCAAGTAGCTTGGTTAGCTACTCGAATCGAGCTCGAGCATATTCGAGCTTGAGTCGATTTCGAGCTACTTGCTACAGTAAAACGAGTCGATTTCGAGTAATTAATGGCAAGAAATTTTAGCTTGTCGAGTAGCTCGAGCTTGGTGGCCTATTTGTATATTTTATATATCAATTTACTCTTTTAGGTTTGTTAGTTAGAATATTTACGGGCTTAACCAGTTATGTTGTAATAATAATGAAGGGTGAATAAGTAATTTTGGCTTGTAAACTAAAAACGATGAAATGCATTGCAAACTCTGTCCTTCATTCGCCTTCTTCGTTCCTCTTCAGTATTCAGTTCACTCTTCAGAGTTCAGCCTTCACTCTCAAGTCCCAATCTCAGTCTTTGGCTCATCTTCTCAAATCTCATCTGTCACAACTCATAAGGTAGTCGAGACAGTTGAAGTTTTAAACACTTCCGCAGTTGAAGAAGGCTTGAAGCTACTCTTCCTTCTTCCTTCTCCGTAGCAGTAGGTCGCACTGTACCAGTAGCAGCGTGAGCAGCCCATCAATTTCAACAGCTGCATTTGACAAATTGAGGTACTTATTGTGCATTTGTGTAGTAAATATGTGCATTATGAGGTTAAATTTTATAAGTCTAATATTAATTTTTAATCTCCAAACCCTAACCAAAAAAATTGGGGGCTGCTGCTGCTGCAATACTTGTAATGGTTTCTGAGCTCTTGAGTCTTGACTTAGAGGAAGCTGATGTTGTTGTTGTTGCTGTTCTTGTTCTGATTCTGCCCGAGAGTTTGTTCTTGTTCTGCTTGCTGTTGTTGTTGCTTTGATCAGAAACAACAGCAAGCATTTGCTGTTGCTGTTGTTGTTGCTTTGATCAGAAATTGCATGCCTTTCGATAATTGCATGATGCTGCTGCTGATGATAATTGCATGCCTTTTGAAGGACTGCTGGTGGGATTCAGGAGGCCTATTTTTGGACTTGCATTGAGTTGTTTCTTTCATGAATGGGGGTGAACAAACAGGCTGACAAATTATAGGATCATCGAGCTCGAGTACTGTGCTCGAGCTCGATCGGATACATGTCAAGTTCGAGTACTCGACTCGAGCTCGAGCTCGATATGCATTCGAGCTCGAGCTCGATATGCGATCGAGTCGAGTACGATCTTACTCGTGCTTGTCTCGAGTCAATCCCGATCTTCATTGCTCGAGCTCGATCCCTGGTGGATGTTGTCGAGTTCGAGCTCGAGTAGGCTATTACTCGAGCTCGACTCGGCTCGATTTCACCCATAGTCCTGTTTCTTTTTTCACACAATTTAAGAAAAAGTAGTTAATTTTATTAGAAAAGTAAATTTAGATTGCTATTTTCCTAAAATACCCTCACATTAAATAGAATACAATTTTATGGGAACTTGAATTGATGGTAAAAAAATAATCAACTCTCATTAAATGGGGTAGGTTTATAGTAACAACAACTTACATTAAATAAGGGTATTTTAGGAAAATTAAAATACAACTACATTCTTCAATTGGAAAGTGGCTATAATTTAGGACAGACGAAAAAGAAAAACAGAACTATCAAAGTGGGAGGAAGGGAGTATATCTTTTTGTGGTTGGTTATACTATCATTATTTTCGAGGTGATAAATTTATTGCTATTTTCGAAATGATAAAACCATCACAATATCCCTTACAAGATTCATTGATATACACCTTCTTGTAGTTTGTTTTTCTATTACTATTTTCGATCTGATAGACTTATCACTATTTCCGAGATGATAAACCCATTAATAATTTCAGAAAGATCTTATTATCACCATCTTAAGAATTATAGTTAGTTGATGTAATTTAACTCTTTTGTACACCCTTATAAATAAGGGTCACGCTGTCATAGATACGAAACTCTAGATCATTTGAGTAACTAAAAGAATAGTTCTTCTTTCTTATTCATTTTTCTATTTTCCCAAGTTAGTCAGTTTATTTCTTATTTATTTTTCTCTTTTCCTAAGTTGATGCCCATTATATAAAACTTGAAGTCCTCCATAAGACCAAACAAAAAAAATAAAAAGTCCTTTTTTATGAAGGTATCACATACACTTGCTACAACTTTTGATACCAATGATCTCTTTGGAGTAACAAATGTACGTATTTTGATAAAGTTCCCTACGAGAGTAGCTACTGTCATTTGTGTAAGAAAGGAACTCTTTTGAGTTTGTCTTGACTTGAAGATTTTTTTCGATTTTCCTCTGGTCCTTCTGTAGGGGTGGAAACAAGTCTCAACGAATCAGGCAGAGGTATGTTTAATATTGATTTGAAAATTAAAAGAAATGTTTGAATTTGACTTGTATATGATAATTTTTTGAAAGAAACTGGGCCCAAATGTAAAGAATGATTTGGCTTGTCATAATATTGAGTTCAAACACATACAATTAAAGTTTGGATTGGCTTGAAATTTCATTTTATATTATATAGAAATTGAGTTTGAATTTAACTTGTGTTTGATTATTTTTTAAAGGAGACCGGGCACAAACATAAAGAATGGTTTGGCTTGTCATAATATTGAGTTCAAACACATATAATTAAAGTTTGAATTGACTTGAAATTTCATTTTATATTATATAGAAATTTTCACCCTAATTTGTTGCTTTTTTCATTTTTTATTAGTTAAGTCAACTTTTACTCTCCAACTATTTTTAAACTGCAAACTATTAACCAAATGGTGCTATATACAATCCAAATACACTTCTACTTCCTGTCAGGTTTAGAGTTCGAATCCTGTAACTAACAATAGGGGATGGGAAGGATTTGGAGAAGGTGGCGGTATTAAAAAGAAAGAAAGAAAGAAAAGCATCAAAATACAAGTGCAACCAATATATTGCCTAAGAAATTGTGACAACGATTTTTGAAGATTTAGATGGGGCAAGATGAATTTAACCATTTATTTGACTCATGAATAAAATTGATCTTTATTAATTTATTCTTCTTCCTCGGCCTTGCAAAACAAACTTCAACAAAATAATCAAACTATGAACCTGTCATTTCCCATCTTTGCTTTTTCTTAGGCATTATAAATAGCTACTCTTTAGCTATAACGTCAATATCAACTTATTCATTCGTAAAACCCAAGCCAAACTAAATTTCGATTCCCCAAATACATGTAGACTTCAAAATTTAGAAGGTGTCCTCAACCATCTCCACTTTAAATCTCCTCAAGGAAAGAAAGCTCGAAGCATAATTGACTGCTTCAATGCCAGGAAAGCTCTCTTGATCACTTCCACTCAAGAATCTATTTGTGTCAATACGTTGCAAAGAATTGGTCTTAGAGTTAAATGAAATCAACAGATTGTCCCTCCAGATCAACAATATCTCTCCATCTCTGAAGACTTTGAGAATCCGAACAACTTCATAGTACTAACTGATAAGAATCCTCACCCAACTAATACTAGATAGACGGTAGAACTCTAGTTGCTAATTAAATATAGGATTCTATCTAATGTAGGTTCCTATTTTTGGAGTAACTCTCCCGACTCTGCGCTGCTATACATGTATAAATTGGGTCACTATGAATGGTACAAAGACAATACATATTGCTCCAGAAAACACCTCGTTGTTCTAACTTCTTCATGGTATCAGAGCCATACCGGGCTCTTTAAACATTCGGCCACACCCCTCCATCTCCAGCAATTTCTTCCTCTTCTCTATTTCAATGACTGCAGAAAATACTCAAGCTGTCATCCTTAATATTCAGGAACCCACTAATCCCTTAATCATGATCACCATCCACAACTCAATCAAACTTACCCCCACCAACTATCCGTCATGGAAAACACAAATGGAAGCAATCCTCATTGGATATGATCTACAGAAATTCATTGATGGCTCCTATCCTCCCCCTCCTCCCACCATCAACACTAAAGATACAGTTGCATCCAATCCTGCATACCAAACCTGGTTACGTCAGGACAAGCTATTGTTTGGTACCCTCATAGGCATCCTTTCACCCTCTCTTGTCCCTCTTATCACTCAATCTCAATCCTCCCTTGAAGCCTGGCAGACTTTAGCTAATACATATGCTCGCCCATCCCGCGGCTACATCAAGCAACTCAGAGACGAACTGAAACATATCACCAAAGGCACTCAATCCATCACAGAATATATGCAATCCATCAAAACCCAAGCTGATGAACTTGCTGCACTTGGGAAGCCACTTGATCACGAAGATTTGGTCGAAAAAGTGCTGGACGACCTTGATGAAACCTATCAGTCCGTCATTGATGCTGTCAATGGTCGACACTCCACCATCTCATTCAATGAACTTCATGAAAAACTCTTAAACAAAGAGCTATCTTTACGTCATCAGTCAAGCTCATCGCTCCTACCGGCATCCGCTCATGCTACCGCTGTTCGTTCCACTTCGTGGTATGGAAACAAACAACCTCCCTGGTCTACTCACAATCAATCTTCTAAACTGCCTACACCGGCCCTTGCCCAGCCTCAAGGCCCGCCAAACTCTCGGACCAACCATACTGCTCGTCCATTCCTTGGCCAATGCCAGTGGTATAGCACCCAAGGCCATGTTGTCTTCCGCTGCCCCCTATTTCGCCAACAATTTCCTCATGTGCAACCACCCTCTCGTCACAATGCTGCATCCTCCTTTGTCGCACCTCCTCCTTGGCAGGCACAAGCCCATGTAGCAACTCATCCCACATCCGATACTCTCAACACACCTTGGCTGTTTGACAGTGGGGCTACTCATCATGTCACCACTGACCTCCGCAACCTCTCTCTCCATAGTCCTTATCATGGGACGGATGAAATCACGATTGGAGATGGCTCTGGTCTTCCCATATCCCATACAGGTTCCATTTCTTTCACCACTCCCTCCTCCTCCTTTACTCTCTCTAATGTCCTCTGCGTTCCAACCATAAAACGCAACTTAATTTTTATTTCTCAATTCTGCAAATCTAAAAACTCTTCCATTGAATTCTTATTCTCTTTCTTTTGTGTGAAGGATCTCCACACGGGGGCACTCCTTTTGGAAGGTTAGACCAAGAATGGGGTCTATGAATGGCCGACTTCTTATTCAAAGTCACCGTTGCTTGCCTTTTCTAGTGTCAAGGCTCCCTTGCCTGCTTGGCATCATCGACTCGGGCATCTCTCTTTGTCCACATTCATCTGATTTTCGTTTTAATTGTAATTCCTATCAGTACAATAAAAGCCATAAATTATCATTCTCTTCCTCTTCTCTCTCTACTTCCTCCCTTCTTGAGGTTGTTTTCACTGACGTGTGGACATCACCTATTATTTCTGTCAATAACTACAAATATTACATTATCTTTGTTGATGACTTCACCAAATATATTTGGTTATATCCCCTCAAACGTAAATCTGACACACGTGATGTCTTCATCAGATTTAAGGCTCTTGTTGAAAAATTCTTTGCTCGCTCAATCATCACCCTTTACTCCGATAATGGGGGGGAATATCAAGCTCTTTCTTCCTTTCTAACCATTAATGGGGTCTCTCATCTTACAATTCCTCCTCACACACCTGAACATAATGGGTACTCCGAACGCCGTTATCGTCACATTGTCGAAACTGGTCTTTCTCTGCTCTCTCATGCTTCCATGCCTCTTTCATATTGGCCCTTTGCCTTCTCCACCGCCGTCTATCTTATCAACCGCCTTCCTACACCTACTTTACAAAATATTTCCCCATTCTTTAAACTCTTTGGTACTCCTCCTAACTACAATAAACTTCGCAGCTTTGGATGCCTTTGCTATCCTTGGTTTCGCCCGTATATATCCCACAAACTTACACCACGTTCTGTACCGTGTGTCTTTGTTGGGTACTCTCCCATTTAAAGTGCCTATCTTTGCCTTGACACGTCCACTCATTGTCTCTATACTACTCGTCATGTGCGTTTTGTCGAAACCATTTTTTCCTTTGCATCATCTCATACTTCCCTACCTCGTGGTTCTTCCTCAACCATATCCGAGTGGTGCTCTATCACGCTACCCGTTGGCAGTTCTGGTCCCTCCTCTTCCTCATCTCCTACCACCGCGTCCCACCAACCTTCAGGATCGAATCGTCAGCCTCCCACTTCTGCCATCCCGCTGCCCACCCCGACATTTGCCCCTTCTTCCACTAGCACCGCCCCTCCTACACGACCTATTTTCTTTTCGGTAGCTCCCCAACTGGACTCTCTCCATGTCATCATTACCCGTTCCAAACATAAAATCTATAAACCAATTCAAAAACTTAATCTCTCGGCTGAGCTCCAACCCACCACTCTTACCCAGGCTTTGAAGGACCCCAAGTGGCGATAGGCTATGTCTGAAGAGTTTGATACTCTCCTTCAGAGTAGAACCTGGCAACTCATCCCTTCCCATCCTGATTATAATATGGTTGGCTGCAAATGGGTCTTTCGCACTAAATATAAGTCTGATGGTTCGGTTGATAGGTATAAGGCTCGATTGGTCGCCAAAGGTTTTCACCAACGTCCGGGTGTTGATTACTCCGAAACCTTCATTCCTGTCGTTAAGCCAACAATTGTTCGTCTAGTCCTTAGTCTTGCAATAAGTCGAGATTGGTTGCTCAAACAACTTGATGTTAATAATGTCTTCCTTCAAGGCAATCTCACTGAGGACGTGTTCATGACCCAACTTCCAGGCTTCATTGATCGTGATCATCCTCATCACGTTTGCAAGCTATGCGAGGCCATTTATGATCTCAAACAGGCACCCCGTGCCTGGTATCACGAGCTGTGCACATTTCTTCTGTCCTCTGGCTTTACTAACTCTGCAGCCAACCCTTCATTGTTCATCTTCTCCCATCACGGTGTTGTCATCTATCTCCTGGTCTATGTTGACGACATCATTATCACCGGTGACAACTCTCAGGTTTTGCAAACCTTCATTCAGCAACTGTCTCATCGTTTCTCCCTCAAGGACCTTGGTCCCTTGTCATATTTCCTTGGCGTTGAAGTTCTCTATCACTCCGGTGGTCTCTTCCTCAGCCAACGCAAATACATTGCTGATCTCCTTCATCGCACCAAGATGACTGAAGCAAAGCCTGCCTCTACCCCTTTGGCAATGCATCCGCCTCTTACTCTACACTCTGGAACCACTCTATCTGATCGCACTGAGTATCGCAAGGTTGTTGGCTGTCTTCAGTATCCCTCCCTCACTCATCCTGACATCGCTTATAATGTGAACAAACTTTCTCAATTTTTGCACCGCCCGACAACTGCTCATTGGACTGCTCTCAAACGTCTTCTTCGGTATTTATGTGGCACCTTGGACCATGGTATCGCTCTTCGTCGCGCCTCTCCTCTGGCATTACATGGTTTCTCTGATGCTGACTGGACGGGTAACAAAGATGACTTCACCTCGACCAGTGCCTACATCATTTATTTCGGTCATAATCCTATCTCTTGGAGCTCCAAGAAACAACGAACTGTGGCTCGGTCCTCTACTGAGGCGAAATATAGGTCAGTAGCCTCCATTGCTGCCAAACTTCGTTGGATTTGCTCTCTTCTCACCTAGCTCGGTGTCACTCTTCCACATCAACCAGTCATCTATTGTGATAATATTGGTGCCACAGCTCTATGCTCCAATCCGGTCTTTCATTCGCGCATGAAACATGTGGCCATTGACTATCATTTCATTCGAGACCCAGTTCAAAATGGTCTGCTCCGTGTGTCCCACGTCTCTGCTCTGATCAACTCGCTGATGTTCTCACCAAACCTCTTGCTCGCTCTTTCTTTGATTCCATGAAGTTCAAGATAGGACTTGCTTCACCGCCGTCCATCTTGCGGGGGCACGATAAAAATTCTCACCCAACTGATACTAGATAGACGGTAGAACTCTAGTTGCTAATTACATATAGAATTCTGTCTAATGTAGGTTCCTATTTCTGGAGTAACTCTTCCGACTCTGCGCTGCTAGACATGTATAAATTGGGTCACTATGAATGGTACAAAGACAATATATATTGCTCCAGAAAACACCTCGCTGTTCTAACTTCTTCACTGACCAATCAGATCAATAGGATGCTTATCGATAACAAATTGCTTAAATCATGATTTCTTCACCCCATATTCTTTCATTACCCAAATGTTTATATTCAAGTCTGAAGTATTGTTACACACACCTAGACGATCTTGGTAAAGTTCCAAGCTAGCAAGATGTAGTTCATCCAATTCAAGAGGAGCTGGAAAGTGCTGAAATAACTCCTTGTCTAGATCAAAACAAGAAATGAATTCCTTTCCATCACGATCACGAATCCACCAATGAAGATTACCATTCAGAAAAACACCATGCTCTCGACGAGTATACAGGAATGGAGCATGCCCCGTGTATCTCCAACATCCTTTTGATCCAAGTGTGTGAACATGACAATCAGATCTGATTACATGCATCAAATTCTCCTCCAATACTTCTTGGTAAATCCTAACAACTTTGTATTCTCCAGCTTTTGAACTTAATCCGAATCCAAAGGTCATCACGTTAGGGAATACCATTACACCTCCAGCACTCTAAACAGTGTTGGACTCCTGCGTAGCCAGATTCCATATGTAAACTGTATCCGGAATCTGATACCTGAATCTTTGAAGGGAAATCAATCCAATGACAGAATCGACCATGGACATACAATTCTCCCCCAGACCTTTCAGTGGTTGCTCGAATTTTGTCCCTGGAACATAGTAAAAATCATGGCTGTTAGGCTTGTCTTCAAGTTCCACTAGGTTGAATGAAGAGTTGGAGTTTGTCTGTATCATAAGGCTGGTAGTAGGTAGTATTAAGATGCTCAAACTGGAAAATTCGGGACCTGAAATTAACTTCCGCCAGATCTTACAAACACAGTGACATCTAGAGAGAGTTTTGGTTGACAACCTCGATAGAATATCGATGATAATATGTGATGGCAAACTCAAGAACTTGTCATCCTCACCATTCATTTGTATTATTTTGTAGTCTTGATTTTTGTGACTCGATCTGCAATTGGACAGTCCCATGAAACTACAAGCAGAGCAGCTCAAAATGGTGATCAAACTTGTGTTTCAGTTCTTCTTCTTTGATTGAGAGAATCAATTGATAGTGTGCGTAGAATTATTTGTGGATTGCATATAAAAGAATTTTTTCAGTTCTTCTTCTTTGGAGTTTGGACAACTTGCTGTTGAATTAGTAAATAGTGGTTTTGCCAACCTGCATGAAATAAGAATTTTACTTTAGAATACAATATGGGGTTGGACTAAAAGATTGCTAGTACAACTTAAAAATGTGGAAGTTAGTTAGGCACCACATAAAGAATGCATATCAAGCTTCAACTGAAATAAAACATGAGTCATTCAACTATAGGCAACTATATCAACTACTATAAAAGAGATAAAGGAATACATTTTAATGACATTTTTCTTTTTAATATAAAGTTTGTCTAGTAAGCGCTTCAATCAACACTTTTCATAAAGCCTCCTTTTTAATTTTTTTTGTTTTTTTACCTCCCCCATTCCCCTACTCCCTCCTTATGCCAAATCTGCCGATCAGGATTGAACCCTGGTCTATTAAGTAGAAGTTCAATTTCTTAGCCATTAACCTCCACGACTAGTGGTTTCATAGTCTCCTAAATGTTAGCATTTTGAAAAAACATATTTTTCATTTTTCGTCCGGTTCCTGTTTGATGTAGAGATGTAATCGAGCCGAGTCGAGTTCGAGTAGTGCTATACTCGAGCTTGACTCGACTCATATATCCCTAGGCTCGAGCTCGGCTCGATCGAGTCAAAAAAATTGATACTCGAAACTCGACTCGATGTACTCGCTCTAAACTCGAAACTCGACTCGATAAGACTCGATAACGAAGGGTATTTTGTAAATTTCATATAACTTATACCCATAATGGTCATTTTATAATTATAATACATATATATTATTTAAATTATAAATATATTATTTAAATAACCCCGGCTCGACGAGTAGCTCGACGAGCCTCGAGCCGGGGATTTTTGACTCGAAACTCGACTCGATTTTCATTCGAGCTACTCGAAACTCGGCTCGAACTCGGTCAATCCGAGTTCGAGCCAAGTCATTGACCAAGCTACTCGCGAGTAGCTCGCGAGTAGCTTGGCTCGCGTACACCCCTAGTTTGATGCCTTGTCTTATCTTGTTCTTACATGTTAGTCGCAGTTGCCTCTTACAAACGGCCACATCGAAAAATATTCTTACAATTGGCTCTATAAAAAATATTCTTACAATTGGCTCTATAAAAAATATTCTTACAATTGGCTCTATAGTATTTCAAAAATATTCTTTTTCCCATATCGAAATATGAGAAGGATTGCTTTCTCTGTCCCACATCGAGAAGTGAGAAGAATTGCAGTCTTTGTCCCACATCGAAAGTGAGAAGGGTTGCACCTCATTCTAAAATCTATAAATAGTATCCATTCATTCCTTAGAAAATCACCCTGGCAGCTTCAATTGATACCTTCCTGATAGCTGCTCTGACTCTTTCTCTTTCTTTTATTTTTGTCATTTGATACCCTCCTGACAATTCTGTTCTCTTCTGCACTCTCTATATCTGCTGGTTTAATTTGCTAGTTCTAGTCCTTGTTTGCAACAAGAAGAAAGCTTGTCTTTCTTGTTCGCAAAAAGAAAAAGGTTTGTTTAATCCTGGGGAGATATTTCAATTTCTTGAAATAGTTTCTTAGGACAGTGCTATGCACGACTCAAGCAATAGTGTTAACATTGTTGTGGTCGTTTCTACAACAATCTAAGAAACTATGGCCTCCGGCAATGTAACACTTCACAACCTGCATTCGCATCAGTTGCTGTTGCACTACCATTGGCTAAACCTTTTCCAGACGTCTCCAAAATTGAAGTTTTTGTTAATGAAAACTTCAAAAGATGGCAACAAAAGGCTTCCGAGTAGCATTTGGTACTCTGTGATTTGTACCTTCATTTCTTTGTCTTTTGTCATCTGCCATTTGTTGTACTTTCCCACGACGAATTTTTGTTAGGTGGCGTCTTCGGCGGTAAATTTTGTTATCAAGGCTTCCCAAATTTTCTTAGCTTCCTTGTAGCTACAATACACGTCAAATAGTTCATTTAAAAGTGTTTGTAAAATAGTATGCCGACATACCTTATTGGCATATTACCAGGATTCTTGCGTCTTGACATCCGTAGTCGCAATCGGTTGTGCTTCTATTAGTGCATAGGCCACTCCATGAATGTCGAGTAGAGAGTGCACACGTTCTTGCCATTTTTTGAAGTTTTCATTGGCAAAAACTTCAATTTTAGAGACGTCTAGAAAAGATTTAGCCAACGGTAGTACAACAGCAACTGATACGGATACAGGTTGTGAAGTGTTAACATTGCAGGAAGCCATAGTTTCTTAGATTGTTGTAGAAACGGCTACAACAATGTTAACACTATTGCTTGATTCGTGCGTAGCACTGTTCTAAAAAATTATTTCATGAAATTGAAATGTCTTCTCAGGATTAAACCAGCTTTCTTCTTTTTGCGAACAAGAAGGACCAGAACTAGCAAATTAAACCAGCAGATATAGAGAGAGGAGAAGAGAACAGAATTGTCAGGAAGGTATCAAATGACAAAAATAAAAGAGAGAGAGAGAGTCAGAGTAGCTATCAGGAAGGTATCAACTGAAGCTGCCGGGGTGATTTTCTGAGGAGGGAATGAATGCTATTTATAAATTTTAGAATGAATGCTATTTATAAATTTTAGAATGAGATGCAACCCTTCTCACTTCTGATGTCGGACAAAGACTGCAACCCTTCTCACTTCTGATGTCGGACAAAGACTACAATTCTTCTCACTTCCCGATGTGGGACAGAGAAAGCAATCCTTCTTATTTTTCGATGTGGGACAAAGAATATTTTTGAAATACTATATATATTTTACAACAATTTTTATCTGTCAAAATTTGGATTTTGAAGATCTCTCTAGACTTCAAAATGTGTAGAGTGATCGAACAAGTATCCCTATCTCCACACGATTGTTCCACATTATAAATATATATATATATATATATATATATATATATATATATATATATATATATATATGGCTCTATCTGGATTTACTTTTTCCAAAAACATGGCTATTATTGGCTCCTATTTCTTAAAATACTTTGTATTCACAAAACACATCAACATCAACTCTCCTCGAAAGAATATCCAAACATACATAAAAGATCAAAATAAAGAAAAACTCAAATTATCCAACTCACCCACACATTAAAACTACTTTCCTATCAACCATTAAGAAACAGTTCAGTCGAATACTATATCTTATAGATAATATTTGTGTAAATCAAAATATCAGAACTAATTTGGTTGAAGTTGAATACTTTGGGAACTATTTGTTTTGGCCAAAATACGAAGGACCAAATTGGTCTAACCCCAAAATGCATTTATTCCCCCTAAAAACACCAAACCAAATGAAAATATAAACAGACGAAGCATCAAATAATTGGATTACACCTTTTCTTTTCTTTTTCCGATTACAAACTCCTTGGATGGAAGAAAATTAAGAGATTGGCTCACCTTCCAATAGTTCAAAATGCTAGAGAGGGCCTTATTTGGATGGCAATTTTTAAAGGAAAATTTTTCACATTTTATATGAATATATTTTTCAATCACTTTTTTTTAATTAATATACCTCAAATCATTACAGTATATTTTTCTACAAACACTAAAAAAAATAGCAAATCAAACAAGAAATTTGTATGTAATTTGCTTCATGAAAATTAACAATTATGACGTCAGGACCAAGTCCTAAAAGCAAAGCAACAAATTGTTGATCAAAGAATCAGTCCACCTCATGAAAAGTTTTCATATGTACTGGCTATTGTATTGCACTTAGCTACTGATAATGGGAAGCTATCAAACAAAGTTGTATCTCTTCTGAAGTTTCGTGACAAGTAAATAATTAATTTTGTTCCTGGCGCTGCAAAATGTCGCTCCACAGCACCGTTACTTGCTGTTCAAGGTCTTTGTTTTATCTAGAATCTCAGTAATAAAAAATAAAAAAAAAAGAAAGAAAAGGTCAGCCTGATAGAGCTAAGATTAAACCATATTTGAAGGGACTTTGGATCTCCTGCGGTTGGACAAAGCAATTGACCAACCTGGATAAATAATTTCATTAACTGTCGAACTTGTGGACTTGTGGTTGCCCGGTTGGACCAAAAGATTGCTAGAATTTTATGGGCACACAGAAGATAACGGTTCCTTGATAGAGGAATTATTAAAACAGCTTTTTTAGGGGAAATGGAAGTGAAAAATGATGTTAACCCACCTTAGCAATTTCCTATGCGACGACTCGAAATTAATAGGTTTAATACGATGGGAACATAAGTAGGTCATTGGATGGATTTGTTAACAATACGGATATAAGCCGGTTTAAGATAATTTGCATGTTAACGCGCTAATCTGGTAATAATTGAATGTTACTAAATTGTCCCTCTTAATTTTTTTTATTATGCCGTTCATGCATATTATATATGGAAGTATTAGACTTCGTTTCTGTTCAAAACTCTAAATTCTCAAGTTTATTTTATATTTTGAAGACTTTATTAGTAAAAAAATTTTGAAGACTCTTGAGTATTGTGTTTTATTATATAATATCCGGGTTGAAAGTTGGTGTTTATGTTTTAGATTTTTATTTTGTGCTTTGAACTTTGAAGACTTTTTATTGTTCATGTTCTCATTTACAACTTTTCAATTGCAAAAGCAGATAGGTTAAATTATTGTCATTCAAAATGTCTAATGAGTTAGACAAGTAAGGTTGTGTCAGCTCATGAATGAGCAAGGCATGGCATGCTATGACAAGATGCTAGTAAACTAGGTCTCAATTGAGATTTGTCAATAGAAATGCGAGAATGATATGATACGAACATGATACACCACCATCCATCGCCACTCCTAAATTTACCGTATGATTATGTAGCCAAGCATGCATTCGACGGGCATTTTACTTTGGGTGAATGGAGTTTTCTAGATGGGCATTTTGGAAATAATCAAGAAAAACTTACTCTGAAACAAAAGGCATGATTCTAGTAAACTTTTAACAAAAACATGAAGAACAAAATTTTAGCCGATGGATTTGGTTTCTTTGCAATTTCCTTCTTTCTTTTTCTTTTTTAATTCAAGAGATGATTTCAAACCTTACAATGGGAAAAGGGAGGAAAAAGGAGTGTTAAAAAGTCAAATCAAGTATCTCATAGTCACGTTATTAATATGCTTACTAACTAAGTTGGATCTTGAAAACCTTCTCAAATTCTTCATTCAATCAAAATTTAGATTTCAATAACATTAGCCTTTTCTTGAATAAATTAGATTGTCTTACTGGCTTAGCTTAGAATCTTTCCATGATTAGAAACTTAAAGCTAAACAAATTCTCTCATCTTAAGTCTGCGAGACAAAAACACCAAAAATTTCAAAAAACTCGCCGGACAAAAACTTTAAAAATAGTTCTTTCCTTAAACTTCAATATCTAATACAATTCATTCATTTAACTTTTTTCCTTTTTAAATTATTATACATTTTCGAGATATTTAATGTGTTTGGTTACACATAGGGCATCAAATAATTAGATGAATGTCTCCATTTATCTTATATATAAAACAAACTACTTTGGATTTTCAGGTGTCTAAATATTTGTTATCTTTGAAAAGTCGAAGCACAATTTTCATTCCTTTTATTTTTCCATTCATTGTTCATTCCAGATTATCTTATTCTAATCTTTCAAAATTTGAATTGTGTAAGGTTCAAAAGTAAATGACTGGACAATAATCACAATGTCCACTCTAGCAATCATTTCAAGAAACAACTAACCATTTTTTAAACCACTAATCATGGGGTTAGTAGTCAGGAAGTTAAAACTCCCACCGAATAGACCAAAATTCAATCTTGATTAGAGACCATTCAATCTTATTTATTTTGTTTTTCTTTTTTTAGATTACAGACTCTTGATTTAGAGGTTGATCACATTCCAAAACTTAAAAAAGCATAACTCCCACGATTTTTTTTTTTTTTTTTTTGGATTGTTACTTTGCTTCGCGAAAGGTAACAAAACTATGACGCGAGGACCAAGTCACAAAAGTTATCATCCATTTCAGGGTCAAAGACACAGTCGTCCACCTCAAGAAAAAAGTTTTCATACGTGTTAAATAGCGACCTCCACTTTTTGACCTTAGTTGCAAGTTGCCTTTTGAAGTTCGGTGACAAAATTGCGTTTGGATAGGAGATTATTTGGCATAATTTTTTATAAAATATACTATAACACTTATTTAATGTGACGTAAGTAATACAAAAATAATTTAAAAAATATATTTATGAGACAAGTAGATAAACTTGTGTAAATAATTTACTATTCACACACTTGTAAAACAAATTTGAAGAAATATTTCCCGGTTAAGTAGACTAATTGAAAATATGGATGGTTCATTAAATATCCAACTTGTGATTGTCCAATTGGACCAAAAGATTGCTAGAATAACAAAAGAAATGAACACAATAAAAGAAACAAATAATTCCTTAATAGAGGATTCAAGATTGGAAGAAGAAATTGAAAAAAGATGTCAACGCTCTATGTTCCGCAACTAGTACCATATGATCAGATAGAGAAGAACACTAATTTGATGGCACTTTTGGTTTTTAGTGTATAGAGTTCAAGCTAAATTTCATTTTGGGCCCTCAAACTATAGGCTTGCTTCCATTTTAGTTCTTAAATTTTAATTTTGGACACTTTAACCTTAGAGTATGAAATCCATCCCACTGAGGATCACTTGTCTACTATTCTGTTAATACATCTTTACAATTCAATGGGTTGGATTTCATACTTTATGGGGTAAAATATCCAAAGTTGAATTTAAAAGCTAAAATAGTATAGATTTCATAGTTTAAGGATTAAAGTGTCCTAAACTAAAATTGATGTGGTTTTAAAAACTTACTTTTAACAAAGGGGTGCTCTTAATACATTTTAATAGTTTTGATTTTTCTAAAAACATGCAGAACTTCGATTCCGTATGAAGTGTTTTTGGTGGTGTTCTCAAATTCTTTACCAAAGTAGTATATATGAAAATCTTTTATTGTAGATAGTTTGGATTTGATGTTTTTGAAGACAGATATTGGAGCATTTTTATAATTTAAAAATTTTTAGGTATTTTTTTTTATAAATTTGTTAAAAATAATCCACCATCCTCCCTTTTTCCTTCATCTATCATCGCCACCCTCCTGCCTCCTCGTTCTCTCTCCTATCTCTCCCTTCCCCTTCCTTCTATCTCCTCCCTTCCCTTCCCCCTTTCTCCTCCATCTTCCCCTCCTCTTCCTTCCTCTTGCTCGATAACTCCTTCCCCTCCCTCCCTCCCTCCCTCTCTCTCTTTTTAGTTATGAGGGAGAGGAGATGGTCACCGCGAAAGGGGAGGGGAAGGGAGGGGAGGGAGGAGGGGAAGAGGGAGAAGAAAGAAAAAGGGGGAGGAAGAGGGAGAAAAAAGAAGGATGGAAAAGGGTGGTGGCAGCAATGAAGGAGAGAGGTGTGGAGGCAGAGTGGTGGTGGTGGTGGATAGTAGGTGGAAGAAGAAAGATGTGAGAGTTTTTTTTTATTATATTGTATTTGGTATTGAGGTTAAGTGTATTTGAGATGTTGTATATTTGGAACCATTTTTGGGGGTGTTTTTGGAGGTAATTACTGTACATTCCATATACAAAAGGGATAATATCAGAAACCTCCCTTGAAGTTGCTCTTAATATCACTTGGCACCTCTAAGGTTTTAGAAATATCACTTACCATCCATAGTAAATGTAAAAAGACTATATTAACCCTCACTTGATACATAATTCACAACATATCAAATAAATGGAATTCAAAATTTTTTTTAAAAAGAAACAAAAGTCGCTATCTTATTTTTCCCTTTTCTTCCTCATTCTCTTTTACTCATTGTTTTGGATGACTATGCAATATTTTATTTCTAAATTATAGTAAATTGAATTTTTTTTATCTTTTATTTTTTGTGATTATGATAAAATGGGATATGATTTATTTACTTATTTTAACTTGATTTTTATAATGAATGGTATAGTTTAATGATTTAAACAAGGGTTGAGAAGATGTTGAAAAAAAATATAAATTCATAAGAAAATTGATTTTGAGCATATAAAGTTAAATTGATGCAAGTGCATTTCTTTTCAAATATATTTTTATTTTTCAAATTTATATTTTTATGGGTTGTAACATGATGATATGATACTACTATAAGAGATTGTTTTTGAGGTGATGGTTTTCTTGAATTGAATAAAATGGTTTAGAAATATTTTTATTTAGCAAGTAAAAGGGTAATTTAGGACTTTTAAAAATTTTGTTACATGAATAGCAAAAGTAAGAGAGGTAAGTGATATTTTTAAAACCTTAGGGGTGTCAGGTAGGGGTGTATTCGAGCCGAGTCGAGCTCGAGTACCGCTATACTCGAGCTCGACTCGGCTATAATATAATTATACTCGAGCTCGAGCTCGAGCTCGATCGAGTCGGAGAATCACAGCTCGAACTCGAGCTCGATCGAGTCCTTAAAAAGCTCGAGCTCGACTCGATAAGGGTACTCACCGGTAATTTCTCAGAATTTATTTACCTATATTAGTAATTTTATATATAATTTTTTTTTAATTTTTTATGTGATACTCGATAGAGCTCGTCGAGCTCTCGAGTATCAAATTTCTGAGCTCGAGCTCGATGAAGCGAGTTCGAGCTCGAGCTTCTGATCGAGTACATATCGAGCCCGAGTCGAGTAGCTTGAATCAGCTCCACCCCTAGTGTCAGGTGCTATTAAGAGAAATCTCGGGGGAGGTTTCCGATATTATCCCTATACAAAAACAAGTTTATGATAAGCCGTCCAATCCCAATAGAGTCGAAACTTTAAGCCTATGGATTTGAGCTTTATGATCGCATAGTTATTTTTTCTCAGCTCTTTATTGTATGAAAATTTATCATTTCTATAGTATTAGATTTTGCTTGAATGGCATTCTTTTTTGCGACGTTGAGTGATTTTACTTGAACAGTAATCTCATTTGTCCGAAGTTGAATGTCTGCTTAGACTCTTTCCCTGACTGGAAACTTGAACCTAAAAAAGGTTCTCTCAAGTACGCTTAAGATTGGTTAATAGCGGAACCAAAAATTTCAAAAAATCAGCTCAACAAAAACTTCAAGAAGTTGTATTTCCTTAAAGGAATAAGTCCACTTTGCACACTTGAACTTATACTACTTTTTTATTTTACTCTCTACATTTCAAGTTTAGACACTTTATGCTCTAAACTCTCAATTTTAGATACTTTGTATTATAAACTCTCAAATTTGTCCCATTTAGATTCAATCAGTAAAAATGTTTGCAAAATTAACAAAATATAGAATCATAAAAATCAATAACAATGTACTTAAAGTTAGAATACCAGTTGGAACAAATTGGTCAAAAGTTTGTCTCATTCAATAACTAATATCATTTACAAACTTACCAAGATAACAGGTGGTGTAAATTAATGACAATGTATTTTGTTCTTGTTACAATCCCTTTACTCCTTTTTGACCACTTTCACCATATCATCATTGATTTTTATGATCCTCTATTCTGTTAATTTTACTAATGTTGCTATTAATTGGACATAAATAGGACTAATTTGAGAATTAAAGATACAAAGTATCAAAAATTGAGAGATCATAGTACAAAGTGTTCCAACTGGAAATTGAAAGTGCAAATGAGAAAGTGGTATAAGTTTGAAGATATAAAATGGAGTTAGTCCTTTGGTAAACTTCAATAACTATTTAAATTCATCCATTTGATATTCTTTCTTTTTAAATTATAACATATTTAACTAGGATGGCAGAAAAGGGAGAAAGAGGAGGGTGTTCAATGGTGGAGATGAGGGATTAGGAGTGGGAAGTGGTAGGAAGGGGAGTAGTGACGGTGGCTATGGTGCTAGTAGAGGGGGAGAATTGTAATATGTGTGTTTTTAGGGTATTCATGGATCTTTTTTAAGTGTGTTCGTGTATTAGTTTTTTTTTTTCGACTAATTGTTATTTAAAAAACCAACAAAGAAAGACAGTCGTCAAACACAATGAGGAATCACCTCTCTTTTTTTTTTCCTTTTTTTTTAAACTAGGAGGCAAGAACCGCGCGCTGTGCAGTAGGGATGAATTTGTGAATGCCCAACTTAGTATGACGAGGTGGATTAAGAAAAAGAGGAAAATGGAGCTAACAAAAGTAGACCGATTATAGCATACAAGGACGTGTAAGAAAATAAACATAAGGAAAGTAAACAGGGAACAAAAGGGGGCTAAACATTAAAATTGTAGTGCCATGGATACATTCTTTCAATTCCTTTCCGATCGAAGATGATGATGCCAAAGGAAGATTTGGATTGTGGAATGAAGAGAAGAACTTTCCCGTTCCGAAGTTCATGGTCTGCAACAAATGTGCTCCAGTTTCAGTCAAACTCTGTCGTAGTCATTCCAAGACTATATGTCCAGTGTCCACTGGTAATATTGATAGTTGGAGTCTTGGCTTCATGTAATGCTGGGGTTATATATTGTGGAAGGGCTTGCTAATTGCCAAGCATAAGTTATCAGGAATAGAGGGAAAAAAATAAAGGAAGAAGAATGGTGTAGGCTAACCAAGGTGTATCTATGGTGCTTGGTATAAAACTGGTAGAAAGTAATAGATGCGGCGAGATTATGGCCGAAGAATGGATGTATGGATGAAGTAATACGGCTGAAGGTTAGGGAAGCAGCAACATCTGCATGAAGAGCAATTAACTTTGGTTAGTATGAATAGCATAAAGTAAAATAATGAGAAATAGTGCAAACGAGAGTAATTTCCTGGTTGAAGCTGCTGGTAATTTGGCACCATTGGTAAAGGCAATGTCCATGGCATTAACGTCAGGATTTGGGTTGTACCAAAAGACAGGGCATCGTAGGTTAAATGGCTTCTACGTCGCAGGAAAAGTAAATCATATTCATGAATTAGGTTGTCTCTGCAATACGATTCCCAGCCATGTTTAAAGCAGTTATCAATGATTGTCACATGCCAAATAGCGATGCCATGGTATAGCTTCATAACTTGGCCATTTTCAAAGGCTGCCGATTTAAAAAGAGAACCAAGGATTTTCTGTGGGGAGAGATGAAAGATTCAGGTGGCACGGAAATCGTACGAGACAGGCGATTCAACTTTAATATGAAGTGCAAACCTATTTCTACAAATCCGAACACATCATAATGTAGCACCACGGATTTCCTTGTGGGATTTCCTGCGTTGAAGGTTTATGGCTGCCTATAAAAACATAAAAGAAGCAAAATCATAAAGTAGTATTACAAGCAATAGAATCCAAACATGACATATGAAAGTAGGGAACGTACAGTCTATTGCAAAAGCCTCAGAATTAATATCAATGATATTTTGCAACCATTGCTCAACCGAGGCAAGAGAGTATAGCAAAGGTTCACCCATGTATTCTAGAACCATCAGATAGGCCTCAAAGAAACCTTTCTTGACAGAATATAATGCTTTTCCCTAAGATGTCTGGATAACAGTTGCGGCGTGAACCTGAAAGCCATCGAAGGTGCAAAGGTAGTATCGAACTTTGTCATTGAGATCCACTGCTCTCCACCTCTTGAAAGGGTTTTTGGGTTTGGCCATTCAAAAAGTGGAACCGAAAGAAAAATTACCTGGAATGGCATATATCAAAAGATAGAAGCAAGAGTAGACATTTTATTCATGTTCAGAATCATAAATGTAGAAAAGGTGAGGGTTTATTATTAATGAAGTTGGTTGAAAAGGTGTGACTTCATTGTCTAGCAAATAATAGTTGTGCATTGCTTTAAAGAGCTAACTCTATATTTTTGGCTACAGAGATACGAAGCCATGTGCAAGTGATTCTGAGAAAGCATTACCTTTAGCTAAATGATCAAATAAGGAATATAAGTATGATAATATATGGCAGATCAATAAACTGGAAATGTTCCCGATAAAAGAGGATTAATAACAGAGTGAGGGAGATAAGTTTACATGGTACGCAACAATATGACAAAAGACCGCTGGACAAGAGCAGGATGGTGCAAGTGAATGTGTAGAAACTGACAAAGAGGGAAAGCATCCATAAGAAGATAGAGCTAGATAGGTTTACACAGCAGAAAATGTTATGACAAAAGACTTTCTGATAAGTACAAGTAGATCAAGCATTCCTTGGTTTTTTGCTGCTTGTGAAAGCACAAGGTTCTGATGCAGTATTTTCGGCTTCCTGGCTGAGCTCAAATTTGGTTGCAAGACAAACGCGAGTCTTGGAGGAACCACACGGCTTATCTACAAAGGAAGGGATTTTCTTCTTTTTTAAAAAGACTGAAGAAAAAACGGAAAATAGGTATTCATGGAAGGGATAGGAACAACCTGAAGAGTCTATTGCAGAAGATTGACTATCATTTTCAGAAACGTTTTGCTTTGTGTCAAGGCAGAGTTGCCCCTTGGGAAAAGAACAAGTTTTTTCTATATAACAAAAAAAGCGAAAAGTAATTAATAAAAAAAAATGGTCATGAGCATGCAAAAACATTATACAGATAACTATTTGGTAACAACATGAAGAATCAGCTGCAGAAAGTTGACCGGGCACCTGAGAACTGCATAAGGATCGTTCTTCAGTAAGTTCACAGCCTGAAGTGTCCTCAAAGTAATAAACAATCATATATCATTGATA
This sequence comes from Coffea arabica, assembly GCF_036785885.1. Taxonomy (NCBI): domain Eukaryota; kingdom Viridiplantae; phylum Streptophyta; class Magnoliopsida; order Gentianales; family Rubiaceae; genus Coffea; species Coffea arabica. The sequence continues at coordinate 47,577,747 of NC_092329.1, forward strand.
AGTCCCGTCATCTCTGGTGTTTCCAGGCTTAACCTGAGCAATGAATGTCTTGGATTTCAACGTGGCATGAAGCAGTTCCAAGAGGAGTTCTTCATTCTAAGTATTAATCAAGAAAGAATGGCTAATTAAGAAACGGTAACTAAGGTCTCACAATATAGACTTTCTTTATGTAGCTTAGTATAAACCTTGTTAAAAAAATCCATTGCCTCAACTGCAATAACTTCAAGTAATTGCTCAGCTAATTCCCTAAACACAGAGGCTGTCATGACACTGGTATCATCAGTGAGGTCAACATCAAAGCGGCATCTATTTTGAAAGATAAAACCGTGAAACAAATTAAGAAATACTTCTACAGCAAAGGTTCATGTTTAGTAGACAGGAAGACATAGCTTACCTTGGTGTTGCAGACTGCTTTTCATTACAATGATTGTAGGTATAAGTGTGGCCATAATTGGCCGAGGTATGACGATAACATTTAGTACAAGACATATACCAATATTTTTGAAATATGTTTTGGAAGGAAAAACGAGCCTTCACACAAGAAAGCTGTGAACATCAAAATAGAAATAGATTTACATGACGCTTTTGTTGGTTTTTAAACAAAAAACAAGCATATCAATATAATGATCTTTTGATTTGCTAGAACACCCTGTATAGTGAAAATTTTTTGTTTTGACTGATGAAACATACTCGGACTATGCATATTATATGTTTTTTCCTGAAGCACGGTAGCAAATCGGTTTTCATTCCTCATTGCCCTTCCATAGAGAATAAAACCAGGTCAATAGTGATTAGATACAATATATAATGGATAAATTCACAAAAGCGAAGAGGTAAAAGGAAGCGATTCTAACTACCAATTCTTCAGCTGCCTTGCATCTCCAATAGGCGGATCAATCAGAAGAACTGAATCGTTTCTAGTGGAGAGCGCAAGTCCTACGAGAAAGAGGAATGTAAAGTACCCTAACAAACGAAACAACCAATGAAATAAGCTCGAATGTATATAAATTGACAAGCAGCATAATTAATGATACCATTATAAGAGACAACTCTGAGTCTGTGGCAAATAAGAACTGGGCGATTCTTCAACTACTATATAAGAATCTTGCCTTCGGTTTCAACAAAGTTGTTCTAGAGAGACAACACAACTGGCTGTAGTCTACTTTGCAAAAAATATGGAAAAATTTCTAATAAATCATAACGCATGCACATGTATTCTTAGATGCCACTTTGAAAAGAAGCTACCAAGTACAGGAAAACAGGTTTTTAGAACCTTACTCCTCGTTAATGATTACAAACTGCTGAGCATATGAATCTTGCGACTGAAGTTTGATTGGTACAGCGGACTGCACATCAATGACAACTCCGAGGACATCTGATGTTGAAAATTTAAAACAGATAGATGTTTGAAAGGAGCATCTGATAACTATAAAAAAGGTAACAGGTATGGAAGTTACTGTGAGATTACCAACAGTTTCACTCTTTGAATCTACAAAATAGTATTGTTGAAAAGGATACCCTGGACCCTAGAACCCTGTCAGCAAATACGGTGAAATGGATTAGTCTAGGTTGGACCTTTGGTAAAAGGGTCAAAAGCAAGGAGGCTGAGGAAAAAATCTCTAAATCAGATAGCACAAATTTTTGATATCTTGTCGGGCTAGTCTTGCCCGAACCAGGATGCATCTTTTCTTTGACAAAAACCTTGGCAGACCAATTTTGCACTTTTGGCTTGACATCAGCAATTTTCAATAAGTCAGACATCTTGGAGGGAACAAGTTAATTACATATAAGGGCCAAATACATTATAAGTATTTCGTTAAATGTTCAAACAACAGCAGTTAAAAGGAAAAAGTGCAGATCAATAGAGAGAGAATCAAGAAGAGCTAACCAAGTCAAAAAAATGATGGTTTAGACAGTTGCAAAACTTCATGATAAACAACATTTCTCGTTTTGCCACAAGATACAGAATCACTATAAGTCCCTGGTACAATGAGAACCTTGACCGCTGTAGATGTTTTTGCACGAGAAAGAGCAACGTGCAGTTGTCCATGGAAAAAGACGGGTTCACGTAAATAAATTTCCACATAATCTAGTGTCTGACCTTGGGACTTATTAATAGTCATTGCAAAACAAAGCTTAATTGGGAATCGAGTCCTCTTGAAAGGAATACCATTTTTCTCATTATCGGCTGATTGAAGTGGAATCCTTGGAAGCAAAACCTTTTTGCCTCGATGCTGCCCAACGGCAATCTCAGCACAAATTATATTTTTCCTGAGCTCTTTACAAATAAGGTGAGTGCCATTGCAGAGGCCTTCAGCTGGGTTCAGATTGCGCATCAAAATGATTGGATAGTTGTCCTTTAGGATTAATTTATGAGGAGAGTTAAGAAAATCTTCGTAATCTCCTTGATCTCACTCATTAAGTGTTCTATCAATGCTCGTATAAGTATAAGGCTAACCTAGGAACCGATCAATTATCATCTGGTTTACATCATCAACTGCACTATTCATTGCGGATAGGATACACCTATTTATCATTAGATAGGGGACTAAGGAGTAAAGCTGCAAGTCTGAAAACATTGATTCTATTAACCTGTGTGATCAAGGAGCTAGACAAGACAAATACAATTTGCGGCAGGATAGCCTATGATGTTGTTGTAATACGTAGCCATATAGTTATCCCATAGGCGCACGCACATGAATACCAACAAAAGTATTATAATGCAGCATCGTATGCTAATATATATAAAAGGCGTGAATTAGAAAGCAACCTGTCAAGAGAATTATCCTTGCTATCATATGGCACTAATATGTCATTGCTTAGAGATATTCACCCGTCTTCGTTCTCAAGTTCAGTCCCTTCACCCACTCTAAGAAGAAATTCTGAAAATGGTTTTTCCAGAAGAGCTCGCATATTCTTCGTTAGAGTAACTTTCTGTAAGCTGCTCCACAAAGTAGAATTGACAAAGCTGGCTTGAACCTGAATATCTCGTGTTGCATTCTGAATGACAGGGAGTGTTAGGCAAAAGTCGCCGCCAAAAATGACGACTTTACCACCAAACGGCTTATCACTGTCCATGATATCCTTAAGGAGCAGATCAAATGCTTCAATGGTATCTCACTTCGCCATTGAAGCTTTGTCCTACAGGATTAACTTGGACATGACAATCAGTTTAGCAGTCGAGCTCTGCTTACTGATCTGGCAAGTCTTAGTGTTTGATGCATCAAGAGGAATCTTAAACCGCGCGTGCGCTGTTCTTCCTCCAGGAAGAATAGAGGCTGCTACCTCGGATGATGCAACCGCCAATGCTATATGACCTTATGCCTGCAACGTAGTAAGTAGGGCACGATACAAAAAAGTTTTACCCGTTCCACCAGGACCATTGACAAGGAAGCTTTTGTCATCAGGTGAAAAGATGACGGACATAATAGCATTATATGCAGTTTGCTGACCAGTGTTCAATTGATAAATTGTTAGCAAATCATTATCTGTAAAGGGAATATTTCGTTCACTTTCAATTTCCTTGGTAAAACGTTCATAGTCATTAAACAAAAGATCATCAGGAACCAGATAGTAATCACCAATGTGTTTGCCCATCTGCTCCGATGATCTATTTATGTCATGCAGTACACATGTCCTTATATAAACTGAATCATGACCATTTGCAAGGCCATTTCTTTCGAAATCACCTGATAAGTCCCTCTCATATTTTTTCCATAAACTAATAGGATTGGAAGGAGCACAAAAAACAAGTAACATTGCAAACAAGGCTCTAAGCGACCGAGGCATGTGAAATGTATTGGCTTCGTCAAGAGTGTCTTCTATATAGACATCTGACTAAAGCAAGTCCATTCGAAAGGCAGCTTCTCGATAGGAAGGTGCAAGTTGTCCATTTACAGTGAGAAGGTGGTTAAATGACTCCAGTGCACGAATATGAGATAGGATCAATCTTAGAAAGTATCGCTCGCCTTCACTGGGATTAACCATAACCACTCTTCCGATCACCTTTCTACACTTCCTGTGAGTCCATTTTTTCTTATCGAAATGCCAAACAAAATATTCTGGAAACTCCCAATATAGACATTTAAGCTTGAGTACCTGCTTGCTTCATCTATTCATGGCAAAAAACTCAGTCAGCATCATTTTAGAAAAATCTGCACTGTTGATCAGATTTGACAGATTCGAATTTCTGTGGAAAGAAACCATTTGTTCGCCCTTAAGGTGTAGTTGAAGCGTGTAAACAGAAGGCGTCATTTCACTAATCGGGAATCTATAAATGCGCCACATTGCTTCAGCAGCTACTACCCATCTAGCAGATTGGAATTCGTGGATCTCATCAAGCATCCTCAGAATGAATATGAAAACTGACTCGATCATGTCCATTGTATACATATTTGTACAAGTACTTGACCAGCTTAACAGTGGAGCAAATCTCGACATTTAAGTGACAATCTATAAGAGCAAGAAGGTATGGAGTGTAGGGGACAACCTACTTATTGTCTAGACAATGATTCCTCATTCTAACATATCGGTTATTCTACCTTCGCCTATAATGAGGGTAGCCATCTTCAGAATGAGTAGTATGCTCAACATAATCATTTGGATAATGGTTCCTATACATTCCATTTCGCATACAAACATTCTCTTTGTTTAGTGACCCACAAGTGCCATGCATTATGTGTTTTATAACAAGGGAGCATAAGTAGCTTTGTTCTGTTGGGTCAGGCAGTTCGGCAGAAACTATCCTGTCGTATGCTTTTGGATTAAGTGGTTAGCATCTGATTTCAAAATCACCAGCATGTGTGCATGAGGAAGGCCTCTTTTTTGGTGCTCAATTACATAAACAAAGGCTGCAACTTCACCAAAGAGTTTCTTCTTAACAATTTCTGCTTTAAGAACCTCAAATTTTGCCCGAAAAACTCTAGCAACCAAATTTGGCCTATCCTGAGGCTTTTTTCGTATTTCAAGTTATCTTGTATTTCTTTCCATATTGTGTTACAGGTCATAGTCAAGAACAAGTCTTGTTTACCAAATTTCTAAACCAAAAACACAGCATCTAGACATCTACGCTTCATATCTCTCGGACCACCAATAAAATAAGCTGGAAGATATATCCTACGACCAACGTCATTTCTAGTACTGGAGCCGACGGACATACCATCAATGACTCCTTTAAGTATCTCAGACCTAACTTCCTTTTGTTTTTTCCTATGAAAATTAAGTTTCGACGTTTCAATCTTAACATAAATATCAACTGAGAACTGCTGTAACAACCATCTTGCGTGTAAGAGCATCGACCTATCATCTTCTCTCATTTGAAACTTATAACAGTAATATTCTCTTGCTGACACAGTATCTCATTTTGTCTTCCCTTATTCAGCCACTGCAGGGAAAATAATGATGATAGAAACTGGTTTAACAGAAAGGCCAATGGGCAGGGAGCAGAAATAATGCTATAGTTTTTTTAAGCACTTGAAAATACCTGCATTTTCAAGAGCAATCAAATCAGAAGGTCCTTCTACAAGAGAAAAATTTAGCATATCGTCCTCATCAGGTTTTCTTTTTCTTTTAGGTGGAATAGTTATCTTTGGAATACCACGATGCCACCCAGATTCCCCGTGAGGGAACAAGAGCAGATACTATAAGAGGTCGTAACAAGTATAATAATATTGTATCCTATGATTGGTACTCGAATGACTGTACACCTGAATGTGGACCTTTTTTCGAGATCCTGGTCATCGGGCTCGGTCCAAATCGCAGCTACCTGAGAAGTAGCTGGAAGGTTACATACTTGTTGGTCCAAACCTGGATCAGAATTGAGTATGATCCTATGTTTCTCAAGATAAGAAACCTCACGAAGACTCTTAAAGAACCTAGTATAAGGACTCCTCCAAAGTACGTGCATTAGAAATTCAAGAGTGCTCCCACGTAAATGGGGCGAGTCCTGAAGCCTCAGCGAGTGCTCTTCATCATAGTCATAGAATAACAACTGAATACCAGTAGGAGGAGAGACTAAAGGCATAAGGCTGTTAAGCAAGTGATAGACCTGACCCTGAACGCGAAACATGTAAATTCCATGGCTATTTTTTGTGAGGTTTCTATCGTATTTTGCAGCAAAGGTAGTAAAAGCAAGATTGTTGTTAATTGTGCGAATATTTCTCTGGAATTCTGTTCTTTCCTCGTCTGTCCCAATGAAAAGATGAATGAGATCATAAGGCAATGCGTGCTGTACAAGTGAAACCCCCCGTTCGAGCAACAAAAATATGAAGGTTCAAGATAGAACCTCTTTGCACCACAATGCCGACAATGTGATACATCAGGAAGAGTCATAGGCTTAGTTGGAATTTTCTCTAAATGGGACCATTTCGCGGTGTTAGGTTTTGATCTCTTGGCAAGTTGTCCTTCACCTATCAGCTGCGAGCTGACCATGCTATGTTGAACAGGTCTGGCTAGGGAAGAACCAGGCTGAGCAGCTGTTAAGAAGGAACGGCCTTCTCGAGAAACAATACTATCAGAGGCTAATAAGAACAAAAAGAAGTAGATAAAAACCCTGGAACGAGCGAAACATTGTATGAAAAGGATAAAAGGCCAGACAAGCAGGGAAAAGAACAACGAGAAAGGAAAAATAAAGGCTTTGTTTGGACTGATAATATTTTATTTTTTATATTCCGAAACAGTAAATTCACAATATTTTATAACTTTTCTTGACCGAATAATGCATCCAACTTTTTCAGACCCAAAACAGTAAAGCGCTTGAAAATTTTTCAGACCGTTGTCTTGTGTCAGGGAGAAGCCGACAAATTGGCCTAGTCCTTTACTCTTCTTCTTTACTCCTCCTCTTCACCACCCCCAACCTCTACTGACATATCATTTATCTCAGCCGGTAGGTTTAGTAATTGTTCTGCCAAGCAAATGACCAGCAATTTGTGAAGTTTGCACTAACAAGAAGAATAGATCTGCATTAAAGCTATCAAATTTGGGTTCGATTAAGCTTCAGCAGCGACACCAGCGGCTGTTGCCGGCGCTGATGCTTTCTATCTAGCCCCTATTATATTGTGTGCGTGGCTTCCACATTTTGAGCCTCAAGGTACGTTTTCCCCCATTCTTGTAGATGAATATGGGATTTTTTCTTTCAAATTTCTTCTGATCCATTCCAATTTGCCATTATGTTAAGAAGCAAATGGATATGTAGTGCCCGAGTCCTCTCTGTGTTCTGTAATTAGGGTTCGGTAGCTCCACTGACAAAATTAGATTCCCTACACAATCTGGAAATTGTGTAAACACGAATATGCAGCAGTATTTGATTTGTCAATTTCCTTCACAGTGGTGGCCAATTCTTAACTCATTTTATTTATGAATTGGTATTTAATTCTTTATGCAAAAACTTTACTCATCCTAACATGCACAATTTCAATCCCGGATATAAAAGATGAATTCACGTGCCTCCATTTTAAATTTACACTTTCGATTCTCAATTTCATTTTCTAGTTAATACTAATGGTACGAGTCATTGCTGCGTTAACGGTATGAATTTAGATAGTAGGAACGTGAATTTAGAAATTTGTCTCAATATTTTATTATAGAACTAGTACACTGATCCCTTTTTTATGGATAAAAAAAATGGTTTCTTTTACCTAGTTGTTACCATCTCAAACTAGGTGGAAACATCAAAAACTCGTAAGACTTGTTGAAATCCAAATTCTAAGTCTATCGTCTAGCAGAGAAGATGCAGTGGTTCTTTTGTCCAGGCTCCAAGAAGCAATCCTGTGGAACTGCAGCCTGTCTTCTTTGTTGCACAAAATGTAACCTCAGATGATAATTTCATTCCTTAATTTCTACACAAAAAAAATTACCATGCTCCATTTCCTTGAAGCCTTGATATAGTATTATTTAAATTCTTGGCATGGAAAACTGTGGATAGATACTGAAGTGTAAGTTATATCTGTTTCATATTCATGATTCAAATTTATTCTCTTCACATTGCTGACCTGACAATGTCTAATAGAGTAAAATAATACCAAAAAAAAAGTGGTCATTTTTCGCCAGTTACCAGGTATGTGGGACAAAAGAATGCCAGTTTAAAGGGGCCAATTGCTTTAAAAATGTTCCCTGGCTTTTTGCTGCATAACGAAAAGTATTATAGAATGCCAGGATGGAGGAGCACTCTTGATTTAAATTTCTTTCTAAGGTATATATGCCATAACAAATTTGTCCTAGTTCCAAGTTGGATGACATATTTGAAACAAATCTAAATTTACATAGGAAAGTAAGTTCTCAATACTTCTACTGCAATACAATCTGATAATATATGAAACTTGTGATCTCAATACAATCTATAACAAGTGTGGCCTTCTTTTTATTTTTATTTTTTTTTTGGATATGTAACATATATGTCTTGTTATCCAAGATTATTTGCACACTTGTAAAAAAATATATTAATATGTTAAAGGTAGACAGAAATGATAGAAGTATAGAACCATCCCCAAGTCCTTTTCTACATTTATTATTCATCTGAGTTGGCAATGGAATAATTGTGGTGAAGTCATCTGCCATCAAAGAATCTGAATTGCAAAATTATTGCCTTTTCCTTTCACAAAGGAAAAATCTTTCTCTTTCTTGGAGGGGTCCTTACTTCCCACTGTCCCTTGTCTCTCCTGCTCTGCTTCTCAAGCCACAAACATACATCATCTTGAGGTAAATAACTAATTCCAACAGCAAAACTCAGTTTACTTCACTACTGCCCAGAAACTAAATATTGATAACTAAAAGTTATGTGCAGACTTTGGACTCTAGTTGAGATGTGTACTTCTGAGCTTTCTATATCCAGCTAGTTCTTAACTCAATATGAATTGGAAAAATTTTCCAAGTATGGATGAGTAAAGTAGTATTTTACCAATAAAAAAATAACTGCACAACCAACTAGATGAATGGAATCTGTCCATTTTAAAAGACAGAATAAATTTACTGACAAGAAAAGTTCAAGGAATCACTAGAAAAGACCACATACTAAATATCAAAGAATTTATAGGAGTCATGATTTTAGAATGAAAACAACTGCAGTGGCAGATGCATAATACGAGGCATAGTACACCTGCTCAAAGGTCCAAAAAATTTGAGGTGAAACAATAAAAACATCTGATTCAGCTCCTAAACATAAGTGAAGTGTCATTACTAGAGCATCCCAAGTGCAGTTGACGCAAAGGGTTATTGCCCAGGTTAATCCACGTAGTTGCATTTTGGATCCTAAGTTTCTTGATTTTTACCTTTCTATGCAATCCCCGATGTAGAGTCTGCTGTCTCTGTCCAATTAAAGGCATCATAATAGGCTTGCTAGTATGTTAAAGGTTTTACTACGAATCATTCGTCACCAAATTCTCATTTTTGCTGCCCTTTTTTTTTAAAGCAGCCAGTTGGTGTGTGGCTCTTAAGTTCTGCCATTTTTCGTTGTATCTTGGTTTATATGCCCCACATAAGCGCCGTCGAGTACGTAAGAGCAATGGTAAGACCTTCCTCGACGTGTAATTTTGGTTTCAGTTTCTATCCATTCGTTAATGATCTCATAATATGTTCACCCAAAAATTGTGCACTTGGGCTTGCTGACAGCTTTGAATGCCTATTTGTCTTCATTAATGGAACCAAATTTACTACCATTGCATATATTTCACTTTCATGCAGTCCAGCAAGCACATTCTGAGAGCGGTTCAAACGATTTGGCTGCTTGTGCGAGAAACTATTTCGTAAAGGTATGCAAGCGGTTCCTACTTTGAAGTACCAGCACCCACTTGTCTCTATTATGTGTTTCCTTGTACAATCTAAATGTTATTTACTATGGATTATTCTGGTTTATTGCAGTAGATGAATGATGAATCTGAAGTGGCCGATTGGAAAAATCACCCTACGCTTGAGTCAACTTTCGTTGCAACACTTGTAGAGTGGCACAAGAATGGTGCTTGGGCAAGCACCAAAAGAGCAGGTCAAACTAGCACCATCTTAGCCTACACATGAACGACAAGTGCCACGTCAATTTGAGGTGGGAACACTACCGTTCAAAATTCTATAGGTTGGAATCCGAGTGGAAGTGTTTCGTTCGTTTATCAGGGATGTTCCAAACCACGGCTGAGACGGGAGTTGGGTTTAATTCAGAGCTTCTATGCTTTCAGGCTACGAAGGAAAAATGGAGCGCTCTAAAGCGGGTAAACTTCTTCTATGTCTCTATTAATTGTATCTCAAAATGCTCTTAGGCTTCAATAGATATGTTTCCCTGTGTGTTTATGTGATATATTATGGAATATTGAGCCCTCACTGCTTCAGGGTCGTTGAAACTTTGACTTATGTAATATTTGGTCTAGTGTTTTAAGACCTTCATTGCTGCCGCACTAGGTTGGTAGCATTGATGTGCACTTTAAGGCTTCCCCCCTATGTTTGGAGGCTGCTTTATTAATTTTGTAGAGTACTATTGCCCCCTAAATATAATTGAGAGGGGGGACAAATTCCTATGCATTGATTAGGTTGGTACAGTAATAATTTAAGGTGATCATTGGCCTGGTCTGTGTAGTTTAATTGTGGCCGACTTATGCTTCATTGTTGGCCTACGTATCTGATACTACTGGCTTGGATTGACTGCTGTGTAACGCTATAGGTATATGTCTTTCATTTCTGGCCTTATCACGGTTGATTGCTGGCCTAGTGATGTGTAATCTCTTTATTTGAAATAACAGCTTAGTAGTACACAACAAGAATGCTTTTTATATAAACTGTATCAGCTTGTCCAGTTGAACTAGTTGGCATTTCACATGGATTGCAAGAAAATAAATTCTATGGGAGGTTCAAAAAAGGCCGCAGCTGCAGTTGCTTCTATGAATTGGGAGAAATTCTAGAGAGCCGAACAGCCACCGGAAAGCATGCCTATTCGTCTGCTCAGAGTGATGTCCACCACTCTCCTTATTCTGCCGAAAAGACCACCGCGGCTGCATCAAGGCGTAAGGGGAAGGCAAAGGTTGACGGACCAACCTCAGACTTTTGGGGGGATGATGTTTACATTCCAGTGCGGAATGAAGAAGTCGAATTCGTTGCTAGTAGGCCGGGTAAACGCCCAGTATCGAGTCGGGGGACATCATCCTACGATGGTTCAAGGAGCACTAAGTCTCAGAAGACTGGGGAAGCTCTACGAGACGCAACAATGAACATCGACAAGCTGTCTCAGATCAAAATTGAGGAAAACACTAGACGAAATGACTGGTGCGTAGCGGTGCTAAAAGTTTGGGACAAATGCTACCCAAGACATGAGCCCGTTGAACTGTGGTCCCGGAAACGTCTTGCTTCCATGAAAGAGTTTGAAAATTTCGAGAGGTGGTGCCACATGTTTCTCCAGTCGGATGAAGGCTTCCAGTATTGGTATGCTGATACCATTCTTGATCCGAAATAGTTGCTGCATAGGCAACTATAACTGGAGTTTCGTTTATGGTGCCTTACTGGACATCAGATGGAAATTTGGCTGGGTTCTATAACTGTGTCTTGGAGGACCAATTTTGGATTGCTTGTCTATGACTAAAAATTCCCAGTCTTGCGGATATTATATGTACTTTGCTTGACAATTGACTTAGACTTGGATTAGGTCTGTATTTGAGACTCTAACTTTCCTGCTGCTTATGAACATTCTGGATTGCTTAGCTTTGAATGCCTATTTGTCTTCACTTTCTTCATTTATATGGAATTTTCTTCAATTATATTAGCTATTAAAAATGTTAGATAGTTTCTTTATGCACATGGAGTCTGGATGGCCCCTTAGTTGATTGGCATTGGTTTATTGGCCAATTGATTAATGCTGGCTTTAGTGGTTATTTAAATGCTGGCTACTCTTGTGGTTGTTTAAATGCTGGCTTTAGTACAACTCTCACGTTCTGGTTCATTTCTTATTGTTGTGAATCAAAAGCAAGCATTTGTATATATGTATATATATATGACCAATATTTATAAATATAAAGTTCCTATGCCTTAACATCTCTACGCAGCTGTATGTATAAAGTTTGTACATTTACAAAAGATAGATTCCAGCCGGGATTTCATTTCAATCTGACTACAATGGTGCCTTACTGACACCCACTAACTGACTACTCTTTTTTCAAATAGCATATGACACTACTTCTCTCATTCAAATACTACAGGCCCACGCCTGAACATGCGGCAGCATTTCACATGGACTACTACTATGCTAGATTCTTTTACTTCTTTTGATTGCTGGGGGATATTGCGGTGCTTGGCCGATAGCTTATTTGCAGGAAACGACACATGGGTAACACAGTAGTTCACGGGATATTCGGACACGCCTTTAACATATTCAATGGCCCCTTTAAGTAAAAATCACTGCTGTCTTCGCGTGCTTATTTGTCCGAGCATCAGTGATCTATCAATAAAAAATAAGCTACGGACATGCAATGCATTATTTGGCTGCAGCTTTTTTTTTTATGAACAAGTGGCTGCAGCTATTTCACCATGTCTACAATCGGTAGATGAAATTGGTTGGTTTCCATGAGAGCTGTCAAATTTCTATAAAGCCATAAGTTCATAGCAGTGTGTACAAGACTTCCTATATCGAACTACTGACTTCAGAAACTGAGGCAGTGTTGAAGCCATAGGCATTCTGGTACATCCCCAGCCTTATTGCTCCGGTAACTAGCGCTTGCCATAGCCCAGGTTATATCTCTCATTTAAAATGTTATATCTCTTATTTTGGGAATTTGCATTTTTTATATAAAGTTCCTACCTCATTCCCGTCCATATTATATACTTATTTTGAGCATATCTTTGTTAAAAATTTCCTAGTGAACTACCAGTATGTTGCTGCCATTAGTATGTTAGTTATTTTAGTAACTGTTTGTATAAATGTAAATCTTCCAACCAAGCTACCTCTAGTCTTAACTACAAAATTTTTCTTGTAGTACATATATACATATATATATATATATATATATGCAACTGTTGGTATATTATGAGTTGATATATTCGCTAAGGTATAGTAGCTAAACTATTAAAACTATTACATTTGGTATATTACTGTAAAAACTAGTTGTGGTTATTTTTACTATTAAAAAATATTAGCCTAATGGTATATTAGGTAAGCTCTTAAAAATATTAGCTAAGGTATATTACTATATCAATTACATTTGCTTATTTTTACTTTTAAAAAATATTAGCTAAGGTATATTAGGTAAGCTATCTTTTAATAGTAAAAATTACTTTTGGTTATTTTTACTATTAAAAACTATCAATCAAGGTATATTAGCTAAGCAATTAAAAATATTAGCTAAGCTATCTTTTACTATAAAAATTACTTTTGGTTATTTTTACTATTGAAAACTATTAGCCCAGTCGTATATTAGCTAAGCTAAGATATATTACCTAAACTATTAAAAATATCTTGCTAAGGTATATTACTATAAAAACAGGATTTTGATTATTTTTACTATTAAAAAATATTAGCCCAATGGTATATTAGCTAAGCTATTAAAAATATTAGCTAAGGTATATTACTATAACAATCAGTTTTGGTTTTTTCTACTATTAAAAAATATTAGCTAAGGTATATTACCTAAGCTAGGGTATATTACATTTCTAAGCTATTAAAAATATTAGCTAAACTAGACAAATTTATTAGCAACAGGTATATTAGCCAGGCAATAGGTATATTACTGCATGAAATTTGTTGATGTTGTAGCTGATTTTGGAGTCATCCGTTCAGTATATTAGCTAAAGTTTCGTTTGGACAGGTGGTGTACCAGGTTTCATAGGCAGCCAAAATACAAATATGGATAACAGTTGGAATACTTGGGGATCGTCTTCGAATAATGCTGATGATGATGACGACGACTGGCAACTCATCCAATGGGCGATGGTTATTCTATTCAACCCTGTGGCTAAACGTCTAGCAGGATATATATTGCCTCTATCGTGCAGAAATAGCATGCTATCTGGCCGCACGTATGTGCACGAAGTGATTAATGGCCATCCTGCAAGAGTACTTGAGAACTGTAGAATAATGATGGATAGCTTCATGCGCTTATGTGACATTCTTGTGAGTGGGGGATATGTACCGCAAAATCCCCAGAAAAGAGTCATCATAGAGGAAGCAGTGTACATGACATTAGTTATGTTAAGCCACAATCATCGAATGTGGTGTCTGGCTGAACGATTCCAACATTCCCCGGAGACCATCTGTTGGAACATTCATGAGGTGTTACGGGGGCTTTGTGAGTTGGGAAAAATTTTCATTTGTCCAAGAAGACAGAACGAAGTGCATCCTAAGATTTACACTGATCGGAGATTTGCCCAGTGATTTACGGTAAAGTAGTATAAAGTATTGCTTACCCCTTTGGTTCCAACACGCTGTGCATTAATATCCAATGATCGTGTCAAATTTCATTATGCACTTACCAACTAACTAGCTTATCAAATGTAAAAGAATGCTATAGGTGCATTAGATGGTACACATGTTCCAGCACATCCGCCACCTGGACAGCAAGCGGCGTACACGAATAGGCATGGACAAGCAACTCAAAATGTACTAGCCGTTTGTGATTTTGATATGCGCTTTTTATATATTTATGCTGGTTGGGAAGGAAGCGCCCATGATGCACGTGTCTTGGACGGAGCACTAACAGGACTTACACATTTTCCGATGCCCCCTCCAGGTGCATGACAATATTTTTATAGATTTTTGTCCAAATATGTGCTTGCCACTGTATGTGAGTGAATGACTAAAGAAATCATAGTGTGTACTTACTTATTTTGTACCTTTATTCCACTTTATTTTGTAGGAAAATACTACCTTGTGGACTCGGCAAATAGAAATGTTCCTGGATTTCTTGCACCTTATCGTGGAACATCTCGACAACCTGCACAGGGTCGGTGTGGGTGTTTCTCCCCGAAACAACTTTTCAATACTCGTCACTCATCACTTAGAAATGTAATTGAGAGATGCTTTGGGATGCTTAAAAGGAGATTCACCATTCTACGTAGTCCTGTACCTTATTTTTATATGAGTACACAAATAAATGTGGTGTTAGCTTGCTGCACTCTACAATTTCATACAGGACGAATTACCAGATGATGACATATTCAATGATTATGAGCAAGAGATGGATATCAAAGGAGAAGGTGAGGTCCCGCCAATGCCAGAAATTCAACCCCTAAGTGCCTCGCAAGAAGAGGTCAATAAACGGCATGAAATGAGAGATGCAATGGCAAACGGAATGTGGAATGCGTATCGGAGTGTGAGGCGAAAGTGAGGGATTACAAGCGAATGACTACTGTGTATTACTACTAGTGTGATGTGAATAAGGTTAATCCAAATACTACTGCATCATTTTAAATTCTGTAAAATTTGCTTGTTTATGTCATGTCTGTATGTTTCCTAATTCCTTTATGTTTGCTTCACAAGTGTGAGACCACGTCTCTGTATTGAAAGTACTGTAATCTATATTTAATTTGGTATATCATAATTTTATGAAGAACTATTTCGTTGCCGCAAAATAAAATCACATAATATCAACTTTCATTCAAAGAGGTTGCAATTTGAGGTGAATAATGTGATATAACCAAAAAAGCGGTGTTTAGAAAAAATTTAATACTTGCAGAATAAAATATATTATCCAAACGCAAATCCTATATTGTATTCTCATTAAATTGATTATCCATACGGAATTGAGTTATTCTTATTCGGTCAGACTATTTGACCGAATAATCACAAATTATTCAATGGAATACTCATAATCCATACACTGCCAAAGTATACCAAGTTGTTTGGCCAGCAGGAGGAGAGAATAGTTATCGAGGCAAGAGTATACCTCTAGGAGCTAGAAGCGAAGGCTGAGGCGAAGGAACAGAAGAAATAGATTGTTGAGATAGAACAGATACATTAGTAGATAGTTGGATAGCAGTAGAAGCAAGTAGTTGGTCCGCTGGACGGGATAAGATTGCACCGCTAGCATCCATTCTAAATCTAGAAATATACCCCTTTCTGTTCTGCTTAGATTTTTTCAACTGACGTACTATCGGTGAAGGAACATGAACAGGAGATGATTGCGCTCTCTGTTCAGCATACTTTTCTCTCCTACGACGTAGCATTTCATCTCTCAAATGCTGTGGCATTTTAGCATAACGTTTGCGGCTGGCCGTATTATGATCCATAAAGTCAGACCTTAATAGGCCATCAGTTGCAAACAAAAGAAATAGATTGTTGATAGCCGGAGCAGGGATCTAGAAGGAAGAGACAGTTTGCTCTTAACTCTTAACATACTATCAAAGAGGCTAAAAATGTAGGCATAACAAAGGCAAAAAAAATCCAACTGTCTATCAGGCAACTAGCTTAAAGCAAAAGGAAAAAGTAGACGTCGAGCTACAAAAAGGGAAAAAAAAACATAGCTGGACAAGGGAGCTAAAAGTAACAAGCAATCTAGGAACAAGCTATATACCATCATTGTATTGCTAATAGGAAAAAATATTAAAAGCACAGCCATATGGAAAAAACATAGATAACAAAAAATACTCCAAACAAGAAAGGAAGTTGCCAGAAACAAATAAAACCAGCTACAAAGGGGGGAAAAAACTGGTTTGGAACGTTCGAAAAAGTAGACATGCAAAAGAACGTATGAAACAAGGAGAGCTGCATGGCAAGCATGAGATGGTAGAAAGAACCAATAAGAAAGTGTATATACCTAAAAGCCAACAGAGGCAAACGTAAAACCTGATAGACTTGTAAAGCAGGAACACGAACAACAGTAGAATGTAGAGGAACACCCACAGAGGCTTCTTCAAGTCGGCAACTGAGAAGGGAAAAAAAAGGAAAAAAGAGTCAAGCTTTCCATGTGAACAAGAAATAAAAAAATGCTAGCTTACTGGAAATGAAAGAATTAGCGCAAATGATAGTATGTACCACAGAGTATATTCACCAGAGAGAGGCGCAGCTCAGGCAAGCGTGGAAGAGTTTTTCGTCCTCGTAGAGAGAGCAAATGAAAACGATAGGAGAAACAATAGAAGGAAGATAGTGCTGAATGTGATAAGAGGGAGGAAAAAGAATAAAGGCTAACATAGCAATACAAACGCACCTGCCATAACATGACAGCAGACGGTAGCCAAGCACAAATATAGCAATCCTCAGTAGCAAAGTTCCAAAGGGCAGAAGCTCTTTTGTACTGCAACAAGCGAGCGGCCCTGCAGCTACGTGAAAATAGAAAGTTTTTTGAATTGCATTTAATGCGGCAAAAAATATATATGCGAACACCTCTCTACAAAGCAGACAAACACTGTATGATGTATCAGGAAAAAGGGGGAAAAAAAAGAACGAAGCAGGTATGTTTTGTGATAGAAACATGTTTCAAATTCGATCCAAAGCACATGTACAAAGTCAACGGGCTCTAACACACACCCCCCTCCCGGCGTGCATGTTTTTCTTTTTAGCGTTAGTGGTTTTTTCCATGAAGGACAAAAATAATAACGTTTTGTTTTAATTCATTTTTCCCCGTCTAATCGGCCAAACAATTCTCCTTTTATATTGGGTCAACAATCGTTGGCAGAGGGAACGGATTTTTTTTTTGTGCTGCTCTAGGGAACATATAGATGGACATTAAAGCTGACTAATTTTCATGAAAGTGTTTTTTTAGTATTGCGCTCAAAGGAATCCAGATTGTGTTTGCCAATTTTGCCTGGGAGATTCAAATCATTTTTAAAGCACGAGTAAATAAAAGGCGAAATCGATATGGCAATACAAAAGGCTCGCTTGACAGAATAATTGGTTCTTGCAAAAGATACAAAGCATTACATCACAAAAGCCATCATAAACAAAGACACAGGTAGGTGCACAAAGGAACCTAAAACTCTAAGCACATTTTACATTCCAACCGATGCAGCTTCTCCAACCAAATAAGATGTAACAACAGTAAACCTAATTCCAGTTACTCTAATGAATTCAGGAGAACGTTTAACACAGCATAACAATTCTTTTCCATCAAGAGTATCAGCAACCCGGAGGTTTAGGCTAACACCCTGCAACAGGCAAAAAGGATTAGCAAAATATGCGTGTCATATATAGTGTGAAATGGATAAGCATTCACGAATAACCAAACTAAAGCGCACCTCATACTCAAATTGGCTCAACTGGTATGCAATAAAGCCTATCAGTTTCTCAGCTTGGGAACCCAAAGCAAAAACACTGATGGAAGCAGTAGCATCAACAATATCCAACTTAACACGCGCTCTGAGAACAAAAGATACATCAACCTTGTTAAAGGAGGCACCAGGCAGGAAATAAATTCATTAGTTCCAAGCGAACAGAAGCGAGGTCTAACCAAAAAGTAACATTAGTGCACCTAGGAAAAGTATAAAGATCCTTGAGGCAAGCAACACAAGAAATTCCTAGAGTCTCAATAAAATTGTTAGGTGCAAAACAATATGGACAGGCCAAATTCCATAGCCAATGCAAGCGATCAACAGTAACTCGGCCCTTAATCCATGCAGAACTTATAGGCTAGAAAAACGGAACAAGTGGTTTCACAATAACAGGAAAAAACTTTAAAAAAAAGTTAAAGAATATCGAAAGGGCAAGGTCGCTAACAAAATGAGTTGTTGGAGCAAGACTGGAAATAGTGGCCAGCATGGTGTCACTAATAGGAGGAAGAAGTAGAAGGGGATTACAGTATCTCTTCTCTAAAACAGAAGTCATTACTTCAGAACAATTATGACGGTACCTATAAAGAGACAAATAGAAAACAGTAATAATAAGCTGAAGTGGTCACCAGTTAGAAGAGGGAAAGATTTTTTTTTTTGGTTTTCAAAAAATGTAAAAAAGCAAGAATAGATAACCATTGTTCAAGATGGGCAACTTCTTGAATTTTGGGGGAAACCAAAACAACGAAAGTAGCTTTAGTACAAAGGGATAAATCTGGAAGGAAGCAAAAAGGAAAAGATAATAAGCAACAGAACAAAAAAAGGAAAACTAACATGTGTAGTCATAAGCATTCGGAACTTACAATTGTCGGTCTTCACTCTGACTCTAATACCAATAATAACTGGTCTCGATTCAATGGAGCTCATTGCATTCACTATAGATCCTCCTTCTTTAGACTCAATCTCCCCGATTAATGTCAAAAGAACAGGCATATTACTGGAGGAAAAATAGAAAGCAAATGTTAAAAGCGAATCGGTACAAGGACAAGAGAAAAACAACCAGGAACATTAGTATGGAGAACAACCTCTGATCGGTAACAACATAGTCCCTGGAAACAACAGAAGGAACCTCAGAGTGCGATTCCTTCACAGGCAAAGCATACAAAACAACACCCATCATGTCTATCAAAAAGCAAAGCCATAAGAGTTAATGAGCAGCAGTGTGAACTAAAAAAAGGCAAAATGCAAAAAATAGCATAAAAGAACTGAGGGGAAATGGCTCACTTATAGAGATCTGGCTATCAGCAAAATGCTGGAAACAGGTGAAGGGGGTAAGATCGAAATAAGGGGGAAGGGTCGGCGTTTCGGGCTCAAAGACCTCTTTGATCAGGGTAGCGCTGTTTATAATCCAAAAGAAGCGATACAAATCGAGTGGAGCAGGTCTAGGAATTCCCTCAACAGCAGCATCACTAATGCAGTACTTTTTGAAAGGGACAAGCAAACCTTCGATGCGAGTAACATTATCATCAAAGGCGACAGCAGAAACCTTTACACCCTATCCATCACAAGACAAAAAGTAGTGGGAAAAAATTAACTGCAGCGGAGGGGGGAGAAAATAATAAAACAATAAAAGAATCAAAAGGAAGAGTACATGTGAATCAGCAAAGACGAAGTGGCGATACATCTTGGATGCATGATCTGCATAGGTCGTTTTAAGATGAGAAGCCTCAATAACCTGGATGACAGAAGTCCAATGGGGTAGGGAGCTATGGACCTCAGAGACGCGTAAAGGCTCGACGATCATCTTAAAACGAAAATGGAAACAAAGGCAAGCTGAGGAAGGCCTAAATTCATCAAGGAATGAAAGGCAAGAGAAAAACAACCCAGGTGCATAGAGAAAAAAAAATGCGTAACAGGATTTAGAAGGAAGGGAATACAGCGAAAGAATGCAAAAGAAAACATAGCCCAAATAGGCAACAGGATTCAAGAGCTGATAACGCAACAGCAAGCATGCAAATTGGGGTAAAAAAAGAGAGAGAGAGAGATGTGAACAAGTAGCTAAGCTTACAACCGTAGGCTAAAACTAACAGAGGAAAAGAAAGCTCACTAGACAGGAAGAATAACAAAACGCAACACAGCACAAAACAGACTCAATATCTCAGGGTAGACACCGCAGAATATTTTTTTTAAAGAAGGCAAGCTACAAATAGCGGGCGTGAACAAGAGAGACAAAGACAGAGAAAAGGCCTTGGGTGAAAAATTTTTTGAGGCAGAAGACATATAGGGTTTTTTGGAGGACAAACCAGCTTCAACATCTCCAGTCAGACACGACAGGGTCACCTTTTTTTAAGCAAAGCAAGCCACAAACAGCAGATGAGAACAAGGGAGACAAAGACACAGAAAAGGCCTTTACTAAGCACAGAGAATCCAACACAACGCAAGAATACAAGGGAAAGACAAGGTTCCCCAACACAGTGCAACTAGAACGAAAGTAAGCTAAGCGAGCAGTTCACTAAAACCAAGAATGTACCTCACCGGACAAAGCACAAAACAGATGAATTCCAGACAAAAAAAAAAAAAAAAAGGTACAGAGGAAGCTTGTGGCAAAGACTGAATCTCACTGGACAAGAAGAAGAAGAAGGCTTACAACGAAGGACGAGGAAGAGAACCAAATGAATGGCACAAGATCCGGACAACAGCAATCGACAGCGAAGATTGCACCTCCTTGGCGGTAAGAAAAATAGTGGATGAGGGAAAAAACAGAAAGCTGTAGGTCAACAAACAAGGGACAAAAAAATATGAACTCCAGAGGGGGGAAAAAAGAACAGAGGAAACTCGCAGAAAAGATCGGAACTCAATGGAAAGGAAGAAGAAGAAGAAGAAAGCTCACGACGAAGGAGGAGGAAAACCAAACGAACGGCACAAGATCTAGACCGATGCAGCCAACAGCGAAGGTGGCAGCTCCTTGTGCGGTAAGAAGACAATGGACTTCGCAGAACCGAATGCCATACGTCAAAAATGCAGCTGGAGAGAAAAGGCAGCGGAAAGAAAAAATGCAGTAGAAGCACAGAAAAAGAAGGAAGCACAGGCACATGGGATACTGGCAGTGAGGCCAGATGGGAAGCTAACGCGCAAGGCGCGAAGGATTGAATGCTTCCAATTCACATGCCGGGCACGTGAGAAGACGACGAAACTTTTGGCTAAATGGTGTTGGCACATTATCTATTTATGTTGAAAAATAAGTTCAAGACTTGGTCTTAAAAGTTTGATTTTTTCCCCATCTACTTAGTGAAAGTTTAATTATATAAAAGTAGCAAGATGTTGTTCTATTTTAAAGTTGGTCCAGTTAACTGGATCTTTTCAACTTAAAGTTTTTTTTTAACTTTTTAAAGTGCAAGTGGGGTGATTCAAATCCAAAATCTTTCACTTACACTTCTTCTCTGTACCACACAACTCATACCTCTCTCACTCTTTTCAGCTTAAAGACTTAAATTTGCCAAACTAGTTGAGAACGTGTCAAGACTTCTCATATATCTTGTGAGATAAAATCTTTATTCAACTTATTTTAAATTGTCGAGAAGAAACCCTTGCTTATTGCCCTCTATGGTATATTGCCAGCATAGTGTCGCAATACTACTAATATTACGATGATTGTATTTGACAACTCTTTTTAACTTTATATTAGTTATTTTTCTTACCCGGGAAAAAAAAAGGAACGATGTCGGAATCCCATTTGATGGTGTCTCATACCATTTGATTTTGGCCGAATCCTCACTTTTCAACCATCTTTAAAAGATTAAAACGGGGCAAAATGTATTTATTTAACCATCTATTTGCCTCATGACTAAAATTGATCTTTAGTTCCTCTAATTCCTCTGCCTCGCAAACCTTATTTCCACAAAATAATCAAGCTATTACTCTTATCATTTCATTTTTTCCCCCTTTAGTATTACAAATAGCAATTCTATAACTATAAACATCCATGCGTATTAACATACTCATTCATCACCCAAATACATGTAGACTTCAAATTTAAAAAGTGTTTTCGACCATCTCCACTTCAAATCTCCTCAAGGAAAGAAAGCTCGAAGCATAATTGACTGCTTCAATGCAAGGAAAGCGCTCTTCATCACTTTCATTGGGTGCACATATGAATCTGTTCATGTCAATACGTTGCAAAGAATTAGTCTTAGAGTTAAATGAAATCAACAGATCATCCCTCCACATCAGCAAAATCTCTCCATCCATGAAAACTTTTAGAATCCGAACAACTTCATAGTATTGACCAACCAGATCAATAGGATGCTTGTTGATAACAAACTGCTTAAACCACGATTTCTTGACTCCATATTCCTTCATCACCCAAATGACTATATCACAGTCTGAAGTGTTGTCACACACGCTCAGACAATCTTGGTAAAGCTCCAAGCTATCAAGATTTAGTTCGTCCAATTCAGGAGGAGCTGGAAAGGGCTGAAATGACTCCTTGTCTAGATCGAAACGAGAAATGAATTCCTTGGCATCAGGATCACGAATCAACCAATGCAGATTACCATTCAGAAAAACTCCGTTCGCTCGACAACTATAGAGGAATGGGGCGTGCCCCGTGTATCTCCAACACCCTTGCGATCCAAGTGTGTAAACATGACAATCAGATCTGGTTACATGCAACAAATTCTCCTCCAAAACTTCTTGGTAAATCCTAACCACCTTGTACTCTCCAGTTTTCGAGCTTAATCCGAATCCATAGCTCGTTACATTAGGAAATTCCATTACACCTCCAGCGCTCTGAATAGTGATGGACTCTTGCGTAGCCGGATTCCATATGTAAACTGTATCTGGATTCTGGAAACCAAACTCATGAAAAGAAATCAATCCCTCGACAGAACCGAATATGGACATACAATTCTGTCTCAGACCTTTGGGTGGCTGCTCGAATTTTGTCCCTGGTACGCAGTAAAAGTCGTGGTAGTTAGGCTCATCTTCAAATTCCAGCAGGTTGAAGGAAGAATCGGAGTTCTTATGTATCATAAGGCTGGTAGTAGGTGGTCTTAAGATGCGAAAACTGGAAAACTCGGGCTCTGAAAGCAACTTCTGCCAGACCTTGCAAACGCAGCGGCATCTGGAGAGAGTTTTGGTGGACAGTCTGGAAAGGATGTCGATGATAATATGCGATGGCAGATTCAGCAACATGTTATCCTCATCATTCACTGGTACCATTTTGTAGTCTTTCTTCTTGTTGTGACTCGATCTGCAATGGGACAGTCCCATGAAATTCAAAGCAGAGTAGCTCAAAATTGTGGCTTGGGTCTTCTTTGATCAGGAGAAGCAATTTATAATGTCCATTAAAAAAAGTCGTAGATGCATTTCAAGGAATTTAATTTTCCATGGTAAGTGGATTAGTAAACGAGTCTTTCGAGTTCGGACCACTTGCTGTTGAAAAGTCAATTGTGGCTTGCGTTCCTGTTTGAACGACAATTTTAAATTAATTTGAAGTATTGAACGTTATACGCAGTAAGGTTGGACGAACAGATTGCTAGAAGAACATAGAAATGTAGAAGTTCTTCAATAGAAATAAAACATTTCACTCAAATATAGGTAATTATATCAACTACAAAAAAGATAAAAAAAAAGGAAATTTTAATGACATTTTTCTTTCTAATTTAAAATTTTTTATAATGTGCACAATTAGCACTTTTCAAAAAGCCCCGATTGTTAGTAGTTTGAAACAGTGAAATTAAATCGAATCTGAAGCAAGAATAGTTATAAGGGATCCTATTTCTTTGGAACTACAGAGAATATCTCGACCACTAAATACATGGTGCAGTTCCAGGTGCAACCGCTATGGTACCAAATTTAGTTATAAGTGTGGTTGTTTCCATCTACATAGCAAATTGTGTATAGAAATCCTAATAGCTGTTTGGCAAATAAGTTTTTGGCTAAGTTTATTTTGCTACAAGTTTTTTTACAACTTTAATTACAGTAACCTTAAAACATTTTTAAAAGTTTTTAAATTATACATTTCAAAATATTCAAAAATGTACACATTTCAAAAATTTTTCCTACAATTTCTACAGTAAGTTATAGTAAAGTTTTAGACAAACACCCAAAAAACTCATTTGTTAAGAAAAAAATACAATTTTAAATTATTACTTTATACTAATGGCAGCATTTCATTTATTTTTAAACTCAATCAATCCAATAGAGTAATATGGTACTATAAGCCTCCATTCCGTCCGAGCAAATTATAAGGGTCTAACGGATATCCATAGAATACTCGTTAACACATCTAATACTCACCTAATTTATCTAATATATATATATATATATACACACAAATACATACATACATACTTACATACATACTAACATTTATTACCCTCTCTCATATGTATATACTTTCCCTATTTAATCTTCCCTACTCCCCTTGTATTTATTTATTTTCTTTCATTAATATTACATTTCCAAAAATATGACACTTAAAATATATATTAAGAACACTAGTTAGACAGACCGAATTAGTAATATATTACACGTTCAGGTGCCTCATATTTGAAAAGTGAAAGCATAAATTCTTTTTTTTCAATGCCTTCTCTTAATCTACATGTTATACTTCATCTACAGAAATTTGAACTTTGAATATATTTAATTTGCAAAAGTTAAAAGAAAATATGATCGAACAACTATTAATATCTCTATAGTATTGTTCCACAACATGGCCCTATTTGCATTTGAAGATTTTCCAAAAATATTGCTCTGTTTTGCACCTATATATAAAGAACTTTCTATTTATGAAACACACATATATAGTAACCCTATCACCAATCCCACCTTTCCCCACAACCTTCCCCCTCCTTTCCCTCCCACCTCCCCTCTCTTCCATAGCTCCCCAGCCCCTGCCACACCACACAAGGCCCTCCGCAGGCCAGTCGGCCGCCACCTCTCCCCTTTCACTAGTGATTGGTCACAGCCCGTTTTGTCATTTTTCAGTCATATTTAGAAAATCACCTCACAAATAGTGCAAATAAAGATATTTTACAACAAAAAATTTTACAGTAAAATTTTTTAAACATATATCGTAAACTAGGAAAAAAATAACTTGGGTGATTCGAGAGAAAAGAGTGTAAGTAGGAGGACTCGAAGTAGCCCTCCCCCTTACACTAAAAAAGGTTTAAATAAAAAAAAAACATATATGTTAGCCTCTTTACTTTACTGAAGTAGTTTTGTCTAGAAGGCACAAAAGGACCAGCAAAAGATTGGATTACCCTTATTACTTCAATCCTTTCCTAGTATGGGAGAAAATTCAGAGATTGGTTTACCTTCCAAAAGTTCAAAATGCCAGAAAAAGAAAAAAAAATTCAAACTTGTAGTTACTTTGCTCCGTGGAAGAATGTCTATTGTCTAATGATCAAATAATTAGTCCACCTCATGAAAAGTTTTCTCATGCATTAACTAATGACCTTGACTTTTGTGCTTAGCTATTAAGAAACGGGAAGCTTTCAAACAAAGTCGTTCTCTAATTAATTTTATTCCTTGCGCTGCAAGATGATGTTTCACAGCACCATTGCTTGTTGTTTTACTCAGAAGGAAAAAAAAAAGTAGGCATGATAAGTCTAAGTTCATCAGTAATTAGCAGTGTTTTGAAAACCGGACCAGACCGGCCGGTTCGACCGGTTGAATCGCGAACCGGCCATGGCTCCGGTCCGGTTCAATGCCAGGTTTGACTTTGTCAAGAAACCGATCAAAACCGGTCGGACCGCTAAACCGCTGAACCGGATTTGAACCGGTTATTTCCGGTTTTTTAGTTTTTTTTTTTTTTTTTTTGCAAAATGTAGTTATCAAGATTCGAACTCAAGACCTTTGTAATAAAAGACCAATGTAGTAACCGTTGCACTATCACATCTTATTAATTTTTTTTGATAACTTATTTATATAAAACAAATACTCATATTTCTTTTGTTCCATTTTTTTTACAAAATATCATCCTTTCATGACTCTTTCTTTTTAATCTTCAACACACACACACACATACACACACTCTCTCTCTATCATCTTTTCTTTTGCCACTCATTTTTTAATCAAACCTCTTTATTTTTAATTTATTGATGTTTTCTTCCATATTTTAATTTTGTTTTTGTCCATTAAATTTAAAAAAGTTAAAAAAGAATTATTTTTCTTTAACCCAATTTATTTAATACCACAACCACTCACTTTTATCTAATTTTTTGTTTCTTATCAAATTTGCATTTCTATTTTCAATTCTCTTGATTTTCTTCAAACTCCAAATTTCCTTTTTTAAATTGTAAATTTAAATTCCAAAATGTAAATTAAAATTTAAGTTCACAATGTCTAAATTCTCATAGACGTGAATTTTGTATAATTTCAAATATTGTGATATTTTTGGATTATATTTAAGATTTTTTTGGTAGATATAATTGAAATTGAGATGAAATTTATTTGTTTTAACTTATAATTTAAAAAATTTATTTTTAAAAATCCAAGTTATTCAAAAATAGTAAACTTTTCATCATATAAAGTATTAAATTATCCATTACATGTCTTATTTTGTGCACATATATATTTATATAAATTATTTTTTAAAAAATTCATTGAACCGAGGTTGAACCGGTCCGACCGGTTGAATCTCGACCCTTTCACTTCACCGGTTCGATTAACGGTCCGGTTTTTAAAACATTGGTAATTAGAGCTAGATGACAGATTTGAAGGCATTATGGATCTTCTGCGGTTTGATTACAGATTTGATTTTTTTTTTTGTAGACTATCCTTTATTATTATTATTATTAAGAAGGAAGACTCCACACCTCATGCGGAAGTGAGAGTTGAACCAAAAATCTTACGATCACCTACCTAAGATCCATATTAATAAGTTAAATCTTGGGACCTTCTCAATTTCTTCATTCAATCCAAATTATGATTTCGATAGAATTATAGCTTTTTCTTGAATAAAATATATTGTCTTACTAGCTTAGATTTTTCCATGATTTGAAACTTGAAGCTAAACAAAATTCTCTCAAGTGCTTAAGAAATAAGACGGGTTATACCGGAACCAAAAATTTCAAAAAGTCAACCGGATAAAATCTTTAAAAATTTGTTTTACTTTAAAATTCAATAACTAATACATTTCATTCATTTAATTTTCTTTCCTCTTCAAATTATTATACATTTTCAAGATCTTTAAAAAAGTTGGGTTATATCTGAACCAAAAATTTCAAAAAATCAACTGGATAAAATCTTTAAAAATTAGTTTTACTTTAAACTTCAATAACTAATACATTCATTTCATTTAATTTTCTTTCCTCTTTAAATTATTATACATTTTCAAGATCTTTAAAGTGTTTGGGACGCGTAATTGGATTTTCCGGTGCCTGAATATTTGCCATCTTTGAAAAGGCGAAGCATAATTTTCATTCTTTTTATTTCTATTCCTTGTTTTTGAAAAAAAAAAAAAAAATCCTAGCAGGAGAAGGATGGGATTTAAGAAGTGAAGAGGGGAAGGGGAATTAGAATTGAGTACTCCTAATGTTTCAACTTTAACCATTAGTCCCTTGTTTATTTTACATCATCTTACTCTAATTTTTCAGAATTTGAATTGTGAAAGTTAAAAAGGAAGTTCTTTCGACAACAACTAACTCCACACTAGCAATCATTCCGAGAAACAACTCTTTGGGTCTAAGGAAATATTTACTTAAAGTTAGAGGGCTAAAAGTCGATCAGTCTAATAATTTTAGTGCCAAACAG
The DNA here is from genome assembly GCF_036785885.1 of Coffea arabica. Classification (NCBI taxonomy): domain Eukaryota; kingdom Viridiplantae; phylum Streptophyta; class Magnoliopsida; order Gentianales; family Rubiaceae; genus Coffea; species Coffea arabica. The sequence goes on from NC_092329.1 coordinate 47,605,665, forward strand.
ATTTTTTTTTTTTTTTTTGCCCATTTTGCAATTTAATAAATGGGAAACATTACCTTATGAAGAGTGAAGTGTCCTTTTATAAGTTTAAGGAGCAAAAATATGCACTTAATAGTTGGAAAGATTCGAGGGACATCCAGATTTTTTGCCTATTTTTCAATTTAACAAATGGGAAACATCGTTGTCACATTGTCAAGTTTTCTCACAAGGTCATTGATTGTGTTCTCTTTGTTGCAAGATGTTCCACAATACCGTTACTTGCTGTTAATGATCTTTTTTTTTTTAAAATCAAATACTAGAGCTAGGTTACAACAAATTTGAAGAAAATTTTCATGATTAAGTAGACTATATGAAAATAGGATCAATCTAATAGTTCATACACTATCGGGTTTGAATGCGAGGTACGTGTGCAGAATTTGGATTAAAAATCATATTGACATTAGTTGTCATGCATCCAAATTAAATAGTATACAGACAATCATTTGGATTAACCTAATGGTTAGGAGATGACTCTTAGAGCTCTCCCACTATTAGATTCAAGGGATCCAAATTGAATAGTATATAGACGACCATTTGGGTTAACCTAATGGTTAGGAGAGGACTCTCAGAGCTCTCCCACTGTTAGATTCAGGGTTTAAATCCTAGATTTTACAATTAAGGGTGAGAAGGGTTGTATGGATCGGTGGGAGGTTTAAAAAAAAAAAAAAAAAAGCCTAGTAGTTGAGGGTGAGAAGAGTGGGAAGGGACTGAAAAACATGTCCAAAGCTTGCTGCCATTGGTGTGTGCCCACTAAAATTGGTGCCACCATGCAGTATTCAGCAAAACTAAAACTGTGCTAAACACAACGTAACAGGTGTTTTTTGAGTTTATACAGGCATACTAAATCTTGAATCTGCCCAGCACCTGACCCCCTCAAGTTACCACATTGCTAGTGGAATAACTATATTTGCCCAATTTCAGGAGCTGTTGAGTTTTTATAGACATATTATTGTACCTGTGTTATGAACATGAAGAAAAGGACAACCTAAAACTTAATTTGATAGCCATACTTTTGTGAAATTTTCAAAAAGATTACCATATAATTCAACTCTGCAAAATGCATGTCAAATGAAGTTTTTTCAACTTAAATGTAATTTATACAACAAAACATGCAAAGGGACAAGTACAATTAAATACGGAATCCCAAAAAACTCATGAGTTTTGCTGTGCTTTTATACGTTAAACAATTGTCAACGAATATACAGAAACTGATATATAAAATGTTGCCTGACAAAAATGTGTACAAACTGCAGAATAAGAGAAGGGTTTCCCACTGTACAGATTTACGCGAATTTGTGAGAACATACATCACAAAACAGGAGTAACAGCTTGAGCTGAAGATGGTTGCAAGCAGCGGATTCTGATGTCATACTTTCTTTGGCTAGAGCTTTCACTGTTGGAGGAAAAATCCGATTCGTTTGTTACAAGAGCAGCATTATCTTCATAAGCATCTCCAATGTGATTACCACAGTTCCGGCACAACAGTTTCGTTTTCCGGTGGAGCAAACCCCATGAGTGCTTGAAGATAAAGTTGGGTACACATTTTAACACTTCAACTTGAGTAAATCTGGATTCATCGATGTAGAAGAAGGATATTATCCCTTTCTTTATGGATTTATCATACTTTGATCCGATTTTGGAGGTGTTGCGGCTGGAAGAGCTCAAGTTCAGCTCATAGCCACAAGAGCCACAGCTGCACAACAAACTATCTTGTAAGTGCAATGTTTGAAAACCATCAGATAGGACATGGAATACTTTCAAGAAAAGGAAAGAAAGGACAAAATAAAAAAGCATGCTAGCAAATTCCAGCTGCATTTAAAACAGAATCTTCGATTCTATAAAAGAGACCACCATACTTACAAACCTCAGCACTTTCAGGACTATATGTACGTGTATACAACATTGGCTACAAAAATTTCAGGAAAACACAGTAAATTCCATTAGGGAGAGTACCCAGAGAAACAGAACAAATGGAAAAATTGGTTCAAATAAGACACATTTACAAGGTTTCCATATGTTAAAATAGATTTATTTTGAAGCTTCCAAAAAGTGCACCACCATGTCTTGCTTCAGACAGAAATCACCATTGGGCTTCATGATGTTCTTCTCTTAGAAAATGACATAATCAGACATTCCAAAATGCTAAGTTTCTAACCCCATGCTCAAAAAGCCAACATCAAGCATAAAGGCTGGGTCCTAAAGATATTCTTACAACTGACAGTTCTTACGTTTGACAAGTCCACATGCACTCTGGTAACTGCAGATCAAAGGAGGATTTTCCCCATCCATATGATCAACGTACCTGACATGGCTCTCCCCACGAAATAAGATATTCATTTTTAGACCTTTCAAAACCCAAAGTTGCATAGTTGCCTGCTAACCTACCTCATCATCTTATTACTCTACTGATCAAATAAACAAGTTCTCGCCACAATCTACACAGCACTTCTCTAAGTGCTTAATAGCATGTCCACAGCCTTGAATAAGTTCTCTCTTTCCTCACTACAAGACACACTCCAACCTAAATCCCAGCTAAGATACCCCTCTGACTGACCAGCATAACCCCAAGTAAAACAAGTTCAAATGTCTGTTGTGAATTGACAGCAAGATTATCCAAACACTCATAGACAGATGTTTGACACTTTTTTAACCGTGAAAGACATGTAGGAAGTAGGATGTCTTTCAAATTTGTGTGGATTTCTTTCAAAGATATAATTTGATTTGAAAGTCAAATTAAAGTTCCTCTAACAAAAAATCATATCAAGAAGTTGAAAAAAGTAGCTTGGTACAAAATACATCATCTAAAATGAAAAGACATGAAAAATTGAAGCAATAGCAGGAACTATCTCATACACAAATATTCAACCTCTATCCAAGTTTTTTTACTTTGACTAGATGATTATTTCAAAGGTCAACAATAAGAAAAAGGAAGAAAAAATTGTAGGACACTATCAGGCATTCCAATTCAAAGTTATTTTTTGTTTCAGACATTCATTGAAGCATTATCAGACATTGAGAAGGGAAAGAAAGATACAATAGCTTTACAGCTATACATGTGGTATTAATTGTGTAATTGGAGCTTGCAAGAGATAAAATCAATTTTCAAGGCAGAAATAAAGCATCAAGAAAGAAATATCATAGTGGAAAGAACCAGGTATTGGTGCAACTGTATCAAAGCTGAGTTCTTTGATAAGAATTTTATTACAAGCATGAGAAGTTCATCAATTTAATAAGATTTCTAACATAGTAAAAGCAATAGAAAAGTTAAAACACAATCTGCAGTTTCACTCTTCAAGAGAAAAGATAATGAAAATGTGGAATCGAATCAAAATTCCTCAAACAAATCTAGAAGAACTGTGATATTGGTAAAAGAGAGAATTGACAAAATTGGTAACAAGTTATTGAATCTAACATTCATTTATTCGATCCCTATACTCCTAAAATCTCCCTGTGAAAAACATTTACCACCTTTGCAAATATAACAGTCTTCATTAAGTTCAATTAAGGCCGCATTCCTCATTGAAGGGTATATATTTGACATGTGAAAGATGTGTCTAGACCTAAAGAAAAAATAAAAAATGAGAAGATCCATCCAGAGTTTACATCTCAGAAAGAAATAAAATTGCACAATCTTCACGGAACCGAAAGTCTTTAGATTCATAAGCAAAGTGTGCCACAAAGTCCAAGCCTTAGAGAGTAATTGGTCAATGGACTACTTCAAGCTAGGTTAGCTTTCCTTGTTGCTAGAGCAATTTGTCTACTTCAAGCTTTATTAAGAGTATAGTTCCTTGTGACTAACTCTAGAAATCAAATGCTTAGAGTAAAGAACTTTGAATTAGGTGGTCAATCTCATGTAAACTAGATATTACTTCACATTTACGCAATACCAACTAGCGGCCGTATACATTGTACACCTACATAAAAGGTTATCTAACTCATCAATTAAAGAGGACTATTTTGCAGAAAGAACAGTCAGTTTCCATGTTTGGTATAATACCAATCTCCAAAGAGTGAGGCGTGCATCCAAGTAAACCCAGGGTGTGATTAATATGAACCCACTGTTCTGTTACCATATACCACATTACTCTCTTTGACTCGAAATTTCAACCCAACATCCAAAACTACAGAATTGAAGAAGAAGCATTGCATAAAATATAGGCTATATAACCATGTAATACACAATTAATGAGTCAAATTTATTCATGCAACACTGAAATAAGACCCAAGAGCAATAGAGCAATTTACCAAGGAAGGAGCACCACTCAAATAAAACATGTAGGAAAACACAACTCACCCCTCAGAAATATAAGACCAACAAATTCAAATGCTAAGGGCATTATCAAAATCAGTTGCAATGTGTAAAGGTAACTTAGCATTGATGGCATAGTTTCCATTACAAAACTTGGATATTGAAGAACTTTTTTCCATTTCAAGACCTAGGGAATTACTCCAGTCGTCCATTTCAGGGCATCTAACACATTCAGTCTAATTGTACATAGGAAAGACCTTTAAAACATCAATACTGCACTAATGCATAGCCTAATCGAACTTGCACAATCAAAAGTATTACTACAGTTACCACAAGTCACTTGTTTTTGTTTATTTCATTATAATTGTAACCAGAAGATAAAATCAGACACTCATTAATGTGCTACCACAAAGAGTAAAGTTAATTTAGTAGTTTTATTGATTCTTATCTGTTATTGTTATCTTGCTTCTCTAGTTCAGAATCTAAGTGGGTAAACTGTTGGTTTCTAATGATGAAGGGTTAAAAAACAAAGAATAGCATCAGTATAGCCACATCAATTTGGCCTTTTATGAATGAAAAAGGAACTTCAAAAGTTGGAGAACCTTATCCTTCAAGAATCAATTTCAGAAGAGAAAAATACGCAATTAGGAGGCTAAGATGGAGATCTGCCCTCAACAACTCCAAAAGCATTGTGGCTATCTAACTACAGCACACCAACCACATTGCTCACAAAGCTTTTGACGGGGTTAATGTTCACAGCTTGTGTACATTTCCTGTTAATGGGCAGTGCACACTAATCTAATTTGGTTTTGTAGAAATTTCTACCTGTTTGTGCTCAAGATTTTGACAAAAAGTGTTTATTTTATGCCCATACATATAAAAAGATAAACTTCCAAATAACTCCACCTTTATGAGTACAATATCACCAAACTAGCGACACCTCAAGCCTACTAGAAAGGTCTTACAAAATTGCTGTTGTCAATAGCATTGACAGCAGAATAGCGACGTCTCAATATCACCAAAACAGCATTGTCAATAACTGTACAATATCACCAAAATAGCGACGTCTCAAGCCTACTAGAAAGGTCTTCAAAATTGCTGCTGTCAATAGCGTTGAGTGACACCTCATCTCATACTAATTGAATAATTACTTAAATCATGAGCAATTATTTGAACAGGTTGAGAATTAAAAGGCTTCCAGGCCTAGCACCAAGTAAAACACATTATGAGTTTTTAAAACTCCAGTCTTCCTGTAAATGAAGTTAAAAACATCAGTCTGCTTATAAATGAGGTTTCTGGAGGAAATTAGTAATGCTTAATAAGATCTTGTTAGCTGACCCTATGAGGTTTTCCATGAAATCTCCACTCTTGCTGGGCATTTGAGAAGTACTTCTATGAGATTGCTACAACGAGAAAAATTGAAATCATAAATTTAGGCCTCCAACATTGTCAAGGCTTTCCCAGCATAACTCTTGCACATGGTTTAATTAATCCTGTGAACAACTAAGGGAAAGACATCAACGTTTGGCTCCAGGGTGCCAGAAATTACATGCTGCTCTGGAATTAGATCTGCCATTTGATATAATCCCAAAGCATGCTTACAGTTATTATAGTACGTCAACTAATTCAAGTAGGACGGACCTGAAGTCTTAAGAGCTACAACAAAATTACACCCTTCAACGTGTAGGTCTGTAGCTAAAACCATTGTAAGACACCAAATGTTCTTCAGAGGTAGGGAAGAAGCTGAGATCTAAACAGGAATAACAGATAAACAATCTTCCACATTTACTTACAGCCATTGCATTGCATTAAATATTTCCTCAACAAGTGGCTGCTGAGTGTTGACCCAAGCAACTAAGAGCACGATAAACACCTATCTTCTACACAGGCTGAAAACCATCCACTTATGGTAAACTTTGACAACTATAATAATTTATTTAAAATGTTGTGCAAGGAACTTGGAAACTCAGGCATTTAGTTTTAATAGGGTTAAAAGTCAAAAGTGGTCAAAAGAATATAGTATGATTGGTAGTTCAGCCAATTCTGCACTCCATGCTCTTAGATTATAATGGAAGGCCTGGTAAAACATACAGGAAACTGCAATAATTGTTCCAATCTAACGTTCCTGCTTGGCAGCACTGGCTTGCTTACAGTGATCTTGCAAAGTCAGACTGTCTATGGAGCTAAGCAAATATATGCTAGTACATTTCCTAGCCACTGGAACTAGAGGAGCAGCTTGGAAAAAATGCAAGGGATTCCATTAATGCTGCTGCAGTGAAGCGTGGGAATACTTTGCACGAATATACATCTAGACATCTGTGACGACCCCACCTCCCCCTAAGGCGTACCAGAGGGTTCGGCGGACCGCCTGCCCAGCTCTCGCCAGGACTCATTCACTCGTATCACGTGCAGACATCCATAGACCATAAATAACATCGCAATTCAAGCTTATAATTTACATTGATAGAAATCGAGGTACAAAGCCTCAATATACTCAAACTGGTTCAGGGCGTATACAATCCAAATACAAAACATTCTATTCGAGTAACAGCGCGAGTACAAGTCAAAAGTCAAAACAACTAGTCTATGCTAGACTTTACATATCTCACACCTCGCTCGTACCCCTGAAAGGAAAACAAATGGAGTGGAATGAGCTAAAAGCCCAGTGAGGTTCCAAATAGCAAATTGACCATTATTTATAAGTACAAGTTTTCGATATAGCAAAGTAACGAGCATGAAGAGTTCATAAATGTGAGCAATAACACGTCAAGTAGCAATCTCAAAATGAACGAGTGTAGAAGTTTTTCAAAAGAAACAATAATCCAATAAACAATAATCACTCCAAAGTATAAGGATACGGATGGCTCTCAGGAGCCAAATTCCCATTGCATTACCAGAAGCTTGATCACGTAGTAGCTGACACTCCGTCAACTTTCAAGTAAGTAACCAATCCAGTAGAACACCACTTACACGACTCTCCGTCCACCGTTCAAACCCCCAACTGGGCCCAAAATCCTCAAGAAACACGGGTGGTACTACTCGAGTATACCGATTAGTCGAGGAGATATCACTCCACTCGACAATACAAGAGACCCAGGGTTCGTTACCCAATCGACCAAGCCCCTTGCCGGCTCGACTAGAGTAACTCGCCACAGGGTTTCTGGAATTCCAGGAAGTGCGCGCATCATAAACAAGTATGTCAAGTCAATTGCAACAATAAACAAGTATATCACGTAAGGGCAAGTGCGATAAAGTACACTCTTGCCCTAACAATTCACGTATATAACATGTAATCATATTGGTCACGTATCAAGTTCAGGTATCAAGTTCAATTCGGTATTTGAAAACACTCACCAAAAGATATAGTGCCTTTACTGGTCACTTTCAGGTTATACTCCGGGTTCGGAGTCCAAATCTGCGATAAAACTCAGTTTGAGAACTTTGAAACATGATTAAGATTCGAAACTTAGACGTTTTGTTCAATAAGAATCAATAAATAGAAATTCACTTGGAGAGTACTCGTGAAATACTTGCTCACTTTTTCAATGATAAAACTTTGTAATATTTATACTTGAAATTGTCATGCGAGTCGAAAGTACAAGGAAAACGTACTTCGAGCAATCATTATTTCATTTCTCAAGGGTACAAGTTCGGCCAAGTCCTAACGTATAACACTCAAGAAACATAGTGGCCAAGGTTCTCGCAAGTTCAAGTAATAAGTACTTAACCTTCACTCAAGTCGCTAATATAGTTTTCTAGTCCTCGAGCGTAAATTTGGGCAGCATGCCCTTTGTGTTTACCTAATTTTCCAGCCTTTTAGGCTTCATTATTTTTCTCAAACACAACCCAACATTATATAAATCAGCAATTCATGTCAAGAGCCGTTCCATAGGCTCACAATATCATAATAACAAGAATCATATTAAGTACAGGTGCAGAAATTCAATTTAGTTCAAAACAGATTTGACGTACAAATGCGGAAATAACATATCCGAGGCTACGCTTATCAGTTTAAAACGAAACCTATGCCGTTTCGAAGCTAAGACACAGATCTACAACATTCATGAAGGTCACTTAGTCCAGTTCCTAATGTAACTCATTCACATTCTCGAATTACTAAACCAGAAACCAATTCGTCGGCTGTTTAACCGCAGAACACTGTAATGGTCATAACTCAGTGTACAAAAGTCCAATTCAGGTGTTCTTTGAGGCATTTTAAAGCTACTTCAGAACACTACAACTTTCATGTTTTGGCTCAGAGCTAAATCAGTACGGCTCCTAGTCAAAAAACGTGATAAACTGGACTTAACTGATGAAACGGACTGCTGGGAAATATTTAAAACAGTAAGGGTATTTTGGACTTTTCACATCCTACGTTGCTCCGATTGAGCTGAAATTTTGTAGGAACCTATAAAATGTCATTATCTACAACTTTTCTTCTTTGATCTAAGGCCAATTCGGCCTCTAACACACAGATAAAAATTCGGACAGAATGTAAGCAAGAATTTCCAGAAATCTGAAATCTTTAGTTTTTAGTGGAACTTTCCTTAATTTCTTGGTCTAATCACTCCCACAACACCTTATGAAACCTCAATTGCAACATATAAGCATCTTACAACAATTTGGGCAGAATTTCCATAAGCCCTAGTTCATCAAATAAATTGGGGAAAAACCTCTAAAACATGCTAATCATCCATGATTCCACCACTATAATCAAACTACTAAACTTAATTTAACAAAATTGAAAGCAACACTTAGAGAGATAAGCTCTCTTACCTTGAATAGAGGTTACAAAGAGCAGCCCAAGCCTTCTCTTTCCAAACTTTCACCACCAAACACTAACTAACCACTCAAGGACAAGATTAATCGGTTTAGTTCTTTGGATTTCTCACTTTGTAGCTTGAATCAAGAAGAAATGAAGAAGTTTTTCTCTTGGTCTTTCCCTCTCTCTCTTATTTCGGTTATGGAGCAGAAAAATGAAGGAAATGGAGCTTAACTTGTCTTATAAGGAAGTAAGAAGATTAAGGCTAATTGTGTCCACAATTTTTGGCCAACACTTGGACTAATCTTGTCCACAAATTTTTCTCTTTCTTCCCTTACATTTCTAGCCTTATAATTTCGGTCAAACCAGCTTCAAATTAGGAAGATATTTTGTGCAAAAGTCAATAAGCTTGTTTGGTAAGAAAAATGGTGGTCAAACGGTGCGTTCAATCGGTAGTGCGCGGGACCCGTCGGTTCGCGCCGTTTTTCTTAAAAACACCCTTACTAGGGTTTTTACTTCCCATTCACTAACCTTATATAATTGCTCCTATTCACATATTATTTCTCACTTAAAGGTCACTTTTAATCATCAAATTGATCCTTGACCAGTACCGAAAATTCATCCGGCGGAAAAATCGCTAAAACCCCAATTTGCTCAAATGTTGAAAACAAAGAGTAAAACCCTACTTTCTAGATTCATTTGCACTTATTATGGAATAATTAGATAGTAGAGCTTTAATAAATAATAATTTCCAAATAAAAGAGCATTTTTAAGAAACCGTGAGGGTTTTACAATTTCAGAAATTAAAATTAGGGTTTCTATTAAAATGTGAGACATTTAATAAAACCGGTTAGTCGCAAGTAAACTAGGGTTTTTGACTAAAATTTTAGGGTTTCTAGTCTTTTAAAACAAAATAAGGTTTTAAATCAAACCCCAAAGAAATACACTTTAATATTTTCTTCACAAACAACCTCCTAATATTCGGGATGTTACAATCTCCCCTCCTTAAAAGAATTTCGTCCTCGAAATTCATTCATGCACTTCGAATAACGTAGGGTATTTTCCTTATATATTCGTTTCCGGCTCTCAGGTCGCACTATAGCCAAAACTTAGTTAAACAACAGAAATTACGAATCGTACCTTCTACTATCTCTGTTGGTTCAGGTACTGCCTGTTGGTTCAAGGCATACGCTCTAGCCGGCACTCTTGGCTTAGTTCCTCCTACACTTGCTTGTTCAGGGTTTAGGCGTGATCTACGGGGACAGGTTGCAAGCTGGTGCTCGGTGCTACCACACCATAAACATTTTCCCGCTTTTCGCCAACAATCACTCTCCACATGATTGGCCTTCCCACAGTACCCACAAGATACTTGAGGGGCTGAGGTCTGACCTCCTTGTGAGGTACCTCTTGCTTGGCCCCAGCCACGCGAAGCTCCTCTTGGAGTACTTTCCTTAACCGTCCTTGAAATTTTCTCACTACCATCTTCTCGACCTAACTTAGAAGGTGGCATATCTAAATCACTTTGTCCTTGCCTTTGACTTCCACCAGGCGCACCTCTCCTTTTTGCATGGAAAGCTCTCACTTGTGCCCTAGCAGTCTCTATCCTCAAGGCTTTCTCCAGAACCTCTGTGAATGTATTAATTTGGACCGCCGCTAAGGCTTCTTGTAACTCCACGTTCAGTCCTTGTATGAACCTCCGTACTTTTCTTTGTTCCGTAGCTATCAGTTCGGGAGCAAATTTGGACAACTTTGTAAACTGAGTCTCATACTCAGTTACACTCAACATCCCCTGACGGAGTTTAATGAATTCGTCCTCTCTCTTCTCCTGGACGATGGGTGGAAGGTATTTTTCGTTGAAGTCCCGTACAAAGTTTAGCCAAGTCCATGCAGTTCCTTCTCTCTCCCACTTGGCCCTCACTACATTCCACCAGGCCCTAGCTGGCCCCTCGAATTGAAATACAGCGAATTGGACTTGTCTCTCCTCCGTATAGTTTAGGGCAGCAAAAATATTTATCATGGCCTCCAGCCATTTCTCAGCCTCATACGGGTCTGGCCCTCCTAAAAACTTGGGTGGGGAGAACTTTTGGAATCTCTCCAAAGCTCTATCCTGCCCCATATCGGGGTCCCGAGGTTGGTTTACAGGGGCTTGACCCTGTTGTTCCACTAAACGGGCCAGAATATTAGTCATTTGCTGGATGGCAGTTGCCACTTGATCTCCCCCTGTAGCTTGGGGTTCAGGTTGTGGCTCAACCGTTGCCTCTCTTTCCTCTCTCGATTCTCGTACCGGTTCCTGGGCTTGTCTACCCCCACGGCTACGACTAGGACCGCGTCCTCGATTAGTTCCCCTAGCTTGACTTCTTCTACCCTCCATGGTTCGTAGCGAATCAACTATAACAATATAACCAACTAATCAATAATAGAATATAGCCACTAAGTAACTATATAAATATCAACAGCACAAAACAGAATAATGCAAATCATAAACCCCTCTAAATCATAAAACAAGGCAATACAACACATTCGATCAAAACAAGTCACATAGCTTATAGAGCATTAACCCTAGGTATCGCTCAGGCACTACACTTAATCAAGGCTCGAAAAACGTGAATAAGAAGGATCCCAAATCCCATGAATATTTCCAATATTTTTCAAGTCCAGACTACTCGCATTCCCTGTGCCTTTGTTTTCACCATCCAAACTTATCCGAATATTACACGAGATCTCAACTGATCGTAAAGATGTCACTCTTTGGTATTCGGGGACAAGAATCCGAAAATATGATAATTCACCACTCAAGCTGGCCAGGCTCAAGAGCAAATCACCCGTATTAGAGATTCCTACCCAACATACATATCTAAGGTTCCCAACAATAGACAATTGTTCCATACTTAACAAGTCAATCCCCACAGTCCGAGAACCTTCTCCCGGCACGAGCTCAATAGGAGCTCTGATACCATCTGTGACGACCCCACCTCCCCCTAAGGCGTACCAGAGGGTTCGGCGGACCGCCTGCCCAGCTCTCGCCAGGACTCATTCACTCGTATCACGTGCAGACATCCATAGACCATAAATAACATCGCAATTCAAGCTTATAATTTACATTGATAGAAATCGAGGTACAAAGCCTCAATATACTCAAACTGGTTCAGGGCGTATACAATCCAAATACAAAACATTCTATTCGAGTAACAGCGCGAGTACAAGTCAAAAGTCAAAACAACTAGTCTATGTTAGACTTTACATATCTCACACCTCGCTCGTACCCCTGAAAGGAAAACAAATGGAGTGGAATGAGCTAAAAGCCCAGTGAGGTTCCAAATAGCAAATTGACCATTATTTATAAGTACAAGTTTTCGATATAGCAAAGTAACGAGCATGAAGAGTTCATAAATGTGAGCAATAACACGTCAAGTAGCAATCTCAAAATGAGCGAGTGTAGAAGTTTTTCAAAAGAAACAATAATCCAATAAACAATAATCACTCCAAAGTATAAGGATACGGATGGCTCTCAGGAGCCAAATTCCCATTGCATTACCAGAAGCTTGATCACGTAGTAGCTGACACTCCGTCAACTTTCAAGTAAGTAACCAATCCAGTAGAACACCACTTACACGACTCTCCGTCCACCGTTCAAACCCCCAACTGGGCCCAAAATCCTCAAGAAACACGGGTGGTACTACTCGAGTATACCGATTAGTCGAGGAGATATCACTCCACTCGACAATACAAGAGACCCAGGGTTCGTTACCCAATCGACCAAGCCCCTTGCCGGCTCGACTAGAGTAACTCGCCACAGGGTTTCTGGAATTCCAGGAAGTGCGCGCATCATAAACAAGTATGTCAAGTCAATTGCAACAATAAACAAGTATATCACGTAAGGGCAAGTGCGATAAAGTACACTCTTGCCCTAACAATTCACGTATATAACATGTAATCATATTGGTCACGTATCAAGTTCAGGTATCAAGTTCAATTCGGTATTTGAAAACACTCACCAAAAGATATAGTGCCTTTACTGGTCACTTTCAGGTTATACTCCGGGTTCGGAGTCCAAATCTGCGATAAAACTCAGTTTGAGAACTTTGAAACATGATTAAGATTCGAAACTTAGACGTTTTGTTCAATAAGAATCAATAAATAGAAATTCACTTGGAGAGTACTCGTGAAATACTTGCTCACTTTTTCAATGATAAAACTTTGTAATATTTATACTTGAAATTGTCATGCGAGTCGAAAGTACAAGGAAAACGTACTTCGAGCAATCATTATTTCATTTCTCAAGGGTACAAGTTCGGCCAAGTCCTAACGTATAACACTCAAGAAACATAGTGGCCAAGGTTCTCGCAAGTTCAAGTAATAAGTACTTAACCTTCACTCAAGTCGCTAATATAGTTTTCTAGTCCTCGAGCGTAAATTTGGGCAGCATGCCCTTTGTGTTTACCTAATTTTCCAGCCTTTTAGGCTTCATTATTTTTCTCAAACACAACCCAACATTATATAAATCAGCAATTCATGTCAAGAGCCGTTCCATAGGCTCACAATATCATAATAACAAGAATCATATTAAGTACAGGTGCAGAAATTCAATTTAGTTCAAAACAGATTTGACGTACAAATGCGGAAATAACATATCCGAGGCTACGCTTATCAGTTTAAAACGAAACCTATGCCGTTTCGAAGCTAAGACACAGATCTACAACATTCATGAAGGTCACTTAGTCCAGTTCCTAATGTAACTCATTCACATTCTCGAATTACTAAACCAGAAACCAATTCGTCGGCTGTTTAACCGCAGAACACTGTAATGGTCATAACTCAGTGTACAAAAGTCCAATTCAGGTGTTCTTTGAGGCATTTTAAAGCTACTTCAGAACACTACAACTTTCATGTTTTGGCTCAGAGCTAAATCAGTACGGCTCCTAGTCAAAAAACGTGATAAACTGGACTTAACTGATGAAACGGACTGCTGGGAAATATTTAAAACAGTAAGGGTATTTTGGACTTTTCACATCCTACGTTGCTCCGATTGAGCTGAAATTTTGTAGGAACCTATAAAATGTCATTATCTACAACTTTTCTTCTTTGATCTAAGGCCAATTCGGCCTCTAACACACAGATAAAAATTCGGACAGAATGTAAGCAAGAATTTCCAGAAATCTGAAATCTTTAGTTTTTAGTGGAACTTTCCTTAATTTCTTGGTCTAATCACTCCCACAACACCTTATGAAACCTCAATTGCAACATATAAGCATCTTACAACAATTTGGGCAGAATTTCCATAAGCCCTAGTTCATCAAATAAATTGGGGAAAAACCTCTAAAACATGCTAATCATCCATGATTCCACCACTATAATCAAACTACTAAACTTAATTTAACAAAATTGAAAGCAACACTTAGAGAGATAAGCTCTCTTACCTTGAATAGAGGTTACAAAGAGCAGCCCAAGCCTTCTCTTTCCAAACTTTCACCACCAAACACTAACTAACCACTCAAGGACAAGATTAATCGGTTTAGTTCTTTGGATTTCTCACTTTGTAGCTTGAATCAAGAAGAAATGAAGAAGTTTTTCTCTTGGTCTTTCCCTCTCTCTCTTATTTCGGTTATGGAGCAGAAAAATGAAGGAAATGGAGCTTAACTTGTCTTATAAGGAAGTAAGAAGATTAAGGCTAATTGTGTCCACAATTTTTGGCCAACACTTGGACTAATCTTGTCCACAAATTTTTCTCTTTCTTCCCTTACATTTCTAGCCTTATAATTTCGGTCAAACCAGCTTCAAATTAGGAAGATATTTTGTGCAAAAGTCAATAAGCTTGTTTGGTAAGAAAAATGGTGGTCAAACGGTGCGTTCAATCGGTAGTGCGCGGGACCCGTCGGTTCGCGCCGTTTTTCTTAAAAACACCCTTACTAGGGTTTTTATTTCCCATTCACTAACCTTATATAATTGCTCCTATTCACATATTATTTCTCACTTAAAGGTCACTTTTAATCATCAAATTGATCCTTGACCAGTACCGAAAATTCATCCGGCGGAAAAATCGCTAAAACCCTAATTTGCTCAAATGTTGAAAACAAAGAGTAAAACCCTACTTTCTAGATTCATTTGCACTTATTATGGAATAATTAGATAGTAGAGCTTTAATAAATAATAATTTCCAAATAAAAGAGCATTTTTAAGAAACCGTGAGGGTTTTACAATTTCAGAAATTAAAATTAGGGTTTCTATTAAAATGTGAGACATTTAATAAAACCGGTTAGTCGCAAGTAAACTAGGGTTTTTGACTAAAATTTTAGGGTTTCTAGTCTTTTAAAACAAAATAAGGTTTTAAATCAAACCCCAAAGAAATACACTTTAATATTTTCTTCACAAACAACCTCCTAATATTCGGGATGTTACACATGGGGCGTTCAAAAGAAGAAATTTCACAATAACAGCAAGCATAACAGTATCTTCCTACTTCTTTAGAATCTCCATGGGCAGACAAGCTTGTACCTGATACTTGAACCATTAAGGCTCCATCACCACCTGATTCATTGAAAAACTATTGTAGGACTCCTTAAAGATACAGTGAAATGAACTCTACAGAATTAGAAGATCTTGAGCCAAAATTGGAAAATATTCAGGGTAGATACCTACACCTACATCTTCCAAAATCATTTTCATCCCTTGGGTGTTGTTAAACAACATCAAAGGAAGAATGAACTCAGGAATATGTTAAAGTTTCAGAATTTTACAAGGACCAAACTTCAAGAATATTCCATTCTCTGGCCAAGATAGCCTTTCATCACAAACACAGGAGAGTAAAAGGAGAACATATAACATGGAGGATGAGCATAAATTACGGGAACTCGCTGGCATTTCACAAAAGTATCAACTAGAATGTAAAATGAGAATAGTACTTCTAAAAGTAATAACTAAAAATACTTCAAATCAACTAAAAGCCAAGGACGGCAATAGACTAACACATTATATAGAAACTAATTGAGGAAGAACCATTATTGATGATGTAAAAGAATGTCACAGTTTTGAAATCACCAACTAAAAGTTTTTAGAACAATTCTTGAAAGTGCGTTTAGTAAGTAAATCAATCAAATCCATTTCCAATTATTTGTCCAATCAATGCCGAATCTTCAAATAGCCCGTGTCTGCATCTGATAAACAATGCATTCAATGACAAGCAACAACCTTTTGTCAGATGACTCAGAAAACTGTGTCTCGAACATTTTCAAAATTAAATGATCACATCACAGGAAAATAGATACTTATCCAGACGATTTAGGCAACTTAATCAAGCCCAACCAGTGATAAATTTGCTTCCAAGAATAGCTAGAAGTGCTTATTGGACTGTAAAAAGAACAACAAAAATATAAAAATAAAAACTGCAGGAACAAAAGGCTGTCAAATTAAAATAAAAGAAAAAGCAATTTGCATCAATTCACAACTCATTAAACAGCTGAAACAACCTAAAAAACAATGCACCTACAACTGAAACAAGAACTCCAACTTCAATACCATATAATCAACTCCTACAATTGACTGGTACAAAACAAAATAAAAGAAAAAGATTAAATCTTCTGAAAAGAGAAAAGGGTATGAACCTGTAAGTGACATCTCTCATGGAAGAGCCAAAGGAGGGTGATTGGTGATAGTTTAGGTACCTCTTTGTGGTCTCCATAAAAGAACTTCTGTCCCTCTTGTTTTATTTCTCGTTTCTTGTTTCAGTTGATCAGAGGCTGACTCAGCTGAAGAATTGATAGTTACAGTGGATTATATGTGATTTTTATTGAAAAAAGATTTGGAGAAAGCGGATTGCAGTACTCATGTAAGGAGGAGTTGGATATGAACTGAAAAGGAATAGCAGTTGGCGTTGTGGGGTCCTGAGGTCAAATTGACTACATCATGTTTTGGGCTTTGAATGCTCTTTCCACCGTTTAGAAGGGGATGTGGGACGTGGGGAGCGGGGCAAAAGGGATTGATAGCTTATTATTAATTCTTGAGTTGAATTACTGTAGTTAAAGTTGGATTGAGTTGAATTACTGTAGTTAAAATTGGATTGAATTAACTTGTTGGGCGATATATTCGAAGAGACTTGAGTTGAGTTATATGTGGTTTGTATAGTTAAAGTTTGATTGAATTAACTAGTTGAGCGACGTACTCAAGAAGACTTCAATTTAATAATTAAAATTTAGATTTTAAGGATTAAAAGTTCTCAATTCTAATTTGAGAGAGGCTTTTCACACCCCTCCATACTAATTTACATCTCATGTACTCATTAGATAGGCCCTCGCCCATTAGATTTATTTGATGCTTCTTGTAGTTTCAAGAAACATATATTGATAAAACAAAAAAGTGCGATAAAATGTTTACATTGTACAAAAGAATATATTGAAATATTTTACAAACACTTAAGAATATTAATTTTTAATTTAAAATCTAATTTAGTATTCCAAATTTTTCAATTACGAACAAGCATGTAAATAACAATATATATATATATATATAATTTTCAATTCCATAAAATTAAAATCTCTGCAGTTTTGAAGGTCGAACATGCAATCATAACAACTTCTTCATACTAATATCTACAATTTGATTATGCATAATTTAGTAACAAAAACAATTCAAGAAAATAAAGGTAGTAAAATCATAAAAGGAAAGAAAAAATAGCAAAAACAACTTCAAAAAAACATAAATTTTGGAATGAAAAATCACAAGTAAAGAAATTTCTCCATAGAACTAATTAAACATTAGGGTAAATAATTTTTTTTTCTTTAGAAAGTATATTATTGCCCTTAATTTCATTATGTAGAAAGATAGTTTAAATACTTTAAAAATTTTTGAATTAATGTATAAGAGTTAAGAGCATTAATGTCTATTAAATGTATAGGGTGTGGAATTAGTACGGAGGGGTGTAGATTTAACCCGTCCCACCTACTTTTCCTAATCCCTCCTGGCCGTTTTTTAAATCTCATCCCTTCCTTGTTAGAAAAAATTAAAAAAAAAAAAACTAAGAATGGAAACATTGACCAAAATCAACAAAAATAAAGCATACACCTACTTCAAGCACTTTTGTTTTGTGTTTTTCAATGATTTTGGTCCAGTCATTGGTTCTGTTAATCTAATGCCTAGATTCAACTGTATAAACTCCTTTTTTTGTTTTTTGAGCCAGCCGTATAAACTTTAGTTGTTTTTTTTCCCCAAGGCGGCAATAATATAAACTTTAGTTAAAGACGGGTACATTTGTTAAAGTTAAGAAAAATAAGGTGAACTTGATGGAGAAGCTATTTTTCATTCCCTTTTTTTTTTTTTTTTTTTGTAAGCAAGTTTTGAAATTTGACTCAGTTAGAATGGTTGAACTCAGGACTTAGACACTTGATCTGTTTACATTTTTTGTTCGAGTTGATTAAACATTAGAATGTCTTGGAAATTTGATTAATTTCTCAATGACTTTCAAAATTTGTTAAAGGTTGGCTCGGTTGTATCCTTATATTATATAAGATTGAGTTTTGGTGAAAGAGGGGATTGCATTTTAACCACACAGGCAGGGACTTTTTGGAAATGTAAAATATTCTATAGTGTTTTACAAGCTATAGGTCATTACTGAAATAACCTTCACACATCATAAGTACGCCGTTTGACTAATGATCACTGAACTTGAAAATCACTTGTATAGGAAACCCACAAGTAAAAGGGAATAAGAAAGGCCAACCTTGCTCAACCGTCACCGTGGTTAGAGCTCAGGTGTGGAAGCACCTCCTTTTAGACGTCCTTCTCTATCATTTATACCTGAATTTAATGGCAAAAAACGTGAACCTACTAATGGCTCCTGAGCTTCGGGGATTGGGTTTCTCTTGCAACTTTTGTCTGAAACAGAATGTCGCATCGTTTCCCCTCTCATCCGAGCTTATGGCCGAAACAATTCATTTCTTTCTCATTATAGCCTCAATTAAATAACCAGACGTTGATAAGTTAATGCCCAACGGTTGCGTCGGTTATAATTGTTTCCATGCATCCTCTTCACCTTCTTCAGTTTCAAGCTTTTCATATTCTGGAATTGGGATATTTTTTTTATGCCCTTATACTGCATAAATCCTAGGCATGGAAACAATCACCGCCCATTGAAGCAGGAAGTTGCGGAGGGCCCGACCGACAATCTTTACAAGGGTTATTAACTTAATTTGGGATTTGATGAGGCTTTCACTTGGCCTCTGCTTCATTTTGGTCCCATGGTTTCTTCATTCTGCTACACCTTGTCTTTAATCACCTTCTATTGGTAAGTTAATGACTCACTCACTTGAAGATCGACTGAATGTGGACATTAGCAGCGCATAGTCCTTCACCAGAGAACTCCTTCAGCTTACTTGCTTCCTTAAGCCAAAAGCACCAAGAGTAGCTACTCCGACAAGAAAAGGCACCAACATCCCTGCGTTGCCTCCACTTTCAACTTCAGCAGTCATAGTAGTTGAAGCAGGAAGTTGCGGAGGGCCCTCGATCATGTATGTTCTACACTCATCATGTAGATGCTGAAGTTGGGACCAAAATGAAAAAACCACCAAGAAGCAATGCATCTGACTGCTGTTTATTACAGCATCTACATGAGTTTACTACTATTCGTATCACTAAATAAGTAGACATACATGATGTCTTATTTAACCTACTCTGCTATCTATCTCGTAGTTTTTACCTAAAACAATTTCATAAATATTTGTCCGTATACCTTTGGAAACTTGTTGTATCTAATTATTTGTGTTCGAGAACTTCCTAATTCTAATATTGGAAGACTCTTATGTTGTTTGTCTTATAATCATACCTGCTTCTAATTATTTATCGCAACGTACTATTCTCGCAATGTATTATTATTTGTCAAACCAAAAAACCTTCTTCAACCACAGGCACCAAACACCAGCGCGATGCGCGAGCACTCCTCCCCTAGTATTTGAATTAAAATCAGTTGAGGTTTCATCTAGTCAAACTTTTGATGTTGAGTAACCTGATTTTTTCTATTTAATTTGCAAGTTTTTCTTTTTCGAGCGTCTCCTCCTTCTCTTTAAAACTCTTTTCTTCTCTCTCTATGTAGAAGTATCTCAGTCAAAATTTCCTTCATCTCTCTCATGGGAGAGAGGCTAAATCTAGTCTTTTCCCCATGAGAAGGAAAACTCTCTCTAATTTTTAATTTCTCTTATTTGAATCAATTCTTTCTTAGGGTTTCCTAGTGAGAGATTCTTCTCTCTTACAATCTCCTAATAAGAGTTTTTTCTTCCATAAATTGTTCTAGTGAAAATTTTATTTTCTCTTGGGTTTTTCCTTGTGAGGGTTATTTTAGTTTTTATCTTTTTTTGTGAAAGTTGAGATTTTGTAAATTTAAAATCAAATTTCTCAGATCTGCAATCTTTTTTATTATTGTCAAATCTAAATTTCTCCTTAACTTGAACTAGTTTTAATCAAATTTGACTGTCATAAAACATGCACTGATGTATTGGGTACGATGATTTATCCGAATGAAAAATATGTAGAAGCATTAATGTCATCTTTATTTGTATTGATTTTTTAGCTACATTGTATCTATTGATTTCAAATATATATGTATATGTGCCATGTTTGTTTGAAGTATTTTATGCCATTATTGGAGATTTATTAAATGAAATGATCTTTTCTATCAAAAAAATAAATCTAATCTTTTGTAAGGATTAATTACACTACAACCTCCTAAACTCCTCCTGTTGCACTTTTCCCCTTAAACCTAAAATCTTCTAATTGATTTGCAAGTATTATTTTTTTTATCAAGCTAATATTTTTGTTAGGGCTAATTACACCTTAACCCCTGAAACTCCTCTCTAGTTGCACTTCTTTCCCCTTAAACCTAAAATATACACACTTTGCCCTTTCAGAAAGTTTGTCAACTCAAAAGAAGTATGAAAATTCTCAATTTTATTGTGACATGACAAACGTGACCTTAAAAAAATTACTTTCAGACATCTTATCTTTTGGTGCATAGTGAAGGTCTTGTTCGACAAACGGATTGACCAATGTTAAGAAATTGGAAAGAATGGGAAAAATGTTTAAGGCGATCAACCTTTTTATTTTATTTTTTCACTTAGGGATATCTCGACCTTCGGCCAGACTAATCCTCTAAAACTGTTTAGAATATTGTCTCGATAACACACAGCAAGATAGCACACAGGGATCGATCACAAGACCTGCTAGTAACTATCACGCTACGGAATCAGGCTGTGTAATCAACCTTTTTAAGTTGTGCAATTTCTTGAAGAAAAGTTGAGATACCAATAACTTTACTACATATTGTATGCTAAAAGTGAATTCAAACAAAAAGGTGGATTAAATGAGGCTTGGCCTGTCTAATTAACAAAATTGCCTTGCCTTATTATTAGAAATGAAGTCAACAAGAAGCTAGATAAACGAAACCTCATTCATAAGCTTATTAGATTGCATTTTTGCATATTGGAATTCAATTTGCAATGACTAAACTTGGGATGGATGTCTATGTGATTCTTCGACTAGATTATTGTAGGAACTAAATTACATTCTTGTACCTTATATGTATTTTGATCACTTTTTTCAAAAAATAAAGATCCAAAATCGCCTTTTTGGATGGTCCACGAATTTTGAGAATTCTTACCTACCTAGAGAAAGATTTTGAAAATTCTGCATTAAAGTCAAGACCTATTCAAACAGATTTGCTTTTTTTTTTTTTAATCCCCTTTTATCTTTATAATTTCCATGCTTGAAATAATGAACATGTCCAAGAAACACACAATCAGCTGCCATGCAGCAGCCTAAGAGATTCAACAGAACATCAGTGATGGAATTTTTTTGATCTTGATAATCAAGCCTAAAATTGGAAGCCACAATAGTTAATTTATCCCTGACAATCTGACTGAAATCATGCATGCCATGTACACACTCAAGGAAACTAGTTTGATCCCTACCATTGAAGTTAACAACGGCTATACAACACATCTATATTTATATATAAATGAAGAAAAAGAACTCAAGCTCCTTATATAAAAGTTGTTACACAATTCTAAATCCAGTTATGCATCTTCCTCATCAGTCACGAATTTCCCTGTTCCTGGATTTATTGCTGCAACGAAGAAAAAGACAACATTGAATATAATTAGGGGTTCAATTTCAGTAATTGGAACACCAGTCTCTATATTGAGTTGTGCCAAAGCTCCTTTCCCTGTAATGATTTCACCAATTATAGAGAAAGCAATGCCCAACTGGGCTAATCTTCCAACAAAAAGCTCATTTGCTTTGGTGAATCCAAATAGAGGACCTGCAATTATAAATCCATGTTAAAATAACATAGAACTCAACAATACATAAAAAAAAAAAAATTAACAAATATAATACTATAGAACAATTTGACCTTTAGAGTGACCAAACTTGAACTTCAAAGGCTCAGACAAATGTTTTTATTATCATACCATATCTGATTAGCATAACAAGGTTATTTGTTGACTGGATTGAAAATGATGAAATCAATTTTTAGTTTGAACCCAGAACATTAGTTATTCAACTAATAGTCAATTAACCAGCTAACACATACATAATTGAGAAAGTGATAGACAATGATATTAGAGAAAGTGTCCAAATTCGAAGTTTATGGACTAAAGTTGGCAAATTTCATGTTTTAAGAGGTAAAGTATCCAAAAATTAAGTTTAAGAACTAAGTGGGATCGCGTGGACAATTTAAAGTTCCAAAGTCTAATAATTAAGAATGCTAAATCATTTTACGTTGAACCCACATAAATTTTTTGTCCAATAAAGAGAAATTAAGCAAAACACACAAGATGTTTAAAAAAAAAAAAAAAAAAGCAAGTGTATCTTAAGTGAAAAAAATTACTATGCTCATATCGCCCCAAAAATTATTCGAGGTATATATAAAAGGTAATAGGTTAGAGAGTGCCCTTTACCTCCTTCACGGAGCCCTAATGCACCCCTCAACCCTTTGCCAGGAGGAACAACGGCTCCTTCAATTCCAGGAGCATCATCCACAAAACGACCTCTATCACCCAAAGCTCCTATTGCTCCAAGGAGATTAAAGAGGATGAAGAACAGAAGAAGAGGCTCAGCCTCATAAATTGGAATCCCAGTTTCTAAGTTCAGTTGTGCCAAAATTCCTTTCCCTGTTATAGCTTCTCCCAATATGGATGCCTGTTGATCAATTGTCAGCAAATTAACAGTAAAAACCAAATTGTCGACTACTAAGGTGGAAAATTAAAGCAAAAGATCAAACGACATTTTTCTCATAGTGTAGATGAATTCTATTCGCTTTTTATATCAACTAGGTACAAATTTTTAATAGTATAAACAGTTGCTACGTAAAAGAATACTATTTGAATAGCATTTCATGCTACAAATATAGGTACCATTTCTCAGGGCCTTGCTACAACATGAACCGTGAAAATGGTGAAGTTTGTCCAAGGGCTCCTTGAAACACAAAACCATTCTAGTTCTTCATGAATTCCAAAAATTTGGGATTGTATTACAATTTAATTAACTCATTTCACTAATTTAGCAAAATTGTGTAAACACGGTCATGGAAGTTCTAAATCTTTGGAAACCTCTTAATTTACTTTATTAATCTTACAGAAGTAAAAAAAAATAATTCATAAATTGTCTATTATTCAAATATTTTTTAAGTTATATTTGTATACACTGACTATGTATATACTGATACCCTTAAGTACATGCAACATATTTAAAAAATGAAGTTTATATTTAATTGAGATTATGTGGTCTGCATTCAAAAGTACTAGTGTATGCATTGTTAATATTTACATAATTAATCATACTCTATAACTGTTATCTAATATTTCACAACCACAAAAATTTGCCCCTGTTATCTAATATTTCACAACCACAGAAATTTGCCATGTTATCTAACGGCCACAGAATGTTGCCACGTGTCTTACATTTACAGCAAATTGATGAGCTCATGCCTACTAGGTTAAACAAAAAAATGTGTCAAAAAACTCATGACGTCCAATAAACATATACTTACAGCAAATCCAAGCATAGCAACACGACCCACAAATAGTTCATTTTCCTTGGTGAATCCAATTCCACCAGAAGTGCCAAAAATCCCATCCTCAACTTTTTCCTTTGGCTTGGTAGCAGCTGCAGGCTGTCACGACCAAATATAAAAAGGCAAGAAAGCTTAGAAATGGCCAAAATGCAATACTAGGAATAATAAGTAGAAACCTAGCTTGGTACAGAAAAAAAAAACATGAATACCTTCTTGGCAGGAGCCTTGGTTTTTGACTTGAAGACGGCAACGGTTGTAAGAGGGCAATATGAAGAGGAAGATGAAGTGGGAAGAGGAGAGAAGAACAAATGAGAGATTGGTTTTGGTCTAATCCTTTGAAGCAATGGCTCTGATCCCTTGAGGTCACCTGCATGGCTAGAAGGGACACTAGCAGTTAGCAACATTGCTTGAGCCATGGCTTTTTCGTGTGATGATTTTGCAAATGTTCAATGAATTTTTTTTCCTCTGAATACAATGTGATAAAGTACCTTTATAGTGAGTGACT
The DNA here is from genome assembly GCF_036785885.1 of Coffea arabica. NCBI lineage: Eukaryota > Viridiplantae > Streptophyta > Magnoliopsida > Gentianales > Rubiaceae > Coffea > Coffea arabica. The sequence goes on from NC_092329.1 coordinate 47,630,269, forward strand.
AATATAAGTGAAGGTGTGTGTCTGTGAAAGGTTTTAAATCAGGAGATGAGGATAGGATACCAAAGTTGTGAAAGGTGAATAAGGTGACCACGTCCCTATGTATAATTTATGCTCTTTGAGGCATGGCCTGTGTTTGGGCTGTCTGTGTTCATACACACACATCATATGGACTAAAGACTAAAGCAAAATCAATTAAAATCAGATTATCTTCTAACCATACACATATTTTTCACATACAGTGGTTTTTTTTTTTTTTTTTTTTTGTTATAGAAGAAATGAGGTTTATCAAATAGATTGCTAGAAATTATTCAAACACATTTTATTGGACAAAATTTGGAGGAGAATTTCGAAAGACTTAAGGAGATTGGTGAATTTTGCATTCTGACCTAAGTTAAGTTATGCACAACCTTATTGGTTTTTTTTTTTTTTTAGTAATCCAATTTACATTAATAAATATGTTGATCTAATATATCAAACAAAGCGGTTGTTAATTAAGATGGATAATAAGTTGGCAATTACCCTAAACAATTACAAGTTCTAGCAAAGCCGATCAACCTTCCTATCAATTTATCCATCTTAATTATTCATTTCTATCTTCACAATTGTTGAATATTAAATTGCATATAAATAACAAGCGTTCCATGAATTCCTTATCTGTTGTTGAGGTCAACAGTAATTAATCCTATCAAAGCAACTAACGTAACTATATATTAAAATAAAAAAAGTTTGAATGGAAGAAAATAGTCTGCTGGTTAAATGGCTCCAATTTGTTAATTGACCATCAATAATCAGAATTATCAGCTATTACTTTTGCATATAGCTTGACCTTGGAGTGATTGCATGACAATAATAGATCGGATGAACTTGACATATATAAGCTTGTCTTATTGATTAAACAGGTTTTTGGGTCAATTAACGAGTTGGGATTACATTTTAACCCAAAACTCTTGCCTTATAAATGTCAATTAAGGGTGCTTTCAAAATATTTAGGGAGAATTTACATGTTCATTATCAAAATTAATAACTTCAGAAGTGAAAGAAAGAAACTAGTTAGTCTTCTTCTTTGTCTTGATGGACCGATGCAGCTTTGATAGTCTTATTTGTTTGTATTTTCTAACTATTGCCAGAAACAAGTCGGACCTACCTTATTCTACAGCTGGCATCTTGTGGAATGCTGCCGCTCAGAAAAACAAATTTTTTTTTTAAAAAAAAGTGGAATCTAGAAAATTCTTGAAACTTCACATAGAATTTTGTCATGGCACCAGAAAAAATACAAATAGAAACCCCACATAGAGGTTTCTGTGCGTGGCACATATCAAAGTGGTCAAAAATCATTTTCTATGGTATAGACCTATGATACGTGGAATATGCAGAGAATCAGGAGGTAGTGTAAAACATTTTCTTGGGTTATAATTCACTGGACAATTAAGAGCCCATTTCGATTGTATTTTTTTGGAAAATTTTTGAAGAAAAATTACAGTGAGTACCAGTGGCGGAGCCACATGGAAGCAAGCGGAGTCAATTGACCCCACTTAACTTTGAAAAAAAATTAGGATGTGTTTGGATTGCATTTTCCGTCATTTTTCATGGAAAAAATACTGTAGCGATTTGATATATGTGAGGGAAAAAGGTGATAGGAAAATGTGATCACGGAAAACGACAATATTTTCCGACGGAAACAAACAATCCAAACATAGTTTTTAGGGTTAGAAAATTTTAAAGTCACATTTTATTTGACCTCATTAAATTTTAACAAATTCTCTTTTCTATATATATTGACCACCAAACGATTGAAAATTCATAATTGTTACTATCACATGAATTTTGAATTTATTTCAAATTATTTATGAAAGTTATTTCAAGAATAAATTCTTCCAAATTTTCCAAAAACAAGGAATAAGCTTTCTTGAGTGGAGTGGTAAAGCCAATTCTTTCTAATGCACACTTCCAAATAGGGATGGCAACGGGGCGGGGGACCCCTCCCCCATCTCTCGCCCCGCTGCCTACAAACTCCTCCCGCCCCCGCCCCATCCCCCGTCCCCCGCTCCCCCCGCCCCGTCCCGCTTCCCTCGCGGGGCTAATAAAAATTTGTTATATAATTTTATTATAGTTAAATTTTAGCAAATAATCAAGTACTAAAATATTAACATATCATCAAATTATTATTCATTGTAATTTGATAATTGAAACTTATAAAAACAATCAAACAAAAATTATTTGAATACAATCCAACATGATGAAATAAATATAACTAAAGTAGTCAAGTTTTCACTTTTGGTACAAATACAATCACTAATTCATTACTGTGCTTGTGCTTTTTTTAAGAAAAAAAAATATTATTGTATTAAGTGTAATTAGGGATTTAGTATAAATGTATTAGTAAATTTAGTATAACCAATTAATAATTTGTATTAGTACACATATATAATTATTAGTATAATTAATAATATCAATTATATTATATATACTAATAGACATCATATAATACATATAACTAATAATATCATTATCATAAGTTTGTAACTAATTAAATTATATATTATATATAATTATATACCTATATATATTTTATATATTTATTTTTTTAAATCGGGTGGCGGGGTGGGGGTTGGGGCAGGGGTACACTCCCCCACCCCCGTCCCGTTTCTAAGCCGGGGGGGGGGGGGGGGGGAATTCCCCCTGCCCCCGCCCCAACCCCCTCCCCATTAGCCCCCCGCGGGGCGGGTGCCCGCGGTCGCCTGCCCCCATTGCCATCCCTACTCTCAAAGTTTCCAAAAACAAGGAATAAACTTTCTTGAATGAAGTGGTAAAACCAATTTAAAAGTTTTCAAAAACAAGAAATTTTCAAGTGGATGCTAAATTTTCTATTTATGTTATGAAGTTAGGTTATTATGATTTTTATTTATAACAGACTAAAGATAAGTTTCTTAAAAGAAACCCTTAGAAGATCAAGTTGATGATAGTTCGCAAAATGTTTAAAAGAAAACATCAAGAACTTCATTTACTCACATTGAAAATGATGTATTTAACAAAATTGATAATTAATTGATTTTGCAATGTTTTTATAAGATGAGTACTTGTAGGTCAATGAAAATTGATATTATTAAAAAAAAATAGAGTACTTATAGGGTACAATTATAAATGTTTTGCAAATTTATTATTTTTAGTACATGTTTAACCTATCATTAGGATAGTATTGTAAATCAAATCATACTGGATGATTTCTAGCAATTTGTCAATGAAACTTTCTTTTTATCCCCAAAAAAAATCTGTAAGGATTTTTTACTTTTTATTCTTATATTTTGATTTTTGCTTTGTAAAAGTTTTAATGTATTATAAAAAAAATAAGTTTTTTGTACTAATGTATTATAAAATAAGTTTAATGTAAGGATTTTTTACTTTTTATTCTTATATTTTGATTTTTGCTTTGTAAAAGTTTTAATGTATTATAAAAAAAAATAAGTATTTTGTACTAAAATTTGACCCCACTTACTATGGAGTCTTGGCTCCACCACTGATTGTAACATTTTTTTTATATAAATATGATGTATATAAGATAAAAAGATATATGGCTCAAAAAGATGAAAAAAAGTTTTTCAATTTTTCACGAGGCAATAGTAAGGGAGGTGGAAGAATACAGACGCATTTTCGTCTACTTTCAATCTTCAGTTTCGGTTTATTTATTATTGTTTCGATTGGAATCGGATGTAGCTTCAGTAGTCAGACTAATCTTGTGCAAAGCGCTGGAAAAAGAATGGTGCAATGTCCGAATACAACTCCAAAACAAGGAAGTGCTGAGACAAATCAAGCATGGTAAATCATCGAATGGCAGACTGGCAACGATCCTAGAGGATATCTTTTGCTTAATGTCATTGTTTCGAATGTGCTCTTTTTACTAGATAGTAATGATAATAGTAACACTATTGCTAATGTTAGCTCATATGCCTTAGGCATTTTGATGGATGAGGAAGGATCTTTTCCTCTGTGTTGCTGAACACAAGTTGTACAGCTTGACGAGCCGTTGCTCGAATTGTAAAGTCATCTTTTAGATCAATACAAGTAATCTAACGTTTCGAGAAAAAAAAAAGTGATAGTGCCCAAATTGGGGGATAATGAGTTTTGGGTAATAGAAGACCCAAAAGTGGGTGCTGAACAAACTCATAGTAGTACATCAAACAATATCAGTAGGTGTCATTACCCTCTCAATTCCACTGAGGAGTTAAAAACAAAAAAAAAACCCAACCAATTGGGTGGTTAGAACAACTAGCAAAAGTCACAAACATGTTATATTAATTACAACTTGGTGCATTAAGTACAAAAGAAAGTCAAACAACACGTGCTTCGACGTAGACTAATTTTAGCACACTTCATTGTGATTAACTACCGTCGCACATCAAAGAAGTTAACTTTCTCCCTACATAAGTTGGCTCAATTAGCAAGCACATATCACTTTTTCCAAAAGATAGTATGTTCAAATCCCATCGATGTGAGAGCTGTGTTAGTGGACGATCTATAAAAATCTCTATAAGTGATCTATTATCATGGATTACTTAATTTCCTATAAGCACACACGCCGTGCGAAACTAGCATGGCATTCAAGAGTTTTACAAATGCAATACAAGTTTTTCTTAGTCTCCGATACAACTAGCATGACAAGTTGCTCATTATTATACTATAACTAGTCCATCATATGTTACATCACACATTCTTATTCTAGTAAGACTAGGGAATTACTTTCCGTGCGAGGCGTGGGAGTGATAGACTTGTTGAGAAGGCAAATTTGTCTGTTGATTGTGTAGTGAATATTTTCTATTGAATCATATCTTTAGGCTAACATTTTATACCGAATAATAACTATAGCAATGCGATGCGATGCGAAGACACACTAAAAGCCATAAATCAATATATCATGATGTATGCTCCATAGAGAGTCATAGATTACAAATACACAGAACTCGATACTTAACCTAATATAGGATACTTGGTATATTGATGCAGAAAAATGAAAATAAACATCGTCAGTGAGTTGATTAACCAAAGTCCAAGTTAAATGGACTTGCCTACAATAAACCAAATACACAATTTGAACACTTAAAATAAGACATAAATAGGGAATATAACTTGAACTAACTACAGAGGCCGTAAACCTCAAAAGATTGATATTCGAAGTTATATATATACTTTTATATAATAAAAGTCTATTGCTAATTTGTGGTAGCAATTAAGCCGCTGCTAGGATGTCCAAAATAAGAGCGATTAAGCAGTTGCTGTGAGATCGAAGTAAGAGAGTCATGCTGCTTATCTCGACAAAGAAGTTGGAAACTTGGGAAGGCCACTGAGCAAGGTCTTTTATAGGAGCCCCGAAAGTAAGAAATTATTTTATTCTCATTAGTAAACATCTTGAAACAAAAAAAAAAACACATCAACAATAAAGTCCACTAAAGGAATAGTTCCTTCATCAAGTACTAAGTACAATTTTTTTTTTCCTTTTTATGAAGTACCAATTAGAACTTATTGTAGCATAAGAGAACAAATGGCTGGCTTCCATGTTATGTTGTAAAATTTGAAGCTTCAATTCTCTAAACTAAACTACTAAAACTCAAGATATGCAAACAGAAGGACTATCATTAGCATATATTGTTGTCTTCTATATGTGCTTAAAACGAAACCAAAACAGCAAAGGATAGCAATAAAGACCAATTTAGGCTCTGTCTTCTTTAAAAATGTAAATCAGCATAACTAAAGATTTTGCTAATTTTTTACTACATGTTGACATCATCTCTCTTCTGATCTACCATAGTGCAGATTATCCTAACGTGAATGTTGAAGATCCTGCAATTTTTCAAAACTGATATTTGCACGTACTAAAATGCTATCAAAATCCTCCAACCCAGCCAACAAAGCATAGTTGATATTTGAAGTTGACCAGAAGTTGTAGTGTCAAAGCCTAAAGTGCCTCAGAGATGTTCATGCGATACCCATTGAAGCACAACATTATAGAATCAGGTAATTAAAGAGAAGTCCATGTCCATGTGTAGAACTAGAGAAACTAATATAATAAAAACAATTGCAAAATGATTGAAGAGTGAGATATGTTAAAGTTATTATTCCCCCAGTTAGGATCCATCCATTGAATAATTCCCTTCCAAAGAAGCAAGGTATTGAACTTAGTAGTGCTTATCTGTGCCAAAAATTAATCAGTGTATGACCAACACCAACTTTCTAAAACCAAAATTGAATCAGAAACCAAATTATATTAAACAATCCATGATTGACTGCAGATTCTACTTATTGAGCCCAAAACAAGTGGAAAATTATAACCAAAATAGTAGGAGCTAGGAAAATATTCTTTAACTGGTCTTTGGTCGTAACCACGATAGTCACTAATAAGACAAATGCAGTAAAAGTCAAAAATTATGTTTCATAACAGATAATTGCTGCATAAAATTTCTTGGTTCCTTTTGGATTAATGAAATAGATGTTTCTAGGTCTATCAACGTATTGTTTCCAATGGCATTCATCCACCAATAAATCAACATACCACAAGACTGAAACAAAAGCAATCAAGTAATTAAAAAATACAGAGAAGGTACAAGCAATGATCAATCAGGCTCAGGTTTGTAAAAAGAGGAGACAAAATGGAGGGAGGCACCACCGTGGCTGCAAATTCCTAGTTACATATGCAAATGCGTCCCATCTCATCCCACATGCAATCTAGGTTGTCGAGCCAAGAAATGGGCTCCAATTGACCTCTATGCATTTCCCCATCAATAACTCAAGAAAAGATTTTCATTGTCATTGCCTAGAAATATACACAAACCTCAATGCCCAAAAGCAAAAAGGCATCAGTAAATATGATTATACAACAAAGCAGCAGTAGAAAGAAAGAATTAAGTTGGTGATGAAGCAAGTATTGCTATCTCAGCAGATTTTTCAGAAATAATCTCCAATCCAAACGAGCCTTATTTGATAACATTTCCAGTTTTTTTATTTCTACAAAGGGTTGTTAATTTCTTTCTTTTTTAAAAAAATAGTTGAAATCATAGGAATGAAAACAGAGAGCAGCAATACTTTGAAATCAAAGAATGTTTTCTAGCAGTCGGCTTTAGAAGGCAATGTATTTGACTTGTTATTATGAAACCAGTGCTTGAATCCTCTCAAGTATTCATTTACCTATATGAATGTACATCAGAATAACAATAGCAAGTACCAGAATAAGAAAACACACAAAACTATTTGAAAAGGTAAAATTGAACTGAATACCCCTCTCTTAGCTCTATCGCTCTTAGTCAAATGACACAAATGTCTAGTTTAAATGATATCGCAGATTGAGGCTTCTTAGGGGCTGACAAGTATGGCCACTAAAAAAATCAAAATGCCAACCCAAAAACGTGTTTACTAAAATTCAAACTAATATAGAAAACATTAGCATCTAAATGAAATGAGGTGAATACTACAAGCTTAGAACATGAGTTTAGGAGTTGAAGCAGCCTACATACCATATTCATGAGGAGGAGCATCATAATCATAGCTAGTGGCAATAAATGGTCCACCGGCAATCCTGCAAAGTTTGTTCCTCCGTGATATTGCCATAAAAACAAGAAACTAAGAAGACAATCACAACTTCAGTTATTTTGTAGGAATTTGAGCAAGAATAATTTTTAAAGCACTAAACTTTACATGTAATAGCTAATACCAAAAGCCATTTTTACAATAAATTTTGCAATAGAAAATGCCAAGTTTTTAGCCGAAAGGTAAGGTACCACACCTTTGAATTTAGTAAACCTACAAAAGAACAGACCAAAATAGAGTCGCATTCCTATTTAAAACTCCAAGATTTATGTGTAACTCCTTACAAAAAAGCAATAACTCACCAGCTAGTCTAGGCTTCTGTCCACATCTTAGCTTTATAAGCCTTATTTGGGGAGTAGCAATCACAGTAGAAGCCATTGAATGTATTTATTCGGGCAGAAGTACAATAGACATACTATAAGGATATTTATTATTCACTGCTTCTTGAACATACTATAAGGACGTATAAAAGTACAAGCTACACTTGTGCTGACATGATACAACATGAAAAATCTTATTTTATACATATCGTACTATTTAAATAAATAATCCCCATTAATTTTGGATTTCACATCATCTGCATCCTAAATGAAACATAAACTGAACTCAATGCTAAGCATATAAACTCATAGGAAATGTCTAATATGTCCTTGCACAGTTCTACTGCGCACCTTCAACATCCTTAAAATGAAAAGACCATCCTCAAGATGCATAACAAACAAAGAAAAACCAGCACAAAAATAGGAAGTTAGATATAAGAGACTCTTCCAGTTTAGCATAATTTAACGCAGAATTAATCATATGCAATAAAGCTCATTAAGGGAGAAATAAATTAAAACCAGATATTTCTTCTTCTTTTTTTTCCTTAAAAGAGCTAGTATATGGACATAAGTTCGAGAAGGCAAACTTACAGGTTTGTGAATATGCATATCTGATTAATGAGCATCGCTTTTGACAGAATTACCATTGCAGTTTATAAAAAGTTAGAGGATACCTTTTTAACTGCAACAAATTTTCCAAAATAACAATACTAAAAAGAAAAGTAGAACAAGGACAGTTTACTTGAACAATAAATCTTCTTTTTTGTCTTTTACAAAAAAATAAAAAGGAAGGTGGGAAGGAGAGGTAGAGGGGGAAACATACAGAGCACTTGCTTCAATTCGAGGAAGGTGTGGTCAAAGGAAAATTGAATTGGTAGAATTCAAACAGTAGTATGATGTGATAGAATGCATAATTGAAAATCTCAAATACATAAAAATAAAATACTCATAAAAAGTTGTAAAAAAGAATTCAACTTCCTTAGTCTCACATGGTGAGATTTTCTATATACTCTAACATAGTAAAAGAGTGCGAAAAATATAGTGAAAAAAAATTAAAAAAAAAAGAAAAAAGAAATGATGTTCAAATCATTAAACTCCAAAATTTTAAGAAAAACTAAGACTAATATCTACCAAAAGTAGTCCAACTTAATAGCTACAATTTAAGTATTCACGAAGTTGAAATATCCAAACAAAAGAAAGCCAAAGGTTTGCCTCTAAATTTCTTGGTAAAGGTGTTTGATTACTATACCATCAATACTAGAAATTTAGGATTCTAAGCATTAGAAACAAAGAAAACCTGATAGTAGCAAAACCAACAAAATAAATACCTATTCTGCAGGTACAACTTTTCATGGTATGACAATAAAGTAAAAATTTCTTTAGAAACAAGAAACACATATGACCTTGCAAATTTTTCTTGTAGGAGTATATGCTTAAGACGGATATCAAGGTGATGCGTGTACCTTATCAGAAGTAGATGTAAAAGCTTGAAGCAAGCTACTTCCTTCTCCCAAGCTCATTGGGTTCCTGTTTATCTCCTCTTCCATCTCCTGTTTCTTTGCTTCCTTCACGTCCAAAATATCAATAAGGAAAAATATAATTCTTTTTTTTTCCAAAATCAAGAACATAATCACAAAATCAAGCCCTTTTTGAAAAAAACCAATAAAAAATTAAAAGCCTTTTTCTGCAAGAGGAGAACCCATTGAAAAATTGGAACTTTTTTGTTCAAAAAAGAAACCAACAACAAAATAAAAAATTTGAAAAAATGGAGACCCATAGGCATTAGAAACCACAAAGAAATGAGAAACAAAAATTACACATTACAATCACAGGGGTAGACAAAATTTGTAAGCTAAAAAATAATAGGGAGATTAAAAGGGGTGAGTATCGCACCTCCAAAGGTTGAGGGGAGAAAGGAACCAGATTTCTCGGTCTTTTTTTGTATGTCTCCTACCCTTTTCCTATCTTCCTAGATCCATGCAAGTTGAAATCAAAGAAGGGAGGAAGAAGACTATATAAATTTGCAAGTTCAAAAACATGCTGGCATACACCAAAAATTTGCAAAGAAGCAGAGCTATAGATTGCAACATAAAGAGTGTGACAGCCCCACCTCACCCTAAGGTGAACCAAAGGGTTCGGCGGACCGCCTGCCCAACTCTCGCTAGAACTATGGAGTCGATTCACACAAACCCAACATAGTACGCCCGGAAACTACTAAGGTGAGAACATGCCTACCAAACTATAAAATCATAGTCTCAACGGAATACATTTAATAGACAAGGTTAAACACTTATACATATATTTACATTGAATTCTTGAACAAATTAACAAACAGTGCGATCCGAGGTACTCTTATTACACAAAATACAATTAGGGTTTCGTTTTCAAAAGAGTTTAACAACATGACACATATACTAGCTTGGCCCTTTTCTTCCAAAATTGTGATTTTCAAGTTTGTCCCCTGTAAGGAAAATAAAAGCAACAGAAAGGGGTGAGTTTACGCTCAATAAGGTACCAAACATATAGGGGTAAAATCATGGCCTTTCACGTTTAATCAATCAGATACATATACCAGATATAAAGGAAAGCATTTGGACACAGTGATTCAAAGGGAAATGATACAAGTGGCTCTCAGGAGCCAGATTTCCATTTGTAGTACTTGATCCGAACCCGTTGACTCTCCGTCAACGTAAATAGACCCAACATATTCGTAGACCCCACTTTACACCAATTTTCGTTCACCAAACATACCCTTACCGGACCCGAACTCCATTCAGGAACAGTAATGGTAATACTCGAGTATACCGGAATCAAGAGTCTCAATACCCAAAGATCCCAAAACAGACTACCGTGGTTCGTTATCTAATCGACCAAATCCTTGCCGGCCCGACTTGAGTAACTAGCTATAGGTGTTGAGTTCAGAGGTCACAGAAAGGTCGTTGGATACCAGCCTCCAAACGACGTTCGAACAGATTCAAATACAGTTAACAGATTATACACAGTAAATAGGCATATGGACAGACAAGAGAACGAGTGTGATAAAGTACACCCTCATCTCAAACAGAATAAACAGATAGTGCAGTCATTTAAATCGCAGATTGCAGAGGCAGAAACCAGGTTAAACAACAAATGAGGGGAGTGGTACACTCACCGGTTCAAGTACAGATACTTCAAAAGTTTTCACTTCAAACTGGCTTTAATCGCCAAGAAATTCTAAAATCATCAAAGTAAAACAATTGAAGGTTTCACATCCAAAATCGAGTAAACGGAATGTACGAGTAAGGCTCGACTACATGTCGTACGTCTTTCCAGGTTAAGTACTAGCACAAAAGAATAAAATATGACTTTTGAGCAAAAGATAACAGTTGATCTTAGGGTTACAAACAACCCCAAAACCCTTCATTTGTACTAAGATCAACTCAATTGAAGGAATCGAGTAGCCCTAAAATTTTGGGTAGCATGCCCTCTGTATTTATCTATTTTCCCAACCACTTATGGCTTCATTATTTCCCTCAATCAATCCCAAAGTCATACGCAATATAAATTCATCACAACAGCCATTCAATAGGCTCAAAGTCATTCAAGTACAAAATTTAACTAGGAAAATGACCGGAAATGAGCTTTAAGCTAGGAAACCAAAAAGGCAGATTCACCGCTACTTAGCGTATCGGACCTAACCGAAACCACGCTTATTGGATTGAAGTACAAGTTATACCGTTTCGAAACTAAGACAGAGGGCTATAACTTTGATGATGACCACTCAGTCTAGTTCTCATCCTAACTAGGTCAAAGGTACCAAAACAACCCCAGATTTTCCAGTTCGAAACTCACTGTGAAATTCCACTAGCAGTCCTGATTCATTCAAGCATATCTCAGCACACACAACTCCGATTCAGGTAATTCTAAAGCCATTTGAAAGATAAGATACAAGGCTATAATTCTTAGGAAGACATTGACAACCAAATCAGTAGTATTCCCTGTCAAACTAACCAATTACAGAAGCTGATTATCAGTTTTGGACAAAAACAGGGCAGCAAGGATATTTTGGTTTTTTCACAGGCTACGTTACTCCGATTGGGCTGAAATTTTGCAGGCAACTACAAAACATCATTCTCTACAACTTTTATGTTTTGTGATAAGCCTAATTCGGCCTCTAACATCACAAACTGGAACCGGGCAGAACTGAAGTTTGAATTTCCAGAAATCTGAAATTTGGGCTATTAGTGCATACCACTACTTTTCTTGCTTCATCCTTTCATTGTTTTCCTCTTAACCAACATACCAAGTGTAACTCTAACTAAAATCATGAATCAAAACTTTAACAATTAATCACACACATGGTAGGCCACTTAACCAACCCAACTACCACTTCACTAATTCAAGAGATTTAGCCATAGAAAGCATCCATACAACTTCTAGTTTACCCTCAAACCTTTAAATACTTAATATAACACCATAAAAGCAAGGATTAAAGATCACATACCTCTTTTACAAGTTGATTAAGTCACCCAAAACAACCACCAACCAAAAGCTTCAAGGCTTGAAGATCACACACTAGAGTTGGATGGATTTCACTCACTAACTCACTCCTTCACTTTTGATTTTTTTTCCTAAGATTAAACTAAGAGTAAAAAGCAAGAAAATGGAGTTTCTTCTTCTCCTTTGCTGCTCCAAGATGGCCGGCGAGCTTATGAAGGAAATGGAGCAAAAAAAATGGTTTTAATTCATCAAATTCTTTGGTCAAATAAGTTACATGGTTGGTGTCTTGCCACTTGGCACCATCTTGGCCATTCTCTCACTAATCTTTGCCAAATCATGTTCCTATCCTCCAATTCTTTCCCTTATCTTACTAACACCTAGTAAATTAATTCCTGTAAACAAAACTTAAGCTAATTGGCCGAATTTTATCGAACTTACCGCACTAGTGGATCCCACATCCGATATACACTCTTAAAATCTTATAAACTAACTTATACTCGGAAAAAATGATTTCAAAACCATCTTTACTCGTAAAAATTATTTTTGCAATTTTTCGAATAAATAAAATGTGGAAAAGTGTGCAATTAAAAGAAAATAAAACCTAGCAATTAAGAAAATTACGGGTCTCACAAAGAGCCTCCAATCGTTTAGAAAAAGCTTAACAAAACTAAATTTCACAAAAAAAAAAAACCAACCTAGAAATCAAATCAGAAGACCAAATGATGAATACGTAAACACAAAATAGAAGAACAAAGAGCTACTGAGAAGAAAACTAAGGATTAAAAGTGTGAATGGTAAAATTACGTCTTTCAAAAGAGCAAATAGAAAATATCTAGATTGTTGAATTATCGAGGTAATATTTCGTTTGCATCGTAAATACATTTTCTAATTCACCTTTTTATATTTTCATTTACTTTTTTATCTTACATACATCACATCACAAAAAGTACTATAATAATTATTTTAAATAATATTTCAAATAATACTCTATCCAAATACAAATGATAAATAGTCTAGCCAAAGAGCATCTCAAAGGACAAAGGTGTAATTAAAGCTTGAACAACACTATTCCTTGATTGAACTTTTCCATCTTATCTAATTAATACATGTATAAACACAAGGAACAACCTCATATACTTCCCTCGTTCAGATGATGCATATAAAGCCCACAATAATCATTCTAGCCAAGAAACATGCAGCTGCCTCTAGTACGCAACGCCACACAAGTAGCAGCCACCGAACTAAAAAGACCAAAACACCCCCGGCAGGAGCTGATAAAAGCTGATGAAAAAGGTGTGAACAGTACCCAAAAACATCTTCTTATAATACTAGGTGGTCTTTCCCGCGCGAAGCGCAGGGAGTGCCTGGGGGCTGTTCGGTTTTGTTGGACATATTACACAAAAAATTGATCATAAATTGAATGGTATGTAAAAGTGAATATTTGAAAGAATTGGGGGCGAAAATCGAAAAGTTAATATGGTGAAAATTTTTATATGATATTATTATTTTTAATGGTACTATTTAATTTTACATAAGAGTTTTAGAAAATAATGGTTTAAAATTGGTGTGATAGTTATTGTTCAAACTTGGGAGGGAATAAAGTAAGTTTTGAAAATGGACTCATGGATTCAATGAACTAAGCAAAAATTGATAGGTTGGAATGTAAAGTTAATATATATATGTATATATGTATGTATGCATGTTTATTTATTTGTGTTGTTAATTGTAAAATGTAGGAATAAATATGTACTGCACTTCACAACTGTAAAAAAATTAAAGTAGTTATTTCAGTTTAAGAAATTATTATTGATGTGGTGGCCTGGTGAGAATTTGTAAGATAAAAGAAGGAACATGGTAGCTACTATGAAATGAGGAGGAAGCTTAAAATGTTAGCTTAAAATATTGTGTTAGCCAAGAATCGGGAATGAATGGTCAAGGGAATGAATTTGTTTGAAGACGTAGTTATCATTATTGTGTGTTAGAAATTTTTGTATAGATATTTGCGAAGCTACAGCTTTTTCTTGCTATATTGTTTTTTGCTAAAGGTGTATTGTCAATGGTTGTTTGTCTTTTTTTTTTTGTAATCTTGGAATCTTTGTTCACATATGTATAGTAGTCTCTTGTTTTTAATTGAGTAGACTTTTTTACAAATTAGACTAGTCAGATGTAATGTGTTTGTGAGAGTTGAAAGTTTTTTATAAGTTTAACCTTGTAAGCAAAGAGTTAGTTTGCTTCTACTTGTGTGGTAAGTTTTGTGTTTGTTTGGTGTTTTGTGAAAATCGAGCATAATCGTGTTCACTTGCCTATTGTGCGGGATCATTATCCAGATTTGGTGAATCAGATGAATCAAATGGCACTTGATAGGGGATGTGTTTCTAACAATGAAAACCTGGAGAATGTTATTATTGATTGTAGGATTCGTGAAGCTGCTTATGTTGTAGTTAGTGGTAAGGAATGAAATATATGAGCTTTTCAAGCGTTTGTATAGGTTTTCTGAGTGGACACCAATTCTTGAACTTGCATTATGTGTTCATGGGAATCTGCCATTTCTGAGGTTGATTGCTAAATGGATGCAAGATGAAGTGCGAGATGAGGAAGAGGCAATTCGCAGTGCTCTGGAGTTTGAAGCTGAGCAACATGAGCAGGGATTTTAATGGTAAGTAGAACACATTAGATATATATATTACAAAGAGTTGGTCTTTGGTAGATTCCACTCCAACCAATTTTAGTTTAGACTGGTTGGCAGTTTATCTACCCTCAAAAGAGCTAGATAGGTACATAAAGTGGTTTTCTTAGTTGTCTTTCACAAAAGTTATTATACATATGTCTAGCGGTGTAGATGGAGTCGATACTACACATGCATTCCATTGATACCAACAGCAGAAATTCTTGTGAGAAGCTTACTGAGATTACTCTTCATCACTTGATTTTGCAGTGCGTTGTTTCTTTGGTGGACTTTCAGTTAGCTTCAGTGAAGTCAGCAAGCAGTCATCCACTCTTGTTTTTGGTTGCTTGGTGTGATTGAGGTTTTTCCAGTGTCTCGTTCATTTTCAATGTGAATTGCTTCTCACTCTTATTCTGTAGCTGTCCCTTCTTTATCCTTTTGTTGAGTACTGGTCCCTGCTGCTCCTGTTAGTCTGTCGCCTTTGTCGTTCAGGCAAATTTTGTGAGCTACTATAGCTGTGTATTTTTGAGTTGCAGAAGCTTCATATCTATAGGGTGCCTTTTTTATGGAGCTGCTAATGGTGTTCTCGCTGATGCATTCTTCTATAGCTTTATAAGGAATATTGTTCTGCATTTGTGTAATATATGTTATTTGGATGGTTTATTGTGTAATAATAAAATAGACTTTGTTTATAAGGGAAGGCGATAGTTATCATGGTTACCTCTGCCTCTTGTTGTTGGATTTCTGAAATTTTATAAGGGAACAACTGTTGAGCATCTTTTCCATATAGATCAAGTGTGATCTTACGGCTCCAGTCCGCAAAGTCAACAGTTATCCTTAGTCTGATGCACATAAGAATAATTTGACCAAATAAATGATAAATTGTTAACAAAGGCATAATTGTTATGCGTGTTACCTTGCTGTAACATAGACATGACGTTGACAGAAGAGACATGTAATTTTATGCTCAGGAGTGGTGCGAATAGATTTGTGGCAGAAAGGGCAAGCATAATACCAGAGTTTTTGACTTCTGTCAAGAAGTTTGGTTGTCCCTTGTACCCAAAATGCTTTCTTTTGTATCAAAGAAGACAGTAGTATTCTATTTAGCTTTTGCAGAAATTTTATTTGGATATTTTTATTGTTTCACTAGCTGCATGTATAAATATTTATGAGTTGGTCTTTACCTGTGGGACAGTTACAATCATGGTTCGAAGTCTCGGCCGAGACCGAGACGACTCGGCCGAGTCGTCACCGTCTCGGCCCCTACCGATACGATACCGTGACGAAACGATACCGAAATACTTGACTCGCCGAGAAATCGGCCGAGTCGTCACCGCGACGGAGTGACTCGACCGAGTCACACCGAATCACTCCTAGTTATCCCGAGTCAAGACGAAAAATCAGCCGAGTCACACCGCGACGGATTGACTTGGCCGTTTCTTTTGCTATTTTTTAATTATTTTTATTTAGCATACTTTTTTATATTATTAACAATTTTTAGAATATTAAATACTTTAAAATTTGCGTCTCACCGAGACCGCGACCGATATGCCGAGACCGATGTGGAACGTTCGGGGCCGCGACCACGACCGCGACCGTGACTTTGAACCATGGTTACAATGGCACCGATATGGGTTATATCTTCTGCGTCCTGTGGTGGAAGAAGTGTCAGTGGGTTCTGATATGTTCTTTCAGTAATCATCCTTGTGATTGCTTCATTATTTTCAGCTGCCCTGTTGTTGTAGTTTAAGTCTTGCTGTCATTATCGTAATTCGCAACTGAAATGTATTTTCTTAATTTATTTAGTACTTACCATTGCCTCAGAGGTGGACCTTTTTCTACTGGTCGGTTGATTAGGATGCAGGAAGCAAATTTTGTTGAAAGAGTCAATAGATAAGAGCATCAATTTTGTTTGCCTAATGAATGTTGTGATGTGAGCATTAGGTATATGGTAATTGTAGATTGAGTATTGAAACTACAATTCTTAGCCTGATTTACCTTCTTGTCGGTAAGAAGTAGTTTCAGATATCTTCTCCCTTTCTTTGATGTCTGAGTTTTTTGCTTGTCAATCACTTGTATATATAGTTGCTGCCCAATTCTTAATTCCAGGAAGTAGCTCGTCAAACATTATGAAGTTCATTGATGAGAATTATTTGGCAATTCTGGTATCAAAAGAGAAATTAGTGAATATAAGCATGTGATGAGTTAAAATTGGAATTCAATGCGTCATGAGTTAATTGCAGTTAATGATAAGCAAATGCTATTGTCAAAAAATAGAAATAAACAAATATGAGGATGTCATCAGTTCAAACTAAGATTCAGGAGCATGTGATGTGACAGGTATCATGAGTTAAGTGTAGATAATAATAAACAAATGCAGTTGGGAAAGTAATAGTATCAAAGCATTGATTAAATATTAAAGCTGTGCTAGTTCCAAAATCTCACTATAAACTATGTTAGCTGTAATATCATCTGAGGTGAGATCAGAAAGAGATGGCTTGATCAAGATTTTCACAGAATTGCTGTTTCTAGCTCTAGAAAGGGCGACATAGAGTTGGCCATGGGGGTTTACGAAGGTATATGCCAACATAATCTAAGGTCTGACCCTGAGCTTTATTTATTGTCATGGCAAAGCATAAACGAACTGGAAATTGCATTCTTTCAAAAGGCATTGGACAGTTAGGGTCACTGTCTGATTTGAAACTTATTCTATGCAAAAAGACTTCCTTTCCTACAAATTCACCACAGCTGATCACTGCTTCTATTATATTTGGTCGTAAAGACCTGCATATGAGCCTTGTGCCGCTACAGAAGCCTTCTGGAGGGTCTATGTTTCTGAGTAACATAATTGGAGTGTTTGGCTTTAGTAGTAAATTCATTTTATTGTTATATCTTTTATTTAAAAAAAAAAAAAAGAAGAAGAAGAAGAAGTTGTTGTTTAAATAAATTGAATTCATTTTGTTTGTTTGATTGTTTTGTGGGAAAGTGAAGAATTAAAAAGAAAGAAAATGGAAATGAAAATGCAATTTTGTTTAAAAAAAAAAATTTTTTTACCCCAACAACACACGAACTACATTTTCCTCCTCGTACAAGAAGCAAGACACAGTACAAGATGCAGCTGGCCATTTGGAGCTGATTTTGGATTCGTTTTCTTCCTTTTCTTTTTCCCTAAACATTGCCAGTACAAAGCCACCTCACCAATCAAATTCTCATCCAGAAATCTCTGGAAGAAAGGCCATCAAATGGCCAAAAAGAGGCCAGCAAAACAGATTCCTTTTGTACCATTTGAGAGGCAGTTTTAGGGGTTCTTAGCATGATTTAAATAGAAAAGAGGCAACCATTAGGATAAGAACAAGAGGGGAGGTGGTGGAAATAGAGAAAAAGAGAGAGAACAGAGGGAGAAAAAGAAGAAAAAGGAGCAGAAAATTTCCAGGAAAAACTTGAGCCAGCGTTGAGCACCTGGTCTGCTTCATGAGCAAAATCGGATCCCAAAGTTAGTCTTTTAGAGGATTTCTTCATTTATGCACCATATACGGTAATAGAGGGACAACTTTTATTCACAAAACTTTCGGAGAAAACATCTCTAAGACTGTTGAATTCGGGCTTGAAATCACTACTTCTTCAGTCCTTGAAACCCGTTCCAGGAAGCTTCAATCTTCAAATTCTTGAGCTTGGATCCGTTTCTTTGAGGTTCAAAGCGTTGTTTCGTCCTTTTAAAGTGCCAAAGGTGATGTAGTTCATCTTTTCCCGTTTCATCTATACTTAGATTTGCATCAAACTTGTTAAAAATTCTTGCTGAACTTGTTTCCTATTTTCCTTCTTTTTTCTGCAGTTTTTCTACTTGTTTCGTAGCATTAGATCAGATTTCCTTATTAATGTTGCATTGAACTTTGCCTATGGATCTTGGGTCGTATGGGTTTGTGTTTTTTGATCCGAATTCTTGATTTTTCGCTTGGCAAAGTTGCTACGTTTGATGAACTAAAAAGAGAAGAAGTTGCAGAAGATGCTTCGAATGGCTTGCATGAATCTTTAGAACAATTTCAGTTTGGCCCCCTAACTTTTACATAATTACACTAAGACGCAAAAGTTTGTGAAAATGAAGCAAATCTGCCCTTTTCAAGTTTTGATCTTCTTTTATATATTTTATACATGTTTTTGAGCATATTATTTCCGGACTTGAGGGCATAATTAAGGTTTAATAATTTTGGTAGATTTATCTTTCTATATGAACTTGTTTTTTCTTTGTTTGGGTTTAGGAAAATAAGTTTAGATTTATATTTAGGATAATTTGGTTGGGTTTGGCAAATGGGTTGTTAGCATATTTTCTTTGGGTTATGGCATGGGGTGGGAGGCTAAAGCCCAAACATTTTGGTTGTTTTTTTATTGGCCAAAAGAATGGTCTGACCCATTCCTTTTCCTTTGGGTTTTCAGTGGGCCAAGGGAATCCTCAGCCCGAGGAAAAGAAAAATAGCCCAACGGCATTCTGGCCTCAAGAGACCAGATACGAAAATTGCAATCTTGTCCTTGATCTTTGGAGTAATTTCATAGTGATCTTAAAAACTTTTAATTTCTTTCCATTAGGTCCCTAACTTAATTATAATTTGATCCCTGAAGTTTATTTTTATTTGATTTTGACCCCTAATCTTTATAAAAATTATAATTTGATACCAAAAACTTTCTTAAGTTTTGCAACAAGATCCCTAACAACTTTGATTTCTTAAATACAAGTTGTTTATCTTCTTTAATTGTTAATTTAAATGTTTTAATTGATAGATTTCATGGTTGTTTTCACTTCTTTACAATTTATTTGTTAATTAAATAGGTACCTTCTTTTATTATTTTAAATTCTCTTATCTGCTCCTATGTATTTTTTTTATGTGTAATTGCATGTTTTGAGTGCTTTTTCTTTTAATTACTCATTTTATTCATTTTAAATTTCATTTATTCTATTTCATTTTGATGATTATTTGAGAGGCATTTAAATGCCAATTTATAATAGATAGATGCTCAAGACATGTATTTAGTTAGGATATGTAATAGATAAGTTATAGTTTTGTCAAAATATAATTAGTTAGATAAATGTAATAGTTAGATTATTATTTTTTTAAATTCCGCCATTAGATTGTAGTTAGGGTCCCAAATATAATAATTAGATTTTTATGTGCATTTCTTTACTTATGTGCTTGCATGCTTGTGTATTTAAGCGTTTATTCGCTTTCTTTAAGATTTTGCATCTAGATATCATGCATACGTGTTATGTACTTTATGTGCTTTACGTGTTTACTTGTTTTAATTATATTTTATATGATTTATTTAGTTATAATAAATGCATGACGTCACTACCTAGTCCAATGCTAGTTGTGGCTTTTCTCCCCAATTTTTCGCTAGTCCAAAGCTAGTGAGAGTTTATGAAAATGAGTTAGTCTAATGCTAGACCTGTTAGGTCTTTTTCGCGCTAAATTCACATTTTTTGCGTGATATTCATTGCATTTCATACATATTTTCCATTTTTAGGATATTTTCTCATCTTGCATGATATTTTCTCTATAAATATCTCCCTTATCCCTATATGTGCGAAACATGACATTTAAACTTGCATTCCATTTAAAAAAATAGAAATAAGCTAGTTCATTTGCTTAATTATGTTAGAACAATCACCCTTGAAATATGAAAAATGAACGAGTGTGGTTTCTTAACCTTAGTACGCTCTTTTCCTCTTTATAAAAAGAAAAATTTAAGTCACGAATCTTAATCTCTCATACCTGTTGTGTTGCATTCCCCTTTTCTAGGTCATATATGTTTATCTATACATTATAATTTTCCTTTTTCGAATCTCATCATTTGCATTCTTCGTGAAATCTTCAAAGAATCATTTTGGGCTTCACAATTAATGTGACTGACATCAATTAAATTTTGGAGAGATGTTTCGACCCTCTCGACACCCCCTAGGTTTAGAAAATGTATCGACATAGAAACATCCAAATGTGATAAATTTATAGGTTAGATTAAGAAAATTTTTTATTAAATCTCGTGACTAATCTTGGTTAGGTTAAAAGATTGTTTTAGGTTTGAATTTATCAAATCTTTGTCTTCCTTTTTTTCAATCGTGACTCTCGAATAATTTTCTCTTGTTTTCAAAGATTTGGAGTCGTCTAAAAAGGGTTTTATTTATTATTTATTTAAAATATACTTTGGGTGACATGGTACACCTAAACTCAATACCAAGTGGCAGTTTCTATTTTTTCTGAAAAATTCCTTTTTAGACTATTATTTTGAGCTAAAACCGTCGCACTTTACATGTCCCATTTTAGGCTCTTTTTTCTTTATTTATTTTATAAAATCAAAAAGTCATTTTTTCTGTTTCTAAAATCAATAGATACATTTTTTTTAACCTTATCATTTAATTTCAAAAATGGGGCATGACAGTATTTTGTGTGGAGGGAAACCATTTGGTGTAAGGCTGTTGACGAAATCTTCCAAAATAGCTTGCTGAGAAGTGTCCGTTATTTTATCCCTGCTAATGTATCCAAAACTATTCCCTGGAAATTCTTCTATCAATGCATTATTGATGTTGTCTACGAAGTCATTTTTTGTTGTAAGAATAGCTCGATTGGTCCATGAATAATCTTCTTTTGAGTAGTTCTTCAGGTCTGGAAAGACTGCATGGATTAATTTGTTGAGTGATTGCTCTTCAGTAATGTATTAAGTCTGGAGAAATTTGAACATTGTCATTGTGGATGAAAGGTTCTCTTCCATTTCCTATGCGAAGAAGATAATCAGTGAAATATGGATCAACAAGTGCTCTCATATTTTGTTTCAGTTTAAGTTTCTGTAAATGAGGCCAAATATACGAATTTAAGACTTGCTTGTATAAAATCAGGCTTCAATCCTTTTGTTATGACTTGAAGTACTTGATGAAAATCATCCCTAAAAACTATGACTTTACCTCCAAAAATATCATTTGTGTCCATCAAGTCTCTCAGTAGTTTGTCTATACCTTCGATTCCTATTCTGTGCATCATTGGAGCTTCATCCCATATTCTTAGCTTTGCCTATTGAAGTAATATTGCTAATGCACTTTGCTAACACTACACATATTGCTCATGTCCATACTGATCGGTATTTTGAAGCATGAATGGGCAGTTTGTCCTCCAAGAAGTATAGATGCTGCAACTCCACTGGATGCTGTAGCTAGTGCTATGAAACCCTTTGATCTAATATCAACCAGTAAAGCTTTATATAAAAAAGTTTTGCCAGTCCCTCCTGGTCCATCTAAGAAGAAAGATGCTTTCTGATTATTTTATACATAAGCTGTAATAATGTCAAATGCGAGTTTCTGCTCCATATTTAGTTGATTAATGGATGCAACATCTTCATCTGACACTATAATCTTAGTCTCACTTATAGTGTCCTTGGTTTCTCTGTTTGCTTCATTAAATCTCAGAATTCGGGGAACTAAGTCATTGCTATTGATATTCTTGCCCATAGATTGTAAAAACTTACTTATTTCATGAAGAACATTTAGTTGTATCTGATTGGAATGTATATCAAATTGATGATAAAAATCTTCAGATAAGGATACCTCAAATTTTTTCCAAAGCTGTCTAGGATTTGTTGGTGGAAAGTGCACTAATAATGTGGCAAAAAGTCTCCTGAAACTGTGTGGCATATGATACAGGGCTGCTTCTTCGAGGCATTGTTCTTATGCATTGTTTGATTCAAAATATCCTCTGAGTGTTGCTACTTCCTGAAAGCTGCTTGCATATTTACCATTTATCATTTTCAGACCGTCAAATGAAGTTGGTCCCTTAACATTTGGTAACAGCAGGCGTAAAAAATAACGCTCTCCTTTATTTGGATTAGCTGCAACAATTCTCCCAATACAATCTTTTTGTTTCCCTGCTGACCAGTACCTCTTATCTAGATGCCAAACGAAATGTTCAAGAAACTCTTTATATATGCATTTTAAGGCTTTTGCTATGTCACTGGTTGCATGCATATAGAAAAACTGTGTTAACATGGTCCTTTTCTTGAATTGATTTTTCAAAACATCTCTGATATCTTCATCATCCTTGAAAGTCATAGATTGATAATTCAACTATAAATTCATAACTGAACGATGCATTTCACTGAGAGAAAATCTATATATTTGCCACATTGCATCAATACCAGAAACCTACCTTACTGTCTGATATTCTTTAATTTCATCCACGTATTGCTCTGAAGTATCTGAATTGACTCAAAAATGGATTTTGTTGTGCCCTTTGAAAATATACTTGAACATGTATTTGACAACTTTGATGGTAGAACAGATCTCGACATTGATATGACAATTGAACTTTGCTAATAGGTATGGGTTAGATGGTACTACCCATCTATTATCCAGCTCTTTGCCTCAGATGATAACTACTTTTCCATCATTTCTTCGTCGGCATATTGGATAAGGATTTTCTCCATGAGTTGTATTATTTGCCCATTGCTTTGGATACTTGTTCTTACAGAATTTGACTCGTTTACGCTGCATGCACACATTGTTGAGATTTTTACTGCCACAAGGTACATGCATCATATGCCTGCAGACCATTTTGAACAAATGCTTCTGGGTATTTTCATCTGGTAGTTCAGCGCAGACAATTTGATCATAAGAATCAGCAGAGTACAACTCTGAATTTGGTTTCAAAATAATAAGAAAGTGAGCATGTGGTAAGCCATGTTTTTGAAACTCAATGACATAAGTATACGCTGCAACTTCACCAAAAATTTCTTTCTTGAAGAGCTCTTGTTTTAACATTTCCAATTTAGCATGAAACACCTGAGCACATAAGTCAATTCTGTTTTGCGCTTTATTAGTAGGCAGCATGTTTTCTTTAATTTCTGGCCATGAAGGATTACATGTCATTGTAAGAAATAAATCTGGTCTCCCAAATTTTTGGATCAAGGCTATAGCATCCATATACCTCTTTTTCATATCTCAAGGTTCTCCTATAAATGAAGCAGGTAATAATATACACTGACCTACTTTAGAACCCTGAGATTGTCCATAACCAACAGAGTCCATCAAGCCTTGGAGATATTCTCTTCGAATAAGTAATTGTTTGCTTCTGTAAAAGTCAAGTCTCTGAGTTTCAAGCTTGACATACATATCAACAGCAAATTGTTGTAGTAAACGGCTGGTGTTTAGAATATTTGGATTGTATTCCTTTCTCATTTGAAACTTGTATGCATAGTATTCCCTCATTGACACAAATTCTTTTAAATTTTCATATTGCTGAAAAGCTGCAGAGGTCGATTTACAGCATCAATGACAAATCTATATAAAGCATTTGAATAGATTTTTTATGGCAATAGTGAGTTTGTACAAAAAAGTTCAGTAAAATGCACCTTGTTGCTCTGAGTTGAAAAGGTCTTCAGGCGATCTAAAGCTGGTTAATGTGACTGTGCAATTTTTCTTTCTTTCTGCTCTTTTATGTGTCTTTGGATTCACATTTCCTAATCTTTGAATTCCTGGATGCCAGCCTGTTTCACCAAGAGGATACAGAAAAGGATATTGTAGAGGATCGTAACACCTATAATAATACTGTACGCGATGGCTCGGCCCTTGTTTTGGATATACTTGTATATGTCTGGTGTAACCTTCTGTCAAATTTTCTCTTCAATCCATAGAGCTGCAAATTGAGAGATTATAGGCTTGTTATAAGTTTTTTGATCGGCAGTAGAATGTGCTTTGAGGATAATCTGATATGACTTCAAATCTAGAACATTGCATAAACTTCGAAAAAAAACAGGCATAAGGATTTTGCTTTATCACATCCATGAGCTTGGAAACTATATTTGATGTGATTTTCTCTAAAAATGCAAGCTTGTTCTATAATTCATGGTCTGTATCATGAAAATAAAGTTACAAATATTAGACATAAAGAGCAGGATCTTTAGTATGATTTGTAAATTAAAATTAAGAAATAAATTCTAAATTGGCATACCTTGTGACATTGAAGACATTTTGGAGAAAAATTCCACAGCTCTTTATCACCAAGCCTTTCAATTACCAAGGTTGTAAACTATAACTTTATGTTATCTAACCTTCCTTCACTTAACTCTCTATTATGTTTTTTTAGTGATGGATAAAAATAACGTATGTCAGAGTAGTGAGAGGGACCAGGAGCCCAAGAACATTTATAGAGTCACAATCCCTCCCATCATGGGATAATGATGGACTCTAATATTCTTATCGTACTTTATTTGTTAACCATAATGATAAGATACAGTTTAATAATTACTGTAATTATCAGATAAAGTACCACAATAAATATCATATAATACGCCCACATACAACGAATATGGGACTCCCTACTTCCTCCAGTCATTCATCTATTCTCATTAGAATTCTCTAATTAGTTATTTATATTTATTCATATGGTTATTTATCCTTCTAATTAACAAGAGTTATCTTAATAATATTATATGTGGTCATGTAGGCCACATAAATATTCTAACATTCTCCCACTTGGACAAATGACCACATAAATAATAACCATACAGAATCAAAGAAATAAGGTAGAGTGGCCACAACATTTAATTATGTTTATCCAACACCGTCCTTAGAATGAATCATGGGGGTCATATATCAATTTGAATATATTTCCTTCCATGTATCATAATTCTAACAATTTAATGTAGATAAACCTAATGAGAAAGAAATGGACAACAACTTTGATATCCATTTAATGGTCCAACTATTAATCCGGTGTATAATTCTCATGATAATGTGCACAAACAACAGGATTTAATATTTTACACATATACGTCCTGTGAAAACCCTAGAAATTTTTTGCGTAAATTTTGTATGTATTATTTTCATTTTGCTATTAGAAATAATAATTGGACAACTAAATGTCTAAATTTAAATTTTACAACAAAATTGAGAATTATAAATACTTTGGAATGGTGTAAAAATATATATCACAAAAGTTAGGAGTTAATGTGTGAATTAATAAAACCACAGCTCCTTAGTAAACAATTAAGTTGGTATCAAATGACCTAACTAACCCTTCAACCTAGCTAAACTACCATGCGACCAGCTAGCATAAGAACATTAGAAACAAGGACTGAGCGGAGAGGCTCTGGAATTGTCATCCACCGAGTGAGGAAGCTGTGAGTGATCACCGAGAGAAAGAAATGAGACCCGACAGCTAGCTTCACCCTTTCTTCAACCTTTAACCATCCTAAACTGAGAGCTAAGTGAGTGATAGGAGGAGGAACCAGTCTGCACTTCACGTATCAACTAAATCAATGAGGGAAAAGGGTAGAGCTGGTGCAAGAGTTGAAGGAGCTGAAGCAAAGAGAGATAGAGCCGTCTGCTATTATCGAATTTTAAGGAAAAGAGGCAAGAATCTACCATAACTTTCTGCTTGGTTAGTACAAATGAGAATATATGGGCTGCATGTTAGTTTTCAACAAGGAATAATAAGTTTTAACAGAAGGGAAATTTGATAAAGAAGAAAAAAATTGGAACTGGACTGAAGTTGTAGGAACCGAGAGTAAATTACTTGAGTTGCAGCCTGTTATCATTGTAAAATGGAAACTAATGTAAGAAATGCATGCAATATGGTTATCTCAGGTATTATAAGACGTTTAGTTGAAGAAACTTGGGGAAAAGTTGGAATTTTGGGTTGAGACCGTAGGAAGAAAACCTGCTGGAATTTTCCAACTTCATCTGAGAGAGGGAAATGAAGAGGTTTCTAGCTGTCCTCATGAATTTTGGCCTTGAATCTCTATGTTAAGCTGTAATATATATTGCATAATAGCTTGGTCTGAACATGCATGTGAGATTGGGTATAAAATGAAGAGATTATTGGAGAATATTCTTGTTTAAAAGCTGTTGGCTGCTAAAGTCTTTCTAATATGGCCGAGAGAGGGAAACAAAACTTTGTTTCCTATTAACTTCGAATCTTTGGTTGAAAATATTGTCTTGTAGCTTAAAATACTCTGTGATAGGTTAATCATTCGTTGCATGTTGTGTTGGAGTTAAAACTGAAGAAAATGTGAAGAAAGAACCGAATCTTTAAACTGTCTTATGGCTGAAAGTTTAGTTAGCAGATGACAGAATTGTTTTGAGGTTCATGGTGGAATTACTTGCTGAAATGGTGGGTTATCTGCTATAGTTTAGGCTGGTTAGATAATATGTTGACTGTTTAGTGTTTAAACAAGTAGACCATGAAACTTTGTTAAACATCTTGAATTGATATTGCTGGAAATCTTGCTTGATGGCCTAAACAGTGAAGAGTTGGGTTTTCTATGAAGTTTTCGAAAATTCTAGGATAGTTTGTTGTAATTATATATATATACATATATATATATATATATATATATAATAGTTTATAACATCTTGACCTTGTTTTGAATACTTTAAAGAACTTGAAACATGAAGGGCTAGTGAAGTGGAACAAATAGGAATAGTATAACTAGAGTCTAGTTTAGTCTTAAAAGGGAAGAAATAAAAGTTCCACCAACTTTAATTATTAAGATTAGAATGAAATGATTTAATTTTAGCTCAAATGTTTTATAAGATCTTAAAATTTGATATATGTGTGCATTAACCGTGTTTTAGAGCTACCAAACTTAATGGATTTTGAAGTAATATTGCTGAAATTATGTTGAATGGTTGAAATGGTAATGGGTTAAGACTTATATGATGTTTTAGAAACTCTAAGGTAATTTGTTATGGCTATATACATGAAATGGCTCCTAATCACTTAAATTGGTTTTCATAATATTTTAGAGACTATAAAACTTGAGAGGTTAGAGTTGTGGAACAAAATTTAATTCTCAATCAACCTAGAGTTTAGTTAGTTTTAAAAGGAAAAATGAAGTATCTATAAGACATAATTAATACTAGATTGAGAAAGTATATTGGTTTGAACGATATACAAGTTTATCAACTTGAAGATAGGCATGTTTCATGGTTTAAAAATAATAAAGTCAATAAGTTTCGAAACTAAAATGATGAATAAATATTGAGAATGCTATATTTGTATTTTAAGGTCAAACTTGATTTTAATAAGTTTAAATAAAAGAATAATAAATGATTATCTACAAATTATATATTTACTTTGAAATTATTAACTTGTACCAAGAAGAAGTCGTGAACCAGGAAACCAACTTGAGACTCGAGAGTAGTCATTTGAATCCTTGGTGAGTGTTGTCGAATGTATATGTTTAACTGGTTATGTTTCTTTAAATGAATTTATGTGAGAAATGTGCTTGTTTTGAATATTGCTAGTGATTTATTGTGATGTGTATATCAATGGTCTCTCGCCTTCTAAGTCGAGAGTGTACTTTATCGCACTCGATTTAGTTGAGCTCAAAGGTTGATTATTAATTGAATGATACTGTAAATATGCATGAATGTAAGCTTTTGACTGAACTGGGCCCCAAAACCCTCTGTTCAACGGACTATTCGAGCCATCAAGGGGCTTGGTCGGATAGGACGGTAACTTTGGATAAATATTTTGGTATACTTGAGTACTACCTGGAAGTTGGGAGATTACTGAACTGATTGTTGAATGTAGGGGATTGTGTTATTATTTCGAAGGACATAAGGGGGTGAATTGACGGAGTGAATGCAATGATATTGAAATGATTGTCTCGTGACTATGAAATGACAGCTCAATGACATTTAAATGACTCCCAGGTGGAGTGCGTATCCTTTTGAATGTGATTGTCCAATGAAATATGCACTATTTGTGTAATTGTAATGATTTAAGTGTTATTAACTGTTATTTACTCGGCAAACCTCACTGAGGTTTAGCTCAACCTTTTAACTTTGTTTTCCTTACAGGAGTTGGTGGACAGGGATCGAACGAAGGATCTTAGGAAGTTAGCTTGGAGAATTTTGAGTTGTGAATCTTTTAATGTCTTATTAAGGTTGGAACTTTGTATTGTACTAGGTATTGTAAAAGAGTTGTATGATTGGTTTTGGTTATGTATCTGTTATGTATGAAGTTAATATAAGGTTAATGGAAGTATTTATCTGTTATCTCTGAAGTTAATGTATTATTAGGGGGTCCTAGCGAGAATCAGGCAGGCGATCCGCTAATTTCTAGGGTACGCCCTAGAAGGAGATGGGAACGTCACAGGTCCAAACATCAATAATAGCAAAATCCCATTGAACTTATATGTTCTCAAAATCTTTTGGTACCAATATTCATTAATGGGTATGCTTAAATGGACATCTCAAATTTGACATATTTTATAGAACAGTGTAATACATAATTCACTTTAATGTGCTTAAATCCATTAAAACACTTATTGTTCTATAAGGATACAATAATGGAAAGTCTCAACAAAACATAATGGATTTAATTATCCACAAATAGTTATAAATATAATATCAACTACACAATAAGCTAAGGAATTCTTTATGAGTCATATGTTCATAACAACAACTTAGCCGGCATCCTTAAGTTGTAATATTAATGATCATAACTCAATCTAACGAACTCAAATAGTTGCAGCTATTTTATCATTAATATTCTAACTATATGTCAATTTACTCGATTCAACTACCATTTTTCCTTATATACTTTAATAAAA
Organism: Coffea arabica; assembly: GCF_036785885.1. Taxonomy (NCBI): domain Eukaryota; kingdom Viridiplantae; phylum Streptophyta; class Magnoliopsida; order Gentianales; family Rubiaceae; genus Coffea; species Coffea arabica. The sequence goes on from NC_092329.1 coordinate 47,659,897, forward strand.
GTGTCAAAGTTGAATGGCCAATAGTACAAAAAAAATTACAAAATATAGGCTGCACAACAAGTACCTAATTACAGTGTTATAGCATCCATATAACTTGTAGTTATTTCAAAATCTAATAAACAATATTACAATTTTAGATTCTTAAAAAACTCTTTAGTGAAGGCTAGATGAAATAGTTCAAAACATTCATTTTCTATCTCTATTAATACCAGATACATGAAAGGTATTACATATGTCTTTCCCTTAATAGTTTTAGATAAGAATTGCTTATTATCCAAAATATGGAAGAGATTATTATCTATATACAGACCAAATACACGTTATTCCCACTAATTTTAATGTATAACAATTTACTAATATCATTCTTCTTAAAACAATATGAAGGATATATTAGTAAAAATAAATCATTAATGGGATATCAATTTGGTTTGGATAAAGATTCTCTATCACTTGTAATCAATAGGCCATACTCTCTTTTACACGAACATAAGGTAGACATTTGTTATCAAGATATATAAATCACATCTACTTTAACGTAGCACCAAACATAATGAACTACAAGTGCCATAACCAATATCAGCAAACACTCTTATTAACATTATAAAAGATTTACTATACTTGTACTCTTTAAGTTGAATAAGTCACCAACAAGTATATCATTATATCATTTAACATTACCAATATATCTTAATGATCCTGATAGACCATGCATTACTGGCAGTGTTAAACAACATCTTTTATTGTAGCACCAAACTTAAATGTTGTTGTGAAAATAACTTTATAACAATTAAACCTAAAAATGCACGTGAACTCTTGAATTTATAAACATAGATATTAGCAAGTTTACTTGAATTGAGAATTTCTTGACTCCCACTATTTCCTTAATTATTTGACTAGTGGGTTTATAATAGAATATTCATTATATGATCTCTCAACTGGAGTCATGTTGAGACAATTGTTGAAACTTTAAATTTCTCTTGAAAGGCAATTAATCTCTATAACATAATGGTAACGTGCATAATTCATCTTACCTTTCAACTCCATTAATTGGGTCAAATCACTTATTCTATTTTCTCAAAATCAAGTATTTCTAATATAAAACACTTTTGCAACATAAGACAGTATAGTTGTAATGATCCCACTTCTCCCTAAGGTGAACCAGAGGGTTGGCGGGTCGCCTGCCTAGCTCTCGCCAGAACTCACGCAAGAAAACCGACTAAACCCTTTCCTCGTATAACTTAAACCTAAACAGAACTCGTCACCCGAACAATCCAAACCTTTGAACGACCAAAATACTAGGAACACATTAACTTCAGAGATAACATTGCCATTGGACATCTGGACGTTCACTCTTAAACACATCTCCAACCAGTTCAACACATAACTACAAATATACATTACAAACCACAAAGTGAAATCAGAAAAATACAAATTCGTTCATACAAGCCAAAGTTTAGGGTTTGCACTTTTCCAGCTTCAAGTGGCAACCCAAAACAAAAGATACATAGTCCGATTCAAAACAACATTTACAAAAGCTAAAGGTAGACTTCAAGTCTCTCGGATGCCAAAACCTGTTCAGGAAAACAAATAACGTGGGGTGAGTTAAAGCTCAGTGGTGCCCCAAGCATGCAATCATATAAACAAGTAGCAAACAGTAATTTCAAACTAAATTCAACAAGTAGGAAAGCGAATAACAGCACATAGTTGGATACAGGGGCTCTCAGGAGCCATTTTCCACACACTTGATCAAAATTAACCGCAGTTGACCCTCCGTAAACTTTCACTATCTAAAGTCCATGTAGGTTCTTTTTTTTTTTTCCTTAACACGCTCCAACCAACTTACTCCCACCGGGCCCGTTCTTCTCACGAGAGAGTTTGGTAGTACTCGAGTATACCTTTTTATAGACTAGTCGAGGGATTCACCCCACGACATCACAACACGTGTTTACCAAGTCAGGATAAGAGGCCCTCCCACCCTAAGGTGTGGTACATTCCCCTGCTTGATGGTTTAGTTGACGAGTCCACGCTCCAGTCAACGATTGCAAAAGTTTGGTACTTGAGTTAGGATAAGAGACCTTCCCACCCTCAGGTGTGGTACATTCCCCCACTCAATACTTAACTAGTGCGAGCAAGATATTCGAGAAAACATTTCAAATAATTCACCACTCGAAAGGGCTAGTGCGATAAAGTACACACTGCCCACTTCGATGGATCAGGAAATCCACTTTCCAATTATCACATAACAAGTCAAGAAAGCACTTTAACACATTAGTCATAGAACAAGCATGGACACTCACCAAAGGTGAAGCTCAAAAGTCAAGCTGGGAATCGAAGTCCACGCCCTCGCTAAACCCTAGAAAACCAAGTTTTAAAAACTATAAGTTTACTATACAAACTCTTGGTTTATATATAAAAGATTATCTGGTACATAACTAATTTATTTCCTCGGAATAACTTAATAATTCTCTTAGCATTAAAGCTAGTAAAAGTGATAAAATATTTCAAATGGTTTCCTTAAGAGTATTTCCATTCTAGAGGCGCAAACTAGAACCAAATTAATACAAACAAGTTTTCTTGCCAAACAAGTTTTCTAAGCCTTTCTTTTTAAAATTATTAAAATCTCATGTTTTTAACAATTTTCCTCAAAACAACTAGCCAGGAATAATTTTTACGAAAAACTTAAAGTTTGGAAGTTAATGCAATTATTTCCTAAAAGTAATAAAACTAGTTTAAGCAAAGAAAAGAATTAACTAGTTAGCAAGGTTTTAAAAAAAATCTCGACATTCGAATTTGAGCATTATCGTACTATACTCAATTTCTATAGCTCGATACTAGGACAAAATACTTCAATAAGGCTTGATAAAAAATACTTGAATTCAAAGGACCAAAACGGACTCCACGATTCCAACTTACTTATACATTATATTCCAAGTTGCCAATATAGAAAAATCACAATTCAAACAACAATTTCACTAGGGTTTCATCAATCATTAACCCTAGATCTCAACAGGTTCAGTTCTAATCAAAATTAAACAAAGAAAATCCAAGATATCAAACGATTCCAAACCACAATTCATGGACCTTCCAAGTACATTTCGGCCAAACCCCTTAAACAATTCCACCAAGAATTTAACTCTTGCAAAAATTACTCAAATGGCCAAGAGATTCATCAATCATTAGCTCTTGGCATCAAACAATCATTTCTTACTTTATTATTTAAACTATTAAAATCAAGTTTGACCTTAATACATAAATTTAACATGAATTAGAATAAGAAACATTTAATTGTAACCAATGTTTTGTGCGAACTATGCACACAAACCAGTCTTAACTATCACAACTTTTAAGCAATCCCTTAGCTATGTATATATCGGTCCAATGTTTGCCGTTTCACTCAAGTTCCACCTTCCAAGTTTTTTATATCCCAACTAGATGTGTTAACCACGTTCATTAAACTACAAATGAGCCTTGTACAGAACACAAAAGATTGTGCAGCTCACTTAGAGGAAAAGAAAAACTGATCAGTCCATTTTTCTCTCTCTCTCGGCTGTAAAATAATGAACTACATAGTTCAAAGCTTTTCCCCCTAACCCATCCAGTTTACTCCCAAGTCATGAGCTAAAACAACAACTAAACTACAGAGCACCTTCAATATCAGGTAATGAAGTTCACCGAATTGAAATTGGAAAGGAAAAAAAAATCTGTTCTTACGCATTTTCTCTTCCTCTCGGCTATCCTTCTCTCTCGTAACAGATTTCTTCACTTTTGTTCGTTAAAAACCACATGCAAGAGTTGGTTACTAAACTACGGAGTATCCTCAGCAAACACACAAGATGGCAGCCAAGGAAAAATCAGAACAACACTGGTCCTGCTCTCAACTCCCTCTCTCGGCATTTTTTTTCCAGAATTATAGCAGCAATTTTAACACAATTTTTCTCTCTAATAATCTCTTCAGTTCATGCTCAAATTTTTCATGCATGATCAGACCAAGCTCTTATATATCATCTATTACAGTTTAACATAGATAATCAAGACCAAAAATTATGAAAACAGCTAGGAATCTGTCCATTTTCTCTCTCGGATAGCCTGGAAAATTTTGCAGCAGAAAACTTCCATCGGTTTCAATCCAAAATCCAACCTTTCTCCAAGTTTTCTTCAACTAAACCTCCCAAACATCAAAGACCCACGTATCACATGCAAAATCTACCATTAGTTTCCATTTTTTTTCAACAATAACAAGCGGCAACTCAGCCTGCAAGCTCTCGGCCACATTTTCAGTTTTCTTTTCTTTCTTCTTTTTTTTTTCTTTTTCCACGACCCAATTCAGCTACATGCATGATCAAAATAATCAACTATCTATCAGTTTTGATCCAAACCAAGTTCGGACAACATCAAAAGTTATCATCCAACCAGAAATTCATTCGATCCTTCTCGGTTAGCTTGCATGCAAGCAGATTTTGTATTCCTTCAAAAAAAAAAAAAAAAAAAAAAACCTCATGCAAAGCTTAATCATCCAATTTTTGGTTAGCTAAATACACATTTAAACTCAGATCACCACAAATTGGCCAATTAAAGCTGTAATTTCCAGCTCAAGCTCTCGGCAACTCCAAATTCTTTCAAAACCAGTTTTCTTGTGACTTAATTCTTCTTCCAACAGCACAACCCTCACATGCATGCCCCTAAACAGCTTCATCAACCAATAATCAACTAGTCTAAGTCCAGAAATTACCTCAGCTTAAGGCTCAAATCACGCGATCAGCAGCGGAAATATTTCTCTCCTCTCGGCAGTCCAGAAATGCAGCCCGCTAGCTCTCTCTCTCCCTTGCTCAAGCTTGCGACTAGAATGGAGGAAGTTTGGCTCTCGGTCTCTTCACCAGCTCACGGATGGAAGGAATGAAAACAACAAGTCTCTCTTTTCTCTTCCTAGCTTACGGATAGAAAGGAAAAGAATGAAAAGCTCGGCTCTCTCTCTTTCTCACTTCACTCTCGGCTTGCGGCAGAAAAAGGAAATGGAAGGCTGATGTTGTGGTGGATTGGAAATGATATAGAAGAGTGTGGTAGTGGAGTGTGAGCCGACATTATGAATGGTGGAATGGTGGAGTAGGAAAATGGAACCGGCAGGCTGGACATGTTTGGATTTAAAGCTTGTTCTAGGAGGTTCCATGGCTGCATGGTTAATTTGAAATGGAGAAAGGCTAATGTGGTCTTTTAACAACTTGTTCGACCTTTCACTTAAGTTTTCATTCGTAAACTAATTCCAAAATTTTACCTCAAATGAAATTCAATAGCCTACTAGTGTACTAATCTCGCGAAAAAATTCAATTATCGAGATTTAACGTCCTAAGTGCAGTTATAAGGAATTTCACCCAAATCGTTTTCGTCTTAATTCTAGGTTCCCGTTAACACTTAACGTTATTAACACTTAAAATTAGCTATCGGAATTCAAAGAATTAATATTAAAGCAATAAAACACTCTACGTCAAGAAATATTAACCTAACCTAGTAAAAATTCAAATAGTTTAGTATTTTGCACAATTAAATGATTTGTATCAGAAGAATTATTTTTACATACCTAACTAAAAACAAATAATAATAAAATTTATTCAAAGTCTAAAATGCACAAGCAACAAGTATATATATATATATATGTATATATGTATATATATATATTTTCAAGGTTCTCACATCCTCCCCCCCTTAAATGAATTTTGTCCTCAAAATTCTCATCTTCTAATGAAATAATTCGGGGTATTTCCTCTGCATATATTCTTCCAATTCCCAAGTTGCTTCTTCTATTTCATGATTTTTCCATAGAATCTTCACCAAAGGAATTTTCTTACTTCTCAATTCTTTTACTTCTCTTTCCAAAATCCTAACTGGTCCTTCCTCATAAGTTAATGACTCATCCACTTCAATTCCTTCCAATTGCAACACATGGCTTGGGTCGGGGTGATATTTCTTGAGCTTAGAAACATGAAATACATTGTGAATCCTGGCCATGCTCGGAGGCAACTGTAGTTGATACGCCACCTTACCTATTCGTTTCAAAATTTCAAAAGATCCAATATACCTCGGCCTTAGCTTTTTACCCTTTTTGAACACTATTCCGCCCTTCATGGGTTTAACTCTTAGGAAAACTTGGTCTCCTATTTCGAACTCCAAATCTTTTCTTCTTGTGTCGGCGTAGCTCTTTTGTCGACTCTGGGCAGTTTGAAGCCTTTCCCTAATTAGTTTTACTTTCTCAAGAGCTTCTTCCATCCAAGGTATAATCGTTGGATCCAAAATTTTCTTCTCTCCTACTTCATTCCAATGAATCGGAGATCGACACCTTCTCCCATACAATGTCTCATAAGGTGCCATTTGAATTGAAACGTGATAGCTATTATTATAGGCAAATTTTACTAAAACCATATACTGATTTCATTTACCTCCAAAATCCAATATACATGATCTCAGCATATCCTCCAAAGTTTGAATTGTTCTTTCTGACTGCCCGTCTGTTTGAGGATGATAAGCGGTACTAAACTTCAACTTGGTCCCCAATGTCTCTTGAAATTTCTGCCAGAAACGTGAAACAAACCTTGGATCTCGGTCAGGCACAATGCTTATAGGAATACCATGCAATCTCATGATCTCTTCTGTGTACAATTTGGCCAATTTTTCCAAAGAAAAGCTCGTACTCACAGGTAGAAAATGTGCGGACTTGGTAAGCTTGTCAACTATCACCCAAACCGCATCAAATCCTTTCTGATTTCGAGGCAATCCCGTTACAAAATCCATGGTTATGTGTTCCCACTTCCACTCAGGGATTTCTAGTGGCTGCAATAGACCAGAGGGTTTCTGATGTTCAGCTTTTACTTGTTTACAGATCAGACTTTTTGTACAAACTTTGCCACATCCTTTTTCAAACCGTCCCACCAATATAACTCTTTCACATCGTGATACATTTTGTTCACTCCTGGGTGTATAGTTTACCTCGATCGATGTGATTTTTCTAGAATTTCTTTCCTTAATCCTTCATCAACTGGAACTACAATTCGATCTCGAAATCTTAACACTCCTTCAGACCCTAATTTAAAGTCTAGGGTTTCTCCTTTTTGTGACTTTTCCAACTTGTTCTGGATTATAGGGTCCGTTTTCTGTGCCTCCTTAATACGCTCCAATAATGGGGATTTCAACGATAGGTTTCCAAATAAAATCTTAAATCTCTCCAAGCGAGGGTTCCAAATGCTAATCTCTTCTAACATGTCCCATTCTTTTACCATTAATCCCGCTATTTGGGCCTTTCTATTTAAAGCGTCTGCCACCACGTTGGCTTTTCCTGAGTGGTAGTTTATTGAACAATCATAATCCTCCAAAAATTCTACCCATCGCCTTTGTCTCAAATTCAATTTCTTTTGGAAAAACAAGTACTTAAGGCTCTTGTGGTCCGTATAAACTTCAAAGGTCACACCGTACAAGTAATGTCTCCATTTCTTTAAGGCAAAGACCACTACAGCCAGTTCTAGGTCATGCGTTGGGTAATTTTATTTGTGAGGTTTCAATTTCCTAGAGGCATAAGCAACCACCTTACCCTTTTGCATTAGTACGCATCCTAGACCTTCCCTAGAAGCATCGGAATATACGACATAACCTTCTACTCCGTCAGGCAACGCCAAAACAGGAGCTGATGTTAAGCGCTTCTTTAACTCCTGAAAGCTCGATTCGCACTTCGGAGTTCAAATGAACTTATTATTTTTCTTTGTCAGCTCTGTCATAGGTCCAGCAATTTTTGAAAAGTCCTTGATGAATCGCCTGTAATAACCTACTAGATCCAAGAAATTTCTAACCTTTGTTGGAGTTTCTGGCTGTTTCCACATTGTGACTGCCTCAACTTTTGCCGGATCTACGGCAATTCCATCTTTAGAAACTTTGTGCCCCAGAAAAGAAATTTCATCCAGCCAAAACTCACACTTACTAAATTCAGCATACAATTTATGCTCTCTTAAGATCTGCAAAACTACCTCCAAGTGTTTAATATGTTCTTCTCGTGTCCTAGAATATACTAGGATATCATCAATAAAGACCACTACGAACTGATCCAAGTACTTTTTAAAGACTCTCTGCATTAAGTCCATGAAGGTAGCTGGTGCATTGGTTAACCCAAATGGCATGACTGCGAACTCAAAATGTCCATATTTTATATTGAAAGCAGTTTTAGGTATGTCTTCCTTCTTAATTTTCCACTAATAATACCCTTGCCTCAAGTCCAGCTTGGAGAAAACTACTGATCCTTGTAGCTGATCAAATAAGCTGTCAATCAATGGTAGAGGGTATTTATTTTTAATTGTACCCTCATTTAATCCTCAATAATCAATACACAACCTCAAACTTCCATCCTTTTTCTTAACAAATAGAACAGGTGCCCCCCATGGCGAATCACTTTCTCTAACAAAACCTCTCTCCAATAGATCCTGTAATTATATTTTCAATTTTTTTAACTCTGCAGGAGCCATTCGGTACAGAGTCTTAGAAATCGGGGCCATTCCCGGCACTAGTTCAATCTTGAACTCCATTTCTCTCTCCGGAGGTAATATTTTTAATTCTTCGGAAAACACATCTGGAAATTCCCTTACCACTGGTACATCCTCCAACATTACTTGGTCACTGGGAGCGTTAATCAGGAAAGCTAAAACATCTTGCGCTCCTCTATACAACATTTTCCTTGCCCGAACTCCCGAAATCATATCAGACGATGCTAACCTACCTTTCACATCCAATTTCAGGGTTGCTATCCCGAGAATCCAAAATTCTACCACTTTTGCTCTACAATCAAGCTTAGCATGGTAATGAGTTAGGAAATCCATTCCTATAATAACATCATACCCTTTTATGTCCAAACTGACTAGATCTACTAGCATCTTACGCTCTCCAACCCAGAACTCGCAGTTTTTATAGGCCAAGCTAGTGATTATACTTTTATTACCCATGGGTGTCCTAACTTCAAGATCAAAGGGTAACTTAACAAGTTGTACATCGATTCCGGACATAAAAATTGGATTCACAAATGAATGAGTTGCGCCAAGATCAATTAGTACTTTAGCTAATCGGTGAAAGATTGGAAGAGTACCTTCCACAACCTCCGAGAAATCAGGTACGGGTTGATCATCTATAGAGTACACCCTGGCAGGAACTTTCGGCCTATTTCCTCCAGAAGTGGCTTGCCTAGCACTCGGGGTACCACTTTCTTGTATTTTTGGACAACCGGCAATCTGGTGCTCACTACTTCCGCACTTCAAACACTTTCCTTCTTTTCTCCAGCATCCGTCCTCAGTATGGCCAGCCTTCCTGCAATATCCACAAGTTACTAGAGGGGTGGTCACACGACCTCCTTGCGGGGCGTTCCTAGGTTGACTCCTTCCACTTAATCCTCCTCTAGCTCTGATATCTCTTTCCCCGGCACCTCTTGCCCCAACTCCTCTCGCTAGAGCGCCTCGTGGTACTCCAGGACTGTTTTTTCCACCCAATCCTAGACCCACTTTGGCCGTTGAAACATTTGCATAAGCCGGCTCCCGGCTGCTGTTGGGTGCAAATCTTTTCTTAGCTTGGAAGGATTTTACTTGAGTTCTAGCAACTTCAACCCTCTGAGGTCTCTCTACGGCATTAGCAAAAGTGTCTATCCGAACAGCAGCTAATCCCTCCTGGATTTCCACGTTTAGTCCCTGCACAAACCTCCTTATATGCCTTTGCTCCGTGGCTACCAATTCAGGAGCAAAACGGGACAATTTCGTGAATTGAATCTCGTATTCAGCGACACTCACCGCCCCCTGCCTACACCTGATGAAGTCATCATCTCTTTTCTCTTGGATGAGAGGGGGTAGAAACTTGGCGTTGAACTCCCTTGTGAAATTCGCCCAGGTCCTAGGAATATGGTTCCTGTCCCAATTGATCCTAATTAGGTTCCACTAGAAACGAGCAACTCCCTCAAACTGGAATGCTGCGAAAGTTACTTGTCTCTCCTCCGTATAATTTAGAGCTACGAAAATATCAGAGATCCTCTCCCACCAACCTTCTGCTACCTCAGGTTCTGGGCCTCCATAGAACTTAGGAGGTCCAAATTTCAAGAATCTCTCTAATGCCCGATCCTCAGTATTGATTGGGCCTCCTTGGTGATGCACCACTCCATGGGTTTGATGCTCAGTCATGCGCTTTAAGACATCAGTTATTCTATTGATCACGGTGGCCACTGGATCTCCGACCACGGTCCTTTGACCATGGTCTTGATTGACCTCAGGTCTCCTATCACCACCTACTTCGGGGTGTTGCCTAGTTGGTCTCCCACATTCTCGACCTCTAACTCGTCGATCCATAGCCTAGTTATGCCTATTGATATGAATAAAGCAATTAAGCGAAGATATTGTTATTTATTTACTTATTATTATTATTCTTATATATATATTTTTTAAAACAAAATCAACATGAACATTAAGAAAAAGGAAAATAAAACACTTAACACATATATTCACATACCAAAGTTCATACAAGTAGCAGGTTAGGGTACCTTCCAAAAGCATGGCACACAAGTTTAACAAATATATACAAACAATCATTTAAATCAAAAATAGGGATATAGTGCCTCAAAAGTAGGCCATCTAGCTAGACAAAATGCTACGACCTAAACTAGTGTCACCCTAACTAACCCTGGATACCTATTTACAGGCAAAGCAAACCTAGTCTAACCCTCAGCAGGGCTGCCAGGAGCGACGTCCTCCTCAGGGTCCTCCTCCGGGTCCTCCTCAACACCCGCTTGAGCAGTACCCTGAATGATACCCATGACCTCGTCTATCATCATAGTGGCGTCAGCCCTAATACCCACACTCCTATCTCGTACTTCCTCAGCTACTCGAGTCAATCGAGACCTTTGTCTCCCTAACTCCTCACGAGCAGCCTCTGACTTAGTTCTCTCGGCTGCTAACCTCTGCTCGAACTCAGCTATGCGGTCAAGCTGAGTATCAACCATGATACTCAACTCCTCGACGTCCTGGGTCAGAGTGTGATTAGCGTCCCTTAGCTGGCGACGCTCGTCGTCTAAAGACAGCACTAACTCATTAGAGTAAGCATATGTAACCCTACACTGGCATCGGGGGTACCTATCAGTTGGTGTATAACGTATACGAGATCCTCCGTCTCGTGGCCTATAGGAGATGGACCTAAGAGGCTCTACATGTCCATTAGCCATTCCGTTACCATTAGCATGTCCGTTTCCGTTTTTCATACCTGTAAAATAACCAAAAATCCAAAAGTTAATGCTTAAATAGCTAACTTGCTCAAGTACAACTTAGAATGTATCTAATTATCTCGCTTCTTAACTCTAAAAAGGTTCAGGGTTTCTAACACCTTTAATAAATCTTTCAAATAATTTTCTAACATAGGCTCTGATACCACCTGTGACGACCCCACATCTCCCTAAGGCGAACCAGAGGGTTGGTGGGTCGCCTGCCTAGCTCTCGCCAGGACTCACGCAAGAAAACCGACTAAACCCTTTTCTCGTATAACTTAAACCTAAACAGAACTCGTCACCCAAACAATCCAAACCTTTGAACGACCAAAATACTAGGAACATATTAACTTCAGAGATAACATTGCCATTGGATATCTGGACGTTCACTCTTCAACACATCTCCAATCAGTTCAACACATAACTACAAATATACATTACAAATGTGACGCCCCGAAAAGAATGAGAGTGAGAACCCGAAAATTTTCTAATTTTCTAAGGTTTATTTTATTTAATCGCCCGCCTTTTCTACAGTTTCTTTATTAGAAAAATTTTCCAAATAAAGTTTATGAGTAAAGATAGTTTTAAAATGATTTTTCTAGTATCGGTTAGTTTTTGAGAAATTAAAAGCGTATTTTGGACGTGGGACCCGCAAGTGCGGTAAATGCATTATATTTTTGACAACTTGTTGGAATTTTGTATTAAGTGATATTATTTTACAAAGTGTTAAGATATTTGTATTGGAGAGACAAAAAGATAAGTTTTAAACCAAAAAGGTGACATGTGTCACCTTCTTATTCAAAGTTGGACTTTGACTAATTTGCATCACCTTTACTAAACCTCAAAAATTGACCAATTTCTCTCCATTTTATGCTTGTCTTGGCCGAACCTCTTGGAGTAAAAATACAAGAAGAAAGCCTTCAACTCCAACTCCATTTCTTGCTCAATCTTGTGAATCAACCGTTAAACTTTCAAATTCCTCCACAAAAGTCACTTGTTTACGAAGATTGAAGGTAGTGGTGGAGTGATTAGAGAAGGCAAAGGACTAAACCATCAACTTTCTTGATATTTCAAGGTTCATGTCTAGCAATCCTTTCTTTGTTCTTGATTATGCTAAATTAGTGACTTGTGATGGTTAAAAAGATGGTTTGATGGATTATATCTTGAGTTGTGGTTGACTTGATGAAGTTTTATAATTTTTGGGGATTTTTCTGTTTTAATATGAACATGATTGTGTGGTTATATATGATGATTGGAAATGATGTTTAAGGACTCTATGAGGTGGAAAAAGTGGTCAATTGCAATCAATTTCTGTTTTGGAAGAAATTTCGGAAAATTAGGTTTTGTGAAGGAACATTCTGCCCGAATTTTTAGCTCCTAGTTAGAGGCCGAATTGGTCCTGGCTTAAAACATGAAAGTTGTAGGGAATGATATTTTAGAGAAGCCTACAAAATTTCAGGTTAATCAGAGTAGTGTAGAATGAGAAAAGTCGAAATTACTATTTCTGTTCTGGTTTTACCCGAATGTAAGAATTGCGCCTGTAATTGGTTGTTTTGGCTCGTATTGATTCCGAATTGGTTGTTGAGGCCTTCTGATGAAATTTAGCCATGTTTCTTAGCTTTCAGCTGGTTCTGGAATTTCTGGATTTGGACTTGGAGAGCCTGAGTTATGATGTTTCCGCTAGAATGCGTTCTGTGAATCTGTTTTTCCGGTTCTGGTGTAGTTTCTTGCATTTTTGACCTGGTTACACTCGAAACTGGGTTGAGTGACCTTCTGCAATATTGTAGCCCTGTCTCTTAGATTCGAAACGGTGGATCTTGCACATTCATCCGACAATCGTAGCACCTTTGGTACCATTACCGCAAAATGACGTCAAAACTATTTTTCTGGTTTTGAGCTTAACTTTCATTTTCGGACTTTTCCCTAGCTTGACTTGTACTAGTACTACTTGGAGCTTGATGAATGGCTATTGAATGAATTTATTGTTGTGTGTGTACCTTTGGGTTTGAATGAGAAAAATAATGAAGCCTTGACGGCTGGAAAAGTAAGCAAATTTAGTGGAAGTGCTATCCAAACTTTGAAAGGACTTGATTGCATTGAGTTTGTGATCTAAGACTTGGATTTGAGCAAGACAATGATATATGATGGTTGGTTCCTGAGCCGTGGAGGTGAGTGACCCCAAACTATTGTTAAAGTTTCTTATGAAATGTTTCTTGCATTATTTACTCGACTGCATCTCATGCGTGCTTGCATGTAAATTCATGATATGATTTTGGCTTCAATGAGTTCTTGGGGAGTCTTGTGCTGGACACCAACGTCCCCACCTCTGTTTACTTGGAGCAAATGGCTCCGGAGCTCAAAAAGGGGCTCCCTCTTAATGTTAATGTTAATGTTAAATGATCTATTTGAGCGTTGGGTGTTCAAGTACTATGATTTCACTGGCTCACGAGAGCAATAAACGGACATTTGTTCTTTGAATTATCACATCATCGAAAGGATCGAAATGCAATATTGTGAAATATATTTGATTACTGATTTTTCTGGTTACTCGCTGAGCTTTTAGCTCACCCCAAAACTATTTTATTCCCCTCCACAGGGCTCGTGGCGAAGGAAGGCTTGTTGTGATTTTATTGTTGTGGAATTCCTCTTGTATAAGAATTGGGATCATGGATCAGAGTGGCGCAGTGGAAGCGTGGACGCTTCGCTTTTGGTATGTAAATGTTGGAACATTTGAGTTATATTTGAGATTTATCTTGTATTTATTTGAGGACTGTAGTGAACGACTGAGTCCCGGCGAGAGTTGGGCAGGCGACCCGCCGAACCCTCTGGTTCGCCTTAGGGGGAGGTGGGGCCGTCACAACAAACCACAAAGTGAAATCAGAAAAATGCAAATTCGTTCATACAAGCCAAAGTTTAGGATTTGCACTTTTCCAGTTTCAAGTGGCAACCCAAAACAAAAGATACATAGTCCGATTCAAAACAACATTTACAAAAGCTAAAGGTAGACTTCAAGTCTCTCAGATGCCAAAACCTGTTCAGAAAAACAAATAACGTGGGGTGAGCTAAAGCGCAGTGGTGCCCCAAGCATGCAATCATATAAACAAGTAGCAAACAGTAATTTCAAACTAAATTCAACAAGTAGGAAAGCGAATAACAGCACATAGTTAGATATAGGGGCTCTCAGGGGCCATTTTCCACGCACTTGATCAAAATTAACCGCAGTTGACCCTCCATCAACTTTCACTATCTAAAGTCCATGTAGATTCTTTTTTTTTCCTTAACATGCTCCAACCAACTTACTCCCACCGGACCCGTTCTTCTCACGAGAGAATTTGGTAGTACTCGAGTATACCTTTTTATAGACCAGTCGAGAGATTCACCCCACGACGTCACAACACGTGTTTACCAAGTCACGATAAGAGACCCTCCCACCCTAAGGTGTGACACATTCCCCTGCTTGATGGTTTAGTTGACGAGTCCATGCTCCAGTCAACGATTGCAAAATTTTGGTATTTGAGTTAGGATAAGAGGCCCTCCCACCCTCAGGTGTGGTACATTCCCCCACTCAGTACTTAACTAATGCGAGCAAGATATTCGAGAAAACATTTCAAATAATTCACCACTCGAAAGGGCTAGTGCGATAAAGTACACACTGCTCACTTCGATGGATCAGGAAATTCACTTTCCAATTATCACATAACAAGTCAAGAAAGCACTTTAACACATTAGTCATAGAACAAGCACGGACACTCACCAAAGGTGAAGCTCAAAAGTCAAGCTAGGAATCGAAATCCATGCCCTCGATAAACCCTAGAAAACCAAGTTTTAAAAACTATAAGTTTACTATACAAACTCTTGGTTTATATATAAAAGATTATCTGGTAGATAACTAATTTATTTCCTCGGAATAACTTAATAATTCTCTTAGCATTAAAACTAGTAAAAGTAATAACATATTTCGAATGGTTTTCTTAAGAGTATTTCCTTTCTAGAGGCGCAAATTAGAACCAAATTAATACAAACAAGTTTTCTTGCCGAACAAGTTTTCTAAGCCTTTCTTTTTAAAATTATTAAAATCTCATGTTTTTAACAATTTTCCTCAAAACAACTAGCCAGGGATAATTTTTACGAAAACTTAAAATTTGGAAGTTAATGCAATTATTTACTAAAAGTAATAAAACTAGTTTAAGCAAAGAAAAGAATTAACTAGTTAGCAAGGTTTTAAAAAAAATCTCGACACTCGAATTTGAGCATTATCGTACTATACTCAATTTCTATAGCTCGATACTAGGACAAAATACTTCAATAAGGCTTGATAAAAAATACTTGAATTCAAAGGACCAAAACGGACTCCACGATTCCAACTTACTTATACATTATATTCCAAGTTGCCAATATAGAAAAATCACAATTCAAACATCAATTTCACTAGGGTTTCATCAATCATTAGCCCTAGATCTCAACAGGCTCAGTTCTAATCAAAATTAAACAAAGAAAATCCAAGATATCAAACGATTCCAAACCACAATTCATGGACCTTCCAAGTACATTTTGGCTAAACCCCTTAAACAATTCCACCAAGAATTTAACTCTTGCAAAAATTACTCAAATGACCAAGAGCTTCATCAATCATTAGCTCTTGGCATCAAACAATCATTTTTTACTTTATTATTTAAACTATTAAAATCAAATTTGACCTTAATATATAAATTTAACATGAATTAGAATAAGAAACATTTAATTGTAACCAATGTTTGGTGCAAACTATGCACACAAACCAGTCTTAACTATCACAACTTTTAAGCAATCCCTTAGCAATGTATATATCGGTCCAATGTTTGCCGTTTCACTCAAGTTCCACCTTCCAAGTTTTTTTATATCCCAACTAGATGTGTTAACCACGTTCATTAAACTACAAATGAGCCTTGTACAGAACACAAAAGATTGTGCAGCTCACTTAGAGGAAAAGAAAAATTGATCAGTCCATTTTTCTCTCTCTCTCTCGGCTGTAAAATAATGAACTACATAGTTCAAAGCTTTTCCCCCTAACCCATCCAGTTTACTCCCAAGTCATGAGCTAAAACAACAACTAAACTACAGAGCACCTTCAATATCAGGTAATGAAGTTCACCGAATTGAAATTGGAAAGGAAAACAAAAATCTGTTCTTACGCATTTTCTCTTCCTCTCGGCTATCCCTCTCTCTCACAACAGATTTCTTCACTTTTGTTCGTTAAAAACCACATGCAAGAGTTGGTTACTAAACTATGGAGTATCCTCACCAAACACACAAGATGGCAGCCAAGGAAAAATCAGAACAACACTGGTCCTGCTCTCAACTCCCTCTCTCGACATTTTTTTTCCAGAATTATTGCAGCAATTTTAACACAAATTTTCTCTCTAATAATCTCTTCAGTTCATGCTCAAATTTTTCGTGCATGATCAGACCAAGCTCTTATATATCATCTATCACAGTTTAACATAGATAATCAAGACCAAAAATCATGAAAACAGCTAGGAATCTGTCCATTTTCTCTCTCGGATAGCCTGGAAAATTTTGCAACAGAAAACTTCCCTCAGTTTCAATCCAAAATCCAACCTTTCCCCAAGTTTTCTTCAACTAAACCTCCCAAACATCAAAGACCCACATATCACATGCAAAATCTACCATTAGTTTCCATTTTTTTTCAATAATAACAAGCGTCAACTCAGCCTGCAAGCTCTCGGCCACATTTTCAGTTTTCTTTTATTTCTTCTTTTTTTTTTCTTTTTTCACGACTCAATTCAGCTACATGCATGATCAAAATAATCAGCTATCTATCAGTTTTGATCCAAACCAAGTTCGGATAACATCAAAAGTTATCATCCAACCAGAAATTCATTCGATCCTTCTCGGTTAGCTTGCATGCAAGCAGATTTTGTATTCCTTCAATTTTCTTGCTTAATCAAGGCTGATTAACCTCATGCAAAGCTTAATCATCCAGTTTTTGGTTAGCTAAATACACATTTAAACTCAGATCACCATAAATTGGCTAATTAAAGCTGTAATTTCCAGCTCAAGCTCTCGGCAACTCCAAATTCTTTCAAAACCAGTTTTCTTGTGACATAATTCTTCTTCCAACCGCACAACCCTCACATGCATGCCCCTAAACAGCTTCATCAACCAATAATCAACTAGTCTAAGTCCAGAAATTACCTCAGCTTAAGGCTCAAATCACGCGATCAGCAGCGGAAATATTTCTCCTCTCGGCAGTCCAGAAATGCAGCCCGCTAGCTCTCCCTCTCCTTTGCTCAAGCTTACGACTAGAATAGAGGAAGTTTGGCTCTCGGTCTCTTCACCAGCTCACGGATGGAAAGAATGCAAACAGCAAGTCTCTCTTTTCTCTTCCTAGCTTACGGACAGAAAGGAAAAGAACGAAAAGCTCGGCTCTCTCTCTTTCTCACTTCACTCTCGGCTTGCGGCAGAAAAAGAAAATGGAAGGCTGATGTTGTGGTGGATTGGAAATGATATAGGAGAGTGTGGTAATGGAGTGTGAGCCGACATTGTTTGTCATCAAGAGCTAATGATTGATGAAACTCTTGGCCATTTGAGTAATTTTTGCAAGAGTTTAATTTTTGGTGAATTTGTTCAAGTGGTTGGCTGAAATGTATTTGGAAGGTCCATGAATTGTGGTTTGGAATCGTTTAATATCTTAGACTTCCTTTGTTTAATTTTGATTGGAATTGACTCTGTTGAGACCTAGGGCTAATGATTGATGAAGCCCTAGTGAAATTGATGTTTGGTTTGTGACTTTACCATATTGGTGATTTGGAATTCAAAGTGCAAATGAGTTGGAATCGTGAAGTCCGTTTTGGTCTTTTGAATTCGAGTAGTTTTGATCAAGCTTTATTGAAATATTTTATTTTAATATCAAATTATAGAAATTGAGTATAGTACGATAAAACTAAAATTTAAATGTCGGGATTTTTAAAACCTTGCTAACTAGTTAATTCTTTTCTTTGCTTAAATTAGTTCTAGTATTTTTAAGAAATAATTGTATTAACTTTCAAACTTTAAGTTTTTCATAAAATTATCCTTGGCTAGTTGTTTTAGAGGAAAATTGTTAAAAACACTAGATTTGAATAATTTCAAATAAAAGGCGTGGAAAACTTGTTCGGCAAGAAAACTTGTTTGAATTAAATTGGTTTTAGTTGTACCTCTAGAAAGAAAGGTAGCTTTAAAGGAATCATACGAAATATTTTATTACTTTACCAGCTTTAATTCTAAGAGATTTATTGATTTATTTCGAGAAAATAAATTAGTTTTATACCAGATAATCTTCTGTATTTAAATCAAGAGTTTGTGTAGTAAAACTTATAGTTTTTAAAACTTGGTTTTCGAAGGTTTAGCAAGGACGTGGACTTCGATTCCCAGCTTGACTTTTGAGCTTCACTTTTGGTGAGTGTCCGTGCTTGTTCTATGACTAAAGTGTTAAAGTGCTTTCTTGACTTGTTATGTGATAATTGGAAAGTGGTTTTGCTGAACCATCGAAGTGGCAGTGTGTACTTTATCGCACTAGCCTTTCGAGTGGTGACTTGCTTGAAATGTTTTCTCGAATATCTTGCAATTGTTGACTAGAGCGTGGACTCGTCAACTAATCTACCAGGCAAGGGAATGTACCACACCTTAGGGTGGGAGGGCCTCTTATCCTGACTTGGTAAAAGCGTGTTGTGACGTCGTTGAGTGAATCCCTCGACTAGTTTATAATTGTGACGTCGTTGGGTGAATCTCTCGACTAGTTTACAAAAAAAGGTATACTCGAGTAATACCAAATTCTCTCGTGAGAAGAACGGGTCCGGTGGGAGTAAGTTGGTTGGAGCGTGTTAAGGAAAAAAATAATGAATCTACATGGACCTTAGATAGTGAAAGTTGACGGAGGGTCAGCTGCGGCTAATTTTGATCAAGTTCGAGGAAAATGGCTCCTGAGAGCCCCTGTATCCTATCCTGTGCTGTTAAACATTTTCCTACTTGTTGAATTTCAGTTTGGAGTTATTATTTGCTAGTTGTTTTATGTGATTGCATGTTTCGGGCACCACTGAGCATTAGCTCACCCCACGCAATTTGTTTTCCTTAACAGGTTTTGGCATTTGAGGAACTTGAAGCCTAATTTTAGCTTTTGTAAATATTGTTTCGAATCGGATTATGTATCTTTTGTTTTGGGTTGTCACTTGAAACTGGAAAAGTGCAAACCCTAAGTTTTGGCTTGTATAAATGTATTTGAACTTTATGAGTTCACTTTGTGGTATGTAATGTATAAACATAGTTATGTGTTAAACTGGTTGGAGATGTACTTAAGAGTAAATGTTCAGACGTCCAATGGCAATGTTATCTCTGAAGTTAATGTGTTCCTAGTATTCTGGTCATTTAAAGGTTTGGCTTGTTCGGGTGACGAGTTTTGTTTTGGTTTAAGTTATACGTGGAAACGGTTAGTCAGTTTCCTTGCGTCAGTCCTGGCGAGAGCCAGGCAGGCGACCCGCTAACCCTCTGGTTCGCCTTAGGGAGAAGTGGGGCCGCCACAGGTGGTATCAGAGCTCTAGGTTTCAGATCTCTGTAGTGTATCCTAAACTCTAAAAGTTGAGGACGCCGGACAGTGGGATTCGGGTTCGTTTGAATATTAAGTGAAAAAGTGAAGAAGTGAGCAATTGTGGTTTCGATGGTTATTAAGATTCAATAATTGAGGATTATTGTGCTAGACTAGCAAGAGAGAAGAAGATTGTAAGAGATTAAACACTGTTTAAAAGATAGTAAGTAAATTTCTTGAATAATGGCATTTGCTAGGAGGCGTTCTTGATTTAAGGACTTATGGAAAAATAAATGATTAATTTGTTTGGGATAACCTTTAGTGCTTGATCGTTGTCACTAGATATACTTTAGAGTTGATATACCTTGTTCTTGCCTTGGGAACATGACTGCAATTATGTTTTGGAATTTGGAAGGCCTACCTTTTGTACTACCTAGTTAAGTATGTGGTGACTCGTGCTTGTTAAAGGATAGATATTACGATGGAATGTGGAACTTTAATTGAAAAGATAGTTGATGTAGCTCTAATGTTCAAAATGAGGTTGGCCTTACCTAAGGGAATTAAGCTCTCTCGCTCAGTTGCAAGCTAGACTATGGAGCACGACCTTTTATACCTTTTGTTTATGATAGTTGGGGTGATGCTTGTGCTTTGGCCTGTATATTTTGTTAAGCATGATATTTGTTCCCTTTTGAAGTATTTGAATGCTATAAATTCTGTACCTGATCATGTTGGCTTGTTAACTTGTTTGGTAGTACACATGCAAAGTTTTATTTTCATTATCGACTCATGCAATGACATGCTCTCACTTTGGTTGATTGTTCTCCCTCTTGTATGACCTTGTTCATTAAAAAAAAAATTTTTTGATTTGTGTGTCATCTGATCTATTGACTGTTCCTGTGAAAATATGAAGTGTGCGTGATTGCTTTTCAAGTTTTAAATTTTATTTGTCCTTCATTGGACATATTTAGATTTATATATTTATTTATTTATTCATTTACTAGAGTTATCCATCTACTAGTTATTTATTTATTTATTATTTTTTGTCCTCCGTAAGAATTAGAAATAAAGGGTAGAAGGGATCGAGACTATGGGCCAAGGGGGCCAGGCAAACCCCAAAGCGTGGAAGATAATTGGGAAATAAAGTTGAGGGTTAGTGAATGATGGCAAAGAGATAACTAGTGGAGTATATATTGAATTATGAGAATTAAAAAAAAAACGAGTAGCTGCACGGAGGTAAACTAGTGGATAAGATAAGATGTTATTAAGAAATTTCAATTAGTGCGAGTGTGACAAAATTTATGGTAAACTTTGGAGATCTAAGACTTGTTATAATTAGGGTTGGAGTTTTAGATGAGATAGGTGTTTGAACTCGTTAGATGTACAAGTTTATGGTTAAATTCAATGATTCCCGGTTGATTGAGCTTGGGTTATGGAAGAGATTCCTTGGACTTTGATTACTAGGCTAGATGCCTCGGGAATTCTCTATGCTTCATAGTATAAAATTTTGGTGAATCTTGGCGGATAAGATAAGAGAGCTTGATATATGTTGATTATTGGATATTGTGGTTAATTCATGAGATTGATGAATTATAATAGGGAAGTGATGATAGGATCGGTGAAAATTTTTGGTAGTATCTCTGCTGGCCGAACATGTTTAGTTACCTTTAGCCATGTTTTCTTACAAATCATTGGCAAAATTTTGCTTAATATTTTAAACGTTGATTCTTGAAAATGAAATTTGAAGCTGAAAGGAAATAATTTTTAAACCTGGTTTTACTAAAATTTTTTCCAAAAAGGAACACCGTACAGTTTTAAAATTTGTGATGCATTGGTGTAATATATATATATATATATATACACACACATATATACTTATACATATATCATAAAAAAATCCAAAATTTAGTTTCGTTTATTAGATTTAAAAGTTGACAATGGCTCTTTTCACCGTGTAAAAATTTTCAAATTTTCTTAAATTCTATGAGCATCGGAAATTTTCCTAAGATAAATGAAATGTCAAATCCATTCTTGCTTTTCCTATTTGTTAAAGCTGTAATTTAAGGTCAAGATCCATTTATTTACAAATTTCATCTTGAAAGGATGCCTTTTGGGACAAATGTAGAACTTTTGATTGGTATAGGACTGGTGATTTTTGGATTTATGGAACTTAAAAATACAGACAATTTTAGTCTGAAATAAAAGTGTCCTTTTAAACCTTACGGCCTTAAATTTGAAAATATTGATCCGATTTGAACTTGAAAAGAGACACGAGAAAAAGTTAAGATTAACTCGTCAAAGGATATTAATGGTTCGAAACCGTTAGAAGAGTTATACAGATAATAGAAGGAAAGATTGATAGATAGTCTTGTATAATCCAATGGGATTCTAGTACTTGATCCAAGTCGAAACTGAACGAGAAGATAAGATCTACTGGTATTATGATGGATGGACCTAGTTGAGTAACTAGTAAGGTTCTCCCTTGTGAACTTAATGATTACTTTACATCTATCTTGTGATTGGCCCTATAGGCATGTTTTAAACTTTTACGAATATTTGAACTCCCAAGTTTTGTATTCATTATTTGTGGTGTGACCTGGATGGAATGAAAGTCCTTTCAATTTTTGCTTAACCATTACTGTGTATATATCCAATTACTTGTTGTTCCTTTTTACAAAAAAATATATATATATATTTATATATATATGTATATACTTTGAACTCGCATAAAAATTGAAAATCAGGCAGAGTTTGGGTTTGGACCTTTTCTTAGAAATAAGAATGAATATTGGTCGTGAATTGGAGAGTAAATAGTTAAGTTTTATGTGGCATAAAAACTAATTCTCAGATTAGGTGTGAAGAGTAGAGGCGTTGGACCGAAATTTAAGTAAATACGAACCTGCATGTCTGCTTATTTTCTTAAAAGCATTTTATTCTCAAAAGTGATTTGTGGGGTTAAATGATTTTTTTTGATCAAACGTCCAAATAACAAATGTTAAACTTCTTACCAAAAGTCGAATGCATTTAGAAATTTTGACTATCAAGATCAGAACCAATTTCTTTTCTTCTTGTCTTCCATTCGAATAGCCATTTTATTTATATGTATATAGACCACAATTTTTCCAAATGTGTATTTGATATCCTGTTATTAGTTTGGTTACGAAAGGTATGTGAAAAAGTTTTCCTCAAACGAATAAGATTTTCGGTTGGCCGTTTTGGGACAAAAGAAACTGGATCATTTTTAAAATTGTTAATTTTGAAAATCGAATACTAGTAAATAATTTTGGACAATTTGAGTACGACAATTTGGTGAGTGAAATCTTTTATAGAAAATATATCTTTGTACTCGAGTTTTAAACTACATGATTGAGTCATTTGATTTAGTCGAGAAAAAATAAATAAATTTCGAGGACGAAATTTTTTTTAAGGAGGGAAGGATGTGAAGGCCTCAAAATTTATTATTTTAATAATATTATTATTATTACTATTACATTTATTTATTTTATTGTTTTACTTAATTTATATTTTTTTTTTTTGAAAAGTTAAATAGTAAATGTAAAAATAATTTTTATGTCACAAATAACTTAATTGTGCAAAATATTAAATTATTTGATTATTGCCAAGTTAAATTAATATTTCTTGATGTAGATTATGTTAATGCTTTAATATTAAATCTTTGAGTTCCGATAGCTAATTTTAAGTGTTAATAATGCTAAGTGTCAACGGAAACCTAGGATTAAAACGAAATCGATTTTAGGTCGAAATTTCTTATAACTACACTTAGGACGTTGAAATCTCGATAACTGAATTTTTGCGAGAATAGTATACTAGTAAGCTACCAAATTGTTTTTGGGGTAAAATTTTGGAAGTAGTCTACGAGTGAGGACTTAAGTGGAAGGTCGGACAAGATGTTAAAAGACCAAATTAGCCCTCCTCCATTCCAAATCAACCATGCAGCCATGGAACCTCCTAGAACAATCTTCAATTTCAAACAATTCCAGCATGCCGGCTCCATGATTCATTTCAGCATTTCCACCATTTATAATACCGACTCAGCTCCACTACAACAACTACTACTCACCACAATATCTTCATTTCATTTGCTTTTCTGTCATGAGCCGTGAGTGACCAGCTTCTTTGGAGTTAACGACCGAGAGAGAAAAGTGAGGACTTAGTTTAATTCCTAGCCTCACTTCAAGACCAACCGAGAGAGTGTGAGAAAGAGAGAGAGAGCCGAGCTTCTCATTCTGTTCCTTTCTGTCCGCAAGCTATAAAAAAAAAAGTGAGACTGGCTGTTCATTCTTCCTTCCATCCGTGAGCTGGTGAAGAGTCTGAGGCCAAACATCCTCCATTCTAGTTGCAAGCTTGAGCAAGGGAGAGGTGTGGTACATTCCCCTGCTTGATGGTTTAGTTGACGAGTCCACGCTCCAGTCAACGATTGCAAAATTTTGGTACTTGAGTTAGGATAAGAGACCCTCCCACCCTCAGGTGTGGTACATTCCCCTACTCAGTATTTAACTAGTGCGAGCAAGATATTCGAGAAAACATTTCAAATAATTCACCACTCGAAAGGGCTATTGCGATAAAGTACACACTGCCCACTTCGATGGATCAGGAAATCCACTTTCCAATTATCACATAACAAGTCAAGAAAGCACTTTAACACATTAGTCATAGAACAAGCACGGACACTCACCAAAGGTGAAGCTCAAAAGTCAAGCTGGGAATCGAAATCCACGCCCTCGCTAAACCCTAGAAAACCTAGTTTTAAAAACTATAAGTTTACTATACAAACTCTTGGTTTATATATAAAAGATTATCTGGTACATAACTAATTTATTTTCTCGGAATAACTTAATAATTCTCTTAGCATTAAAGCAACTAAAAGTGATAAAATATTTCGTATGGTTTCCTTAAGAGTATTTCCTTTCTAGAGGCGCAAACTAGAACCAAATTAATACAAACAAGTTTTCTTGCCGAACAAGTTTTCTAAGCCTTTCTTTTTAAAATTATTAAAATCTCATGTTTTTAACAATTTTCCTCAAAACAACTAGCCAGGGATAATTTTTACGAAAAACTTAAAGTTTGGAAGCTAATGCAATTATTTCCTAAAAGTAATAAAACTAGTTTAAGCAAAGAAAAGAATTAACTAGTTAGCAAGGTTTTAAAAAAAATCTGGACACTTGAATTTGAGTATTATCGTACTATACTCAATTTCTATAGCTCGATACTAGGACAAAATACTTCAATAAGGCTTGATAAAAAATACTTGAATTCAAAAGACCAAAATGGACTCCACGATTCCAACTTATTTATACATTATATTCCAGGTTGCCAATATAGAAAAATCACAATTCAAACATCAATTTCACTAGGGTTTCATCAATCATTAGCCCTAGATCTCAACAGGTTCAGTTCTAATCAAAATTAAACAAAGAAAATCCAAGATATCAAACGATTCCAAACCACAACTCATGGACCTTCCAAGTACATTTCAGCCAAACCCCTTAAACAATTCCACCAAGAATTTAACTCTTGCAAAAATTACTCTAATGGCCAAGAGCTTCATCAATCATTAGCTCTTGGCATCAAACAATCATTTCTTACTTTATTATTTAAACTATTAAAATCAAGTTTGACCTTAATATATAAATTTAACATGAATTAGAATAAGAAACATTTAATTGTAACCAATGTTTTGTGAAAACTATGCACACAAACTAGTTTTAACTATCACAACTTTTAAGCAATCCCTTAGCTATGTATATATCGGTCCAATGTTTGCCGTTTCACTCAAGTTCCACCTTCCAAGTTTTTTTATATCCCAACTAGATGTGTTAACCACGTTCATTAAACTACAAATGAGCCTTGTACAGAACACAAAAGATTGTGCAGCTCACTTAGAGGAAAAGAAAAACTGATCAGTCCATTTTTCTCTCTCTCGGCTGTAAAATAATGAACTACATAGTTCAAAGCTTTTCCCCCTAACCCATCCAATTTACTCCCAAGTCATGAGCTAAAACAACAACTAAACTACAGAGCACCTTCAATATCAGGTAATGAAGTTCACTGAATTGAAATTGGAAAGGAAAAAAAAAATCTGTTCTTACGCATTTTCTCTTCCTCTCGGCTATCCCTCTCTCTCACAACAGATTTCTTCACTTTTGTTCGTTAAAAACCACATGCAAGAGTTGGTTACTAAACTACGGAGTATCCCCAGCAAACACACAAGATGGCAGCCAAGGAAAAATCAGAACAACACTGGTCCTGCTCTCAACTCCCTCTCTCGGCATTTTTTTTCCAGAATTATAGCAGCAATTTTAACACAATTTTTCTCTCTAATAATCTCTTCAGTTCATGCTCAAAATTTTCATGCATGATCAGACCAAGCTCTTATATATCATCTATTATAGTTTAACATAGATAATCAAGACCAAAAATCATGAAAACAGCTAGGAATCTGTCCATTTTCTCTCTCGGATAGCCTGGAAAATTTTGCAGCAGAAAACTTCCCTCGGTTTCAATCCAAAATCCAACCTTTCCCCAAGTTTTCTTCAACTAAACAGCCTGCAAGCTCTCGGCCACATTTTCAGTTTTCTTTTCTTTCTTCTTTTTTTTTTCTTTTTCCACGACTCAATTCAGCTACATGCATGATCAAAATAATCAGCTATCTATCAGTTTTGATCCAAACCAAGTTCGGACAACATCAAAAGTTATCATCCAACCAGAAATTCATTCGATCCTTCTCGGTTAGCTTGCATACAAGCAGATTTTGTATTCCTTCAATTTTCTTGCTTAATCAAGACTGATTAACCTCATGTAAAGCTTAATCATCCAGTTTTTGGTTAGCTAAATACACATTTAAACTCAGATCACCACAAATTGGCCAATTAAAGCTGTAATTTCCCGCTCAAGCTCTCGGCAACTCCAAATTCTTTCAAAACCAGTTTTCTTGTGACTTAATTCTTCTTCCAACCGCACAACCCTCACATGCATGCCCCTAAACAGCTTCATCAACCAATAATCAACTAGTCTAAGTCCAGAAATTACCTTAGCTTAAGGCTCAAATCACGCGATCAGCAGCGGAAATATTTCTCTCCTCTCGGCAGTCCAGAAATGCAGCCCGCTAGCTCTCCCTCTCCCTTGCTCAAGCTTGCGACTAGAATGGAGGAAGTTTGGCTCTCGGTCTCTTCACCAGCTCACGGATGGAAGGAATGAAAACAGCAAGTCTCCCTTTTCTCTTCCTAGCTTACGGACAAAAAGGAAAAGAATGAAAAGCTCGGCTCTCTCTCTTTCTCACTTCACTCTCGGCTTGCGGCAGAAAAAGGAAATGGAAGGCTGATGTTGTGATGGATTGGAAATGATATAGGAGAGTGTGGTAGTGGAGTGTGAGCCGACATTATGAATGGTGGAATGGTGGAGTAGGAAAATGGAACCGGCAGGCTGGACATTTTTGGATTTAAAGCTTGTTCTAGGAGGTTCCATGGCTGCATGGTTAATTTGAAATAGAGAAAGGCTAATCTGGTCTTTTAACAACTTGTTCGACCTTCCACTTAAATTCTCATTCGTAAACTAATTCCAAAATTTTACCCCAAATGAAATTCGATAGCCTACTAGTGTACTAATCTCGCGAAAAAAATTCAATTATCGAGATTTAACGTCCTAAGTGCAGTTATAAGGAATTTGACCCAAATCGTTTTCATCTTAATTCTAGGTTCCCGTTAACACTTAACGTTATTAACACTTAAAATTAGCTATCGGAATTCAAAGAATTAATATTAAAGCAATAAAACACTCTACGTCAAGAAATATTAACCTAACCTAGCAAAAATTCAAATAGTTTAGTATTTTGCACAATTAAATGATTTGTATCATAAGAATTATTTTTACATACCTAACTAAAAACAAATAATAATAAAATTTATTCAAAGTCTAAAATGCACAAGCAACAAGTATATATATGTATATATGTATATATATATTTTTTTTTTCAAGGTTCTCACAATAGTCCATGAAAATAATCTTTTTTTAGTGCATTTAGCTTCTTTAGGAATTGATTACACATTCCCACATAAGCTAAAACATCTATATGTTATTACTTTTGCTTCCTTAAGTGTTGGTAATATATCCCCACGTAAGTTAAAATATCTATCCAACCCATGATATAAATGAAATTTTTGACAATAATGGATGGACACACTAAAAACATATACAATGATGTTTTCAAGATTTCACTGTACAAGAGTAAAGAAAAATTTAAACTGCTATTTATTATGTCCAAAAATGTTCATTTCTTGATACAAACACATAACTCAAAATTTGTCAATTAAACATTGTACATTCTTTATCAATGCTATCTATCAAGAATTATGCACACAGGACATTATAATTTTATTTTCTACCTTTTATATGTTTATATCTTCATCTCTTATACAACATTTAAAATACACGAACAAAGACATAAAGTTTGAATGGTTATCAAAAATAAGATAAATAAATATCTTTAACCACTTCAACTAGGCAAAAAATAATTCATAAATATCGTATTATGACTACTAAGAGAGTAAACTCTTTTCGCCGTCCACAACAATCTAACCAGTCAACTTTCTGTAATGTAGTCTAAACATATGCCATGATAAAATTTAAAATCATTTAGTCTTTTATTTTATCTAAATATATTTATGGAGACAAAATTCAATCTCCTATGGCAAACTTAATAAGTTTACATGAATAACACACTTAATGTCAACATTGTTACATAAGACAAATAGAGTTTGTTCGATTTCATACGTCATTTGAAAATCTAGAAATATAAATTTATTATTTTAAAAATCCTATTGAATAATCAATATTAAAATTGTATTCAATAGTTATTAATTTAAAATAAGTGAATTCTAGATTGTGACAAAATATATTTTGAAAAGAACTTTCTATTATGGGTAAAAATACTCGACTTGTATATTCGTAAAGGCATCGTTTTCTATAATAGATGCTATACCTCAATCAAATATGTTCCATTTCTCTTTTGAAACTAAACATATGTTGACAATGTGAATTGTGTGACGTAAGACAATTCATGTAGTGTAATTCATAATAATAAAATGAGGGATTCCAATAAATTCTTTCAAAATAATTTTCAATTATAAAGACAAATCTTTCAATGTTTTCCTGACTAGATAAGGACAACATATATTTATTTTAATATATATTTGGATCTTTTATGAATACATTATTGTCTCTATTTGCATTTATGCTTTTATGAGATACAATATTAATCTTAAGTGTCTTGTGTCTCAAATTTAAACAACTCTTCTTCTTTCACATACACATGGTTAAGTGTAAGTAATAACATATTCTTTAATGTGTATTATAAAAGATTTTTGAGTAGTTCAAAACTTCAAAAAGAGAATTTAAAATGAAATGCTCAAGAAATTATCAAATATTCAATCACGGGTTTTACCATAAATAAATTAGCAGCTTGCACCTTAAATTCAAGAATTAATTTACACTATTTCAGAGTCAAAACAAAAGGAGTTTTAAGGGTGTTTAGTCAAAATTATACTATAATTCCACAACCACCTTTATGAAAAATTTGACTTTAATCACTTTAAGGGTAATAACCATACATCTCAATGTGAATACAACATTTAATGAGCATATTAGTAATATTAATTGCTCTAACTACTTGTATCCAACCATTATATTAGCACATACACATTAAAGTGAGATTCACACTCAATGTGCTAACTTAATTTTGCACCCAAAATCAAGAGAACAGAATAATATGGCCAGCATAAGAGAATAATTACAAATTATTGGAATATAATGCAAGTTAAAAACAAGAATACTAGCATAAGGTGTAAGGATTCTATTTTGTCTTACTGTAAAATAGTAAATATAAACTCATATGCTAAAACAATAACTTAAAGAAATAGTCCTAGCCTTTGGGCATACAAAAATTTCCTAATTTAGTGTCTAGCAAACCAACTTGTTTAATAGATTTACTAAATAATTGAACA
Organism: Coffea arabica; assembly: GCF_036785885.1. Taxonomy (NCBI): domain Eukaryota; kingdom Viridiplantae; phylum Streptophyta; class Magnoliopsida; order Gentianales; family Rubiaceae; genus Coffea; species Coffea arabica. Next base: position 47,689,730 of record NC_092329.1, read on the forward strand.
TTAGGTGAGTAATCCATTGCATCATCGTATCCTACCTTTGGGTTGAATAACTACATGCCAGCGATTCACTCCATAAGTGAGAACAATTATTCACTTATAAAATCATAATAGAAATATTATATTCAATTGGGCAATTTCACAAATGAGTAACAATTGTTCACTTGTATACATTTAACAAAAGGGTTATATACCTTTGGGTAATATAACAACTATTTCCTGAATATAGAAATACAATACCTTTGGGCAAATTATAATTCTATGATCATGATTTCATATAAATAACCATTTAATAAACTTCATTATAATTAGGTCACTTTGGTGACAACTAATTAATCATCACTATCATGTTTATCTAGGTTATTTAACCTCAGGCTGCCCAAGAAAATAACTATATTAGTTTATTATATGGTAACTTGAATATCCATGAACCATTATTAAGAATACTTTTATCTTACATTGGCCAAATATGCATTTATATATGCTCTCTTAAAATTTGAGCTTTTTCATGACATAATTGTAATTCTTAATATCAATACAAAACTTTCTTCCCAAAATGTCAATTGTCATTGATGGATACAATGAAGACAAGAAGTAATAGTATATATGCACTAAATAATTTGGGTTTCAAAAATGGTTCACCATGGCATAAACTACTGCAACTATTAAAGTAGTATACAATTAATTATGCAATCAACCATCATAATTCAAGCATGAATTCTAAGGTTATTGCAATAAGAACATATTTATTAGCCATATATAATTGCTCATAAATGGTGTTTCAATTCAAGTACAATTTACGAGTTGTATTTCAACACACAAAACCTTTTATGCCATAGAAGTAATCAAGACGCACATAATATGGTTACATTAAGAATCATCAGTAGAAGTTTTGGACACTGTAATCGAGCATACATCTAGCTCTCCTTAATTTCTTGCGGTTACATACTGCTTAGATGTTATTAAGATAACAATTAATCTTCTAATAATAATATTGAATACTTTCCTAAGGATCAGACGCGGTAAACTAAACAAAGTTAATTGATTCTCATACCCAAGGAAGCAAAAACTTCTATTCAGTCATTGTCAATTCCGCCATCCAAAACCAACTAACAATACAAGTTGGTACATGTTCCAAACTGACTAGAATAGTCAATTAATTGGTCCGAAAATGATTGTTCATTCCGTTTTTGTGTTCTTACATATGTCCATTCCCAAAGTCCGATAATATGATTAATCAAGCCTTTGGTCCATGCAACTGGCCACTTGGAGTCATATGCATATGAGCAATTTCATAGTTGACATCCAGACAATCAATCATAGAATTCATGACAAGCATATACATATGATTAAAAAGATCTAACTATCATCCAACCATAACAATTAGTGAAAAACATAGTCAATAGCATGATACGTCATGCAAATTTTATCGAAAATTGAGTTCCTCCACTGCTTGAAATTTTAACAGTTATTGTTAAAGGAAGCAAAATCAAGGCCGTCATATGCATATGTGGTATGGAAATAATGAATCGGATTCTTGAACTCTAAGAATTTTGTCTTAAACTTTATCAACAAAAATAAATCAAAATTAAGTGTGACCTAATTAATTTACAAGTCATAAACTTCAACCTAAAGCTCTGATACCACATGTTAGACATAAAGAGCAAGATCTTTAGTACGATTGGTAAATTAAAATTAAGAAATAAATTCTAAATTGGCATATCTTGTGACATTGAAGACATTTGGAGAAAAATGTTAGGGTGGTAATTTATATCAACCTTTGGTGAAAGCCATCACCTATTAAACCCAAAATCGATATGGCGACTATTAAGAAATAATTAACTGTGAAATAGCGGAAGCGTACCTGAATCCATATTGATAAATTTGATACTTGAATCCCTAGAGATTTTGGGGTGGCCTTCCAGGTCAACAAGTATTCACCGATCCTTTGAGAAAGGTATTTAGTTTCTTTCTGATATCTTTCCTAACGATGGGATATCAGGGAAGAGTTATTTTGTGGTATTAGGAAATACGACAACTAAAACGATACCTGTGACTTGGGAACCATAACCCTATTTATAGGTAACATTCCTGTTACCTTTTGGAGCCCTATTTCAGCCCATCATTGAAATAGGAGCCCTTAAGTTTCTACACATTAAAGGACCCACATCCTATTAGATACATTAAATCCAAACTATATTTGATCACTTTAATTGGATTTAACCTTAATTGACAATTTGTAATATATAATTATTCACATATAAGTCCAATGTTGAATTAAGGATCCAATAATCTCCCACTTGGACTATATGTGTAACCTTATAATTATGTTTTGCAATTAACCGTATGAGCTCAATTTTACTGTCATTATCATAATGTATCTGTAACCAATTCGATTAATCAATTACACCAATATAGGATCAAAGCGGCCTTTGTTACAATTTCGTAACTCGACCCATCAATGGTCACATATATCAATGCAATTGAATAACATGAATTATGATGTGGATGTGTAGCATGGAAGTTTCATGTAATGTAATCAAAACATGCTTATTTCCAACAGGTCTACCTTAAATTTTATGAGATCAAACCATACCAAAAATAGAGTGCAAATAAATCAAAACTTTATTTATGCATAAATTATTTTTAAATCCTTAATAACCAAAAACATCATAAGAGCATTCAAAATAACAAACTTCCACTAAAACTGTACATCATTTAATAATATGACACCCATACGAGCAGTATGCTCATGAAATATTTTGGGTGACAATCCTTTAGTAAGCGGATCCGCAATCATGGAGTTTGTCCCGATATGCTCTATCGATAACTGTCCATTCTTCACTCTTTTTTTAACAGTCAAGAACTTGATATCTATATGTTTAGATTTCGTCGAGCTCCTGTTATTGTTGAAATATAGGACTGCTGACTTATTGTCACAAAATAATTTGAATGGTCTTTCAATACTATTACCACAAGTAATCCTGTGACGAAATTTCGCAGCCAAATTCCTTGATTGGATGCCTCATAACAAGTTATAAATTCTGCAGCCATAGTAGAAGATGCTATGAGGGACTGTTTAGTACTCTTCTAGGATATGGCACCTCCAACCAACAAGTACACATAGCCTAACGTTGATTTCATAGTATCTTGACATCCAGCATAATCGGAATCAGTATATCTAACGATCTCTAACTCATCTGACTTCCGATACGTGAGCATGTAGTCTTTTGTTTTCTGTAGATACCATAAGACCCGTTTGGTTGCTTTTCAATGATCTAATCCAGCATTACTCAAATATCTATCTAACATCATAGTAATGTACGAAATATCCGGACGCGTATATACTTGAGCATACATTAGACTCCCTATTGCTGATGCATAAGGAATCTTTTGCATCTCTTTTTCCTCAAAAGCATTCTTGGGACACTGCTCAAGACTAAATTTGTCTCCTTTAGCCACAGGGGTGTCACCTGATTTACAATTTTGCATGCCATACTTTTTAAGGACCTTTTCAATATAACTCTTTTGTGATAGTTCTAAAATATCCCGAAAGCGATCACGGTATATTTGTATGCCTAACACAAAAGATGCATCACCAAGATCTTTCATTTCAAAATTCTTAGTTAGAAATTTTTTGGTTTCATGCAATAGACCAATATCGTTGCTGGCAAGCAAAATGTCATCAACATACAATACCAAAAAAATATGTTTGCTCCCACAGAACTTATGGTATATGCAATCATCTACTAGATTCATCTCAAAATCAAATGAGATGATCACTTGATGAAATTTGAAATACCATTGTCGAGACACTTGTTTGAGCCCATAGAAGGAGTTTTTAAGTTTGCAAATCATATTTTTTGGATCTCCTGATATAAAGTTTTCTGGTTGCACCATATAAATCGTCTCATCAATGTTATCATTGAGAAACGCTGTCTTTACATCCATCTGATGTAACTCAAGATCAAAATGTGCCACTAATGCCATGATAATTCTAAAAGAGTCCTTTGAAAAGACTAGAGAGAAAGTTTCTTTATAATCGATACATTCTTTTTGTGTAAATCCGTTAGCGACAAGACGAGGTTTATATCTTTTCACATTACCTTTCGAATCCCTCTTGATTTTAAATATTCATTTACAACCAATGGGTTTCGCACCTTCTGGCAATAGGACAAGATCTCAGACATCATTGTCCTTCATGGATTTAATTTTCTCTTCCATGGCATCAATCCATTTTTGAGAATTTGAACTTTTCATGGCTTGACGGAAGTTGATTGAATCATCTTCCCTCAATCCAGAATCATCCTCATGTTCTTGGAGAAAAACAATGTAATCATCTGGCACTGCACTTTTCCTTTCTTTAGTGGATCTTTTTAATGGCACTGGTTCTTGAGGAGGAAGAGTTTGTTCTTCTATAACAGTTTGCTCTTCGACATTGTCTTGATTTGTCATGTCATGATCAAGTTCAGGAATAGGGTCCTGAGCAAGAGCAATGACACCTATGGGAATATTAATTATTTTTCTTTAAAGACAATGTCCCTTACTGTATTTTCTCCCCCAAATTCGACATCCTCAAAGAACCGGGCATTTTCTGTCTCAAAAATTGACTTAGTTGTGGAATCATAAAACTTGTAACCTCTGGATCTTTCAGAGTATCCAATAAAATAACAACTAATCGTTCTTGAATCCAGTTTCTTTTCATTTGGCCTGTAAGGCCTTGCCTCAACTGGACACCCCCAAACATGCAGATGCTTTAAACTGGCTTTTTCCCTGTCCAAAGCTCATAAGAGGTTTTGATAGTTGCTTTAGTTGGAACCCTATTAAGAATATATGCTGCAGTCTTAAGTGCTTCACCCCAGAGTGACTCTGGTAAGGTGGAATAACATATCATACTCCTTACTATATCTTTAAGTGTTCTATTTCGTCTTTCAGCTACACCATTCATAGTGGGTGAATCCGACATAGTGTACTGTGGGACGACACCGCATTTCTCTAGATATTTAGCAAATGGTCTTGGACGTTGTTCACCCGAACCGTCATATCTGCCATAGTACTCACCACCACGGTCAGATCTGACGCTTTTAATTCTTTTGTTGAGTTGATTCTCAACTTCAGCCTTAAAACTTTCGAACACGTCCAGTGACTGTGATTTTTCAGAAATGAGATATATGTAGTCATATCTTGAAAAATCGTTTATGAACGTTATAAAATATTGTTGACCATTCCAATCAGATGTAGGAAATGATCCACAAATATCTGTATGTATAAGTTCTAAGACGTCTAAGGACCTATTGGCTTCAAATCTCCTTTTATTGGTTTGTTTTCCCTTTATACAGTTAATACAATCATTAAAATCTGTAAAATTCAAGGGATCGAGAATTTCATTTGACACAAGCCTTTCCATTCTCCGTTTGGAGATATGTGTCAATCTCTTGTGCCATAATGCAGCTGAATTCTCATTGGCCAATTTTTTTTTAACTCCTCTAGTACTCAAATGCAGAGATTCATTAAATGAGGCAATCGTATCAATTAAATATAGATTATCGTAATGCATTAAAGAACCAGAACTAACCAATTTTGAATCATGAAACAATTCAAATTTTCTATTTCCAAATGAACAAAAATAACTAAATTTGTCCAAAGCAGAAATAGAAATTAAATTCTGTCAAAAAGACAGTACAACAAATGTGTCATTGAGATCCAAATAAAATCCGATCTTTAACAATAATCTAAAAACTCCAATTGCCTCAACTTGAACTGTTTTGTCATCGCCCACGTAGATATATCTTTCATTATCATTAGGCTTTCGGCAATTCAGGCAACCCTGCATAGACACACTGATGTGAGTTGTTGCACCAGAATCTAACCACCATGTGTGTCTAGATACCAAAGTTAAATTAACCTCAGAACAAATCAAATTAAGAAGCATACCTTTCTTAGCACGCCAAGCGTGATAGTTGGTGCAATACTTCTTTTGATACCCTTCAACTCCATAGAAGAAACAACTACTCTTTTCCTGATCATTTGATTTCTTTTGTTGTTTCTTTTGTGGCGCTGTACTTTCTCTTAAGTCCCTTGCTTTTATTATTAGTGGTTGACACCAGATGAGTACTTTCTGTCTGTTATTGCTTCAACCTTTTCTCTTCCTCTACACAGTGTGAGATGAGTTCATTTAGAAATCAAGTCTCCTTTTGATAGTTGTAACTCACCTTAAACTAGCTAAACTGTGTAGGAAGATATATTAGAATCAAATGCACTAGTAACTCTTCAGAGAGTTTCAACTTAAGTGCATTTAATTTCGAAACAAGATGAGACATTTTCATGATGTACTCTCTAATATTGCCTTTACCACTATATTTCATTGAAATAAGGCATGTCAAGAGTGAACTAACTTCAGTCTTTTCGTTCTTGACAAACCTTTTTTCAATGTCTTGAAGGAACTCTTTAGCGGTTACAGTCGTTTCTGACATTGTTCCCCTGAATGCTTCTGGAACAGCCTTTTTAATGATCATCAGACACAAGCGATTTGATCTCTCCCACCTCTCATTATTTCTCTTTTCATCAGAGGTACTCTGATCTGTAAGAGGTGGGGGAGAATCAATCCTTAACGCAAGGTCGAGATCCATTACTCCAAGTACTATCAAGAGATTTTCTTTCCAGGACTTGAAGTTTGTGCCATTCAGCATAGGAATATTATTGATGTTGAAAGTAATATTTGTAAGATCATTCACAACTGAACAGAAAATATAAATAATTAAAACAAACTCACATAAACCAAAATAATAATAAATTTAAATAAAGGTAACCCCATCTCAAGATATCGATATTCCATTAATATTTTGTTTTTGGACAAAAATATTAATTTCTAAGTGATATCTTGATGCAGTAATAAATACTGATAATAATAACATGTCGAAAAATAAATTTTCCTTTGGGCCAATTTATAAATCACATGTAAAATCCAAATAATTATCACGTATTTATTACCACAAGTGCACATATAATTTTATTAAATATGGACCTTCCTTTGGGCCGATCAATATTCATAAAATTACTAGTACCCAACTAATTGTATTTTAAAATAAATTAATTTCCATAATAGAGGTCACTTTGGTGGCATATTATTTCAATTAATTTATTCCAAAATATATATAATTATACCAATATTCAAATTTAAAATTATACAAATTAACTAAAATTTTGATCAAAGTCAACTTTAGTTAACTCTAATCAAACCAATTAATTGGATCAAAACTTATTGGACCAAAGATCCATATCTATAATTTAACCCAAAATTATCATTCAAGCCAAAAAAAAAAAAATTCTTGAAATCTATAAGTACTTTATAAAACTACATATTTAATGGGCCACACATATGGATTTTATAGGGCTTAAATGTCATATTTAAATTTATTAGGATTCACTTAAATTAAAGAAACCCTAATTTCTTTAACATAAATATATACATATTGGCTCTTAAACAGAAGATGCAGTCCAAAGACAATAGTAACAATTGACGGTCACATATAAAAATTAGCCAACTAAGTATTTTAGTAAAATATAGTGGCTAAAGTTTGATTACTGTAGGGTCCATTAGAATGTCACAGCGAAGCAATAGATTCGTGTGTTAATTGAAGACAATGGATTGGGTAGTACATGTGAAAGACACTGGGACCACGGAAACAATGACTTGCTATCATAACCTTCAAAACTCAAAAGTCAAAGTACGGGACAACAACAGTGAACTAAAAATTGTTAACATGAAATAAAATTAACTTGTCCATAATGGTGGAGGAAAAGACAAAGGACTTCCCGTGATCAGAAGACAAATTAGCTTACGTCATCACAATCATGCGAACTCGACAAACATTATGCTATGCGACGGGGAGTTTCACAGAATTGATTCATGCATTCTCTATTATCAATTTTGATCCTTAAAAATAGAGAAATTAAAAGGAAACCCCATGTCTGCTATGTGAGAAACCGAAATAGAAGCCAAAACATGAAAGACCCAAAGGATGACTATAGAAAACATGTACCGTGTGGCCTATCATGACTTTTGCAACTAGTCAGAGAACAAATTTACAAAACCACGTCATGACTTATGCATCATATAGCGGGTCCACAGATTCATAATCAAAACTGAATACAATTGGCCATTAACCAAGAATTTTCTTGCTCAGCCGACAGCCATATAACCGAAACCCAATTCGTGAGTCATATAAATTATATATGTATATACGCATATATATATATATATATATATATGCATATATATATATATATACAAATTACTGAATCCAAATTATTCCTCAATAATCAACCATATTTTGCTCTGATATCACTTGTTAGGATGGTAATTTATATCAACCTTTGGTGAAAGCCATCACCTATTAAACCCAAAATCGATATGGCGACTATTAAGAAATAATTAACTGTGAAATAGCGGAAGCGTACCTGAATCCATATTGATAAATTTGATATTTGAATCCCTAGAGATTTTGGGATGGCCTTCCAGGTCAACAGGTATTCACCGATCCTTTGAGAGAGGTCTTTAGTTTCTTTCTGGTATCTTTCCTAACGATGGGATATCAGGGAAGAGCTATTTTGTGGTATTAGAAAATACGACAACTAAAACGATACCTGTGACTTGGGGACCATAACCCTATTTATAGGTAACATTCCTGTTATCTTTTGGAACCCTATTTCAGCCCATCATTGAAATAGGAGCCCATAAGTTTCTACACATTAAAGGGTCCACATCCTATTAGATACATTAAACCAAAACTATATTTGATCACTTTAATTGGGTTTAACCTTAATTGACAGTTTGCAATACATAATTATTTACATATAAGTCCAATGTTGGATTAAGGATCCAACAAAAAATTTCACAGCTCTTTATCACCAAACCTTTCAATCACCAAGGTTGTAAACTAAAATTTTATGATATCTAACCTTCCCTCACCTAACTCTCTATTATATTATTTTAGTGATGGATAAAAATAATGTATGTCAGAATGGTGAGAGGGACCAGGAGCCCTAGAACATTTACAAAGTCACAATCCCTCCCATCATGGGATAATGATGGACTCTAATATTCTTATCGTACTTTATTTGTTAACCATAATGATAAGACACAGTTTAATAATTACTGTAATTATCAGATAAAGTACCACAATAAATATCATATAATACGTCCACATACAACGAATATGGGATTCCTTACTTCCTCCAGTCATCTATTCTCATTAGAATTCTGTAATTAGTTATTCATATTTATTCATATGATTATTTATCTTTCTAATTAACGGGAGTTATCTTAATAATATTATATGCGGTCATGTAGGCCACATAAATATTCTAACAACAGAAACATGCCAGATCCTCCGTGCGGAATAAGTTCATTGATAAAGTGATACGTCTGTCCTTGGATTTTGAGTGTATGTATAGATGCCATTAGTTCTCTTACACAAAGCTTTGTCATAGTGAACTCCAGAGGATGTAAAAGCGAACATATTATTATATGTCCGAATATATGTGCGAAAAGATGTTGCATCCTCTATGTTTCCGATATAAAGCTCAATCAAAATATCTGGTAATTTGTTTTCATGCAGGACTACTTCGCCATCAGAACAGCAGAAGTTTGGTGTTTTAGAATGAAATCTTTTAGCACCACAATACTGGTAGTCAGGAACCTGAGGTAATTTATATGGTTTATTAGTGATTAATCTGAGAGCCTCCGTCCCATTAGTTGTTTGAGCTGGTATACAATAACGAATCAAAATGGTTGAGGCAAATAATGGTATATGTTTAGTTGAACAACAAGCTATATACAGTGTAAAAGTTGTCGAATTGATAGACTCGTAATATGTTAAGCACCTTTTTTGGTCATCATCTTTCTTTTTTGAAATCTTGTAGACCGTTGTTGATCAGTACATGTAACTGTAACAAGAATCGTATCAGATAAAGAGAAGTTACTGATACAGAAATACAATTACCTATAAGAAAAGTGAGGTTAGTTAAAAGGAATTTATTAATATAGAAGAGCCAAAGTAATAGAAACTTGTATTAACACCATGATAATCCTTTAATGGAAACATTAGTGTCATTGATATTTGGTTCGATCACATCATTCAGAGAAGGCACCACAGTAATGCCTACAAAAATACAAATGAATGCATCTGAGACATTTTGTTAAAATGATTAAGGAGTAACATGAGCTAACAATACGAAGAATGAAAGTGTTCATGGCAAACCTGGTGTATTTTGTACAACATCAGAAATATAGTTATAATAGTTGGTGCAAATTGGAGATTGACCTACTATGGAAGAGTAATTAGTAAGTAATAACGATCATAAAAGAGAAAAAGTGATGTGTACCTATGCAAATCAACCTGGATTTTGCTGTGTATTGGACTGCAAGGATTGGTGGACACATTGCAGTTTAGGCTGCTGAGCAGTGGTTGCAGTAACTACAAATTGATAAGTCTATAATCAATGATGAGATTATTATAGAATGGCTAAGTACAGCTGTAAAGTGACCATAGAAGGTATAAAATGCAGGATGAAATGAGTAAATAACTGAATAAATTAACCTTCATCTGCTGTAAACTGGAGTGCAGTTGTGTGTAAGACTTTATCAGACTGCAATTGGTGCTGCATAGTTTCTTGGGAAGATTGGTTATGAGCAAGTTGTTGTGTATCTAAAGAGAGAGAAAATTCTGAGACAATAGCAAAAATGAAGTACCAATGCAATAGCATTAAAATCTACTTTTATTACACTTAATAATACACTTGCGAGTACATAAAGGCATCACACCCTGCAATTGGTCATCAACATTGGTGCTAGCTGATATATTCTGAGCATTAATGGATTCTTCAGAGCATTTGCTAGGTTCGTTATCCACTATTTCTAAGGGAAAAACAATCACATTGAATAATCATCATTCATACAAATGAAATTGAGATTAATACTAAATTCGAATAAGTGAGTACAACAAATAGCATCTGCACCTCTATCAGGAGTAACTTGCATGTCGTGGTAGAGCTGAATCACACCTTTGGTATTGGTTTATTTTTCATGACATGAATTAGCGACATTCTTTTTGGCTTTTCTCTTTCGATAGGCCTCTCTCTGCTTGAGACGGTGCAATTCTTTCTCCTCAGGCGATAACATAGCATATTTCTCCCTTAACTCCTGATTACGGATAGCTTTTTGCGCAGCTAACTTATGATTATCACTATAACTACTCATCCTATGGTATAGCTAAATATGCTTGCTTTATAAGTAAAATTCCCAGAGACCACAAGTACTTTAATGTTACTGGCTAAAACTGGCAGATGATAAATAAAAAAGAAAGCTATAAACACATAAACATCATAGAGCCGAAAATGAGACAAGCAGAACTTTAGTTGACGGTCATTGGGAAAACATGGATAGGAATACGAATGAAACTTGATGCAACCATGCAAATGCAGCAAATTGCAGTGAAAGTAACCAAATATAGCAGAGAAAATATTACTGAACAAAAGATCTCCAAAAGTATTAAGCAGTTGCTGCAAAAAAAGAAAACTAACGTCAAAAACACATGCATGCAAACCATAAACGCATAGTGAACAAAAGCATGCAGCAGCAAAGCATGGAAACCAAGAGGTAAACAACTGATCAGTAGCTATTCATTGAACAAATAACGAAATAATGTAATAGAGAGCGAAGCAAAAGTAAAATCTGAACATGTCTGTAACAAAGAGAAAAAGGAAAAAGATGAGTACCTGTAGCGAAAATGCAAATGAAGCAAACGAATCTGAGGTGAAAGAAAGCAGAACAAAGCTAATTCATGAAGAATAGCACGTGTGTATGTATCTTCATACTGAGGTCAATACACGCATATGACTCTGCTGAATATGCCGTTGGAAACAGCAGATACATGCAAGTGGGTACAGAAAATCTACTTTCCAATGGTAGCCTCAACCTAAAATCTCATAATCCATAAGAAAGGCATCTTTGAGGAGGAAATGTTAAATTGGAGGCTGAACTTACTGTTTGTTGATTTAACAGAATCTTGTCAAGGTAATTGACTAAAGAGGCCACTTGATAACAGTCAAAGAACCATAGAAAAAGAATCTCACACGAAGGAACAATGAATGCACAAAGGATAGAAATGTAATATCAACTAAAAAATTCTCTGGTTCTTACACACATTTATAAGACAACAAAAAATATGAGTGGCACCATATAGAGTAGAAAATGACGGCAATGTCCTTGGAAGTGCAGATGAAAGTAGCTTTGCAAAGTAAAGAAGAAGTGCCTCTTATATGTTGTAAGGATATTAAGGATAAGGATATACTTTGCGGCAATTACAATCCCATACACAAAGAAAGAAAGAAATAGTAGATCCCAGCCAAATTATTCACCCATGGCAACCAGTACTCCAGTTAGAATCCCCTCTAAGATGAAGGCATGGGTCTATGGCCAGTATGGGAAACCTGAGGATGTCCTTAGATTGGAATCCGAGGTTGATGTTCCTGAAGTAAATGATGAACAGGTTTTGATCAAAGTAGCTGCTGCATCCCTAAATCCAGTCGACATCAAAATCATGGCTGGTTTATTCAAGGCCACTGATTCTCCTGTGCCCGTAAGCCTCTTTTTTTTCAGTAAAATTTTTGTTTGTTTTAGTTGCTAGATAGCCCTTACTGCTGTTTTGTTCATCTGGTAGACTGTTGCGGGTTATGATGTCGCGGGCGTGGTGGTTAAAGTTGGAAGCAAAGTAAAGGAATTCAATGTCGGGGATGAAGTATATGGAGACATTCACGAGCATGCTTTGAATAACCCAAAGGGGTCTGGGTCACTGTCGGAGTACGCTGCAGTGGAGGAGAAGGTAGTAGCTTTGAAGCCCAAGAATTTGAGTTTTGCTGAGGCAGCTAGTCTTCCTCTTGCCGTTGAAACAGCGTACGGGGGCCTTGAACGCGCAGGGTTTTCAGCTGGTAAATCCATTCTCGTTCTGGGCGGTGCTGGTGGAGTTGGATCTTTGGTCGTTCAGGTACATTTTTGTGTTTGGTTTTTCCCCTTAAATTCCAATACTTTAAAAATCAGCTCTAGTTGATTAGTTCCAAAGAATTAGTGATCAGCACGAAGTTGAAGGAGTCTCTGTTTTGACCAATGAAGATGAGACGTCCTCATGGCGGGGCGCATTTGTAAAGCAGCGGGGCGCGCTTGTATTAGTTGTATGGCCGCGGGGCAACGGTGGGGTGTAAGTAAGGAGTTCGGTTGTGCTGAGACCAGGCAAACGCTCAGCATATTTTTTAGTGTTATTATCACTTTATTTACTAAAACTATATTACTATTATCAGTTTACCCCTAACGTTATCTTTTAGTCACTTTATTCTCATAAGTAATTCAACTCAACATGTTAAGAAATTTTGGACAAAAATACCCTTTTATTTTATAGCATTACTACATTGTTATTATCACTTTATTCGTTTGGATTATAGTAATACAATCTCTTTAGTTTCTAACATTATTTTCTAGGCATTTTATCCCATCATTAATCTAACTAGTATAGTAAAAAAATTTTAAATATATTTATCCTTTTTTATATATAATTAAAAATAAAAAAGTTAGAATGGTTATTCTTTCTTTTTTTTCACTTTGAGAGATCGAAAAACATAAAAATAAAATGATTTTCTCAAATTTCTTTTTTTTCACACTTATTAATACTAAGAAAAGAAAAAGAGATAGGAAAGAAGGAGACAAAAAATTAGATTTTGCAAAAAAAGAAAATAAAGAAAAGTCTAACATTATTGTATTACTTTAAAGTTGTCGGGATTAGAATTGGAATTTGGTGGTAAACAAAAAAGTAAAATAATAAAAGTATTTAATTCTTTCTTATTTGTAATTTTTAAAAAAAAAAAAGAATTGAGCTCTCTCTCTTCCCCTCCCCTTCTCCATCTTTCAATTTTTTTTTCAAAATAAGATTGCCAAGAAGAAAGAAATTAATGTTTTGACTTTTTTTCTTGATACTAAAAAGGAGAAGAGTCACTTTAAATTTTTTATTATTTTTATTATGCAAAGAGGAGGGTATTTTCTTCTAAAGTTTTTTAACTTGCTAAGTTGATTTAATGGTAGGATAAATTGTCTAAAAAATAACTCTAGGGGGTAAATTGATAATGAGACTATATTTTATGGGGGTAAAGCAATAATAATTTTAAGGGTTAAACATGTCTTTTCACTTTAATTAACAAACTCCGTTAAGTTTGACCGTTAGTTTTTGGGGTAAAGTGACTAAAAGATAACGTTAAGGGGGAAATTGATAGTTACACCAAACGTTAAGGGGGTAAGTGATAATAATCCTATTTTTTTAATTTTTTTTTTAGGGTAAAGTGTAAAAATGTCCCCTATGGTTGAACTAACCTACAAAAAATCCCTTATAGTTTCAAATCATACATTTTCGATCCTTCATGATTTAAACTAATTTGAAACAGTAATGGAAATCATCAAAACTAATGGAAACGGATGAAATGATACAATTACCCTAATATATATAAACAATAAAAGACCTTCTAATAACTATCCTATTAAGCAAACTTACGAAAAAATCCTCTGTGATTAAGCCAATCTACTGAACATCCCCTATGGTTACATGTTACTTTTATTTATTTATTTATTTTATGCATAGGAATAAGGTAAGTTGTATTGGAAGTATTTATTTATTTATTTTATATATAGAAATAAGGTGAGTTTTATTTGGAAATTTTTATTTATTTATTTTATATATAGAAATAAGATGAGTTGTATTTGAGAGTTTTGGGTTATTTTTGAAAATTTTATGAGTTCTAAAGGGTTTAATAGGTATATCAGCTAAAAAATTGAATTAAAAAATTAGCATTTTCCACGTCAAGCAGCCTCAAACTCATTAATTTAAATGATTTTTGTCGATTTCACATTAGTTCAAACTATGAGATACTGGATTATATGATTTGAAATCATAAAGGACATTTTCTATAGGTTTGCTTAACCATAGAAGGCTTTTCTGTATTACAATTCTAAGGGTATAATAGGTATATCAACTAAAAATTTGTTTGCTTCAGTATAAATACTCGCAAAAGAAGCGCATGTATTTCAAACCCATTAATTCAGAAGATTTCTGTTGCTTTTTTAAATTAGTTCAAATCATGAGATACTAGAGTGTATGTTTTGAAACTACATGGGATTTTTCTGTATATTCACTTAACCTTAAGAGATTTTTCTATATTTTACCCTTTTTTTTATCTTACATACTTTAAATTGTTATAATGTATTTTTCTATAAAAAATTTTCAAAAAATACAATTTAAACGAGTTTATAGCAGTATTTTAAAAATCGGATCGGACCAACTGTGTCGACCGGTCGGACAGCGAACCGACCTTGGCTCTGGTCCCGTTCATGCTTTGGGTTGATTATACTTAAAAACCGGATTGAACCGTTCAAACTGTGCGAACCAAATTGAATCATTGAACTGGCGGTTTTTTTGTTTTTGTCTATTAAATTGAAAAAATTAAAAAATATATATGTTTTCTTTAACCTTAAAAACTAATTATTAAATGCCACATTCACTCACTTTCTTCTCATTTTTTGGCTCTTTTCAAGGTTGTATTTTTATTTTCTATTTTCTTGACTTCCTCCAAACTCAAAACTTCTCTTTTTTTCAAGTTGCAATATCTAAATATCAAAGACTTGAATTAAAATTTAAACTCACAATGTCTAATTTTCATAGATGTGAATTTTGTATAATTTCAAAATATTGTGGTATTTTTGAGCTAGATTTAACATTATTTTTTTGGTAAATTCAATTAAGATTGAGATGAAATTTATTTGTTTCAACTTATAATTTAAAAAATTTATTTGTGAAAATCCAACTTTTTTGAAAATATTAAATTTTCATCATATAAAGTCTTAAATTAGTCCAATGCATGTCTTATTTTGTGCATATATATTTAAATAAATCATTTTTTAGAAAATTCATTGAACCAAGGTTAAACCGATCGCACTGGTTGAATCTCGACCCGAATACCTCACTGATTCAATTAACGGTCCGAGTTTTAAAACATATTAGTTTATAGAAGAAAGTGAGGAGAAGGAAGTATAAACGAGTTATTTGAGTCTGAATTACTCCGTATTTAGCATTAGTGATAGATGGGAGATGATAAAAAACCATAAATGGAAAATAATAAGGGAGCGAGAGTAAAGACTTTTTGACGATTTAAGATGTGTTTCAGATTTGGGGGAAAAAGGAGGACGATTTGTAGCTGCACCAAGTGTAGAGATGGGGAGCTACTCTTAAAGAACATTTAGTATCAAGTCCTCCTATTTTGGCTCAGTTATAAAATTTGGCCCACATGTTATCTGCATTTCTTATTTAACCCCAAAACTAGATTTCTTATCAATTTTACCACTTTTAGATTGTAATACATATCATAAGAAAAAAAAAATCCAAGTTTCAAAGTAGTATTGTCTCTTGTCAGATACAAGACTACAGTCTAAAATTTGTCAGATACAACCGTTATAAGATGCCCAAGACTACTATTTTATTGAATTTTTACTATATGTTCCATACTATTATTACTACCATATATTGCAACAAGAAAATTTTTTGTAGTTTTCATAATTGTGCATTTTTTATGGAAAATAATATTTCTCTTATTTTTTGCAATATTTTTTTAGTATTTTATGTATTTTTAAATGGTAAAAATTAAAAAATACGTAGGACTTATGCCTCAAGCCGGGGAGCTTTTGGCCTACTTGGGTGGAGACAAAACGCCTCCAACCTGTCCCAACATTTTTTACTTTTAAAACATTTAGCAGTACTGTACCAAGTCATCCTTGGCAGAGACGAAAAGCCAGCAATATTTAATTACTATATGTATCAATCAAAATTTCGGATTTGGCTGAACCATCATAGCAATTTTAGGTTTGGCTTCTGGATTAGATAAATTAAAAGTAATTCTGAAAATTGACCTTTGATTAGAACATGAAGATAAATCATACTGCCTAAATTCATGCATGGCTGAAACGATTGTTGATCTGAGGCAGCTGGCAAAGCATGTCTTTGGTGCATCCAAAGTTGCAGCTACTTCTAGCGCTGGGAAACTGGAGTTGCTTCAAGTCCTAGGTGCTGATTTGGCAATAGACTACAAAAAGGACAAGTATGAAGATATGCCAAAGAAAATTGATGTGGTATATGATACCGTTGGTAAGAATGAATCCTGAGCCATCATTCTCTTGCTCTCTGTTTTCTGCTAGGCAAAAAGTTTGTATAACTTTTTTATAAACTGTCAATGTATAATTTGTTTTTTTTTTCACGCTAACATGTTTAAATCATACCGCATATCATGAATTCAAATTATACAAATGTAGCATATATGTAAAATTGTTAGTGTAAAAAAAATAAACTTATTACACTGTTAATACATAAAAAGTTAATCCAAAAAGCTTTGCTGAACTAGCTTTCTTGATAATTGCTAGTAATTAATTTGGATAAAATTTCTTACATTGTCAGTGTATGCATTTATGGACCTAGATGCATGTCACGTTATTTTAATTTAGATTTAAACATCAAATTTTTCATATGTACTATGTATCTAAATCCGCTAATGTATACATGACCGTGCACGAAAAATTTACCTAATTAACTTCGCAAATGTGTGAAAATGAGCAGGCGAGAGTGGCAGGGGTAACAAGGCAGTAAAAGAAGGCGGAAGCGTGGTGACAATCGTGGGGGGCAGGCCAGTGGTTCCCCCTGCCTTCGTATTTGAGGTCACTTCAACTGGCACTGTCTTAAACAGACTCAAACCTTTCATAGAGGAGGAGAAACTGAAGCCGGTGATTGACCCGAAAAGCCCATTCCCATTCTCTCACACCATTGAAGCATTTTCCCATCTTCAAACTGGTAGAGCTACCGGCAAGGTGGTCATATATCCAATTCCCTGATCACTAATCATTGCCCTCTCGAATCCCTGGACGCATCATAAACTTTTACTACTAAGGTGGCGTTTGGTGTTCGAAATTTTATGATGTACATACATGTATTGTATCATGAATCAAATGATTTTCATGATTCTAAGATGTACGTACATGTATTGTATTATGAACCAAATAATTCTAAGATGTACATACATTGTGATAAATGTATATTCATTCATAATTATATTCATGTATGTGGGGATCGTTGAATGTAATGATAGATTCATGTATTTGACCATAGAATCATGTGATATACATGAATTTGTACACAATATCTTGAATCTATTTATACAAGTATTTTTTAAAATTCATTTGTTTTTTAAACAATATCTCCTATATAAAGAGGTCAAGTAGAGAGTGATTTGCTGCAGAAAATTACTTTCCTACTATTTTGAATTCTCTCAAAAAGCACTCTTTAGTTCAAGAGGGTTTGTCTTATTTTGTGCAAAAGTCTAAGACAAGCAAATTTCATCTTATCTTAAAGGATATTTGTCCAAGGTTATTGCACATTATACCAGACAAATAAAGTTTAAAGAAAAGTGAATATTCTATCACGATTTGAAACAAATTCTTGTCACAATATTTGCTAGTTTGTTATAATATTCCCAACATTTGGTTCTCACCTTGAAATCGGATTTGGATTTGGGATCATTCATCCTGGGTTTGGAATGGAATCTATTATTCCAATAAATCTGTCTGGTTCAGTACCAAGAATGTATATCATAACTTTAGTTGATGTTTGGTTCGTTGGCTCTTTCGAAATGGAATATAAGAAATTTTCACTAATTAAGTGTATTAATATAAATATATTAGTAAATTTAGTATAACTAATTAATAATTTCTATTGATAAATATTTATATTATTAGTATAATTCAAAATATCAAGTAGATTACATATACTAATACACATTATATAATACATATAAATAATAATATCATTATTATAAGTTTGTAACTAATTAAATTAAATATTATATATAATTAAATACAATTATAAAAATGTTATAATATAAATATATAATATATAAAAATATTAATTTTACTAATATATTATATAATTATGGGATAATTTCAGAAACCTCCCCTGAGGTTTCTGACATTTACACTTACCTCCCCTGTGGTTTGAACAATTACACTGACCTCCCCTGAGGTTACTAATCCTTTACAAATCTAGTCCAAATGATTAAAATATTATTTTAGAGAGTGAAATTAGAATTTTGTACCTGATTTGTCCTTTGTGCCACATGTCCAATGAATGGCAAAGTATTACAAATTAATTAACAATTAATAAACTTTAACGAGCGTAGTTTATAGGCAAATACGTATTGTCTATTTAAAGTACCAACTCTTTACATGAATTTTACTTTCAAACATTTACTTTATCACAAATATTTATTCTCAAATACAGATTTGTATTTACTCTCAAATATTTAATTTTTGTTAAATACAAAACCTACCAGTTTTTCTTCCGTATAAATATTAATATAACGCTTTTTCAATTTTAGTTATAAATATTTATGTATTTAACATAAATTAAATGATTCAGGGTAAAATATCCATAAAGATCCAATACTTTACTCATGTAATGGATTAAAGTCATAAAAAATTAATAGTTTATGAGGTCATTTATTTTTTTAAAAATATTTAATTTATATTAAATAGATAACCTACTGATTTTTTTTGCAAGAATTTTACTTTAACACTTTTTAATTTTTAATTACAAATGTTAATATATTTATCATAACTTAAATATTTGAAAATAAAATATCTGTAAAGAGCCGATACTTTAAATAGGATATGCGTATTTGCCTATAAACTACACTATTTAAAGTAAGGAGTATAGTTTATTGATTTAAGTTAAGGAGTGTAGTTTATTGATTTAAGTAAGGAGTGTAGTTTATAGGCAAATACACATAATTTATTTAAAGTACCGGCTCTTTATAAGTATTTTATTTTTAAATATTTAATTTATAATAAATATATCAATATTTGTAATTAAAAATTAAAAGGTGTTACAATAATATTCTTGTAAAAAGAAAATCGATAGGTTATCTATTTAATATAAATTAAAATTAAAAAAAAAAAAGAAATGGCCTATAAAATGTTAATTTTTTATGGCTTTTATTCATTTTTGGAGCAGAAACAACTAATCCATTTTTCTTAACTACTTTTAAAAATATACTTAAATGTTTAAAATGTTGTTCTATTGATTCTGAAAATATTAATACATCATCTATATAGACTATACTAAATGAACTGTAAGGATTGAAAATATCATTCATTACCCAGGTACTTATATGAATGCATGTGTTTAATTAAACTTGCAATATTCATAAAGTATGAGGACTTACAATGAAAATTTGTTGAGTATCACACGGAAGCTTGAGATGAATTCAACTTTGAAGACTTTATTGCAGTAATAAAGTCTTATGCCAAGACTTTTGAGTACAAAACTTTGAAAGCTTAGAAGAGTAGGTGAGAGTTGGTGTAATGGATTTTTGAGAGGATTACAATGGACTTGACTAAAACTTCTGTTAATTCTATTCACCGATGCCTTCTGTCTAGTATTTTGATTCTATTTATAGAGGCTCGGGAGGTTACATTTGAACTTCATTTCATCTTCATTTGAATTTCATCTTCTTTTTCTGTTGAATGGCCGACATCTTTTTGTAAAAGTCTTCGGGGTCTTGTCCGCCTATTGGGTCTTGCCCTCCAAACGGATCAAAAGTTGAATCTGATGAGCCTGCTGACTCCTCTATTTTGTCGCTTTTGTCATCCTTATCTTGCTTTTGTAGATAGTCCAAATATTCTTTAAGCATCTCGGGATTCTGCATCATCTTTTTCATCAGAAAGTCATTTGAAAATGCCTCGGATGCCATATTTGTCATTTTTTCTTTATCTTTTTTCTTCGGAGTGGTTGGATTAGGTAGAATATTAGTTGGCTTGGGTGGCATTGTCGTTGGAGTGGGCGACAAAGTTGTTGAAGTAGTGGTTGAATCTTTTGTCCATTTGAGCTTTTCTCCAGTTGTTAGAAATCTTATCACATTTGCTTGATCTCCGAATTCTTGATTGAATCCTGTCCACCATTTAATTTTGAATTCTCTGACAAGGGACATTGGAAGTGGCTTTTCTAATTCTTGATGGATTTTGAAACTCCAGCAAAATATCCACGGAACTTTGAACTCCATATGAAATAAAATTGGTCTTATATATTCCTCCCCCTTTGCTCTTTTTAGATAGGTTTGAAATCCCATAAGCACATTTGGAGGGAGTATTTCTGATTGTGGTCCAAACCATTTCCACCAGTGATTGAACCAAATTGGAAATTCTCGATTGCAATTTTCTTTGAAAGTGAAGAACCAGGAATGATTGAATGGTCTAAAAAGGAAAGCACGATACCATGCCATTTTGTAATCTTGATATGTGAATCCGTCTGGAATGAAATTGACTGAGAAGGATTTTTTCGAATAAAGAGAAGTCCATTCATTGGGCGAACAAACTTTCTTTATGATGCATTTTGAATGACTAATAACATTTGGATTTTTCCTATCTGGAATAGGGTAAATTTCTACAGATTGAGTATCTGTAAGGATTAATTCATAATAGTCCAGATTTTTTGAAGGGTCATCTGGTTGCCAATAACATTTTGGAGGGAAAATTCTTTGGACAGTTTGGTTGAGTGTAGTATATAATGGTGTTTCTTGGAATCTGGTCAAAGTGATATATTGAACGTTTGGTTTAGTGAAGTAAATATTTTCTTTGGATTTTTCAATGGGACTTTGAATCTGTTGAAGAGATCTTATAGGAGGAAAAGTTGGAGTACGAGCAGCTTGACTATAAGTCAAAGCTGGAAAGTCCTGTAAGATTTGAAATCTATTTTGAGAAACAGGAGTAAGACTCATCTCATAATCCTGAGGAGTCTTTGGCCTGGAAGTGCCTGCTTTTGAATCCATTTTCCTGCACAATTAATAAACAACATCTTTAAGTTGGTCAGATAATTGTCTATTCTGTTCTTGGTAATATTGAATAAATTCGTTGTGAAGAAAATCTTCACTTCTGCTTGTTCTTTGATGGGTAATGAGTCGAATGGTGTTTTTCTGAATTTGTCTTTGAATAATAAAGGCTCTTTCTTTTGGAGTAATGGTTGCATAAGAGCTTTTTTGAACATAAATTTCATCGTATTTAGGAATTTGGTAGGCTGGAATAACTTGTCTTCCATTCTGGGTCTGAATGGAATATACATATCCCCTGGATTGAATCATTTTTTCTTTGTTCTGAAGCTTTGGAGAATCTCGTTGTGATCTCAAATAATTTGAATATTCACGAGCATTTCTTTGAGCTATTATTGCTGGATCCATGTCCTTGTAGAAATTCTCTAGTAAGAAAATCTGGTAAAGAATTATTTTCTCTTTTGATAAATTCAATCTCGAAATCAAATACAGATAAAATAGATTGCCATCTAGCAAATATTTGTTTTGAAACTATATTTTGAACATCTTTTTGTAGAATTTCTTTTGCAGATTTACAATCTATTCTAATCAAAAATTTCTTATTATATAAATCATCTTGAAATTTAGATATACACAGAACTATGGATAAAATTTCTTTTTTAATAGTTGAATAATTCTTTTGAGGGTCAGACCATGTTCCTGAATGAAATCTAACTAATTCTTCTTTTGAATTATCTATTCTTTGTTTTAATATTCCTCCATATCCTAATTCTGATGCATCTGTTTCAACTATCATGAATGCTTTAGGATGAGGTAAACATAAACATGGTAATGACTCTATTTTTTCTTTTAAATATTTTATTTTTTGTGTATGTTCATCTGTCCAAGGTTTTGGATTCTTCTTTAATCTATTAAATAATATAGAGCATTCTTGTCTTAATTTAGGAAAGAAGTCTGCTATATAATTTAAACATCCTAAAAATCTTTGCAATTGATTTTTATCTTTTATCTCATTTGGAAATTTAGTAGCAAATTCTAAAGCTCTATTAATTGGTTTTATTGTTCCTTGATATATATTATGTCCTAAAAATCTTATTTAAAAATTGAAGAACAATTAAATGATATTAAAATACAAAAAAGAATATTAGAACTAGAAGAATTATTTCAAAAAGAAATTTGTGCAGATATTCCTAATGCTTTTTGGGATAGAAAACAACATATGATAGAATTACCCTATGAAAAAGACTTTGAAGAAAAGAACATTCCAACAAAAGCTAGACCAATACAAATGAATTCTGAATTACTAGAATTTTGTAAAAAAGAAATAAAAACATTAATAGATAAAGGATTAATAACACCTTCAAAATCACCTTGGAGCTGTGCTGCATTTTATGTCATGAATCAAGCTGAAAAAGAAAGAGGAGTTCCAAGATTAGTAATAAATTATAAACCTTTAAACAAAGTATTACAATGGATTAGATATCCTATTCCTAATAAAAAAGATTTGCTTAATAGATTATTTAATGCAAAAATATTTTCAAAGTTTGATATGAAATCAGGATATTGGCAAATAATAATAGACCCAAAAGATAGATACAAAACAGCATTTACAACACCTTTTGGACATTATGAATGGAAAGTTATGCCATTTGGATTAAAAAATGCACCATCAGAATTTCAAAATATAATGAATGATATTTTCAATCCTTACAGTTCATTTAGTATAGTCTATATAGATGATGTATTAATATTTTCAGGATCAATAGAACAACATTTCAAACATTTAAGTATATTTTTAAAAGTAGTTAAGAAAAATGGATTAGTTGTTTCTGCTCCAAAAATGAAGTTATTTCAAACTAAAGTAAGAAGTTTTAGTCAAGTCCATTGTAATCCTCTCAAAAATCCATTACACCAACTCTCACCTACTCTTCTAAGCTTTCAAAGTTTTGTACTCAAAAGTCTTGGCATAAGACTTTATTACTGCAATAAAGTCTTCAAAGTTGAATTCATCTCAAGCTTCCATGTGATACTCAACAAATTTTCATTGTAAGTCCTCATACTTTATGAATATTGCAAGTTTAATTAAACACATGCATTCATATAAGTACCTGGGTTCGAAGTGGTATCAGAGCCACACCCTTGTTTAATTTGCATACGCATATTTAAACTTTGAATTTACATTTACTTTATTTGAATTACGTTTCTATTTTGACTTGGCTATTTCATGCATTTATGTTTGCATATTTTATTAAACTTTTACTGAAAACGTTGGTAAGACTTGATGTTTTGTCAGACCGTTGGTAAGTCCAGGATAGGATGTTCCAGGCATAGGCTCGGTTGTTCCCGTCTAAGTAAAAATTTAATTAAATATTAAACATGGCTGCATTTCTTAGACAATTAAAAATAGGATCTAATTCAAGGAAAGATAATGTAGTACAAAGTCATGAATATCATATGCCTATAAACAATTCAGATTGGACAATCCCAGAGGAAAAAATTGAACACATTTATAGAATTGGCCCTTTAGATTTCAAAACTGCTTTATCAGTTAAAACTCATGAAGAAACAATATCTATTCAAGAAGAATATCAAACCATACAATTATTAAATCATAATACAATTCAAAAATATTTAAGTAAAGAATATCGATACATTCATATAGGTTTAATACAAATTGCTGTAAAACCTTTATTCCATCTAGGAGTAGATGCTCCTATATATCTAGCCTTAAGAGATACTAGACTCAAAAGATATAAAACTTCTTTACTATCTATGATTCAAACAAATGTTTGTAATGGACCAATATATTTTAACTGTGCTCCAAATTTTTCAATAGATCTAACAGACCCTCATATTTTAAATTCTTTAATATTAGACATTCATCTACAAGGAAATGAATTCGAAAAACATACAAAGAATTTTGCAATAATATATAGAATATATTACAGACCTTTATCCTCACATTTAAATCCAAAATTTATAATGACTCCAACTCTTAAAGAAGAAACAACTTTATTACAAGTAGATGCAGATAAACCTACAACATATACTCCAAAAAGATTAAAATGGAATGAAATAACTATACCAAGTGAATTTGAAATCAAAAATCCACAAATAACTAGAAACATAGAACAAACCACTGCAGAAGATATTATAGAAAAAGCAGATGGAAGTACACTCATAAGATTTACCTCATTAAGAGAAAGACCAGAATCCTCTTATTCATGGTTACCAGCTAGACGTTCAAATTATGAGTCAACTGAAGTTAATTTTCCTATGGAAAGTACCTCAAATTTTAGGTATAAAACACCCATACCAGAAGTAATAAATCAAAATCAATCAAACTATTCTCCAACACATTCCCAAATGCAAGGAGAAATAAATGTAATAGATAGACCATATAAAATAAATCATAAATATTTACAAGAAGATTTTGATGATGAAGAAAATACTGAAAAAAGAATTTGGTTTTTTCAATTAGACTCCCAATATAAAGAAAAGTTAATTATAGAATGGAAAAATGAAATAGATAAACAAAAGTTTGATTTTCCTTTCTTTACATGGTTATCATTTTATACGTCAAAATTAGGAATAAATGATATATATAATACACCTCAAATAAATGTTCAAACTAATTTATATAAAAAATGGAAATTAAAAGATGAACAAGTTATAACTTCAATACACCCTCCATTACAAGAAGTAAAAATTAATTTAGGACAAGGAGATATTATAGCCTCACCTTTTAAAAAAGGAAGAGAAGCTGAATCAAGTACAAATAATTCAATAAATCTAGAAGATCTTAAAAAGGTATATCAACAAAATAATTATACAAATCAAATTCTACATACAATATCTCAACATATGGAAATATTAAATACAAAAATTGATACTCTAAAGAAACCAGATTTAAAATTCCCAAATGATATATCAGCACCTCATTTTCAACCTAGAAGTCTGACAAGAGAAAAAGAGCAAGATTTAGTACAAAGTATTAATAATCAAAAGATAAATAATACAGATAATTTATTAAATAAAATATCTAATGCATTACAAAATCTAACTACAGATTCTAAACCTTCAACTCCAAAAATAAACACATTAGACCAAATAATAGAAGAAAATTCTACTGAAAAATTAGAAGATTTATCAGAAGAATCAATAAAATCAGAAGAAGAAGAAGATATGATTTTACCCATAGAAAACCAATTTGAAGAAACAGAAGGAAATCAAATAAATAGAATAAAAAGAAAAAATTATAATAACAAAAATAATTGAAAAATGGTAAGTTCAAAAAATTATTATCCTAGACCAAGTCTTCCAGATATTCAATATGAAGAAAGATCAAAATTTAGAACTACTAAATATGATGGAGATTCAATATATGAATGGAATATAGATGGAAAAACTGAATATGAAGTATTAAATAATTTGCAAGAAATGGGAATGGCAAGACTAGCTTACAAAATTAAAAACATTCAAGAAAGAAATATTGCAACATTATTAGTCTCAGGGTTTACTGGACAATTAAAAAATTGGTGGGATAATGCTTTAACTTTACAAGATAAATTATCAATACTAGATCATACTCAAGAAATAGTAGATGATCAAGGAAATATTCAAATACAGTCAGATGCTGCAGAATTTCTAATAGTAACAATAGTCATGTATTTTATAGGAAATCCAAAAGAGAAATTAAATTCAAATAAAACATTCTTAACAAATTTAAGATGTCCAACATTATCAGACTTTAGATGGTATAAAGATATGTTCTTAACAAATGTATTAAGAAGACCAGATTGTAATGCTTCATTCTGGAAAGAAAGATTCATAACAGGATTACCAAGTTTATTTTCACAAAGAATAATGGATAATTTACAAAAGGAAATGGGAACAGATGTAATTTCATTTGAAAACATTACTTTTGGACAATTATTTGCTTTTGTGAAAAAAGAAGGATTAATACTATGTTCAGAATTAAGATTACAAATAAAATATGGATCTAAAACAAAAGAAGTAGGATCATTTTGTGATGCCTTTGGAATCAAAAGAATTAAATCACCATCAGCTTATAAAAAGAAAATTAAAAAATATTCTAAGAAAATAAGATATAAAAACCCTAAGGAAAATGAACCAACTAAAAAGAGAAAATTTACTAAAAAGAAAATTGTTTGTTATAAATGTGGAAAAATAGGACATAAAGCAAACAAATGTAGATTAAAAGAAAAAATTACAGAAATCTGTGCAAATGAAGAAGAAATTAAAAATAAATTAATAAATTTGTTAATAAATGAAAAAGAGAAAAGTTCTGAAGAAGACTATTATGATGATATTACTAATTCCGAAAGTGAAGAAGATTGTAATTGTAATCCAAAATATATAAATGTTATAACTAAAAAAGAAGACAAAGAATTTTTATTAGATATAATAGAAAAGATTGACGATCCAATAGCTAAGAAAGAATATTTGGAAAGATTAAAAAGCTTAATTATTCAAGAAGATAAAATGCCAAAAATAATAGAACCTTTTAGTATATCAAAATTAATAGATAAATATCCAAATATAAATGTAATGAAGAAAGAAACTACTAAAGATCTTCAAACAGAAATTAATAGTTTAAAAATACAAGTAAAACAATTACAACAAGAAATTATAGAATTAAAATTAAAAGATTTAGAAATAGAATCAAAATTAGCATTAATAAATGACAATCAACCTTCAACCTCTAATTCAAAAACAGAAGAAATAATAATCTCAGAAAAATCAATAAAAGAAGATCAATATATAAATACTATAGAAAAAATGACTTTTCAAAAATGGTTTGCATTAGTAACTATTACAGTAGAAGATTTCAAAGAAACATTTGTAGCTCTTATAGATAGTGGAGCTGATACAAGTTGTATTAAAGAAGGAATAATTCCCACTAAATATTGTGAAAGAACAAAAGAAAAACTAATGGCAGCAAATGGACAAGATTTAGAAGTAAAATATAAATTTACAAAAGGATCAATATGTAATAATGAATATTGCATTAGACATAATTTCATAATTGTAAACAACATAAATCATGATGTAATATTAGGTACACCCTTTTTAATTCAAATATATCCATTTATAGTAAGCCATGAAGGAATTTCAGTAAATATAATGGGAAAAATTATTACCTTCAAATTTTTAACTCCAATAAGACAGAAAGAACTACAAACCTTACAAACATCTTCAATATATAAAACAATAAATACCATTACTAAAGTACAACAACAAATAAATTATATTAAAGAAGAAAAATCTTATTTAAAAATTGAAGAACAATTAAATGATATTAAAATACAAAAAAAAATATTAGAACTAGAAGAATTATTTCAAAAAGAAATTTGTGCAGATATTCCTAATGCTTTTTGGGATAGAAAACAACATATGATAGAATTACCCTATGAAAAAGACTTTGAAGAAAAGAACATTCCAACAAAAGCTAGACCAATACAAATGAATTCTGAATTACTAGAATTTTGTAAAAAAGAAATAAAAACATTAATAGATAAAGGATTAATAACACCTTCAAAATCACCTTAGAGCTGTGCTGCATTTTATGTCATGAATCAAGCTGAAAAAGAAAGAGGAGTTCCAAGATTAGTAATAAATTATAAACCTTTAAACAAAGTATTACAATGGATTAGATATCCTATTCCTAATAAAAAAGATTTGCTTAATAGATTATTTAATGCAAAAATATTTTCAAAGTTTGATATGAAATCAGGATATTGGCAAATAATAATAGACCCAAAAGATAGATACAAAACAGCATTTACAACACCTTTTGGACATTATGAATGGAAAGTTATGCCATTTGGATTAAAAAATGCACCATCAGAATTTCAAAATATAATGAATGATATTTTCAATCCTTACAGTTCATTTAGTATAGTTTATATAGATGATGTATTAATATTTTCAGAATCAATAGAACAACATTTCAAACATTTAAGTATATTTTTAAAAGTAGTTAAGAAAAATGGATTAGTTGTTTCTGCTCCAAAAATGAAGTTATTTCAAACTAAAGTAAGATTTTTAGGACATAATATATATCAAGGAACAATAAAACCAATTAATAGAGCTTTAGAATTTGCTACTAAATTTCCAAATGAGATAAAAGATAAAAATCAATTACAAAGATTTTTAGGATGTTTAAATTATATAGCAGACTTCTTTCCTAAATTAAGACAAGAATGCTCTATATTATTTAATAGATTAAAGAAGAATCCAAAACCTTGGACAGATGAACATACACAAAAAATAAAATATTTAAAAGAAAAAATAGAGTCATTACCATGTTTATGTTTACCTCATGCTAAAGCATTCATGATAGTTGAAACAGATGCATCAGAATTAGGATATGGAGGAATATTAAAACAAAGAATAGATAATTCAAAAGAAAAATTAGTTAGATTTCATTCAGGAACATGGTCTGACCCTCAAAAGAATTATTCAACTATTAAAAAAGAAATTTTATCCATAGTTCTGTGTATATCTAAATTTCAAGATGATTTATATAATAAGAAATTTTTGATTAGAATAGATTGTAAATCTGCAAAAGAAATTCTACAAAAAGATGTTCAAAATATAGTTTCAAAACAAATATTTGCTAGATGGCAAGCTATTTTATCTGTATTTGATTTCGAGATTGAATTTATCAAAGGAGAAAATAATTCTTTACCAGATTTTCTTACTAGAGAATTTCTACAAGGACATGGATCCAGCAATGATAGCTCAAAGAAATGCTCGTGAATATTCAAATTATTTGAGATCACAACGAGATTCTCCAAAGCTTCAGAACAAAGAAAAAATGATTCAATCCAGAGGATATGTATATTCCATTCAGACCCAGAATGGAAGACAAGTTATTCCAGCCTACCAAATTCCTAAATACGATGAAATTTATGTTCAAAAAAGCCCTTATGCAACCATTACTCCAAAAGAAAGAGCCTTTATTATTCAAAAACAAATTCAGAAAAACACCATTCGACTCATTACCCATCAAAGAGCAAGCAGAAGTGAAGATTTTCTTCACAACGAATTTATTCAATATTACCAAGAACAGAATAGACAATTATCTGACCAACTTAAAGATGTTGTTTATTAATTGTGCAGGAAAATGGATTAAAAAGCAGGCACTTCCAGGCCAAAGACTCCTCAGGATTATGAGATGAGTCTTACTCCTGTTTCTCAAAATAGATTTCAAATCTTACAGGACTTTCCAGCTTTGACTTATAGTCAAGCTGCTCGTACTCCAACTTTTCCTCCTATAAGATCTCTTCAACAGATTCAAAGTCCCATTGAAAAATCCAAAGAAAATATTTACTTCACTAAACCAAACGTTCAATATATCACTTTGACCAGATTCCAAGAAACACCATTATATACTACACTCAACCAAACTGTCCAAAGAATTTTCCCTCCAAAATGTTATTGGCAACCAGATGACCCTTCAAAAAATCTGGACTATTATGAATTAATCCTTACAGATACTCAATCTGTAGAAATTTACCCTATTCCAGATAGGAAAAATCCAAATGTTATTAGTCATTCAAAATGCATCATAAAGAAAGTTTGTTCGCCCAATGAATGGACTTCTCTTTATTCGAAAAAATCCTTCTCAGTCAATTTCATAGAATTTTGTACCTGATTTGTCCTTTGTGCCACATGTCCAATGAATGGCAAAGTATTACAAATTAATTAACAATTAATAAACTTTAACGAGCGTAGTTTATAAGCAAATACGTATTGCCTATTTAAAGTACCAGCTCTTTACATGAATTTTATTTTCAAACATTTACTTTATCACAAATATTTATTCTCAAATACATATTTGTATTTACTCTCAAATATTTAATTTTTGTTAAATACAAAACCTACCAGTTTTTCTTCCGTAGAAATATTAATATAACATTTTTTCAATTTCAGTTACAAATATTTATGTATTTAACATAAATTAAATGATTCAAAATAAAATACTCATAAAGAGCTAATACTTTACTCATGTAATGGATAAAAGCCATAAAAAATTAACATTTTATAGGCCATTTCTTTTTTTTTTTAATTTTAATTTATATTAAATAGATAACCTATCGATTTTCTTTTTACAAGAATATTATTGTAACACCTTTTAATTTTTAATTACAAATATTGATATATTTATTATAAATTAAATATTTAAAAATAAAATACTTATAAAGAGCCGGTACTTTAAATAAATTATGTGTATTTGCCTATAAACTACACTCCTTACTTAAATCAATAAACTACACTCCTTAACTTAAATCAATAAACTATACTCCTTACTTTAAATAGTGTAGTTTATAGGCAAATACGCATATCCTATTTAAAGTATCGGCTCTTTACAGATATTTTATTTTCAAATATTTAAGTTATGATAAATATATTAACATTTGTAATTAAAAATTAAAAAGTGTTAAAGTAAAATTCTTGCAAAAAAAATCAGTAGGTTATCTATTTAATATAAATTAAATATTTTTTAAAAAATAAATGACCTCATAAACTATTAATTTTTTATGACTTTAATCCATTACATGAGTAAAGTATTGGCTCTTTATGGATATTTTACCCTGAATCATTTAATTTATGTTAAATACATAAATATTTATAACTAAAATTGAAAAAGCGTTATATTAATATTTATACGGAAGAAAAACTGGTAGGTTTTGTGTTTAACAAAAATTAAATATTTGAGAGTAAATACAAATCTGTATTTGAGAATAAATATTTGTGATAAAGTAAATATTTGAAAGTAAAATACATGTAAAGAGTTGGTACTTTAAATAGACAATACGTATTTGCCTATAAACTACGCTCGTTAAAGTTTATTAATTGTTAATTAATTTGTAATACTTTACCATTCATTGGACATGTGGCACAAAGGACAAATCAGGTACAAAATTCTAATTTCATTCTCTAAAATAATATTTTAATCATTTGGACTGAATTTGTAAAGGATTAGTAACCTCAGGGGAGGTCAGTGTAATTGTTCAAACCACAAGGGAGGTAAGTGTAAATGTCAGAAACCTTAGGGGAGGTTTCTGAAATTATCCCTATAATTATAATGTATATTATATATTAAATATAATTATTATTATTATATTTATAATTATATAATATATTATTATATACACATATATTATAATTATATGCACATATAATATACTTTTATAAATATATTTATAAATAATATAAATATATTATTATATAATATTAATAAATTTATAATATATATTATGTAAATATAATTATATTTAATTAAATAATTATAATATATATTTATATATTATATTATATATGTGTATAGAATAATTATAAATATAAATATATTTATTATTATAAATATATTATATAATTATACTAATATTATAATAAAATATATAATTATAATATATATTATATATATGTATATAATTAAATATTAATTTTTTAATGGGTGGCGGGATAGGCCCGTTTCTAAATGGGAATCAGATTTGGATTTTGTCCAAAACCCTTCATGTTACTAGGGAATTGGGGAACTCCAAATTTTTAAATATGATTCCAAAATACCAATTTCGATAGTAGTAATCCAAACAACAATTAAGGGGTTTATTCCAATTCTCCATCCTGAAACCCTCTTACCAAATGCCACCTAAGAAATCAAGATTGCCTTGGCTTTCTCTCCTGTGGCCAACATCCCAAGTACCACCAAGACTTTAATTGTGGCTGCCAAGACTTGACCTTTTGGGAGGTCAAGGGTTCAACTTATGCCTCTTACCATATAATTGTCATTTAATTGTGGTTGTCACTTCAAGTGGCTTCCTCCGATGGGTTTTTGTCGGCACCTGCTCCCCCTAAACTAGGTTCGAGTAACTCATACAAATATTATCGTTGCGACAAAAAAAAAAAGGCTTTCTTTCTTGTCTTTTTAGTATAGTATAGATATAGCTTGGTCTTGGAGGGATTGCATGACAATAATGTTGGAATAGTTTGTGAATTGAAATAGGAAAAAAGTTTGTTAAATTCAAAATATTGGATAAAAGAAAAATGCCTAATGTAGCCTCTTGATGACCATTATAGTGAGGAAACGGTTTTAGCATGTTTTTGTCAATTGAAGGAGACTAATTGCAGTCTCTTGATGATTATTATAGTGAGGAAATGGTTTTGGCATGTTTTTGCCCATTAAAGGAGACTAAAGCAGCCTCTTAATGATCATTGAAATGAGGAAATTGTGACCCTTTAGTTTTGATATTTTTTGGATTGTCTTTCCTATATAAATGACAAGTTTTTAATAAAACAAACTAATTTAGTCATTTTGATCCGTTCTTAATAAAAGATCTCTTGGTTTTGCTATCAAAAGTTTTTCATTCTTGTTGTATCTTAGAGGTATATTGCCCTAATCCAAAAGCAAACTACTAACTATAATGGGTGCAATAAGCACCTTAAGGATAGTATTTGTACACGCCTCAAAAATCATTAACAAATCCCCTTTCTTTTGAGAAATTTGTTAGTGAAGTTTTTGTACTCTTCTATTGTCTTGTTTTATTTTTCTTAACAAATAATAGATCGCATGAAGTGGACATTTATAGTTTGTCTCATTGATTAAACAGGTTTTTGGGTCAATTAACGAGTTGGGATCACATTTTGCTTGCAACTCTAGCCTTATAAAAGAAACTAATAACTTCAGAAAGTAAAAGAAACTGGTTAGTCTTTTTCTCTGTCTCTTGATGGACCACTGCAGCTTGATAGTCTTATTTGTATTTTCTCACTATAGCCATAAACAAGTCGGCCTTACCTAGTGTTTCTATAGCTGGCAACATTTAGAATATTACTGCTCCAAAAAAAAATGTGGAATCTGGAAAAACTCTTGAAGCTTCACATAGAATTTTGTCGTGGCACCAGAACAAACACAAATAAAAACCCAAAAGAGAGGTTTTCTCTGCGTGGCATATGTCAATCGGTCAAAAATCGTTTTTTGTATTGTATAAACACGTTACATGGAATGTGCAGAGAATAGACAAGACATTTTCTTGGGTTACAATGCACTGCACACAGGTTCTGGCATCTAAGCCTTCGAAGGCAAGAACCACATGCTCCAAAAGAAAGGGAAATATCAATCCTCAGAACGACTATTGTTTGGATTGTGATTTTCTTTCAAAAAAAAATTTACGTTTTTCGTGAACATATTTTTCAATCATTTTTTTATTTCACGTATATCAAATCATTACATTTGCCGTTGTCTATTAATACCGTTAAATGCCTTGACATATTTTGGCTGAGACACTTCTGCTGGCTGGACTGTGGGAAGGAAAACATTAGCTAGAAGCATAATGGCGAGTTCAAGAACTTCTGGTAGCTTTTCATTTGAAAAATAAATAAACACGAATAAAGGGACTTTTTTTTTTTTTTCCTTTGAAAACAGCACTAAGAAACTCTTTAGTTAAGTACCCGTTTGGGGTTGCACTGACTTAAGAAAAACATCATCCAAAATTTTTTCCTGGTAAAGAAATTTTTTTCTACTACATGATGTAAATTCAAATTTAAAATTCAAATCATGCACGTATAACGTATATTCAAAATTATTAGTGTAAAAAAAATCATTATATTATCAGTGCATATACTCTTAATCGTAGAAATAAATGTCTTAAAATGTGCGAAAAAAATGGTTGAGCTAGCTAAACTCTGTAGGTCAAATGATCATTTATTTCTACTTTGATTCTGTTTTTAACAAAATTAAATTCAAGTGAGCCCACCTCATCAATGGGCGGGAATAAAGCAAAAGCTTAATTTCAAAAACATCTGGAATTAAAAATTTGCCTAATAAGACCAAAGAAGCCCACTAAAATAAAGCTGAAAAGTGGTAGTACTACGCTCCAGCCTATCAAATCTCTCTCATTCTTCGCTTTCCAAAAACATCACGTTCACCAATCACTCATCACATGCTTCTGGTCCATATTCTGTTTGAAATTCCTCAGGCTTCAAATAATGTTTTAAAAAAAAAAAAGTACTAAAATAAATCAATAGATAAAGAAACTTCCTATCTGACTAGACCTTGCCTAGATTATTTATGGGTTCTTGTCTGAATTTTCACTGACATTCCTCAGATCTTTGGCTGAACTGTTTCTTGAGTACTAAATATGAAAATGGCCTTCCAATCTGAAATCTGAAGTAGCCCAAAAAAACCTGTCTTTGCTTTTACAAGTTTATCCAATCTTGTTTTGCTCTTGTGGGAGTCTCTTCAATTCAAAAGGTAAAATGGGTCTTTGTTTGTTTTTTTTGGCTTAATTTCTCTATGCTAGAAAATGTACCCTTTTTTCTTTTGTTTGACCCCTTAAAATTTAGTAATGCTGTGCATTGTAGTTTTGTGTGGATTAAGCCCAGTTATTCGTCCTTTTAGTTGAAGGGATTCTTTATTTTTGAATTTCTTGAAATGGGATTTCAGCTGACTTTTAATCTCTGTTTCCAGCCACTGTTTTATTGACATCTTGAATTTTAAGTTCTTGAATGGAGTTTTTTTTAAAAAAAAATGAGATTTTAACCTTTTTAATGAGATAGGTAGTTGGAACTTTCTTATTGGAGTAATGGGTCTTTGGTTATTCAAGGGAAAGAGGAGTC
Source organism: Coffea arabica (assembly GCF_036785885.1). Lineage (NCBI taxonomy): Eukaryota > Viridiplantae > Streptophyta > Magnoliopsida > Gentianales > Rubiaceae > Coffea > Coffea arabica. Next base: position 47,725,328 of record NC_092329.1, read on the forward strand.
TTTATTCTCTTTTTGTCAAGTTGGAAGAAAAGAGGAGTCTTTTCAGTATTAGAGTAAGCTTTTTAAGAAAATTTGCTTTTGGTAAGAAATTGAGTGTGAAAAAGTTGTATTTTGTTGTTGGACTTGGAAAACTGAGTGGAGTGGATTTCAAGCCAAGGTGGGAAAATTTGAAGCCAAGTCAGGTTTAACGTTAAGAGTGTGTTAGGAAGAATTTGTAGATTCATTAGCTCTGTGGGAGGTTATTTTAAATCTCAGATTATGGTTAGACGATTAGTTTGCTAGCTTTCCTAATTAACTTGAACATGTTTATGGATGTGCATTTCTAATTTTGTCTAGGTTGGTGTTTGAATTATTTATTGGGTTGATGTGCAGATGCAGATACTCCTTTGAGCTTGATGCGAGATTTAGTTGCTCTTCAAAATGGAAAAAAGAAAATGGTTGTGGAAGAAAAAACCTTCAGAGAGGAGCCCTGGTGAAACTGATAGCTCGGGATCATCACTTTCAGAGAGATACTCAGATGAGCAGCAGGTATGTTGACTAAACCATCAAGAACAAAAATTCTTGCTTATTGTTTTGAACAAGTTTAGTGGATGTAACGTGCAGAATAGGTGAAAATCATCGCTTGTTTTAAGGTTGTTCTGTTTCTTGTTTGCATTTCGGGTCGTTTGGATTAGTTGGTTGTGTTGCACTCGTAAATGCAGTGTGTTGTAAGTTAAAGGGTATCGGATGAATCAATCTATTCACCGGAGAGAAGGGAAAAATTATTAGTACTTACGATGCATGACGGATCAATGACTGGTGCTAAACTTGCCCTAGTGGTGTCTTATGAAATACTAATTGAATTGACTCCTGGAGATATTCAAGTTGTCAACTTTTACCATTCCTGCTAAAGTACTTCAACACAGTAGTAGTTCAGGAAGTCATTTAGGCATTTCAATGATTGGAACCTAAAGATGAACTCTTAGTTTCTTTTTCTTGATAATCAAGTGAAACTACAGATGTCTATTGAAATTCCTTTTGTTCTTCAAGACTAACTGCAACTCAAGCATGGGTTAGCAACTCGGTGGATTTGTTCTTGTGCAGTAAGTATTTAAAGAACTGTTTTTTCTTTTTAATTCCCCTGTAGCATCTTGCATGCATATATACTTTGCCCTGAATAATCCATCTGTAGGTCACCGACTTCGAATCTTCACATGTTTGTGGTATTTTTTTTTTTTTTTTTGCTTTGCTTTAACTTTCGGTTAACATTGCTGGGAGTCTTAACCGTTTCTCTAAATACTCCAAATAAGTTTTCTATGACATTTGTGTGATAGAAAACTTCTTTTTTTGGGGAAAGTATGTCCTGATGCTCTGCATTACTTTTCCACAAGGCACTCTTTTCTCCTTTGGTTTCACCAAGCTGAAAATTTAGGATTAGATGATAAACAAATTTACTAATTGGCACTACTGGCGAAAGTTCTAAATAACTACATAGACAACGAGCTAGTGGAGGCATAAGGTAGAATCAAATTTGAATGACCAATTAATTATGGATTCAATGGTTCCGAACAAGAACAGTTATGTTCATGATTCTCATATATCTATGCTATTCCTCAACTTCCAAATTGTTGCCTTCTTGTACTTTCCTTAATTAACTGGGTTACCAACTATGGGATTCATAAAACTCGTGGTTGTCTATTTCACTTATCAGTAGAAATATAATCTTGTTCTGTTTGGAATGAACATTTTGGCTTTAAAAAATATCTAGATTGTGAACCTATAAATATATGGAGAAATGGCAACCTTAGAAATCCTTGTCTGTTTTGATCGGCATCTTGAATCCTGCTAGCTATCAAAATTACACTTTTGTAACTGAAACAAGCTCTACTTAAATTTTAAAAAAGAAAAATGAACCGTAGGTTATGCCTCCTTACACTTAGTGAGGGTTTATTGTGTTTTTTAGAACAACATGTTGAATCCTGCTTTATATTGCACATCATTTTTACACTACAGCTTGAGAAGGATTCGACTCAGATGAGGTTAGGCTTGGGATAAGCTTACCATGAGTTACACATTTTCGTACTTACAGTTATAACTGTTACCTTATCTCATGGTGCAATGATCAGAATTTTGTCTTTTTTCCCGGCTTTAAACTTCATTTGGAAACTTGCCATTTCATCTGTTTGATATATGGTGGCAGTGGCAGCTGTAGGTAGAAGAAGGAAGACATATATTGGTCTTTTGAAAGTCTTTACCTCAGGTTTCTCATTGATTTTATAAAATGTCCCTGAATTATCATGTGTATGAGGTATAAGATCAGCGCAAACCAGTTTTCCCTGCTTTTATTTTTGGATATCCACAGCTGTCCCGTTAGGTTAATTTATTAAGATGGTGTCCTGGCTATTTTTCTAATTTGGGGATATCCAGGTTCTTAAAGAAAAAGCTTTTATGCATAATGAGCTAGACATTTATCGTGCGATATGTTTGATGTGTAAGTTTATTTGTTAAGTTCTGTCTTGAATTTCATTGACCTTTTATGTTGCCTACATTATTAACCTTCTTTTGAAAGAATAACCAATTACTAAATACAATAAAGTGACAAACCACAACCTGAAAAACATCTGGTAGACCAAAGAAAAAATGGACATATTCAAACAAAAAGATGGATATGCTAGATGGTGTTAACAATTACATAATTCAACCGAACAATCTTGCATGGCCTGTATCTGATTGTTGTTGATTTTCAGCACTTCTTGATAAACAAAAAGCTTGCATTTATGGGATGGCCATATAAGGATACTTAGAGCATTGCTTTGGCTTGCATTTATGGGATGCCCAAATAGGGATTCTTAAGAGGCATTGTTTTGCTTTTGATTCTGCTTAGATTGAGCCGGAGGAAGTGAAGGATTCTCCAAATGATAGGACTCAATCACCAGAAGTCACTTCAAAAGTTGTACTTGCTGATGAAGAAGTTACAGATACTGTTAAGAATCTGACAGCAAAATTATCATCTGCCCTTGTCAATGTCAGTGTCAAAGAAGACTTAGTCAAGCAGCACGCCAAAGTTGCTGAAGAAGCTGTTGCAGGTACCAATTAAAAGTTTATACTTCGTCTTTCTCCCTCCTTGCTTGTTATTCACTTTTTAGGAGTTTGTGAAGTTGTCCTACTATCTTTTCATGGAAATGGGTTACTATCTGTAAAACAAAGTGGACAGTGAGTTCTCTTTTCATAATTCTTCATGACTGCAGTCTGATTGAATCAATCAGTGCAGATCATGCTTCCGTACCAATTACCATTTGTTTAACAATTACGCCTATATTAGATTCTCCATAACTCAATCTGACTGAATCAGTTAGTGCATTTTCATCTTAACTTTCCATAACTGAACTTGTGTGTGTTGTGTTCTGTGATTACCATGTACCTAACTGCCAGGCTGGGAAAAGGCAGAAAATGAAGTGACAGTTTTAAAGCAGCAGCTTGAGGCAGCTGTCCAGCAGAACTTGGCTTTGGAAGTTCGGGCGAGTCATCTTGATTCTGCTCTCAAGGAATGTGTCAGGGAATTGAGGCAAGCAAGAGATGAGCAGGAGGCAAGAATTAATGATGCTGTGGCACAAAAAACTAGTGAATTGGAATCTGTTAAAATTGAACTTGAGAACCAGCTACACCAGCTAAAGACTAATGTAGAATCTACACTAACTCGTTATCCTGCATCTGCAGATCCAAACATTCAACTTAAGCTTGAATCTTTGGAGAAAGAAAACTCAATTCTCAAGTTTGAGCTTCTTTCTCGTTCTGAAGAGTTAGAAATTAGGACTATTGAGAGGGACTTGAGCACCCAAGCTGCAGAAACAGCTAGCAAGCAGCAACTAGAAGGCATAAAGAAGGTTGTCAAGCTTGAGGCTGAGTGTAGAAGGCTGCAGACTGTTGCTCGCAAATCATCATCAAGTTATGATCACAGGTCTACTGCTTCCTCTATTTGTGCGGAGTCTGTTACCGACAGTCAACCTGACAGTGGTGACCGCGTCAATTCAATAGACAATACTCACAAGAAATTAGAGCCAAATGAGTGGGAGCGAAACCACTCAGATTCATGGGCGTCAGCTCTCATTGCTGAGCTAGATCAATTTAAAAATGAAAAGGGATTGGCTAAAGATTCTCTAGCCTCCTCAGTGGAGATCGATATGATGGATGATTTTCTTGAAATGGAGCGACTTGTTGCATTGCCTGACGCTCAGAGCAAATTTCCTTCACTTGAATCGGAACCCATGGCATGCAAGTCTAGTGCTATAGAGAACTCGGTAAAACCTGAGCTTGAAACCATGGTAAATAGGGTAGCTGAACTTGAGGAGAGACTGAAGAAGATTGAAGAAGAGAAAACTGAACTACAGCATGCCTTGACTGAAAGCGAGGATTCCCTTATGGCATCACGAGCAGAACTTCATGAGACTGAAAGCAGGCTTGAAGATTTGCAGAAAGAGCTTTGTGTTGTGAACGAGGCCAAGGAGTTGCTTGAGTTTCAGCTTATAGGTATGGAAGTAGAAGCACGGACCCTGTCAGCAAATGTTGATTCTTTAAAGGCTGAAGTCCAGAAGGAACGTAGTTCTTCAGCCAAAATGGCAATGGAATATCAGGAGTTAGAGAATGAGCTTATCAAAAAATCGCAAGAAATTGAGCTTCAGCAAGCAGCAAATTCAAACAGCGAGTTAAAAATAAAGCAGGTTGGCCATATATTGCATGTAGCATTCTGTTTTCGTCAATATTCATGTGAAAACCATATCTTGCAAAGAAAACTATCACAAAGAAGAAAAGATTGGCAAGGCCTTTTTAAAGGAATGATGTGGTAGGCACTATTCAGCAACTTGTTTGCATTATGATAGTTTGGCACATTTGAAACTAACAAATTCAACTAATCTGTCGTGTCAATTTTGTAAACCAATTTCGTTAAATGTTACGTGTATATCATTAGCTGTTGCACTCTCTTGAGTGCATTTAGATTAAAATGTGCGATAATAAGCATTTGAGCACAACTTGTCCATGGCAGGAGGACCTAGCCGTAGCAGCTGATAAACTTGCAGAATGCCAGCAAACAATTGCATCCCTTGGAAAGCAGCTTCAGTCGCTAGCTACGTTGGAAGATTTCTTAACTGACACTTCAAACCTACCAGGTTTTTCTGGGAACAAAGCAATGGTTCCTGCGTCCGCTGCAGAGTGGAAGGCGCGTGCAAATGATGCATTTGTGCCTAAATATGAATCAGATCCTTCCGGAACACCAGCATATACTTCTAGCCTCTCAACGAATGGGATTGAAGGGGAATCACCAGCATCTTCATCATCATCAACTTCATCTGCTAATAGTACCTCTGCCAGAAACCGTAATGGTTTTGTCCGGCTTTTCTCTCGAAGTAAGAGCGGAATACAACTTGAAAATCATCAAGGATAGATACAAGAAGAACTTAGGGAGGGAAGAATTTTGCCATTTAGGGGCGTATGTAGGTTTCTTTGTTTAGAAGGATAGCCGATTAAATGCTGTTTAATTGGCATCTAACTGGCTTGGTGATGAAGCATTCAACTTGCTCTTGGTTTATGATCATTCACATTTGTTTCTTTATCTGTTTTGCTTGAGCTTTGTTTTGTCTTTATATTGATCTTCAAGTTGAGCAAAAATTTGCTGTTCAGCATTATTTGCCTAAGCTGAATAAACAAAAATTCTTCAATGGATACCACTTAATTTTATGTAGTTTTTTTTTTTTTTAATTTGCTTTTGGTTAATTTAGGGGTCATTCAACTTGGAGGTTCAATTGTGTCATAATGAGGAACCAGTAAGAACTATTTTTAAAATAATATATTCACATTATATCCTTCTTGATTGTAACTTTATAAAAAATTCGTTGAAAATACCTTGATCTAGTAATTAAAATTAACGTTTTATAAACTAGAGATTTTGAATTCAAACTTTACTTTTTCTTCATCGTTTAAATCCCACCACTTTTTTGTTGAAAAAAAAGAGGAAGGTTGATCAATATCTTTTTCTATTCTATAATTCGATCTACTTAAGCATTAAAAAAGCACGTAATTAGGTTCTTGTTTGTTTCATATTCCGAATGGGAAAAATGTGTTATAGTATTATTTATCAAAAAGGTATATATCAAGGAATGCTTTACAAACCAAATATTTGTAGCATGAATATTTTCTTACAGTTGTATAATTGGCCTTCTGTTTTTGTTGTTTGCTGGACTAATCAATTGAATTCTTGAAATGTCAACCACATTAACTTGATATTAGCTGTATGATTTTTTTTTTTTTTTGAGTTCTTAGCTGTATGATTTTTTTTTAAAGTTCTTAGCTGTATGATTTTTTGACAAAGGAAAAAAAAGCCCACAAAATCTTCTAAATTCTAGAATAAATTCTTTCTCTATTTCTCCTTATGGTATACTAATACTACTTCTCCCAAATAAGAAATACTTTCTAATTGGTGTTTCCTTGACTACAGATTATGCAATTTAAGAAAATCAATACAATTTTCCGTATAGCATTTCTTATCATAAATACCAGGGTTAAATGCAAAAAACCCCCACAAACTATATACCGAGTTGCAGTTTACCTCCTAAATTATAATAATAGGTATTTTGCCCCTTTAAATGATAGGTTTGGACAAATCTACCCTTTTTATTTTAAGCATTGTTATTTTTCTTTTTTCCCTATCATTTTTTTTAAATTCTTCCTTTTTTTTCTTTAAACATTGTTTAAATAAGTAGACTAGATTAGTCAAAATTTGTTTATTTCTTAATTTCGTATGTCAATATTTCATTAAAAAAAATATGGAATACAAGATTTTTTTTTCCAAATGTTGAAGTCAATGTCATTTAAGAAATTGAACTTCAAATATATAATAACAAAATAGAGAATTGATTAATCAATTATTAGTAGTATCAATAACAAAAAAGATGAACTACTATTGTTGTTTATTCTTATTTTTTATTTCACTACAAATAACAATTGCTAACTTTTCTTTTTTATGTGATATATAATATGTTACTTTTATTATAAGTAGTTGAGTAACTGTAAACTCTTAATTAGTTTATAGGTACTTAAATTGTTGAATTACTAGATTAATACACTTTACAATATAAGCTACATATATTTTGTAATAACAAAGAGTTTATGACAAATTATTAAGAATAAATTTAACAAATAAACAAAATAAAAAAGCTGTTTAAAAAATATTAAAATTTTTGATGTAAGTCTTTGCACATCAGAGAGAGATGTTGGCTAGTTCCAAGAGAGAAGGAGAACAAAAAGAAAATAAAAGGAAAAAAGCTATTAGAGAAAAAAAAAAAAAAAAAAGAGACAGGATTTAAGATAGTAGGAGTAGTATTGTTCAAACATATCATTCAAGGGGGCAAAATGTCTATGATTATAATTTAGGGGGTAAACTGCAATTGGATATATAGTTTGTGGGGGGTTTTTCCATTTAACCCTAAATACCATAATAAGGATTTGTAACAATGTGGTTGATACTGAATGTTGGGGCAAAAGGAAAGAAATGGGGTGAGAGAGGCTCGAACTCTCGACCTCAGGATTACTCAGAAGCTATGAGACCTACGCGCTAGCCAACTGCGCCACCACCCCAACTTGTTCTTGTGTTTGGACTTTAATAATATATTGGATGTTAGGGCAACAGAAAAGAAATGGGGTGAGAGAGGCTCGAACTCTCGACCTCAGGATTACTCAGATGCTAATGCTATGAGACCTACGCGCTAGCCAACTGCGCCACCACCCCGACTTGTTATGGTTTGAGGACTTTAGTAATATATAGAAAAGGGTTTGAGCAATAAACAAATTCATGCTTGCACCCAAAACTTTTAACAAATCGAACTGAACATATTCGTGTTCGACTTGTTCAAGTTCAAAAAATATCTAATTGTTTAAAAAATGCTCAATCATTTAAACAAATTGAGTTTGAACACAATATTAAGATCGTTCAAAAAATACTCAATCGTTTAACAAACGAATCGAGTTTGAACACAATATTAAAATCGTTTAATAATCAAACTGAACACAAACTTGTTCGCGAATTATTTGAATAGTTCGTGAACACATATATAATTATAAAAATAAATACATTTAATAGTATTTTATATATATTATTTTACTAAAAAAGTAATTAGACATAAATTAGCATTATTTATTTTTAAAAAATCAATAAATACTATTAAACTTATTCTTAATAATGTATTATTTATTAAAACTATAATTAGATCATCTTCAAAATCAAATTAGAATTCGGCTCGTATAGTTTAACGAGGCGAACTTGAATCAGAACTCGAATATTCATACAAATAAACGAATCGAATTCAAACAATATTTATAATTCGTTAATATTCAAACCTTGTTCGTATAATATACAAATAGAACCTGAACACTAAGTATTCGGCTCGTTAAAAACTCTACTTGTAACTGCAGAATAATGCACAAAGGCCAGCAAGCTTAACCATCTTATTTTCTCAACTTTTCTAATGCCCATTTTCGCATTTCAGTTCAAGATTATCTTCAATTGTTGACATTTGACATTTGGTGTTTGCGCAATGGTTATACTCCTTTAACTTTAACAATCATAAGTTGTCTAAATTGCAAATTTTCTGCGATTTTGCAGCTGCAGGGGTGAGATAATCATCAAGCCTCATAAGCAACCTTAGGGATTGTTTGATAACATAAAAAAGTGCTGAATTTAAATTTTTTCAGACATTCAGATGTTTTGAGTGTTTGATAAATGAAAATCTATTTGCTGAATTTGTTAAGCAGTGCTGAACCTGTGTGTATTTTTTTCAGTACAAGAATTCCAACTGAATGCTTAATTCTGATAAGAATTAATAGAATTACTTCTGCTACCTTATCTTATCTACCAAATCTATCTTTGTTTGTTAATTATGTTCAAAATTCTTATCTAATTAAACAATATAATATTCTCTATCTAACGTTTTTTAGTTTCTCTTTTCTTCCTTTCTAATGACTTTCACATCTTTTCCATATTCCTCATATAATATATTTCACATTTTATATTAATTTGATTTAAAAATAAATATTTTCATTTTCATACTTAACAATTTTAAAATAAATAAATCATAAATTCTATTTCTTTTTTGAATGAAAGGATATAAGGGCAAAATTGTCAAATTAAACTTATTAAACATTCAACTATAAATATTTATCAAACAGTATAAATAGATTTAACATTAAAATTTTGACATTCATATATTTTTTTCAGTGCTTAAAATTTAGCAAATTAATTGTTTCAGTATTCAGATTTCAGAATTCAAACTTTAGAATTCAGATTCAGTTTTATCAAACGGAACCTTAGTGTCTGTTTGATAACATAAAAAAGTGCTGAAACTGAATTCATTCAGACATTCAGATGTTTTGGGTGTTTGATACATAAAAATTTTTCTGCTAAACTTATTAAGTGGTGCTAAATTTGTATATATATTTTTTTCAGCACAAGAATCGTAACTGAATGCTTAATTTGATAAGAATCAAGAGATTTACTTCAACTACTTGATCTTATCTACCAAATCTATTCTTGTTTGTTAATTACATTCAAAATCCTTATTGAATTAAACAACCTAATATTCTCTATCCAAAATCTTTATCTAATTAAACAACCTGACATTTTCTGTCTAATGGCTTTCTACTTTTATTTTCTCCCTATTTAATGATTTTTTTTACAATTTCTCCATGCTCCTCACATCTGTCTACTCCTTATCTTTTTCCATCTTTCTACTCTTTCATAATTTTGTCATTTTTTTCCTCCCAATTTTTTTTATTGCTACCGTACTCACTGATCTCAAATTCATTTTTTCCAAAGTAAGTGACATTGATTATTTATTGTTTTGCTTCAATATTTTTCCATTGAAGTAATTAAATTTCTATATAATTTGGTGTGAATTTAAAACTTGTTTATTGCAGCTTCCTTTTGCTTATATTTGAACTTTTCTTATCAAACTCTGATTTAAAAATATATTTGCACCGATATTTGGACTTTTCCATAATATATTTCTTCTTTATATTACTTTGATTTAAAAATAAATATTGTCATTTTCATACCTAACAATTTTAAGCTAATTAAATCACAGATTCTATTTCCTTTTTGGATTGAAAGATAGAAGGGCAAAATTGTACAATTTAGTTTATTATGCATTAAGTTATAAATGTTTATCAAACAGTATAAATATGTTCAGCATTAAGATTCAAATATTCATATATCTCTTTTCAGTGCTTAATATTCAATAAATTAATTGTTTCAGTATTCAGAATTCAGATTCAGTAGAGATAATTTTGATGTTAGGAAGACAAGAAAATTAAATTATGCATGGCAACCTGGTTTTAGGCTTTAGCCAACCTATAAAAATTTTGACCACTTCACTATTTTTACTTTGATTTTGGTCATCCACCCTTCATACTTGTCCACTGCTGGCAAATCAGAATGTAGATGGCATACTAAAGGGATTTGGGGCAGGGACGGTCATCAGTATGACCGTCCCTGTACGGTTAAGGGCCAAGATTTGTCCTCAAAATTTTGTGCGGTTGAGATTACACCATGTAACTCGATTTCCGCACCAAGTGTGGGGCCCACCACTATCTGTTCTGAAAATACATCCTGTGAAAAAAAAGTTACATCGTGTTTAACCAATGTTACGCGCAGTGCAAAATGAGGACAACCGACACAAACGGTTGCAGGTGCAACCGTTTGTGCCCCGTATCCCATACTAAAGATGGGATCAACCCAAGCCAGTAATCATTAAACAGGTCCACCTTAAACAGATTTTTTGCTTTATATCAGATTTTTATGTTCTTATTTTTAGCAGCTCTTGGCAAATACTCGTAGTTAAGCAGAACAAAGGGCAATATGTATGAAAGTGCATCCCACTGAAAGCAACTGGATACCATCACTTCACCTGTTTCTTAACGAAAATTCCCCTGCTTTTTTCCTCTCATGTGTATGTATACAAAACATGCCATGTACAATTGTACGTACTAATGAATCCTACAATAAGATATAACCATCCCACCCCAAAACCCCATTTGCCAAGACAAAAAGAAAGAAAGAATAATGAACCTGTAATTTGGTTCACAAGAACAGCAACTTTTGGCCTTCAAGTCAGTCATTCATGATGATTTTGAAGATACATTTCGAGTTCTCCTCTCTCTTTGATATGCTTTAAACAGATCAATGCCCAAAAATACATTAAGCAAGTTCATTCCAGCCATTCCGAAGAGTGCAAGCGGAAGTTCCACACCTTTGCCAAACTTGGAAGCATCTCTGATTAGCTTCACAGTGATTAGAACATGAGACGAAAATCTTGCTAAAACAAAGGTAATCAGGTTGACAACCCATTCTATTTTCACAACTTTGATACGGGCATCACGAACACCAGCCATCCGCCGCACCTTTCGCATGTGCAAAATTACTGAATGCAGCTGCATCATACGAACAATCATCTATGAAAGAGTTGAGTAAAGGCAAGATAAACATATGATACAGGAATAAATGAATGAGCAGGAACTAAAAAAATGAAAGAAAGAAGTTTCAACTCTTCCCCTCACCCCTCTCATGTAGAAAGAGAAATAGAAAGAGAGGAATATAAGAAAAGGAAGAAGAAAAATGAGCAGAGAAAACATATATTAATGCTAAAACTAATATTTGATGCTACAGGACTAAATTTAACGTTTTCCCCACTTTACATCCCAAGAAGGTCCAGTTAAATCAATGGCACTCCTTCCATTAAAAAAGTTATTTAGTTTTATGACTTCTAATCTGAATGAGAAATTAATTTTACTGTCTCACAATCTAACAACTCTTGACACTTCACTATTAACTGCAGAAGTCAGGCAATGACAATTAGATAATTCTGTCACAATAATTAATGATTGTGCAAGGACAAGTATATGGAAATTACTGTAAATGTGAGTGATACTCACTGTCAAAAACTAAAATATAAAAAATAAGAACTTGAATGACACTGTTGAAGAAATATAAAAAACTGTTCATCTACACTATCAAGATATTTGGAGGGGGAAACATAAAAGCAATGGGGATAGGGGATCCAGCAACTAAATTTCATATTGGCCTCCGATATCTTCAATAAAAATCCCCACCAAACTTGCCCATGTTTAGATCAAATTCTCTTGTTTTTATTTTTATTTTTATTATTTTAATCTTAATAATCAGTGATGACAAATCCAAGAAGACAAACCACCAATTTAGCCTAACTATACTTTGAAACGCCATTCTTTTGTGATAGTCCTGCAATTTGTTGTCCCATTTTACTCCATAAACAAAATGACTACTTTAAGCTCCACATGGAGTAAAATGGCTTAACCACAAGCCCTGGCCTAACTAATTTTTATTGAAGAATACTTCAGAAAGGTAAAAAAAGATGCTGAAAATTAAAGGAAGGATTAAAAGAAAATGCTCAGCATGGATGAACCCATGACGATATAGAATTTTACCTCACAAATCAAGGTGAGAATGAGATAGTTGATTGCAACATTCCGATATAGGGCAAGAATAAAGCAAATGAGGAGTATAAGATGATGAGATAGGATAGAAGGGATTGGACCACTGTATAGACAATAAAGTAACATATCCCCCTGATCATAAGCAAAGTAACCAGTTGAGATGCACAAAGCTGCATATGCTCCAGGCCAAGTAGTCTCAACCAACTGCGAATGCTCAAACATGTCTTTTGCACTACTTGTCATCCACCGATTGATTATGATAATGACCACTGCAGATGGATGAGACACCATTCTATATCAGAAAGGATCAAAGATAAAATAAGCCCACTCAATCATGTAAAAAACATATATCAACATAGCTGAACTTAGATACATCATTCAATTTGAAGAGAGGAGAATGCCGGTAGGCCTGCAGGAATGGGATGGGAGATGAGTCTAAAGGGGAAAAGTTGGAATTGGCAACATGGTTGAGACACTATAGGGCACATTAGCCAATTAAGAAGAAAAATGTGAAACAACATATAGCCAGTTCAGACTTCAGCACAAAGTGAAAGACTTCTGTAGCAATTGATCCAGTTCTTGGAAGAGACATCTTTTACAGTCCATGCGTGTGCTAAATATTCAGAAGTAACTGGGTAGCTACCTTGGAAATATACCATCGGAACTGTCTGTTTTGTCCTTGACATATTGAGCATATATACTTGTTTAAGTGATGATTATAGTAAACTGTTAAACAATGACACTACACAAACCCTTTCCATGAATTGTTTCTGGTAAGAAAAGGCACTTAAAAACTTCCAGTTAGAGAGTTGAATGCTGTCATCAGTCAAGCATATCATAGTTTCTGACTTTTGATACAGGCAATGATAATGCCAAAATTTAGAAATTATTAATCCTAAAGCATAAGCCTTTCAATAATATTTGAAATTTTTGCTCCTTCAACTATTATATCTGGAAGACCCTCAAACTAAGGCAAAAAATCAGTTTATTACTGATTCTAAGTTTTGCTTCTATAATTCCATTTCTAAACTCTCCCTTCTTCCTCCTCCTCCTCCTCCTCATTCTCTCCACCAACTGCTAATAAATGGCCTTGAAGGATGACCAACATAAAAGAGTCTGAAAATAAAGTTGACCAACTCAAGAAATCCTATGTAAAAGGCCATCGTGATTAACATTTTTAGGCATACCTTGGGGTTTCCACGTATTCTACCTGCTAGTGTCACATCAAGAATGGTCAACTTAATAGTATCCTAAAATTTTATACATTTGTATAATCTTAAACTACTAATGTAAATTACTTAGGTGGCTCCCCTATAATGTCTATTGTACAGCATACAAAGAGCCTTCTTGTTAATTTCCAAAGACACAAAATGCAGCGTAGCAGCAAAGCATGTCAACAACCTAGTTTCATCATATACGCTACAGCAAAATAACATATGCTCGGGCATTTCAATTGTAGTAAGTCATGACAAAAGTTGTAGCAAAGCTCCAAGAAGCTTCAACTTAATTAGTAAAATATGGAAAATAATTAACATTAACCATTCTTGTATCATCAATAAATGGTCCATGACCTAACCCTTTTGAATCTTGGAAGAAAATTGAACGTATGTTCATTTATTCCAAACTTTCAGACGTGTAAGCCAGTCCAGGAAGAACATTCCTTAGTCTTGAATATCAGCCATATACATTTCCAAGTTGGAAGTGGATCAACGAGGTTTTCCATTGTTTAATTGTGTATTTATATATGGTATTATGCAGTGATTGGGGAGGTGGAGAACCAGGGAAGAAGGAGAAACATATTGCATTTCCATTTTTAACAAAGCTACAATAGAGCAGAAGACTATTAAGTGTAAAATTGCACTAAGAAGACAATCTAGAGATTTCTATACCTTGTGTTCTGTTTTAGAAATTATTCATTAATCTAAAAGAAGGTAAAATTTGTTTGATGATCTAAGCTTTGACAACTGTTTGCAATCTAATTTATATTATCACAAACAATCAAGAATTCAAAAACCATACCTACTTTGTACTCAGACTAACATATGCCCCATCGCACATTTGTAGAGTACCTCGGTAATTGAGCAAGTGAACTAGGTTGCACAAAGTGGAAAAATTGTAAAGCAAGGACCAAATTTGCAGAATGGGACCGTTATATTATAACCTTCGTGAAAGTGTAAAACGATAACATCTTGATTCCTCATTTTCTGTGGCTTCCTACTTGTCATAGAATATTACAGCAGCAAGTTTTGCAATGCCGAGATGACAAATAGAAGGTAAGCATAAGACTGGCATGCAGAGAGAGCAGCAAGGGTTGGTTGTGGAGGAGAGAATAACAGCAGGATCTGAGAATACAACTCATAAAAAGTCACCCAATGGAGAAAGAATAAAAATTTTTGTCCATAACATTTTTGTAGTTTTTGGGGAGTAGATTTTTTGTTTCGCAACTTCTATTGAGGTTACAGACATATGACGAAGCTTTGTACAGCTGAATGTCTAGTTATCAAACATCCAGTGAGTTTGACTTTCGACCATGACGTAGTAAATTAAGACGGAACAGAAAAATCATTAATAGAGACCAACAACAATCCAAGTTTAAGAGCAGAACCAAACCTGCATGCACCAATACAACAAACTAACAAGTCTAAAATGAGCAAGACACTAAATAGGCAGAGAATATAGAAGGGACCTGTAGCAGAGGTAATGGAGGAATGGAGCAGAGAAACACAGGTATTAACAAAAAGAGGATCACGAGAGAGGTAATTGCGGATGACCCAGTTGGCAGATTGGTAAAACAAGAAGCCCCCAATGATTGGAAGCAGCTCAGAGCGCTTATTGAACCCTATTTCAAAGAGAACTGAGACAGCCCACATCACTAAAGTCGCCATGAAGAACACCCCTGCTTTGCTTTCTTGATCCCTCGCCATCTCCCTCAACTAAACAAAAATAAACCCCCAGGAAATATAGACAAAAGGAACAATCATTCACAACATATTCAACGAAATTGGGAGTCTATGGCTGCTTCTTCTCTAGAGAAAGCTAAGCAGAAGAGGAGATGGAGCGATTTCTTTGTCATCATCCTCCAAGAATATATGGTTTATTGTTGTTCAGGGAATATTACCCTCGGACTCTTCATATTCAGGAATGGGGCATGTGGCGCGCCACGTGTCACTATGTGTCCAATGCGTGTATGCGTGGGTAGGTAGAGTTGGGTCGCGATCCATCAGGTCTAAGCTGATACCGTTGGATTAGATGAACATACACCCAACAAGATCAAAGGAGTGCTATGACATAATTTTTAGATTTTTTTCGTCACTGGTGAGGTTTGA
Organism: Coffea arabica; assembly: GCF_036785885.1. Taxonomy (NCBI): domain Eukaryota; kingdom Viridiplantae; phylum Streptophyta; class Magnoliopsida; order Gentianales; family Rubiaceae; genus Coffea; species Coffea arabica. Next base: position 47,741,149 of record NC_092329.1, read on the forward strand.
ACCCTCGCCACTGTGCCATTGGTCCAGTGATTAGATGAATGTACTTAGTTTGAAAAAAATATTCCCTTCGTTCCACTTTGATAGTTCTGTTTCTTTTTTCACACAGTTTAAGAAAAAATAGTTAATTTTATTGGAAAAGTAAATTTAGATTGCTATTTTTCTAAAATTCCCTCACATTAAATATGGTACAATTTTATGGAAATTTGAATTGATGGTAAAAAAAGAATCAACTCTCATTAAATGTGGTAGGTTTATAGTAACAATTACTTACATTGAATAAGAATATTTTAAAAAAATTAAAATACAACTACATTCTTCAATTGAAAAGTGGATTACAATTTGGGACAGATGAAAAAGAAATACAGGACTATCAAAGTGAAACGGAGGGAGTAAATAGATTTTCTTTTATACATGTCAAAATTGGGAATGGTGTAGATGCCACTAATTTAGGTCCGATTAAGTGCGATTAGTGTACTGCATGTATAATGTGGGTGTACACTTATAAAGATGGTGTATTTTATGCATTGATATAATATACTCGAATAAAATTTATTATTAAAATTGGCAAGTAAGTTTTTTGCCAAATTTATTTGCTACAAATTTTTTAACAACTTTAACTACAGTAACTTCAAAAAATTTCTCAAAGTTTTTAAACTATACACTTCAAAATATTAAAAAATTTACACACTTAAAAATTATTTTCAATGACTTCTACACTAACCTATAGTAAAATTTTAGACAAATACCTAAAAAACTCACTTACCAGACAGTTATATAAACTTCCAGCATATAGCGTAGAAAGTACAACAATCGACAATTATACGAAATTTTCAACTATACCTGTCTCTGATCCATCAAACCTATAGTACCTAGGACACATATGAGAAAGAACAATTCGAATTGATTTTAATAAATTTGGACTATTAAATTAAAGTTTTGAAAATAATTTCTTTTTAAAGAACAGTTCGAATTGATTTTAATCGATTTGGACTATTAAATTAAAGTTTTGAAAATAATTTCCTTTTTACGTGTCAAAATGAAAGTACTCTAGGGAACAAATTTCCAATCTAACAATCGTTGATACACATGCCCAGTTTACTAAAAAGAAAAGCGAGGTTCACAATTCATTGAGCAGCAATACGATTCTCTCTCTTTTGCTACGTGCACAATTTGGTAATTTTGGATGTAATAAAGTTGGCTGATGGTATCATTGACAACAGAGATGCTGTGATGGTAGATGTGCATGTTGCTATGATGCAGAACATAATTCAGAAGATTTTTTTTTTAACCAAATTGGATCGCATGAAGGATGGAAGGAAGAAGGCTATTATGGCAATAATGCCACATGAAAATTTGACATCTTACCATAATGCCAAGATATGATGAGATTTGATAGAATTTTATTTTATTTTGATATGATTTTATTAGAATAAATTATTGATATAACTAGAATAATTGATTGTCTTGATTAGGGGTGGCAATTTTCGACACGACCCGAAAACACGACACAAACCTAACACGAAATTAATGGGTTTGGGTTGAGGTTTTGGAAATTCGGGTCAGAATCGGGTTGGACCCGATGAACCCGAAAAGAAAACAGGTCGATTTCGGGTCAACCCGTGGTGACCTGATATGACCCGATATGACCCGTTTACGAATTAAAAATAATTTAATAAATATAAAAATATTTTTATCTAACTAACCTAAGTTATTCTTTTTTTCAAAGGCATTAATTACTTAATCATAAATGAATTTATTTAATTTGTGTGAAGTTGAAATTATTATATTTGGACAAATAATATATTATATTATTTTTTACTTTTATACTGTTTTAATTTATTTTATATTTTGTTTGAGATAAAACATTTTTACGGTGTTTTATTTATTTTAGATTTGGTTTGGAATTACTTATTTAAATTTTTATTACTTGATTATGTAATTAGTTTTGTGAGAAATTGATTTTATTAGAAATTACAGTGATAAATTAATAAATTAAAATTAAGTTTCGGGTCATTTCAGGTCGACCCGCCAACCCGTCAACCTGAAATTTTCGGGTTCGGATCAGCATACCTGACCCGTCACGGGTTGGCGGGTCAGGTTCGGATCAACAGATTTTCTGACGGGTTGACCCGAACCCGACCCGCCAACCTGATTTGGACCCGAATTGCCACACCCTAGTCTTGATTAGCAAGACAAAGTTTAATTGACTGTCTTGATTAACAAGACAGTCAAGGTTTTGTGGTGGATCCGATTATCATAAGGATTAAAAAAGTTCAGTTGACAACAAAAGTCAACCGTGACAAACTTTTATTGTTTGTTTCTTTCAGATGAAATGAACAAAGGAGTTGGTTCTCTTTGCTGTATTAGCAGATTTCTTCATATTTATTGATTTTTTTTTCGGAGACGACAATTGTTATATAACCTATCTATTCTAAATTATTGGGATACACAGACCTTACTAAACAAAAAGAGAGGTTTGACATAACTCTTGAATTTTTTTTGCTGTAGGTGAAATTTGAACCCTCACTTATAATTCAAAAAGGGATTTAAGACCTTCTCTCGTGGCCACTGAGCCAATCTCAGTGATTGTTTCACATTTATTGATATCCACATCTGTCTTTTCCCATTTGATGCTGAAGCCTGAATGTCTATCTCACCCATGGTAATTTTGCGGTAAAACGAATTCTTAGATTGAATGAGGTTCTGGAATCTATTTTTGGATTTGATGTGTCGGCTCGGGTCAAAACATATTTCAGATCACGAAAAAATAATTTTAAAGTCAAAACAGTACCTTTTTTTCCCCTACACAAATGGAGTTAATTATTCCAAGTCCGATGGAGCAAATTCAATTTATTAATCAATTTGGGCATTCTTACTTTCGGTCAAGCCCAATAGTTTAAACTTGTTCGACTCCCTTCCGAATGCAAGCACAATCATCCTATTGTGCTATTTTCAGTAACAATTTGGCCTATTTTTCTTTCCGAACCGTAAAGTACATCAACAGTCAAAAGGATGTGAGTAAGATACATGCCTTGTGGAGTGTTTATCTTTAACAGTTTCTATTCATTCTAAAGTACAAAGCCGGGCAGTAGAATAAGGTGGCTAATGCTTTGATCAGACGTGCTACTTTGCTTGTGACTATGAACAATAAAATTATAGGATATGACGCATTGAAAGAAGACTACACGGATAATGGTGATTTCAAGGAATTGTGGCTTGCATGCAAGACTAAGGCGACACACAGGATGATTTTCATATATTCGATCGTACGAGTGTGTTTGGATTGCCAAATTATTTCAAATAATATTTTGTTTGCATTATAAACACATTTTTCAACTCATCTTTTTATATTTTCAACTATTTTTTATCTCATATACATCACATCGCATCACAAAAAGTGTTATACTAATTATTTCAAATAATCTTTCAAATAATACACCTTTTTCAAATAATAACGTTATCTTTTCAAAGGTAATCATGTATACATTCCTTGTATTTTCTTGCGTGAGCAATTGATTCGTGATTTGCGTAGAGGCGGTCTAAGTGGACACTTGGGCATTAATATGACTACTTCAACTTTCTAAGAGAGATATTTCTAACCTCAGTTGAAGCATGATGTAGGAAACTCTATACGTAAATGCTACGCTTGTCAAACAGCAAAGAGACAACCTCAAAACACAGGGTTGTATACTCCATTGCTTGTCCCTGAAGTTATTTGGGAAGACGTATCAATGGATTTTGTGCTTGGACTACCTAGAACTCAACAGGGCGTAGATTCTGTGTTTGTGATTGTTGACAGATTTTTCAAGATGGTGCACTTTATTTCATGTCTAGTGTTAAAATCTATCACTCCTGAGAAAGACGCCAAGTTCTTGAGCCACTTTTGGCTAACCTTATGAAGAATGTTTGACACTTCGTTGGATTTCAGTAGTATGGCTCACCCTTAAATAGATGGTTAGACAAAGATAGACAACCATACTCTTAGCAACTTGGTGAGATGCATTTGTGGAGAATGTTATGACAGTGGGAACATGCACTTCCTCAAGCTAAGTTTGCATTTAATAATGCAGTTCATATCTCAATTGAGAGATCATCGTTCTCTATTGTGACATACAATTGATTTGGTGAAACTTTCTAACATTCCAAGATATAGTGCTGCAGCAGAAAATGTGGTGAATGATATGCAAGCTATATAGGAGGAAATCAAGCAAAAGTTGGAATCCGCCAATGCAAAAATTAAAGCCGCTACAGACAAACATAGTCGAGCTGCAGAATTCAAAGTTGGCAATGAGGTGATGATTTTCGTGCGTAAAGAGTGGTTTCCAGTTTGTCAATATCATAAGTTGCAACCATGCAAATATGGTCTTTACAAGATTTTACAAAGGATTAATCCAAATGCTTATGTTATTGATTTGTTGGAATCATGAGGCATCTCATGTACGTTCAATGTTGCGGGTCTTTTCCTTTATCATCCATCTGAGAAACCTCTCTATACAACTCTGCAATACAACATGAGGGCGAGTTCTTCTCAGGTGGAAGAAATTGATTAAGAACATATTTCTGAAGATTTTTTTTGACTAATGAAGGGTGGAAGGATGAAAACTATTATAGTAATAATACCACATGAAGATTTGACATCAACTTACCGTAATGCCAAGCTGTGTTTTCAGACTCGGATCGGGCATCGACTCAGTTGAGCTCAAGAGTTAAGGGTTAATGGGTTCGACCGATTTCTATTGGAGTTGAACCGGATAACATCATAAATAAAAATTATTTAAAAATTAAAATATTGTATGTAAAATACTTAAAAGCATGTTTCAAATATATTTAATAAGAAAATACAAAGAAATTAGATTGATCAAGTAATAATTTATATTATTAAATGAACATTAACAAGTCTAGAATTAAAATTACGGATTTGATTAAAAAATAACACCAAACTTTAGGATAACATTTATAAAATATGAAATATTTGAGATATATTAAACTTAGGGGCCAAAACATAATATTAAAAATGCTTTGACCTTTTAAAAAAAAAAAGCTTGACATCAAACCGGTTCATCCAATTTGCTGGTTAAACCCGATTTTTGACCGAATTTTTATATACTCGATCTTTTAGAGTAACTCGGATCGAACACTTGGCGAATGTTCTATGCAATCTCCAAGTATATATAGTAGTATACTCCTTTATTTGTGACAGTAGTTACTGATAAACCCATTTCCCCATCTTATGACTTCATGAGGTCGTTGCGCTGTGATCCACTTCCTCACTTCGTGGGTTCATTGCTCATTTAGTAGTCCACCTCTACGATAAACTCCTGTCACACTAGCCATATCAGTTGAAATACCAGTAGCGGGAATTTCCCACTTCCTCACCTTTAGGAATTTATAACTCCCACGTCTTTGACTTTTAGGACCATGATCTAATGCTTGTCTTCTAATAAATTAGCTAACAAGATAATCGGCTTCCTTTCCCCTTTCATATCTACATATATTGGCACATGTTTATGCAAGCCAACAAATGTGTGAATATAAACCGTCATGTCGATTATTGATTGGCCTTAAATGGATGCTGCCAATAAGTTTTATTTGCCGATTACATTATCAATATTACCGTGTCTAGATATTAATATCACACTAACTCGTCATCAATTTTCAACTAACATACAAATAAATTCTTACTTACCGATGATTGATCAGTCCTTCTAGCCTATAAATTTTTAGCTACCACTTTATAAGTGATAAATATTGTCCCAACAGAGATAATGTTCTCATATAATTAATTATACATTACGATAACTATTGGAACACAATGTTTTAGAGAAGGAAAAGATTTAACCTTTAAACTTGGGATACTCCAAGCGAAGCCAAGTAACAAGCTTGAATATGAGGGTGTAAGCGAATCTAATCAAACTGAGCACTCTAGTGTTCAAATTTATTTGATTATTTTGACGAGTTTGAAATTCTGTTTAAATTTAGTTTGGTTATTAACAAGTCAAGAGCAAATGAGCTTTTATCGAGTCAAGTTCGAGTACCTTGTACCTTTTGCAAAATTCAGTTTTATTAATCAGATTAAGTTTGAATGGAATTTGGAAGCTTACGGAACATAAAATGTTGTTCAAACATTGATTCAATTAGTTGGAAAATCAAAACTCAAACATGCTCTTAAGTGAGCTGAACTTAATTTGAATATCAAGTAATTTGATTTATTTTTCAACCCTATCTAAATCTGCGTGTCTATTGACATGCAAACTCTCTTTCAAATAATGTTCTTTTAGTAAAAAATTCAACTTTATTTTCTTTCCAAGCAAAAGCGTGGTTCATAACGATGCGGCAATCCAAGCAAGATGCTAATTGGGTATTTGATTTCCTAGGTGGCCACAAGTTTTCTTAGCCTTTCTTCCTGCTAGTGGATTCGTTCTTTTATTCAACAAGGAGCTACAGACGAGAAGAATTGTAAAGGAGAAACAAGGGATTGAAGCAGCCTAAAAGCTTTTTTCCTTTTGAGTGTGTGCGTGTGTGTGTGTTTTGGGGGGGGGGGGGGGGGCGCGGAAGCCTAAAAGTAAAATTGGGGCATTGAGAAAATAGAATAAATCAAGAATTTGATCTAACCAGAAAATTAAGCTAAACCTTTAATTTATCCATATCCAGAACCACCTTGTTTTGCCCTTAAGGCTCTCAGAAACCTTGAGTGGAACCAGAAAGTGCTATCAATATCCTGTTGACAATCAATTTAAAGGCTTGAAAAGGGGGGATAGTTGCCCATCAAATGCAGTTTCACCTTGTACGCTTCTCCGTACTTCACAAGTAAATACACGCAGAAGACGTAGCCCATTCGTTTATCCCCTCACAAGTAATACTAGCCCATTCATCTATCCCATCTAAAGATCTGCAGAAGAATATGTAACATTCCAGTCACTGAGAAACCTAGAACAATGAAACAAGCATTTCATGCTTGGGAGCAAGCTGCAGTTACGTCCGGCAATGTCCATGTCATGACACCTCAAAGATCTTGAAATAAGGGAGAGTCCCCGTTGAGTCAATCACTAACAGAGAAGATACCGGGAAAATCACAACAAATTTTATGCCCATGCAACTCCAGTACCTATATCTTGATCACCTTTTTCCATTGTCTGCCACTGAAAGCCGTCAATAGGCTTGATGCAAGAGTGCTGCGAGCAATGGTCCTAGATTTCCTGCAGCCCTCTCTCTTCAAAGAATATTTTCAAAGCCAGCTAACAATCATGCCTGTCAAAGTAGTGACAATTAAAAGGTGCAGAGGGAACTCAAAATCCATCTTCAAGTTCATGATCCTGATTGTCAATCAGTCACATCAGCCAGTAACATGAAGGTCGACATAAGCTTCCTCTGGTAATCTAAAGCTTAAGCAGTACATAGCCTACAAAATAAAAAGAAAAGTTGAAATGTGAAGTTTGTGCACACGCATCATGAGAACAGGAGTAATATCCACATTCAAGGACCAATCCCAAGAACCATGTGTACCTTATTTGGAGCAACATCGCGAACCTTGTGAAATATTGGATTCTGTATACTAGCATTCAGTGCAGACTCTGCCTCCTACAGACGATGGAAAAGCATATCCAATCACATACCAATTGGCCGAATTTATGCAATTAGGCACTTCAAGATGAAAATGGTAGGCAAAATTAGATCCACTCAGCTTTGTAATGCTCAAGTTGAGAAATGTTTTCCAGAAAAGAATGCATGCTCCAACAAATTTGCAAGCGTTCCTATGAAATTCTTTTTACGATTTTCCAGATATAAACTCCATCAAGGGAAATGGAATCTCAAACAGAACGTAAGAGGTGTCAAAAACATAAAAGACCATGAAAGCTGTCACTTGTATAAGCTGTCTTCCCCAACAGAAAATAAGCAGCAGAAGAATAGTGGGAGAATGGTAATTGCAAAAATAGACTTACTGAAACAATGTACTCCATTGTCTCACTTGATCGCATGAAGCAATAGCAGTGAATCAAAGGTAAAGATGCCTTCCAATATCTCCTCTGTATAAGCCCTCTAAATGCATCTGAAAATGAAATTACAAATCCAGTGATATCCCATCTCTTTCCTCTCAAGAGTACAACAATAGCAAAAGGAAAAATCATTTGTCCATCAATTTCTGACAAAGTGATGACACGTTGTAATCAAGCAGGTAAACATAATTGGCTGTTATTTTAGCAACTAGTTCAGTGAAGAAAAGAAAAAACCAGAATAAAGCCATCTTGCTAATCTGAAGTACTTAAAAGTTGGTTGCTGCGGGTGACAGACACACTGCATATACAGCATCTTGCCACAGAAAGCTTCTGCATTGATTTCAGTACAGCCAATTTGAATTCTATGGTGCATTTAATTAAAGCAGAGACTCTCTGATTCCACTTAATTAACTTGCCAAAGTTTATAGTTCCAAATATCAACTCTCTCTCTCTCTGTCCTTTATTTTTCTTTTGAGAGGTAGGCTATGATGGGGCTGGTGTTCTCATATCTTCTAAATTTCATCATGGAGTAGATTTTATTACCAAGAAATTGGAGAGCAGAGGCTGGCAAGTTCATGATGACATGATCAACATGCTCCCAGGGCTTGTTTGTAAACGATTCGGAGCTTTTTATGCGTTTATTTGAACCGTGTTTCGTCCTAGCAATTACAGCAACATCAGCGCTACCACCAGTTCCATTATCTGCAAGAGAAAGTGCAAAGCAAAACTTAGGTAAACATTTAAGAAGCATCAAAAGCAACAAGATAGCCCTAATGCGTTTAAGCATTTAGTTTGACACTCTTGAAACATTATTGTACAAATGAATTGTTCATACAGCACTAAATTGTCTCAAAATATAGCTATTTATCTATTTTCTCAAAAAAAGAGTTCATCTTCATTCAATTGACAAGTATCCTTTGACTGATCCAACCATACCTTCAGAACGCCTTTTTGCTGTAATTACATTAGCATTAGCCTGCGAACACAAGTTCTCAACAGTCTCAAGCTTGTATGAATTATCATCAAATTTGTCTTTCACCTCATCTGCAACAAATTTCATATTAGATCAAATTACCAGGCTTTAACTGAAGGTAAAAAGCAAATGAAACAGAATACCTGTCACATTTCTATCTTCAAGCTTAATTTGCCCTTCTCCGGATGTCATATCTTCGCCAGATGATTCGAATTTATGATTATCAGATTCAAGACTACTCAAAGGCACTGTCATCAGTTGAGCAATAAACTTTCTAGCATCCATGTTGTAGGCATGAACCAAATCATCAACTTTGTTGATTCTTGCATTTATCTTCAGAAATCGTATACTGTCTGGGTTCAAATCATTTGCATATACTAGGCAACCTTTCTGAGCTGCAGGAATAGCAAATGGACCTATACCAGCAAACATATCACAGATAATTTCCCCTGGCTGGAACAGTGAAATCAACCTTAAATGTTCATGTTCTAGTCTTGAGTTCCAATAGACTAAACTATAATCAAGCTTGAAAATTGCTCCATATTGCTTGACTTCAGTTTCCATATCATCTTTGCCAGCAAGTACTTCAAATTTTGGCACACGAAACTCATTGGTGATGGTTCCAACCTTGTTTACAACGGTCTGGATTCTGGGATAATTTTTCTGAAATAAAAAAATAATTTTAAGATAAATACACAAAAGTCAGAAAGAAAAGCATGCAGTTTAAAACGATGATCTTGAACAACATATATGAGTTATTGCATGAAATCTGTGTCAGATAATATGAGTCGGAATTGGATGCTCATAACATCCGAAAATGAAAGAAACCAACTTAAAAGAGTTAATTGTTGAATCTCCTACAAAAACTTTGCCTTGTATTTCTAACAATTCTGATCATTCCTTTTTCTGAGTGGCGGTTGTAGGAGATGTTTTATTAAAACATCCTTTATTGTAGAGGGCAAAGTGGAAGTTAAGAAAGTGACAATAAGTGACAACTAGAAAACCAGCATGCTCTGACTTTTAGTTGTAAGGTGCTCTGGCTTCATGAAGTAGCAAGACTTTTGGTTAACTTTCACTTTTTCTCCAGGGGATAAAACAGATGTACTTTGTTTACCGCCATTCAGTCACACCATTGCTTGTAAATGTCTTTCAAATACATGATTGTCCAAGAAACACAATTGATGTTATAAATGAAGTCAAACATACATCATAGATGACTTTTGCAATAACATCCTTGTAAGGAAGAAGCTCATCACTTATATTCAGATGGGCAACATGACCTGCAAGCAGATAAATAATGAATGTCAATCATCAAGGCAAGATTGATAATTCGAATAACTTAACACATCAGAAAAAGTAGGAAATGAAAGAACCGTATATACGGCATTTTTGTGCCATACAACAAAAGAAGAGAAAAATAATGTAGGATCACCAGGGAGGGAGTTACACCACCAAAAAGATACTTAACTATTGTCTCAAATGATGAGGGTGCTTCCACTCCAGAAGGCAGAATCTGCTTCAGTATATGATCTGAAACAAAATCATTCTGTAAGAAAATGAAAACTAGTAAAAAAAAATTAGACCATTCTCCCAAGAAAAAAAGGAGGAAAATTAAATGCAACTATAGCACATGTATCGCACTGCAAAATATAAAAAGTGTATCACGGAATATTGCATGTGTCTGCAAAATATAAAAAGTGTATCACAGAATATTGCATGTGTCTAACATCCAAAACTTTGATGAACTCCTCGGGGAAAAAAAATAAAAGGAAAACATGGTAACCTGCTGTCCAGTAAGAATATCCAAGTGTAACTGAATATGGAACTACTTCAACTTCGAACAGGGATTTCAATTCAGCAAGTTTTTCATCAGGAATATCAGACAAATCTGTTCCATTTAAAAAAAAAAGTTAGCACGATTTAACAACATAAGTAGAAAACATGCTTAAAAAAACACACAAGTAACAACAATCTAAAAAAACTAGAAAGCAGGATTGAAGAACATCAACATTTGTAGTAAACCACATTTTCCAAAAACGAAAAAAAAATAATAATGAGCACAACAAGAATTAAAACTTAAATAACATATTAAAATGCTAAAAAATGAATCATTAAAGCAAAAAAAAAATTACCAGGATTTTGGATATTTTCGGAGAGTATCAAATACCGGGTTTTATCACTGGTTGGATCTTCAGTTATTGGCTTAACCCGGGGCCTATCAAGCATGTATCTAGACCAAAAAAAAAAACCCAGAAATTTATTGTCCTTCAATTTCTTTTCCCAAAACTAAAATGATAAAAATTGTTCTACCCGTTGAGAACCCGAGTGGCGAGCTTGCAATGCTCCCGAGGAACTCGAATTGCCCACAATTTCAAATGCAAGTCAAATTTACTCTCGTCCAACGCCATTTTCATGCCCTAATTTTAACTGCTTTTGATCAAATTACTGAAACAAGAGGGGGAGGAGAAAACAGAAAAGTATCCGATGACTATAAGGAGAAAAATTATCGAAGAAATTTTGATTAGCGGGATTGCAATGGGGGAAAAGAAGAAGAATACCTGAATCCGAAACGCTGTCGTTTTGAGCTCCGAAAAGCTAGGGTTTAACAGGCGTAAAACAAAATTGATTAACGGGATTGAATTCTGGGGAAAGGAGAAGAATACTTGACTCCGTAACGGTGTCGTTTCCATAGGTTTTAAAAATCTAGGGTTTAAAGCCAGAAAGTGACTGGATTCTGTTCTTGAGCCCAACGTTGACCTACAAATGAGTTTTCTTCAATTTGGGTGCTGCGGCCCCAAAAAGTGGGCTGAAGCTTTATTCCCTTTTTTTTTTTTTGGGGTAAATTCAGAGGCCTGTCAAGTTTAAACCTTTGTATTCCAAGGTTCCGTTTGATAAAGTTGAATCTGAATTCTGAAGTTCGAATTCTGAAATCTGAATACTGAAATAATTAATTTACTGAATTTTAAACACTGAAAAGAAATATGTGAATGTCTGAATTTTAATGCTGAATCTATTTATACTGTTAGATAAACATTTATAACTGAATACTTAATAAGTTAAATTTAACAATTTTGCCCTTATATCTTTTCATCCAAAAAAGAAATAGAACCTATGATTTAATTAGTTTAAAATTTTTAGGTATGAAAATGATAATATTTATTTTTAAATCAAATTAATATAAAAGATAAAATATGTTATATGATGAGTATGGAGAATATGTGAAATGTGACAGCCCCACCATCCCCTAAGGCGTACCAAAGGGGTTAGCGGACTGCTTGCCCAACTCTTGTCAGGACTACGGAATCAAATCACTTAAAACCCTACAACCGCGCGATAAACCCCAAAGAAAACAAATAATTGGAGACCACCAAACCAAAATAAAACTTATCAAACCATACGGTGCAATAGATCTTCGGTTAATCACTTCAACGACCACAAACAACGAAGAACGAAAACGAAACGAAAATGAGCAGCCGCTGACACGTCACAATCTGGCCAAGACTTGGCCGGATTGCGGGCCGGATTCAAGGCAGTGAGTACTTCAAAATTTTTTCAAAATCCCCTGTGAATCCGGCCAGCTATCCGGCCAATAACTGGCCGGATATACGGCCGGATTCTATGAACAGTTTTTTTTTTCTGCCAAAATTTTTCTTTTGCTCAAACTTCACACTTGTCCGAATTCCTACACGGATATCAGAAGTGTTCATCAAAGCCAAGTAAAAGCATCATCTCAACAAGTACACTTAATTTACATGATTAAACTCTTTAAGATATACAAACATTGAAAGGTTTAAAAGTTAAACTAGCAATACAAGTTGGAATATTCACGAGGGATCAAAATACATTTAGGGTTTCGACTACAGAGGAGCTTTACAAAAGAATAGCTAGAGCTCGCTCTACTCTTTCTTCAAAATCGTGATTCAAAAGTGTTGTTCCCTGTAAGGAAAACAAAAGATAACATGAAGGGGGTGAACTTACGCTCAATGAGGTACCAAAAGTACTAGTAGTCAAGAATCATGGCATTTCACCTTTAATCAGTCGAACACACATACCAGACATAAGAATGAAACAATTGAACACAGGAATTCAAATGGAAAGGATACAGGTGGCTCTCAGGAGTCAAAATTCCCCCAATTGCAGTACTTGATCCCAACTCGTTGACTCTCCGTCAACGCTCGAAGAACAAACATGACCGTAGACCCCTCTTACGCCAAATCCCGTTCACCAAGCATACCCCTTACCGAGCCCGAACGCCAAACAGGAAACAGGAATGATAATACTCGAGTATACCGGAATCAAGAGTCTCAATACCCAAAGATTCCTCAAGAACAGACACCCATGGATTGTCAATTTCCTCGACCAAACCCTTGCTGGCTCGATTTAATTAACTCCCCATGAGGTTGAGCTCAAGTTTAACAGGAAGGTCGTTGGATACACTTCCAAACGACATCAGGTCAAGCACAGTACAAATTTCCAGTTTATACAGTAAACAGTCCCACAGGCAAGGGAACAAGTAACAGGTTCAAGTAATATGTACAAATAAGCAAGAGAGAGACGAATGTGATAAAGTACACCCTCTTCTCGTTCAAAATTAAGCAAGTATTACAATCAATCAAGTCACGTTTTGTAGGTACAGGTAAAACAATTATGCAACAATTCGTGCGAGTGGTACACTCACCAATTCAAGCAAGGATAACTTCAAAAGTTTCCTTTCCAAGTATGACTTTAATCGCCGGCACTTCCTAGAACAATCAAGAGAAAACACTTAAGACTCAACTCCAATGCTTAGTAAATGGAATTTGCAGGTGAGACTCGTTTGCGACTCATATGCCTAACCACATGAACCATTAATACAACACAAAGATATAGTTTTGGAGTGAAAAGATAACAATTAGTCCAAAAGGCATGAACGACCTCAAACCCCTTCACCTCAACCCAAAAACCATACCCACAATGCTTTACCAACTCCAAATATGAAATGGAAAATGAGAGTAAGAACAATTCTAGGAAAATAGGATTTTCCAGTTTTGCGCGACCCTAAATGAAAAATCATATGTCAAGTTTCTTAAGTCCAAAATTGATAAAATTTATACCGTTGGAAAATGCATTCAAAGAGCTACAACTTTCCAGAAGACACCATTACAGGATTCAGAACACAAGTCAGTCAAATTTGAGCCTCAAGTTGCTGCTTCAACCATCACAAGACAGAACAGGTATGCAGTTTTCAGTTAATTTTGAAAAATCACCATAAATCGTACAGACAGAAACAGGGTCTGAAATTTTTACGGTTTGTAGTTCTATGAATCTAATTTCAAACGCAATAAACAGAACTCAATTCTGACATTTCTACATCAAGATATAGAAAATTTCCCGAGACTGTACAGAAGCTCCCACGAAAATTTTGACAGCACTTCCCCTTGTCTTTCTTTACTTTTCCAACCAAACCTCAACACCCACTCACTTCTCAACTCCACTACAATTACACCCACAAATCACAAGCTATCAAACACCTTTAATTAGAGCCACAATACCCTTCAAAAACAACCAAGTGGTAGCTCAACAAAGAAACCCTAAAGCTGGAATATTTGCTACACAAGCTGAAATTCTTTGGAGACAAGCAAAGCTAGCATTTTCAAGCTCAAAATTACTAATAACACACTACCAAATCATGGCTAAACATCAACCATCATATGAGGACAGAAAATTTACTATAAAAACTGAAATTTACCATACCCCTACTTAAAACCATAAACTTATCCACAAAACTACACATTTAACCTCTCCAATCCACTAATTGACTATTATTAAGAGTAAAAGGAAATTTTCTAGGGAATTTACCTTGAAACTTGAGGAAAGATGATAGTTTAGGGTTTCTTCTACAAGAATCACTTCACCAAGACCTTTGTTCTTCCTTAGATAAGACTTTTATGGAAGGGTTTGCAATTCTATCGGTTGAAACTCCAAATTTTAGCAAGAAATGAAAGGACAAATTGAAGGTTCTCTCTTGGTTTTTCTCCTTACAAGGGCCAGCCAACAAGCTAGAGAAATGAAGATGATTTTGGTCAATTTTGATATTTAGTAAAGGTGATGAATAATAGGTCAAAGTCCACCCTCCAATGGTTTCATGACACTTGTCCTTTCCTATGCTAAATCTTATCCTTTTGTCTACCAAGGTTAATCTATCTAGATAACCTCCAATTATCTCCTAACACCTAGTAAATTAATCCCTTTATAGTAAATTAATCCCTTTATGTAAAACTTAACCTAATTGGCCAAAATTACCGCACTTAGCGCACTAGCGGGTCCCACGTCTAATATACACTCCTAATATCTCATGAACTATCTTATACTAGGAAAATGATTTAAAACCTATATTTACTCATAAAAATATCTATGAAATTAATATAGTAACAAAAATATAGAAAACATGTGAAAAGAAAGAAAATCATGCCTAGAAATTAAGAAAATTTTCGGGTTCTCACATGAAAGTTATTAAAAAAACAGAAAAGAGAAATAGAAAATCATTAAATAGAGAATATTAAGTTGTTTAATTAGATAAGAATTTTGAATATAATTAATAAGCAATGGTAGATTTGGTAGATAAGATAAGGTAGTTGAAGTAATTCTATTGATTCTTATCAGAATTAAGCATTCAGTTAGGATTCTTGTGCTGAAAAAAATAAACACAAGTTCAACACTACTTAACAAATTCAGCAAATAAATTTTCATTTATCAAACACTCAAAACATCTGAATATCTGAACCTTTGTATTCCAAGTCTTGCTCCGAAAGGGTACCTCTGTTTTTATTTTTTTTGGGCTAATATTTTTTCGAAGGAAATTCTTAAGTGCAAAATCGAAATTGACACATACTAATATGGATTCCTTATTCAAATCCAACATTTTTAATTCCTTTTTAAGTTACTGCTTACCTGCCTGATTTGGATGTTGAGTAGATATTTTGCTATTTTTTCAGGGGAAATAATAGGTCAAAGAGTTGTTATAAAGGACAAAGGGGATTATGATATGACCAATTGTATACAATTCTTACATAGGGAAAGCTTGGAGAAAATTTCTTGGAAATTCTAAACTTTGTAGTATAGGATCACAAGGTTTGCTCGAGCAACACAATGGTCATTATTACAATTTTGTAGTGTTGGTTTGGTAGGTTGATCATGGCATGACTTAATTGCAACTGTGGAGGGTACTTCACCAAGATTGTACTTTCTTGCTAATTTAAATCAATCAAGGAGAAGATTTTTGTTAATCAAGTAGATAAATTAGGTATTGTAGTTCTAAAGACATTGAGTTGTAAATTTTTGCCAATTGAAGGATAGCTATAGAATGGAGTTTGAATCATAGAATTGTTTGTACTTTCTGATTCTTTGCACTAGTTAGATACTTTTGTTTCCTTTTGGAAAGTTTACATTATATTACTAAGGGGCTCCTCAAGTTATGTACTATTATTTTCTACATCAATGGAAGGTTATAAATTTTACCCAAAAAAACCAAACAAATACATTGAGTTGAGGGATCCCAGCTAAAATTGTTTAAATATTAGTAGCAGAAGCAAAGTTAAGATGATAGAAGTTGGACAGTCAAAATAACCTTTTAAGCCTGTAAATGACTTAGCAGTCTTAATTTATCCTAGGAAGGTGTCATTCTTGCAGTATGACTCTAGGTAGATGTGCCATGTCTGGAATTGATCAAGCTTTAACTAGTGATCTAGTAATTAATCATTTAGCATATAATAAATTCTTAATTGTGACTTGATCCATCTTTTTTGTTGTAAGATATTTGTATGTAATTGCCAATAAGAAAGCTCTTTCTTTGTTCTACATATATTTGTTAATCAGAACCTGTTTCGGTTTGTATATGAATTGAATTAGTTGCTATGTGGCCCTAATAATTTAATCAATTAGAAGTTGCTAAATGTGACATAAAGAACTGCAATTGGCTGGCTCCTCAAGTTCTTACTATCATGCTCCTGCATGAAAAGGTTTGTGGGCAAAATAAACGAAGCCTAGAATATAGCATTTATTTATTTAGTAATTTTATTGGAGTTAGGGTCTTAGTAATTTTACAATTTAGTAATTGGTGTCATATTAGCTAATATCTCGTGTGAATTGTTTCGTGTTGACCAAGTCTGATAAGCTATAAATAGAAAATTAGTTAGAGAATGGCAGATCATAAATAGGACATTAATTAGAGGTGAGCATTAATTGAAGTAGGTTCTTAAGAAATAGGGCATTAAGTAAAGTATTCTCTTAAGAGAGTCCAAGCATTAATTGAAATTTTTTCTTGAAAGAGTCCTCAGAATTTTAAGAAAGCCTATGAGTTATTGAGACTTTAAGAGAGTTTAGAGATTAATCTTTGATCTTTTCGAAACTGTCTTCTTTATTTTGAGATAGTAATAGTATTACAAGTTGAGTTATTCATTTTCTTCCCTCTCACATATTTCGTTCGTGGGTGATTTAATGCCTCTAGTTTATAATCTTGCACGTTATTATAGCTAGAACTAAAAGTTTGAGTCCTACAATTTTTACTTGACTATCGTATTAGCTTAGTTTGTACTTCACAAGGGCTTCTTTCTATGAGGTGATACGTACATCACGTCAATTTCCAAGTTTGATATTACTTTCTTTTAACGAACAATATGGTGACAACAGTTCGTTTTAGTTGACAACGTTGTTGTATTAACACAGTAAAGATTTTATGTGCGGGTCGTATTGTTTGGATAGAGTATTATTCCAAATAATTATTTAGAAAAATTACTGTAGTAGTCTATTAGTTACGAGAGGACTTTTAAAAATTTTTTTATTTTATTATCAGGTTCAAATCCTGTACCTAATAATTGGGAATGAGAAGGATGTGCATCAATGTATTCTCTGTACACTGAATTACTTATAGTACACCGAATTACTTTTTAATGTTAAAAGTATTTTTAAGGCATTTAGTGGATATTATTCTATAAAATTAGAAATGTAACTTTTGGTATTAAAAGTAGTTTTAGCAAAAGCTTAAATTTGATAATTTTAAAATAACTTTTGTGTTTTAAAAAAAATAAAACATTAAATTTAATCATTTTATCATATATTATGAACTAAATAAAGAGATAAATATATTTTAAAAACTTTAAATTATACATTATCCAATACAATAAGTTTTTGTTGAACTATGTATCCAAAAACATAGTTAAAAGCACTTAAGCACTTAATAAGTGTTTTTATTATAAGTTTTATTAGTGAAATACTTTTCAATAAACTACTGCAACCTCAAACGGATCATAAGAATAAAAGCAAAAATTTTCAAAAGCTTGAGAGAGGATCCTATTGTTAGTGAGAATTGGCAAAAGGGGTGAACAAGAAGTAGTGGTGTATATACGTGATTTGCGCTTTTGCTTTTTTGGAGTAAAACAAAGTAAAGAAGGGAAGAGCCAACACCCTTTTGGGCTATTGGTACTACCAAGACATTTAAGTCTCGGTGAGGGTGGGAGGTCAAGGGTCTTGCCACTTAATTATGGCTATCACTTTTAAGTGGCTTTCTTCAATGGAATTTGCCGTCGGCTTCCCTCCCTATAGATTATATTAGAGTAGATTATACAAATGTTATTGTTATAGAAAAAAAAAAAGAGTAAAGAAGGAAAGAAACAAGAGTCACAATCCCGGTTAAAGCAATAAAAATGGAACACAACAAGACTAGACTGCACAAAATCACACACAATACCAGCAGGTGAAGCAAATTACCCGACTACTTACTAAACTTTTGGAATAGTAGGGTTTTGGTTACTTAAATTTTAAAAGCATGTATCTACTAATCAAATTATCAAAAATATAAATTTTGAATTATTCCGTCTGCTTCTACCGTCAAATTAGTCTGTCTGATGTAAGGATTTGCACTAATCACGAGGCATAACGGTGAAAACACACAAACGATTAGATCCAAAATCTATACTTTTGATAGTTTAGTAAATAAATATATATTTTTAAAAGTTATCATTCGAAAAGTTTAATTGGTAATCGGGTAATTTGCTCCCAGCTGGATGATAGGGAAAGGTGGGGGAATTTTAGTAACTTGTAAGTATCTAGAAAATATCTGTTGCAATTCTATTCCATGCATTACATTAGAAGCATGGCCGTAGTAGGTGGTGGAGCCAACAAACAAAGAAAGGTATCATGCCTCGATGAGCCGAAGCACCGCCACCGTCAGAACTCAGAACTGAACTTGGGACATAATCTACAGTGAAAGACAGACAAACACGCAAAGACAAACGTCTCTTCTTCATCATAATCACGATTGGCAACAAGGATACCGTACCACTGCTGCCTAGTGGACTAAAGGAAGGAAGCGTTAGAGATTTTCTTCTTATTATATGGTATATTTCTTACGTAATTCACAATATGGATGCCGTACTGCTACTATCTAGTGGACTAGTGGTGGACTACCGAAGCTACTGTTGGGATTTTCTTGTAGTTACACAGTTAGCATATTTTTCAACTAATTCGATGTGTACCCATATAATTTTGTTTTTTTTTTTTTCCTGTGGTAACATTTCGTGTAAAGGGACAACGAGTATATAAATTTGATTAGATCAAATAGGCACTTTGGTTTTTTCTTTAGATTATTTTTCACTGCAGGTGTGGGCGGAGTTTAAACCCTCGATCTACAGTTTTTTTTTAGTGATCACTGAGCTTTTATTGCATGTGTAAATTTTATTAATTATTATATTTTTTAATCATTTTTTTATTTCATGTACATCAAAAAATTTCGTAAAAATAGCAATTCAAATGGTTCAAAAAAACATACAATATTCGTACACAACCATGGTTCGAAGTCTCGGCCGAGACCGAGACGACTCGGCCGAGTCATCATCGTCTCGGCCCCTACCGATACGATACCGTGACGAAACGATACCAAAATACTTGACTCGCCGAGAAATCGGCCGAGTCGTCCCCGCGACGGATTGACTCGGCCGAGTCACTCCGAGTTATCCCGAGTCAAGACGAGAAATCAGCCGAGTCACACCGCGACGGATTGACTTGGCCATTTCTTTTGCTATTTTTTAATTATTTTTATTTAGCATACTTTTTTATATTATTAACAATTTTTAGAATATTAAATACTTTAAAATTGACGTCTCACCGAAACCGGCGATCGATATTCCGAGACCGATGTGGAACGTTTCAGGCCGCGACCGCGACCGCGACTTTGAACCATGTACACAGCTGCACAAAATCTAACCGTGGCTGTCCCAATCTGGTACCTAGTTATCCCCAGCTTACAAGCACTGAAAAAAGAAATGGAAACTCAAACACTAGTTACTCGTTCAAATCACTCCCTCCTATTCCTTCCCACGAAAAGCAGGGTAAATTTTCTTTGATTTATTTCTTTTTTGGGTTATGTTACTGACTCAATTCTCTCTGCTTCTTCCTCACCAGTCACCAGGTCCTCAATATAAATATCTGCCTCTTCATCTTTCCCCATCAGCTCTCTTCAATTCCTTACTGAAAGTTGATTAATTTAGATGCCATGAAGCCCAGTTTACTTTTGGTAGTGGCGTGTTGCTTGGCAGCACAACTGTTTGATGCTGCAAATGCTGCTTCAGCTGTGGGAGATCCCGGAATGAGAAGAGATGAGCTGAGGGTAGCATTTGAAGCTTGGAATTTCTGCAATGAAGTTGGAAACGAGGAGGCCCCTGGCATGGGTAGCCCAAGAGCTGCCGATTGCTTTCATATCTCCTCCAGTAAGCCTCCCAACCAACCCATAAAGTTTCCCTTGTAGATGTGATACTGATAACTACACTTGCATTGAAAGATCGGATTTAATTACTACTAGTAGTTACTACATTAATACTGTAAAGCATCAAATTCTGTAACGTTTTCTGTTTCATTTTGTCAATGGATTTAACCTTGTCATGCCGTTGTTGATCAATCTTTTCCGTGGTTGGTAAAATTAGATGGTTCCTTGATCCACAAAGTGACTGAGGTTGACAACAAGCTGGGAGTCGGGAAACCATTCCCTGGTTTGCCAGAAAAGGCTCTGAATGATCCAAATCTCTACGCAGTGGAGAAAGAGCTGTACCTGGGCTCCCTGTGTGAGGTTGCAGACCATACCGCCCCAACAAAACCTTGGCAGTTTTGGATGATTATGCTCAAGAATGGAAACTACGACACGAGATCCGGGCTTTGTCCCAAGAATGGCGAGAAGGTACCACCTTTCATTTCAGGGCAGTTTCCATGTTTCGGGAAGGGATGCATGAACCAACCGTTGTTGTACCATCAGCCCACCGCTGTAGTCACCTCAGAAAATGGGATCAAAACCATGAAAGGAGGTTTTAGTGGCACCTATGATTTGGTTCCTTTCCCTCCTCCCTTTGGGATTGGTACTCTTGGTGATTCTTCTCTGAATTCTTACTTTGAGGTGGTTTGGGAGAAGAAAGTTGGCGATGGTGGGAGTTGGATATTCAGACACAAACTCAGGACCACTAAATTCTACCCCTGGCTGATGTTGTACCTACGAGCTGATGCAACCAAAGGCTTCTCTTGTGGATACCATTATGATTCCAGAGGAATGCTCAAAATTGTAAGTCTACCACATTCTCATCCCCCAAGTCTCAACCAGAATAATGTTTCCAAAAAGTGCGTTTGGTTAATCATGATTTGCACCCAAAAAAAAAAAAATCAAACATTATTCAACTTGCATCGTAAACGGGGGGAAGGGGTGAGTCGAGTGGTACCGAAAAGCGCGAGTATAAGTAAAAAATTTTGAATTTAAATTTTTTTATCTACGCTTAACAAATACGTTTCAAAAAATATTACAATATTATTCTAAATAATTTTTTTACAAATAATCTCCTATTCAAATACATGTATTTAAAAAAAGAAGTAGAAGAAGAAGAAGAAGAATTCCGATTGGCCAATACCAAAATTAGGATGAGTGAATGGAAAGTGGTCCAACTTTAGGTCACCGGCCAAATGATTTTTGAGAAGGAATCCATGAACTTTTTGGGGCAAATGATTAAACTTGTTTGACTTGGTGCTCCCGAGAAACACGAAATAAAAAGTAATTCACTTGACCGACAAACTAGTACTCACACCTCTACCCATGCTTGCGCTATTAGCTGTGATGGAGCCACTGATTTTGGCGGCTTTTGGTTATAGGAAACATCTGTGTTTGGATAATTGTTTAGAGCAAAATTTAGCACCCCTACTATAAGTCTACAAATGTGTGTGCAAAATGATAAGAAAAAAATGATTAAAAAACATGTTTAAAAATTATAAAAATTATGTATTTATGCTATATATTTTTGTTTTGTTTGCTTGATTTTCCAATTTTGATATTTGAAAGTAAAAAATTTTGATCCACATTTCCATATCCACAAGATTATTCTCATCACAGTATGGTTCAAACGAAACAAGAGTAACCGTGAAGTTGATAAAACAACAATATTGAGTAATTTTTTTTTATAATAAGCTATATTAAGTAGTAAATCAAAATATACACCAATAAACTATAGTAGTACGGGGGAGGGATGGATTGAATGATTAAGGGGGAAGGAATGTAAATGAGGTCTCAGGTTGGATCCCTCCCACTTACTATATAAACATAAATATAGTACTATAGCAAAAAAAAAAAAAGAAGAATAATTAACATCTTCTAGGAGAGAAAAGGAATAAAATATACATCAAACATTTTAAAATAACTATATCTAATAGCCTCAAATGTCTGTTATACATCATGAATCCAAACGCACAAAGTGTAAAAGAAAACGAGTCCTTTGTATAAAATAAAAAAAAAGGATGTATATGTAGAATCAAATACTTGAATTCAATTTGTCATGGATAAAAAGTGAGACAATTTATTGAAAAGCGTGCATAATTTAGTTATTAAGAGTTTTTTCCTGAGAATATGAACAAAATTTTACAAGGGAGTACCTTATACTAAAGCATGTAATTAGAGGTTGAATTTGGTACATCAACAAATTAAATAGCCCGCCAAAAAAATCTTCAAAGAAAGAACAATGGAATTTTGTCAAAATGTGTAGGTGGGGCAAAAGAAAGATTTCAATACAAAATTCTCAAAATTTTCTGTGATCAAAAAAGTTTCTCGAAAGGTTGGGGTCAACTGGCCCCTAATCTGTCTGCCACTGACTGCTGGGCTACATTTTGATCTTTAATTAACTTGTCTTGCCCAAAAAAAATTTTTTTTTTCCCAAATTCTTCCTCCAGACCTTTCTCAACCGAAACCAAACAAAAGCTCCTCAAGACATGCAGATTAATATGGATGTGTTCTGTAGTGCCGCATGTTCTAGGATTCAAATCATTGGTCACCCATGTTTGTGCTAAAAATGATGCCAATCTTTCAAGCCAGAATGAGAATGAGTAGTATTTTTTGTTGATGACATTTTGTCTGTGGATCAGCTTCCAGAGTCCCCTGACTTCAAGGTGAAATTGACCCTTGACATCAAGCAAGGGGGAGGACCCAAGAGCCAGTTCTACTTGATGGACATAGGGAGCTGCTGGAAAAATGACGGCCGTCCTTGCGACGGGGATGTGCTCACCGATGTCACGAGATACAGCGAGATGATCATCAACCCAGAAACTCAAGCATGGTGCAGCCCTGCAAGCATGAACAGATGCCCTCCATACCACATCACTCCAAACAACATCAAGATCCTAAGAAATGACACAGCTCACTTTCCTTACTCGGCTTATCACTATTACTGTGCTCCTGGAAATGCCCGTTTCCTGGAATTCCCCGACAGTACTTGTGATCCTTATAGTAATCCACAGGCACAGGAACTGGTTCAGTTGCTCCCGCACCCCGTATGGGCCGAGTACGGCTATCCAAGTAAACGAGGGGAGGGTTGGGTGGGAGATGGGAGAACTTGGGAGCTCAATGTTGGTGCGCTCTCCAGTAGACTTTACTTCTATCAGGTCAGCAATTATGCTAACCTTCTCCAGCTGCGCGTTTCTGTCATATGTGAATGACCATGATCATGGTTCTGCAGGATCCAGGTACCCGTCCAGCTAGAAGAATATGGACATCATTGGATGTGGGAACTGAAATTTTTGTTAGTAACAAGGAAGAAGTTGCAGAATGGACTCTCAGCGACTTTGATGTCATTCTGACTTCCCAACCACCTTCATCTGCATAACACTATATCCAAGCTACGCCCAGATATTACCCTAGCACAACATAGCTCTTTGTCCAGCAGCTTTCCTCTACTAATGAAGCTAACAGAAAATAAGTATTTACAGAGATACAATGAGAAGAGGAGGTGGAAGGCACCTCGACCATTAACCATATTGTAGATCACATGATTTTTCGTTGCTAGAAATAAAAATTTCCAGAAAATTTTGTGTTAAATGTGAAGATCTAAAGAGCTCTCTAATCTATTTGAATTTACATAGTGTAGCGTGTTAGCCCTTTGGTTCCTACCAGTTGAATAAGTTATGGACCCTCCATTACCATGTCCTGAAAGTAGGTGTAGTAGTGGGCACATAATTGTAACATGAGTTGTAGTCCATTACCTATGAAGCCAAACTCATTTGCCAGAATGCTGCTTGTCATGTAGCATGCACATGGTATTTGAACATGACATGAAGTCCCTCTAATATTGTACTCCAGAATGCTTGTTATGCGAGAGAGACAGGGAAGGTGGTTATCTGCTGTAACTGGTAATTCAATTCACAGTTAAAATTCCAATAGAAGCTAACAAAAACCTATCAGTCTAGTCTAGTGAATAGCATTCAGAGATGGTACAAGGAAAACTCTGAAAGTTTGGCTCCACAAATTGACGGAAAAATCAGACACCACTTTGTGGAAGCTTTTATAACACAACCTGCTCTGCTCACAGCCTCTGCATCCTTTGGAAAGATAAAATGTCTCAGTTGATGTAAGACAAAGTGTAGTAAAACCAAATCATTAATCAAGAACTTTGTTTATAATGTATGTATTCAGTTCATGCTACCATTCTGAATTAACCCCAATACACTAACAGACAGGGGTTTCAGGGAATCTCCAGCACTCAACTATACTGATGTATCTATGTGGCCCATGAGACTTAATTTTGAAAAGGAAAGGATTCAGCATATCATCCCTCTCCAATAGCAGGCTCTAAGTTTAGCTTTAGCCCATGAGCTAAATTAGCTTCTTAACAGTATAAATGTTTGCAGTGCTTCTTCACTTTCCTGACAATGGGTGATATAAACCCTAAACACAAACAAGATATGAACCATTTTGTTCCTTGCAACAAAACCTGGCTAAATATACTGTGGAGTGAATATTGAAGCAGATTACTTCTTCTGGAAAGATGAAATAAACCATCAAGAGTGAACAGAGCTAAAAGATGCAATAGCTTCCATTTCCTGCTGCAAAAGTAGAGCATCAATGAAAGTATCCAAACCCTGGCCCTGCATTATCTCATCCATAGAATGACTAGCGATGCCAACGCGGTGATCAGTAACCCGCCCTTGAGGAAAGTTGTATGTCCGAATACGTTCTGAGCGGTCTCCACTACCAATCTGTTCAGCATGTGAACATTAAAATATTACTGGAAACTGTCAATCAAGTGACGTCAATTTACCAGTTTGCTATGAATAGAATCCATACCTGCTCCAATCGAAGCTTTGATCGGAATGAGTGAGCTCTTGATCTTTCCATTTCATATAACTTTGCACACAGCACTTTAAGTGCTTTACTCTTGTTCTAGCAAGAGATTCCAAAATGAAAATTTTAAGAAAAATCACTGAACATAAGCATCAAGAAACAAATTGCAGCAAGAGTATACTCATACAACTTGTTCCTAAAGCCATAATTAAAGATAACCAATAGCAGTTATCCATCCAACCAAGAAAACATTCATATCAGAGAAATATAAAAAACTAATTCTTTTCATGTGATTGACAAAACTTAAGAGATTTTTTCAGTAGATACTTTGATCAGTTGGTGGAATATTGGCAATTTGAGGTAAAAACTCAATTCACATAGCCATGGAAGTAACAACTCTTGGAGAAAAAAATAAAAAGGCCTACAAGCTAAGCATCTGTGTCCCTCTTGCTCCATTTGGAAAAACAACTAAAAGAGGGGGATTCAAGAAAAATAATCTATTCTAAAGCAGCAAGATTACAACTAAACAGTTCCTCTTCTATATTCAAGTTAATGAAGAGCCAAATTAGAAGTGCAGTCACCATTCTAGCATCTACAACATACGAGGCATAATTATTAGACCCTATATGGACCTGAAATCACAAGAAAGAATAGGTCAATGAGCAACTGGTAAAACTGTTCAGGCAATTAATCCCACCATGTTTGCATGGATAAATTGGAGAAAGAATAACGACACGATTATAGTGTTGCATCAAAGCAAAGACTCCGCGACAAAATACATGTACTCAATATCTATACCTCTTAATCTCTTATTTGGCATTAGAGTTATTACCCATTATAGTTTGAAGACACATTAGGATTAGATCGGGTCAGTTACCATGTGTTGAGACCGTTCATCTTGTATGGCAACTGTCAACCCAGATGGAATGTGAGTGATCCTAACAGCACTGTTAGTTGTATTAGCATGCTGACCCCCTGAACCACCAGATCTATATGTATCGATTCTCAAGTCTTCATTCCTCAGCTGCACATCTACCTGCAAGAATAGTTAAAAATAGAACTATAAAAGCCTATCATTTCAAGCTTAGTCTTTGCAAATTTAATCATATGAAACACCAGAAACATGTGAACATATGGCACAACAGAGTTTTCCCTTCTCTTGCTAAAACTCTCCTACCTGATCTGCCTGAGGAAGTATTGCAACAGATACAGCACTTGTATGCACACGTCCAGATTTTTCTGTCACAGGAACTCGCTAAAAAAAGGCATATCAGTAAGCTTTCAGAGAAGGACCAAAATTCACAACTATAAATGGAGAGCTGCAACCTGCACTCTATGAATTCCACTTTCAAATTTTAATTTCCCATAAACACCAACTCCAGATATTGCTGCACTAGCCTCCTGGAAAGAGCCAGCACATGTCAAAAGGACTTTTATACAGACATATATGGGAAAGTTGGCAAAACATAACAAACACATGGGGCATTTTGGATACTACCAAAGATGGTATATTGCTATCAGGATAAACACACATCAGGATATCTACCAAAGATGGGATATTACTATCAAAAAAAGCAAGGAAAAATGGACCTTGTATCCTTTAAGATCAGACTCTGCCACATCTAGCACGTCAAACCTCCAACCATTCTGCTGGGCATATTTATCATACCTGATATAAGAAAATGTCAGAACAGCAAAAGTATTTCTGTATCCAAGACAATTAATCATGTCATATTACAAAAACTCACATTTTAAAAATGTCAACTGCAAACAGAGAAGCCTCCTCTCCTCCAGTCCCTAAAATAGACTTTGTAAATAATACTCACATTATCCTATTCCAAATGCACTCAATCCATATACAGAAAAGAGAAGAGAAATGCAACTTCAAAAGAAAGCCCCATTTTTAACTGTACCTGCTCTTACTTCCAATATGCAGTCACGTTCATCTGCATCATCCTTGGGAAGTAGATGTTTAAGGAGGAGACATTGTAGTCTCTTCTCTTCTTCCATGGCTTGGCTCAGTTCTTCGGAAGCCATCTCTTTCATGTCTCTATCATCTTGACACTCAGTTATCACCAACTTCAAATCCTTAATCTCCTATCAGAAATGGGAGGGGGAAGAGAGAACAGGGTAACGAAAAGGAAATGCATTGCGAACAAAAGAAGAAGTCAAGGTCCACTACAAGGAATGTGTTAGAAGCATGTAATGGTATCTGTAACAAAAATAAAGTAAAATAAAATAAAGTAACCAGAAAGACCAGAGATGGTGGTTATAAGCAATCCAAGAGGAAAAAGAGACCAAAAAATTAGAAGAAATGACAGAGAATAATGTTTCAGCCCTGGACTAATCGCTTTCAAAGAATAGCCAATGAACAGAAACAATACCAAATTTTCCTTGCTTTCGCTTCTTTTCTGTTCTATTCTTTCCAACTTCCATAATTACAAAGAAAATGAAACTCTGATTGTTTTGTCTCCCAAACTCAAAAACAAGGGAAAAATTCTCTCTCATCAACCTTTTCTTTTTCCTTTTACTTCCCTTCTTAGACACCAATACAAAAGCTAAGCCTTACATGCTTTGTATCTATAGAGATTCCCTAAAGAGGTGATAGTCTTTTCCAGCTTGTTGAATGTACATAGTCAGACATCATCCAAGCAGCTGCCTATAGAACAAATCAACCTTACCTTTTGTTTGGCCCTCAATTGATTAATAAGATCTAGTGAATGTCTGAGCTTGCGGAGCTCCTTATTTGCCGTTGAATATTCTGCTGGTGAGGCTTCTGGCTGTCTTAAACCAAAAGGCAGGAATTAAATCAAGAAAACAGAATCTGCCATATAACATGAATTAAAGTGGATTTGCCTCAAAGCAAGAACATAGTACTAGAAGAGAAGATCATCAGAACCAGCACTAGCTTTGTGCTGACAGAAAGCTCATAACCAAAGAGAGGCACAAGCATTTGAGCACGATTCTGTTTATCGAACTTCCTTTACAACAGACGACAGTACTTTATAATTTAACCCAAAAAAAAAACCAAAAGATAAAAGACCCTCAGGTGCTTGTTTACACAGAATACAAATAAGCGAGGAATTAGATAATAACATTGGAAGAATACTGAGGTAAAATAACCTGATTTATGAGGCCCATAAGATAACAACTCCTCTGCTCAATAGCTGACAATCTTTGCTCCATAATCTTGACAAGATCAATAGATAATTGAGGTTGTGTTTCTGCCAATTCGAAACCAAAGAAAAACCAAATTGAGTCGTCCCAAAATTGGAAAAACGAAGATTAAGGGTCTGTTTGTTTGGACTGAAAATATGCTGGAAAATATTTTCAGGAAATTCTGGTGTTTGGCAGCCAAAAAGATTGGGAAAATTTTTTCCCGTGGAAAATCTTTTGCGCAATCAGGAGGAAAATGACTTCTGCATCTGTTGTGCTGAAGTTATTTTCCAATAACTCTCAGAGCTCATCAACCTCACGATCCCTTTAAGAGGGAAAAATTTGAGAGCTCATCAGTCTCATGATCCTTTACTAAACCGAAAATTTTCAGATCATGACTGAAAATTATCTATTGTGCCTAACCTAGACCTACAGCCGCCTCCCCCACCACCACCACAAAGACGCCTCCCCATCTTCATTATCTATCTTAGTACTATTTGTAAGCATCAGTGAAGTGCTTCATCTGATAGAACTCTATCAATGATAAGGATCTCATTCTGATGCAATTTCCATTGACATAGCGATTAGGCAATTAGTATGAGCTGTAATGGTAATGGGTTTGCGATACTATGGATTTCCTGATCATGGAGTATGATCTAATTTTTTGGAATTTGAAGTATTTGGATTGGGGTGATGAATTGATATAGGTGTGGATGGGAGTTCTGGTTGTTGGCAGAAGGAAACTGACAAATCTTTGAGGGGAACATTCTTTGTGGGTTTTGGCTGCAAGTATTATTTTTCAAAAGTGCACCAAACACCTGAAAATGAAGGGAAATAATTTTTTTTCCTATGAAGATGGTTTTCACTGAAAATATTTTCCTTGGCAAAAAATTTTACACTAAAACAAACGGACCCTAAATATCCATCAACTGCCACCATGAATCAAAGTCGAGAAAAATTGAGGTATTCTCTCAATTCTACCAAAATGTAATCGAATCAAGCATAAGTTTGCGATCAGAACAGATATGCATAGAACATATAACATGGTCTGGACCTTTATCCTTCTTGTAGGTTCTTCAGGATTTCAGGATTCTTGCATTAGATTAACAGTTTAAAACAGGGAAATTGTATTGTAATTGCTTGATCATGCGGATGATCTACTCCTAGCTTTTTCCTCATTGCATAAAAGGAAAGTTAGATAAATATACAAAATGAGTCTAATCTAATCAAAAATCAGCACAACGAACACGGGGGTTATCACTGAATTAATGGCTCCAACACCTATAATGAGTACAGAAGAATGATTGTGTCTAGAACAAAAACAGCAGGAACTTATGTCTACTAAACATTTTATAGTCCAAAAATACTGTATTAATAGGATACCAATAAAAAATGAAAAGGATAATGAAGAAGCAGCAAACCAGTGGTGGTGGAATATGAGCGGAGGAAATTCAGCACGGAGGACCTCTCCGGCGCCGGCGCCCTGGAGGATTGCATCCTACTAGCTCCATTCTTAAGCTTAAGGACTTGTAATTTGCATGAACAGCAAGAAGAAGATCCGAACTCTTTCAATGCCCAAACCAGAAATTGATTGTTCCGCCAAAACCAAAATCTCCTTCCATTTCCCATTAGATTTTCCGTTTTAACGGTTTGTCTTTTTTTTTAAGGTGTTCAAAGTAGTAGGGGATTAGCTTGCTGTTTCCCCTTGTTAACTTAATACTACTATATCCTAATTGGGCAATGCGACCGGTCCCAAGCCCAAGCCCTACAAATATTTTTTTTTTAAATTTTCATATAAACATAATATATAAGTGTCAACCATAATTCAATTATATTGACTTGTCTAAATCCGTCCACTAATAGGTGAACTTGGGTATGCAATGAATTTTGAATAGATGTAAATAGGTATCCAATTAAACCTATTTAATTGGTAAATAGTAGATTGACTCGACTCACCCATTTAAACTCTTTTAAAAATAATTATACATCTAAATACAAATTTTAGTAGGTGTTAAGCAAATAAATTTGAATTTTTTACCAATCTAATAACGATAAAATGTCAGAATTTTTTATCAAACAACATGCAAAAAAATAAAAAAAAAAGTAAATTTTCAAGTGAGTTATAAATGGGTAATTGGGTATATCAATACCCATTTATTAAATGGATATATATGGATTGACCTAACTATACCCATTATCCATTTATATCTGTTGAAACCCGTCCGAATCACCTATTTTAACACCTCTATTTATATAAGATTCTTCTAATCGAATATGGGCTACAATGATTGCCAGGCTAACGATCTAAGAGCTGTCACGACCAAGACAGTTGTCCATGTCACTCATGATATTTCCTTTATCCTACCAATTGCTATTCTTCCACCTCCTAACCATATTTTTCCAATTCATGACCTATTTCATTATCATTTCAAAAGTTTTTGCCAAATCCAAGGTCAAATTTTTTATAAGTGGGATCGACGTAAAATTTTATAAAATTTTGCATCTTTGAAATTTTTCTATAAATATCTACTGAAATTTTTTTTCAAAAACTCCTAATATGTTCCTAAAAAGAACCATCCAAACACATCCTTGTTTATTTGAGTTCATCTCAATAGAATTTATTTACTATATAACTCATCTTCAAATATTATACACACACACACACACATACACACACACACACATATATATATGTATGTGTAGCCCATGCATGCACGTGTGGATATATCAAAAACATATTTTATATGCGTCTAAATTTAGTAAACAAAAAAGAAGTTAACATTAGTCAAAACTATGGTTCAATGTTAACAGAATCTAGATAAGAAATTAATGAGAGTACACAGTATCATATGAATCTCTAGAATGAAAATATTTTCTCTTATATGTAAGAGCATCCACAACAATGTATAATCGGGGGTGTAATGCCCCACATTACACCGCTTCAATGTGAAGCCGTGTCATGGAGATTACACGCACAATACTGATGATGCGCGTCACGGAAGATGTTATGGGACCCAAACGGCATGACAACACCAGCAAACGTCCAAATAGCAAAAATGAGATAGCATTTTACTTGGTCATTTTTTGAAACATTTTACAACGGTCATTTTTGGAGCCAGCTATTTTACAACGGCCTTTTTTTACAACGGCTATATTTTAGCAATGGATAATTTATTTTACTTCCTATAAACACATAAAGTAATTTTTTTTATTTCACTTCACAATCTTCTACTCCATTATCTTTCATACTCCCTTATTCATTATTTTCAATCTCTTTACATAATTTTATAAATTTTAGTATTTTATCATTATGGATGAGAATCTTAGTAGCTTTAGAGATATGTTAAATAGTCCAAATATTGAAAATTCATCTGCTTCACAAAATCAAAACCACCAAAATTTTCAAAATTCACCAGATTTGCCAAATTATCCATTTTCAATTCCAAATTACCCAAATTTACCCAATCCATCAAATTTCCAAAATCCACCACATTTTCCATATCAAATTCCCATGTATCCGTCACTTAATTATTTTAATCCTTCTATGGGAAATCACTATACACCGGGGTATGATAACCTTGGTATGGGTTGTGAAGGCTCAACGACTCTGTCGGAGATAAGGAAGGATTTTGATTTCGCCAGTCAACAAGATAATGCAATACCAACAGAGTCAATTTCAGATTCTCAATTTCCGCCGTATTCAACACAACGTGAGGTAGAAAATATAAATCTCACAAATGAGGCGGTGGAAAAACCTGACGGTAAACGTGTTCCATGGAGTGTGGATGATGACAAGATGCTTGCAAGTGCTTGGCTCACAATTTCAAATTGCAGCATTGTGGATAACTCTCAAAAAGAAGAGAGTTTTTGGAAACGAGTCGTCGACTGCTTCAATGAGAATCGGAAATCTGGACCACCACGAAAATATAAAACAGTGAAATCACATTGGCATTGGTTGAGTAGGATGGTTAATGAGTTCAACCAACATTACAACAGATTGGTCGGCGAACATCATAGCGGGTGGAATCATGACCAGATCAAGCAACACGCACGTGAGCTATTTCATCAGAATAATAACAAGCATTTTTTACATGAACATGTGTGGGTGTTGTTGAAAAATGATCCAAAGTGGAAGGTAAATGCTCCTATGCAGCGTTCTTCAAAAAAGATAAGGACTAATGAAAACGGGGCATACACTTCTTCATCCAATGTGGATTCAAATTTTGACATCGATGATAATGAAGCACGTGAAGTTCACCCACCTGGTCAAAAAGCATCAAAGAAGGGAAAGAGAAAGGCAAAATCAAAGGTGAATGAGGAAAATGTAAGTGGGGAATTTGATCAAATCCGAAAAATGTTGATACAGCAAAAAGAAGAAAAATTGCAAGCTATGGAAAACTTGGCAAATAAGTTAGAAAGTTATAATTTTCGAAGTGATTACAAAATCTTACTCAAGGATACCACGAGCATGACCGATCAGCAGCTTCGAATTCATGAGCAAATGTGCTCCATCCTAAAAGCCAAATATAATATTTCTTAGTCTATTTTTAATTTTATTTTACTATATGTAATTGTTAAATTTATATTTGAGTTTTTAATAGTTTATTTGTAATATTACTTATAATTTCATGTCATTTATGTTATTTGGAAATAAAATTTTAAAGTTCACCATTTTAATTTTATTATGAAAATTAGCCGTTACAAAAATAGCCATCAGAAAACTAGCTGTTGGAAAATTAGCCGTTGGAAAAATAGCCATTGAAAAACTAGCCGTTATAACACTAGCACTATATATGTATTGGCAAGATGCAATACATTGGCACCAAATACTCAACACACTCAAAAAATGTCTCAATATCCTAATATCTCTCTTATAGAAGAAATTAAAAAGTTTTTAGTCGATGAAATGATGGATGACATTGATGATCAAATTATGAAGATGTTGGAGCAATGGCAAATGCAACATACATCTTCAAGTCGTAACATCCGTCCACACAATCGAAGATATTACAATCGAGAGCGTGGTGTCGGACATGTTCGATTTTTTAATGACTATTTCACCGATGAGCCAGTGTATCCTTCACATATATTCCGCCAACGATTTCGAATGAGAAGGGAATTGTTCCTTCGAATTGTGGAGTCAATGACAAATCATTCAGAGTTTTTTCAAATGAGGGTCAATGCAGCCAGCAAAAGAGGACTTTCTCCACTTCAAAAAACCATAGCAGCTATGTAAGGACCCATAAATTTTCCTAATTTTATATTATTTATTTTATTTCCTCGCATACATTTTTCTTCATTATACCCTACTATTTCGATTTTTTCAGGGATTTTATAAGTGAATAAAGTTTTTAAATCATTTTCCTAGTTTAAGTTAGTTCATGATAAGTTTGAAATGTATTATTGACGTGGGACCCGCTAGTGCGATAAATGCGATATATTTTTGACAACTTGTTGGAGTTTTGCATCAAGTGATATTTTTTTACAAGGTGTTAGGATACAATTAGAGGTTAGCTAGATAAATTACCATTGGTAGACAAAAGAATAGAATTGAAACCCTAAAGGACCACTTGTCACAAAACTATTGGAAGTTGGACTTGCCTAACTTTTTTACCTTTACTAAATATCTAATTTTTGATCCAAATCATCTTCATTCTTCATGAAGCTTGGCCGAACCTTTGAGGAGAGAAAAGAGAGGAAAACTTCATCTTGTTTCTTCAAATCCAAACCCAAATCTTGAGTTCCAACCATTAACATCTCAAATCACTCCATAAAAACTCCTTGTTAGGAAGGATTAAAGAAGGCGGTGGAGTTGTTTTGGAAAGGGAAGACCTAAGTTGATAGCTTTCTTGAGTTTTTGAGGTAAGTTGCTAAGAAAGTTCCTTCTTTGCTTTCATAATGGTTGATTAGTGGGCTGTAGTGGCTAAATAGATTATTTTGTGGAAAATTTTAGGGTTTAAAGTAGAGTTTGACAATTTTTAGAATTTTTGTGATTTTTCTGATTTTATATGGTGATTATTGTTGGGACATGGAATGATAGCTTAATATGGTGTGAAATGGAGCTTTGGTATGTTAGTTTTGATTGCCTAAAGAAATTTCAGTTAGAGTGCATAAATTCCAGTTTAGGGTTTCATCTTACCTTGTTCTGCCCGGTTCTGTTCGGCCATGATGGAGGCCGAATCAGCCTTAGGTTAAAACATAAAAGTTGTAGAAAATGATGTTTTATAGCTGTCTATAAATTTTCAGTTCAATCTGATCACTGTAGCATATGAAAAGATAAAAATACCCCTGATTGCCATAGGTAGAGCTCTGTGGACAATGTTGACATTTCACCAATCTGACCGCATCTATTCATCTTGATCCGTACTGAATTAGCATTTGGCCAAAATATGGAAGTTATAGTGCTATGTCTTAGCTTTCCAACGGCCTTGAAAATGCCTCAATCGG
The DNA here is from genome assembly GCF_036785885.1 of Coffea arabica. Lineage (NCBI taxonomy): Eukaryota > Viridiplantae > Streptophyta > Magnoliopsida > Gentianales > Rubiaceae > Coffea > Coffea arabica. Next base: position 47,776,328 of record NC_092329.1, read on the forward strand.
ATTTCGGTAGCTTGAGTTATTGTCGTTACGCATAGTGCGGTTAACTAGCCTGATTGCGAGATTTTGGTTTGGTAATTTGAAATTTTGACTTGGATACACTACGAACTGAATTGAGTGGTCTTCATCAAAGTTGTAGCATTTTCTCTTAGTTTCGAAATGGTATAAATTGCACACCAATTCAATAAGCGTAGCTTCAGTTGTGTCCGATACGCTAAGCGATGTCAAATCTGTCTTTTGTTTTAGGGTTTAAGCTTCATTTCCGGACATTTTCCTAGTTTGATTTTGTACTTGTACGACATTGAGTCTATTGAATGGCAATTGAAATGAAATTATTTTGTGTGTGACATTGGGGCTGATTTAGGGCTGATTTGAGAAAAAAATGAAGCCATGATAGCTGGAAAAGTAAGCAAATTTAGGGGAGATGCTGTCCAATTTTCTAGACTGTTTGGTTCCTTTAAGTTTGAGTTGCCTTTTGGTAGAAATGAAGGGCTTTTGGGTCGTTCAAGCCCTAAGTCCTCTCATTACCTTTTCGTTCCAAAATCACACTTTTGCACCCTTGCATTCGTAGTTCGTTTGGTTAGGCATACAACTCATAGTTGATTTTCATTTGTAAATGTCGTTCCCATAGGAACCATAATTGTTTTACTTTGATCGTTTTAGGACGTGCTGGTGATTCAGAAAGTACTTCGAGGGGGAACGTTTGAAATTGTTTTGCTTGAACTGATGAGTGTACCACTCCCTTTATTGTCGCTTAACTTGGTTTCTGTACATGCAATCTGTGATATGAATGACTGTATTATCTGTTTATTCTGTTTGAGACGAGGGTGTACTTCATCACACTCGTTCTTTTGTCTGTCTGTATGCTTATTTACTGTGCGAATTTGAATTTGCTATCTGTATCTGTATCTGTTCTGACGTCGTTTGAAAGCTTGTATCCAACGACCTTTCTGTGACCTCTGAACTCAAATCCTGTGGCTAACTTACTCGAGTCAAACCGGCAAGGGTCTAGTCGATTAGATAACGAATCACAGTAGTCTGTTCTAGGAATTTTTGGGTATTGAGACCTTTGACTTCGATATACTCGAGTATTACCACTTCTGTTTTTGTTGAGGTGTTCGTGCCCGATAAGGGGTAAGTTTGATGGACGGATTTTGGTATAAAATGGTGCTCTACTGGACTGGACTGGACTGGTTACTTTATTCGAAAAGTTGATAGAGTGTCAACTATTATTTGATCAAGTTTCGGTGAAGCAAATGGGAATTTAGCTCTTGAGAGCCACCCGTATTCTTTCTATCTATGGTGTTTGTTCATTTCTTTATCTGATTTGCATATGTGACTAACTGAATATGAAGTTTCATGATTCTTACTTGCTATTATTTTTGTACCTCATTGAGCGTAAGTTCACCCCTTTCCCGTTATCTTTCTTTTCCTTATAGGGAACCACACTTTGAACCGTGATTTTGAGAAAAGGGTTGACCTAGTGTAAACGTTCTTTTGTTAGCTCTTGTGTAATCAAAATCCTAATTGTCTTTTAATTAAGTATCACGTTTTTAATTGTAAAGTTTGCAATGTATGTATATAAGTGTTTTATCATGTACATTAAGTGTATTCATTGGAGATGGTACCTTTGCGTTTGTTGAGATGCTACTTGTAACTATTGGACGATCGGACGAGCGCTGCATTTGAACAAGGAAAGAAAATTCTAGCTGGAATTGTTCACCAAATCCGGCCGTATATCCAGCCAGTTTTTGGCCGGATTAGCAGTGGTTTTGAAAAATTTTTGGGTTACTCACTGCCTCATATCCGACCAGCGATCCGGCCGGAAATCCAGCCATACCTTGGCCGAATTGTGATGTGTCCGCTTTCCATTTGCATTTTCGTCTTCATTTTTGTTTCCGTTGGGGACGTTTGATCGAAGTACCATGGTACGTTACGGTGTAGAACTCATGTTTCTCAACTTAGTAGTCTTCGATTGATTGTTCTCTTGGGGATTCGTTGTGTGCTATATCAGGTTTGTGTGATTCAACTCCGTAATCCTAACGAGAGTTGGGCAGGCGGTCCGCCGAACCCTTTGGTTCGCCTTAGGGTGAGGTGGGGCTGTCACAAGCTATCTGACAGTTAGCATATGGAGCACCTGCTAACCAGTTAGACGAGTACATAAGGATGGGTGAATCCACTGCAATCGAATGTTTGTCACAATTTTGTCGATGCGTGATCGATATTTATGGGGCACAATACTTGAGAAGGCCTAATACTAATGACGTTGAACGTTTACTTCGATTGCATTCTGAGCACCATGGTTTCCCCGAAATGCTTGGTAGCATTGACTGCATGCATTGGCAATGAAAGAATTGCCTCGTGGCATGGAAAGGTCAATTTACTCGAGGTGATCAAGGATCTCCCACAATAATACTAGAAGCAGTTGCATCAGCAGATTTGTGGATATGGCATGCATTTTTTGCCGTTGCGGGATCTAACAATGACATTAATGTACTCAATCAATCTCCACTATTTAACGACGTATTACATAAATATGCTTCTGATATTCAATTTATGGTAAACAGCACACAATACAATAAAGGGTATTGTCTAGCAGATGGCATATATCCAGAATGGGCAACATTTGTTAAAAGTTTTACATCTCCTAAAGATCCAAAGAAGATCAAATTTAAGCAAATGTAGGAGGCTGCAAGAAAAGACGTCGACCAAGCTTTTGGAGTGCTCCAATCTCGTTGGGCAATTGTACGTGGCCAAGCTCGATTTTGGCATAGAGATAAATTGAAAGATATAATGTACACATATTGCATAATATGATTGTCGAGGATGAGGGAGTTGCAATAAGAAACTGGGATGATGATGATGAAGAACCAACGATCCCTGTGATTCAAGGTTCAGTTGAAAATTTTCACCATTATCTTTAAAGGAATGCGGAACTACGTGATCGGGAAGTACATCATCAACTTCTGTCAGATTTGGTCGAGCATATTTGGAAACGATTCGGAGGCAATAATAATGAAAATTAGTATTCGTTATATTATTATTTGTATTTTATTTAATTTTAATATTATGTCATGGAGTTAAATTTAGTAGATAGGGTATTATTAATTAATAATGGATTATTATGACATTTTCACGTTTGAGGTGTCACGTCAATAACTTATTTTTAAAAATAATCATTTTTAAAATAATAAATTTGTTTATTTATGGGTTATGAGTTGTGCATTATTAAAATAAAAGAGGGGAGAAAGTATAATAAAAAAAGAGATAGTGGAATGCTGATGTGGCACGTGGACCCATGCTATTATACTCTGTAAGTGTAATCCATTGTGAATGAGAGTGTAATTAAAAAAGGAGATAATGGAATGTTGATGTAGAATAGTGGAATGCTGATGTAGCATGTAGATTACACCCTAAAGGGTGTAAACCATTGTGGATTCTCTAATGATAGACATTGCTATGTCAAAGTTCAAGAATAAAGAAATATGACACAAAAATTAAAAAGTAAAGTGATAAATTCATTAAAATAGTGTACTTAATTCCCTAAGAGAATTGTAAATCATAACTACTAAATTGTAACATTTATGTTTTATTGTTTCTATTTTTTTTTATAATATTTGCATATTGCTATTACCTTCTTGTATATTCCCTAAGGAAACATGAGAGTAGTATATTAATTATACCGGGCAAGATTAGTATTACCATATGATTTGTTGAAATTTCTAAGCTTAAATGATACATTTTACGTATTTAAGTTGAAATTAAAATGTTATAATGGAAAATTTTTTATATTTTCTTGTAAGATTTGAATATATTTCCAATTTTAATTGATATATTATAGTTCCCAAATGTTTATATTAGGTAGGATTAGTGCATTTAAGTATAATTACTATATGATAGATAAGAAATTTTCAATTTAAGTGATTTAATTATGGTAGTATTTATTCAAATATGGAAAAGAATTTATTACAAATAAATAATTCAAAATTGTAGAAAAATAGAATGATGAGTTGGAGGCTCAATGGATGCTCAGATTGAAAAGTTGTCTTCAAATATATTTATATATATATATATATGTATTTGTATACATACATATATATACATATATATATGCGTGTGTGTGTATTTGATAGTATGTTCTATGTTTTATATTTGATAAGTTGTTTTCATTTTATTGTTACCAATTTGACGGGTTTCAAATATTATTTCTCAGTAGCAATAATCATTTATAAGTTTGGTAATATGTTAATATGTTAAATATTAGATAATAGGCTACATGATAAGTATGCAATTTGAAATCTATATCTATATGTATTGTAGAAGAGGTTTTTACCAAAGACCTCTCAATGGCTTCCAAACTTCTCATTCTTTTGTCTAAATTTTTGCATTTATTTTAATACATAAAAAGTAGTGGGTTATAACCAACCCTATCACCAATCAAATTTAAAATTTAAAACATTCCCACTATCTCCTTCATAAACCGGTTATAGTTTGTTATTTATATTTTAAATCTTTTTTACTCCTTAATTAAAGACAAATGCTCATTCGTTTGCTATTTAATACAATGTTACATTTTTATAATTAAGAAATATTTGTCACTACACTAACCCTATAACCACCCCTACAAACAAATGAGTTTTGCAAATTACAATCACGTTTCAAAAAAATCGAAAATGTGCAACTAAATGTAAAGTTAAGAGATAAAGTGCAGTTAAATGTACAATTAAGGGGTTTAATATATTTAACCCTAAAAAATATCCCAAGAACGGAACAAGTAATGGGTTATAGATTTTTGTATTTATTTTAATACATAAAAAGTAGTGGGTTATAACTAACCCTATCACCAGTCAAATTTAAAATTTAAAACTTTCCCATAATCTACTTCATAAATCGTTTATAATTTGTTATTTATAGTTTAAATCCTTTTTACTCTTTAATTAAAGACAATTGCTCATTCGTATGCTATTTTAATACAATATTATATTTTTATAATTAAGAAATATTTGTCACCACACTAACCCTATAGTCACCCCTACAAATGAGGTTTGCAAATTATAATCACGTTTCAAAAAAATTACAAATGTGCAACTAAATGTAAAGTTGATGGGGTCAAGTGCAGCTAAATGTAAAGTTAAGGAGTTTACTATATTTAACTCTAAAAAAATTCCCAAGAACAAAACAAGTAGTGGGTTATAGATTTTTGTATTTATTTTAATACATAAAAAGTAGTGGGTTATAACCAACCCTATCACCAGTCAAATTTAAAATTTAAAACTTTCTCATAATCTACTTCATAAACCGTTTATAGTTTGTTATTTATATTTTAAATCCTTTTTACTCCTTAATTAAAAACAAATGCTCATTTACATGCTATTTTAATACAATTTTAATTCGGAAGCATACAACATGATAAAAAAACAATAGAATTAATTAGGACTAGATTTTAACCTAAAAAAAATTAGGCTTAGATGCCACTGGCACATTGCCGTAACTTGTTATGCCAATTAAGACTATTTAGCATTTTTTTTTTGCAAGAAGTTAGGACACTGTAAAGCTTATTTAGGCAAATTTTGCCTTATCGGTGATTTGAGTATTAAGTTATTGAATATACTACAAATCCTATAATATCAGTCTGCTACCAAAAATAATATTTTACTAGCATGTGGTATTTGCGTACGAAATTTTAGAGGTAAATCAAATGTTTTTACTTATACTCTATATAATTTGAATAGTTTTTTAACGAATATAACCATACTATGCAGGACCATCACTTTGTACAATTGGAACTAGCAAATTGTATATCAATCATAATTTAGATTTTGCTCGATACCTACGCAGTTGGTAAGTTCCATCAGTAGCACTATATCAAACTTTTAATATTGTTTCATACTCTTATCAACATGTATTTCAAAAAATCTTAGGTTTAAAAATGATACATGTGCTCGAAAGTTAGTTACGTGGTTGAGGTCAAACAATTTTACAATATCACAAGTATTGTTAATAGTAAATTCAAAGAGAATATGGATATCCGAATATACAATCATGCATATGGTAAATTTACTCGATTTAATTTAATTACTGTATAAATTTTTTAAATTTATAATCATAACCTATACCTGTTAGGGTGGTTATCTGAATTAACTTTTGGTGAAAACCATCACCTATTAAACCCAAAATTTATATGGCGATTATTAAGAAATAAATTAACAAGAAAAATTGCGGAAGCGTACCTTGATTCATGTTGACAAACTAGTGCTTGAATCCCTAGAGATTTTGAGGTGGCTTTCCAAATCAACACGTATTTGCCTAATCTAGAGAGAGCCCTTTAGTATCTTTCTGGTATCTTTCCTGACGATGGAATATTAGAGAAGAGCTATATTTGTGGTACTAGAGAATACGATAAAATAAGAATCCGTGTAATCTGGGGACCATGACCCTATTTATAGGTAACATTCCTGTTACCCTTTGGAACCCTATTTCAGCCCATCATAGAAATAGGAACCCTTAATTCTCTATACATTAAAGACCCACACCCTATTAGATACATTAAATCCAAACTATATTTGATCATTTTAATTGGGTTTAACCTTAATTGATAGTTTGCAACACATAATTATTCACATATAAGTCCAATGTTGGATTAAGGATCCAACAATCTCCCACTTGGACTATATGTGTAACCTTATAATTATGTTTCACAATAAACCATATGAGCTCAACTTTACTGTCATTATCACAATGTATCTGTAATCAATTCGGTCCATCAATCATACCAACATAGGATCAAAGCAGCTTTTGTTACAATTTCGTAACTCGACCCATCAATGGTCACATACATTGATATAATTGAATGACATGAATCATGATGTGGATGTGTAGCATGAAAATTTCATGTATTGTGATCAAAACATGCTTATTTTCAACTGGTCCATCTTAAATTTTCATGAGATCAAACCATACCAAAGTCAGAGTGTAAATAAATTCAAACTTTATTTATGCATAAAATATCCTTAAATCCTTAATAACTGAAAAATATCATAAGAGCGTTTAAAATAACAAACTCCCACTAAAACTGTATATCATTTAATAACACGACACCCATATGAGCAGTATGCACATGAAACATTTTGGGTGACAATCCCTTTGTAAGCGGATCTGCAACCATGGAGTTTGTCCCGATATGCTTTATCGATAACTGTCCACTCTGTACTCTTTTTTTAACAGCCAGGAACTTGATATCTATATGTCTAGATTTTGTCGAGTTCCTATTATTGTTGGAATATAGAACTACTGACTTATTGTCACAAAATAATTTGAATGATTTTTTAATATTATCCACCACACGTAATCCTGTAACGAAATTTCGCAGCCAAATTTCCTAATTGAATGCCGCATAACAAGCTATAAACTCTGCAGCCATAGTGGAAGATGCTATGAGGGACTATTTAGCACTCTTTCAGGATATGACACCTCCAGCCAATAAGTACACATAGCCTGACATTGACTTCATAGTATCTTGGCATCCAGTATAATCGGAATCAGTATACCCAATGATCTCTAACTCATCTGACTTCCGATACGTGAGCATGTAGTCTTTTGTTTTCTGTAAATACCGTAAGACCTGTTTGGTTGCTTTACAATGCTCTAATCCAAGATTATTCAGATATCTACCCAACATCCCAGTAATATACGCAATATCCGAACGCGTACATACTTGAACATACATTAGACTCCCTACTACTGAGGCATAAGGAATCTTTTACATCTCTCTTTCCTCAAAAGCATTTTTAAGACACTGCTCAATGCTAAATTTGCCTTCTTTAACCATAGGAGTGTCATCTGGTTTACAATTTTGCATGCCATACTTTTTAAGAATCTTTTCAATATAACCCTTTTGTGATAGTTCTAAAATATCCCGAGAGCGATCACGGTGTATCTATATGTCTAACACAAAAGATGTATCACCAAAATCTTTCATCTCAAAATTTTTAGTTAGAAATTTCTTGGTTTCATGCAATAAACTAATATCGTTGCTAGCAAGCAAAATATCATCAACGTACAATACCAGAAAAATATACTTGCTCTCACATAACTTATGGTATATACAATCATCCACTAAATTCATCTCAAAATCAAATGAGATGATCACTTGATGAAATTTGAAATACCATTGTCGAGATGCTTGTTTGAACCCATAAATGGATTTTTTAAGTTTGTAAACCATATTTTTTGGATCTCCTGATACAAAATTTTCTAGTTACACTATATAAATTGTCTCATCAATGTTATCATTGAGAAACGCTGTCTTTACATCCATCTGATATAACTCAAGATCGAAATATGCTACTAATGCCATGATAATTCTAAAAGAGTCCTTTGAAGAGATTGGAGAGAAGGTTTTTTTATAATCAATACCTTCTTTTTGTGTAAATCCCTTAGCGACAAGACGAGTTTTGTATCTTTTCACATTACCTTTCGAATTTCTCTTGATTTTAAATATCCATTTATAACCAATGGATTTCGCACTTTCTGACAATGAGACAATATCCTAGATATTATTGTCCTTCATGGATTTAATCTCCTCATTCATGGCATCGATCCACTTTTGAGAATTTAAACTTTCCATGGCTCAACGGAAGTTGATTTGATCATCTTCCATCAATTCAGAGTCATCCTCATATTCTTGGAAAAAAACAATATAAGCATCTGACACTACACTTCTCCTTTCTCTAGTGAATTTTCTTAATGACACTGATTCTTGAAGAGGAAGAGTTTGTTTTTTTATAACAGTTTGTTCTTCGACATTGTCTTAATTTGTCATGTTATGATCAAGTTCAGAAATACGGTCCTGAGCAAGAGCAATGACACCTGTGGGAATATTAATATATTTCTCTTTAAAGACAATGTCCCTTACTGTATTTTCTCTCCCAAACTCGACATTCTCAAAGAATTGGGCATTTACTGTCTCAAAAATTGATTTACTTATAGGATCATAAAACTTGTAACCTCTGGATCTTTCCGAGTATCTAATAAAATAACAACTAATCGTTCTTGAGTGCAGTTTCTTTTCATTTGGCCTGTAAGATCTTGCCTCAACTGGACACCCCCAAACATGCAGATGCTTTAAATTGAATTTTTTCCCTATCCAAAACTCATAAGGGATTTTGATAGTTGCCTTAGTTGGAACTCTATTAAAGATATATGCTGCAGTCTTAAGTGTTTCACTCCACAGTGACTCTGTAAAGTAGAATGACATATCATACTCCTTACCATGTTTTTAAGCGTTCTATTTCGTCTTTCAACTACACCATTCATAGTGGGTGAACCCGACATAGTGTACTGTGGGACGATACCGCATTCCTTTAGGTATTTAACAAATGGTTCTGGACGTTGTTCACTTGAACCGTCATATCTACCATAATATTCACCACCACGGTCAAATCTGACGCTTTTAATTCTTTTATTGAGTTGATTCTCAAATTCAGTCTTAAAAATTTTTGAACACGTCCAGTGACTGTGACTTTTCTGAAATGAGATATATGTAACCATATCTTGAAAAATCGTCTATGAACGTTATAAAATATTGTTGACCATTCCAAGTAGATGTAGGAAATGGTCGACAAATATCTATATGTATAAGTTCTAAGATGTTTATGGACCTATTGGTTTCAAATCTTCTTTTATTGGTTTGTTTTTCCTTTATACAGTTAATACAATAATTAAAATCTGTAAAATTCAAGGGGTTGAAAATTTCATTTGACACAAGTCTTTCCATTCTTCATTTGGAGATATGTCCCAATCTCTTGTGCCATAATGCAGCTGAATTCTCATTGGCTAATTTTCTCTTTATTCCTCTAGTACTCAAATGCAGAGATTCATTAAATGAGCCAATCGTATCAATTAAATATAAATTATCGTAATGCATTAAAGAACCAGAATCAACCAATTTTGAATCATAAAACAATTCAAAATTTTCATTTTCAAATGAACAAAAATAACCAAATTTATCCAAAGTAGAAATAAAAATTAAATTCTATCTAAAAGACGGTACAACAAATGCCTCATAGATATCTAAATAAAATTCAATTTTTAACAATAATCTAAAAACTACTATTGTTTCAACTTGAACTGTTTTGTCATCGCCCACATAGATATATCTTTCATTATCATTAGCCTTTCGAAAATTCAGGCAACCCTGTATAGACACACTGATGTGAGTTGTTGCACCAGAATCTAACCACCATGTGTGTCTAGGTACCGAAGTTAAATTAATTTCAGAACAAACCAAATTAAGAAGCATACCTTTCTTAAGACGCCAAGCGTGATAGTTTGTTCAATGCTTCTTTTGATGCCCTTCAGCTCCACAGAAGAAACAACTATTCATTTCCTGATCATTTGATTTCTTTTGTTGTTTCTTTTGTGGCGCTGTACCTGCAGCTCCTTTTTCTTTCTTTCTTTTACATCCCTTGCTTTTATTATTAGTGGTTGACACCAGATGGGCACTTTCTGTTTGCTCTTACTTTAACCTTTCCTCTTCCTCTACACAGTGTGAGATAAGTTTATTCAGAGATCAAATCTTCTTTTGACAATTGTAACTCATCTTAAACTGGCTAAACTATGTAGGAAGAGATATTAAAATCAAATGCACTAGTAACTCTTCAGAGAGTTGCAACTTAAGTGCATTTAATTTCGAAGCAAAATGAGACATTTCCATGATGTACTCTCTGATATTGCCTTTACCACTATATTTCATTGAAACTAGGCGTGTCAAGAGTGTACTAATTTCAACCTTTTCGTTCTTGACAAACCTTTTTTCAATGTCCTGAAGGAACTCTTAGCGGTTACATTTGTTTCTGACATTGTTCCTCTGAATGCTTCTGGAACGACTTTCTTAATGATCATCAGACAAGCGATTTGATCTCTCCCACCTTTCCTTATCCCTCTTTTAATCAGAGGTACTCTGATCTGTAAGAGGTGGAGGAGAATCATCCCTTAACACAAGGTCAAGATCCATTACTCCAAATACTATCAAGAGATTTTCTTTCCAGGATTTGAAGTTTGTGCCATTCAACATAGGAATATTATTGATTTTAGAAATAATATTTGTAAGATCATTCGCAACTGAACAGAAAACATAAAATAATTAAAACTATGCTTATATAAACCAAAATAATAATAAATTCAAATAAAGATAACCCCATCTCAAGATACCGATATTCCATTAATATTTCGTCTTTGGATAAAAATATTAACTTCTGAATGATATCTTGGTGTAGTAATAAATACTGATAATAATAACATGTCGAAAATAAATTTTTCTTTGGGTCAATTTATAAATCACATGTAAAATCCAAATAATTATCACGTATTTATTGCCACAAGTGCACATGAAATTTCATTAAATATTGACCTTTCTTTAGGCCGATCAATATTTATAAAATTACAAGTAATCAACTAGTTATATTTTAAAATAAATTAATTTTCATAATAGATGTCACTTTGATGGCATATTATTTCAATTAATTTATTCCAAAATATACATAATCATACCAATATTCAAATTTAAAATTATTCAAATTAAACAAAAATTTTGATCAAAGTCAACTTTGGTCAACTCTGGTCAAAAAATGGTCAAATCTGATCAATTGGATCAAAACTTATTTGACCAAAGGTCCATACCCATAATTTGATCCAATTTATTATTCAAGCCCAAATTTTTTTTCTTGAAATCTATAAGTACTTATAAAACTACATATTTAATGGGCCATACATATGGATTTTATAGGCTTCAATGTCCTATTACTTTATTAGGGTTCACTTAAATTAAAGAAATCCTAATTTCTTAACACAAATATATGCATGTTTATTCTTTTATACACCAAAACAAGTCAAAAGGAAAATATAAATCACGGCTGAATCAACACAAGAAAATTGTGTACCCAAGATTTAAAACATAAACCATATAATTATACGGGTCCTAAGTATATTGTTTGATAAACATGGATTATCTGGACTTTATGTTATGCAGCAAGTATGACCAGAAGCATCAAAACCACAACATATGACCAAAGATTGACATACGACCAGAAGCATCAACGCAAGTAAGATGTGAGGCCTGCCATGACTTTTGCAACAAAAAAGTTCAAGCCAACATAAGTTAACGATCGCCAAGTCAAGCTTGACTAAGATGGGACCACAACATAAAGATCACATCAATTCGTAAAGCCATCAATTCATATGGTGAATTCATATGGCATGCAATTCGTATGACATTATGGATGAATTCATAAAACCATCTGTGACAGCCCCACTTTCCCCTAAGGCGAACCAAAGGGTTCGGCGGACTACCTGCCCAACTCTCGCCGGGACTCAGTCGATCACTTCAAGCAACCATAAGAATATCTAACCACGATCCAACTTAAAACAAAACGTACATACAATAATATCTCAAGAAGAAGTACAACCGTCAAATATACAGAGGTTCTCAAATCACCATACAACCAGCCCGTGCCAAGCACTAGGGCGAGAACCATGACAAAAGAAAACCAAGGGCTAGACCCAACTAGTCTATACCGGCTCTCGTCCTTACTCGCCTTCCCTTGTTAAGGAAAACAAACTAAAGGGGTGAGCTATAAGCTCAGTGAGGTTCCGAACACATAGGCAACAAGAAGTTCAATGCATTCATTACATGTAGAGCTGTTAAATTAATCGAGTAGCTCGAAAGCTCGTTAGAGCTCGGCTCGTTAAGACTCGAGCTCGGCTCGTTAATTTTGGTTAACGAGTCAAGCTCGAGATCGAAACATGCTCATTTAGTTAACGAGCCGAGTAAGCTCGGCTCGTTTGATACTCGAGTAGCTCGTTAGATCTCGTTAATGAAGGGCATATTTGTCATTTTAGAAATCAAAATTATAAAAATTAAAAATTATAGATTTTTATTAAGGTTAATTTGCACGAGCTCGAGCTCGAACTCGTGAAGCTCGACTCGTTTGTGATAAACGAGTCGAGCTCGAGCTCGAACTCGAGCCACATGTACATTTAACGAGCCGAGTTCGAACACATTTTAAAGCTCGTTTTTCTAACGAGCTCGAGTCGAGCTTGACTCGAATTAAACTCGAGTCGAGCTCGGCAGCCAAATAATCGGCTCGACTCGGCTCGATTAACAGCTCTAATTACATGTTACCAATAATTCAAATGCAAAAGAAAGCGATAAACACCTTCATTAAAAAGATACGTGCTCACAAGGAGCCATTCGTTCATTCATTCTCCTTTCGTTCCCTTATACGTTCAATCATTTGAAATTGCATTTGTATATAAGTAAAACCCTCATTCATTCATTCACCAGGCTCCACCAACCTCCACCAACCTAAAAGGTAATACTCGAGTATACCAAACGTTCACCCAAGTCCCTAATCGCCCGACCGAGTCCGCTTCTGGCTCGAGACGACCGGTGACAAGGGGCAGTGGCCAATTCAGCCAAAAGGCTTACATTCATGCACAAATAACATTTCAATCATTGAAATTTTCACAATCATTTAGGCCGAGTGCGATAAAGTACACACTTGCTTAGAAAGCCCGTTTTAACAATCATTGAAAGCATATAACATGTTATCAGTCATTCATACCATCTATATAATCATGAAACATATCAAACAGGGAACACTCACCTATACACGCAAAATAACGTCCACTTCTCAATCACCAATGAAACCTAAAAGTAAACAAAAAAAAAACACATTACAATCCATCTAGCATGATTTGGATGAAATCAAGGATTACCTCACTACTCGTGAGTAAACGTATAAAATGACTTTTAAAGTGTCAATAGAGCATTTGGATCCGTGGACGGGAATTACTAGGGTTCATAAACCAATCGTGAAACTAAACTAAAAAAGGTTATGAAATTTCCGGCAGAAAACACTTTAACCAACGACAAATCGAAATCCAATAAGGTAAGCTAAGAAGTATTGTTTCCGGAATCGTTTATGTAGCTCAAAATCAATAGACTATATGCCTTGATGAAAATCATGAAAAGGTGGCAAAACTATCTCCTTTCACATGCTACAGTGGTCGGATCAAGCTGAACTTTTGCAGGCTACTATTCTATACCATTGGCTACAACTTTCATGTTTTGGCAAAAATCTAATTCGGTAAGGATCATGGTGAAAAGTCACGGTCAGATTGGGTGAAAAGACAACCCTGTTCGCTGAACTCCTACCTAGACCAGTCTGGGTATTTCCGAATTATCTCAGCATATGCAACTCCAATTCAAGTGATTCCAAAGCCATTTGAAAGCTAAGATACAAGGCTATAATTATTAAGAAGACATCAACAACCAAATCGGTAGTATTCCTAGTCAAACTACCCAATTACCAAAGCTGATTACTATTCTCGGATAGAAACAGGGTAGCAAGGGTATTTCGGTCTTTTCACAGGCTACCGAGCTCAGATTGAGCTGAAAATTTACAGGTAATATAAAACATCATTCTCTACAACTTTCATGTTTTGTGCTAAGGCCAATTCGGCCTCTAACCTGGTCAAACAGAAACGGGCAGAATTGAGGAAATGAAACCCTAACTGGAAATTTTTGCATTCAAGTCAGAAATTTTCCACTAAAACATCTTTTTAACTATCACAAGTCATTAATTTAACATAATCAAGAACAAAGGAAGGATGGCTAGACATGATACCTTCAAATATCAAGAAAGGTGATGACTTAGAAATTTTTCTTCCAAAACAACTCCACTAGAAGTTTTAATCCTCCTTAATAAGTAACTTTGATGGAGTAATCTTCACTTTTAATGGTTAGAAATCAAGATTGGAGCAAGGGATTGAAGTACAAGATGAAGGATTTCCTCTCTTTTCTCTCCTCAAAATTTCAGCCAACAAGGTGAAAAATGAAGAAATATTTGGTCAAAATGGATGTTTAGTAAAGTTAAGAAAAGTTAGTCAAAGTCCCCATCCAATGATTTCATGACACTTGTCCCTCTCATTAATGTCATGCCTAACTTTTTTTTGTCTTTCTCACACCTATCCACGTGCAATTAAGAAAAGTACGGGTCCTCACACTCTCTTCCCCTTAAAGAAATTTCGTCCTCGAAATTTTTACCTTCATTTGCCTCAGACGAGTCCGGAACTGTTTGGGTGCCTAACGCAGAAGCTTTTGCTGGCCCACTAGTTCGGTTCCCTCTTTCATTTGTTTGTTTTGTTTTAGCTCCCTCCAGTTGCGGAATACTACCTCCGCGTGACTGTCTCCTTGGACAGTTGCTAACTTGGTGCTCACCACTCCCACAAATCAAGCACTTCCGC
This sequence comes from Coffea arabica, assembly GCF_036785885.1. NCBI lineage: Eukaryota > Viridiplantae > Streptophyta > Magnoliopsida > Gentianales > Rubiaceae > Coffea > Coffea arabica. The sequence goes on from NC_092329.1 coordinate 47,791,631, forward strand.
CCTTTCCGCCAACAATCGTTCTCGGTATGATTGGCCTTTCCGCAATAGTCACAAGTCAGGTGAGAAGCCATCTTTTGGCTTTCTTGAGAAATTTTCCCAGGTCCGATTTGGCTCCCTTTAGTAGACCTTTTATCTACCGCCCCTATTGTCCATGGTGGGTAGGACAAACGATTTGTTTTCTGAGTTTTGGAAGGGACTATCGATTCACTTGGTTCCTCACTCATACTACCAGCTACACCTCTTTTCCGTGTTTGGGAGGTTTTTACTTGTACCTTTGCATTCTCGATTCGTTGAACTTTCTCAAGGGCCTCCGTAAATGTATTCACTTGCGCTGCTGCCAACGCCTCTTGGATATCCAAATTTAGTCCCTGTATAAACCGTCTCACTCTTCTCGGTTCCGTGGCTACTAATTCTGAAGCAAACTTGGATAGTTTGGTAAATTTCGTTTCGTATTCAGCCACACTTAAGGTTCCCTGGCGTAGTCCAATAAATTCGTCCCCTCTCCTTTCTTGAACTAAGGGTGGGAGGTATTTCTCGTTAAATTCTCTTACAAAATTCGCCCACGTCCAGACAATCTGTTCTCTTTCCCACTTTGTTCTAATTACGTTCCACCATGCCCGGACCGGTCCCTCAAATTGAAACACTGCGAAGTTCACCTACCTCTATTCAGTATAATTCAAGGCTGTGAATATATTCACCATGGCCTCTAACCATTGTTCAGCGATGTCCGGATCAGGCCCTCCAGCGAATTTTGGAGGTGCAAACTTCTGAAACCGCTCCAGAGCCTTATCCTCATCCGTCTCAGGGTTCCGGGGTTGATTTACGGGTATTTGACCTTGTTGATCTACTAATCCTGCCAAGATATCCGTTATTTGTTGCATTGCCGTTGCCATTTGGTCTCCGGTTGCAACTCTCGGTCCTTGTTCTTGTTCGGCGGACGTTTCTCTTTCTGCTCTAGGTTCTGGGGTCCGTTTAGTTCCACGGCCTCGACCACGTCCCTGACTACGTCTCCCGTCCATATTTTTTTTCTTTCCCTCTCTTTTTTTTCCAAAAGTGATTTAATGAATAAATACAATAAGGTGACTCAAAAGTAACCAAAATTGAGGCACCAAGTACACAAGTAAACATATATGCACATAGCACTCCACATATCAAGAAAATAGATGATCAATTACACAAGTACGTATCAAGTCAGGCAAATATTCATATGCTCAAGTACACCAATTAACGTCATGTAATAAGAATATATGGACGAATCAAACGAGGAGATGATGTATCGTCCCAGTCTTAGCTAAGGTAACCCCGTCCGGTCCCTCACGTCACTTACTATTCACACCAGATATCCCTTAACCTCTTGTACTCATTCCAGTCGAACAAAGCCTGTTCATGTTCCCACAATACAAGTCTCAAATACTTAGCACTACCTCAACTCTGGAGTACTCGGGTACGAGAATCCGAAATAAGATAATTCACCTCTCGAGCTGGCCAGTCCCAAGAGTAAACCATCTACAATCGGAATTCCTTCCTGACGTACCTATCTATGGTCCTCAGATTTCACAAGAAAATTTAAGGCCAATAATGTTCACAACTCATAGGTTATGCTCGAACGAGCACTTAATCCTTCATACCTATTCATCACTCAGTCCAGGCTCACTCCGCGCAGAGACCACGCGAAGCAGGCTCTGATACCAACTGTGACAGCCCCACTTTCCCCTAAGGCGAACCAAAGGGTTCGGCGAACTGCCTGCTCAGTTCTCGCCGGGACTCAGTCGATCACTTCAAGCAACCATAAGAATATCTAACCACGATCCAACTTAAAACAAAACGTATATACAATAATATCTCAAGAAGAAGTACAACCGTCAAATATACAGAGGTTCTCAAATCACCATACAACCAGCCCGTGCCAAGCACTAGGGCGAGAACCATGACAAAAGAAAACCAAGGGCTAGACCCACCTAGTCTATACCGGCTCTCGTCCTAGCTCGCCTTCCCCTGTTAAGGAAAACAAACTAAAGGGGTGAGTTATAAGCTCAGTGAGGTTCCGAACACATAGGCAACAAGAAGTTCAATGCATTCATTACATGTTACCAATAATTCAAATGCAAAAGAAAGCGATAAACACCTTCATTAAAAGGATACGTGCTCACAATGAGCCATTCGTTCATTCATTCTCCTTTCGTTCCCTTATACGTTCAATCATTTGAAATTGCATTTGTATATAAGTAAAACCCTCATTCATTCATTCGTTCATTCATTCATTCACCAGGCTCCACCAACCTCCACCAACCTACAAGGTAATACTCGAGTATACCAAACGTTTACCCAGGTCCCTAATCGCCCGACCGAATCCGCTTCTAGCTCGAGACGACCGGTGACAAGGGGCAGTGGCCAGTTCAGCCAAAAGGCTTACATTCATGCACAAATAACATTTCAATCATTGAAATTTTTACAATCATTTAGGCCGAGTGCGATAAAGTACACACTTGCCTAGAAAGCTCGTTTTAACAATCATTGAAAGCATATAACATGTTATCAGTCATTCATACCAGCTATATAATCATGAAACATATCAAACAGGAAACACTCACCTATACACGTAAAATAATGTCCACTTCTCAATCACCAATGAAACCTAAAAGTAAACAAAAAAAACACATTACAATCCATCTAGCATGATTTGGATGAAATCAAGGATTACCTGACTACTCGCGAGTAAACGTATAAAATGACTTTTAAAGTGTCAATAGAGCATTTGGATCCGTGGACGGGAATTACTAGGGTTCATAAACTAACCGTGAAACTAAACTCAAAAAGGTTATGAAATTTCCGACAGAAAACACTTTAACCAACGACAAATCGAAATCCAATAAGATAAGCTAAGAAGTATTGTTTCCGGAATCGTTTATGTAGCTCAAAATCAATAGACTATATGCTTTGATAAAAATCATGAAAATGTGGCAAAACTATCTCACTTTCACTCTTAAAACTTCACTTAAATGTTATTCACTTGTGGCCGAGAGAACCCTAGGTCAACCTCTATATTTTGGTAAACAGTAAGTAAACGTTTGGAATTTCAATCCAAAGAGGTATTAGGTTTTGGAATGGTAAAATGATCATTTTATTTGCCAAGCGGAAATATACAGGTTCAAATAAAAATTTAGCCCTCGGCCACCTTTTGAAAGAACCGGTAACATTTTCAGAAAATACGTCCAATTCGTCACAAAATACATTCGCAAAATCACTTTAACTTGCTCACATTACAAGAAGATAAACGGACGGCATGTCCTTTGTGTTTACCTATTTTCCAGCCATTAATGGCTTCATTATTTTTCTCAAAACAGTCCCAACATCTCATATAGAATAATCTCATGTTCAAAAGCCATTCACTAGGCTTAAAGTCATATAAATACAAAAATAAATACAAAAATCAAGCTAGAAACATTTCCGGATAAAAACAATTTTTGACACCATTTTGCGGTTTTGGCACCATTGGCGCTACGATTATCGGATAAAGGTGCATGACACACCGTTTCGAAGCTAACAGATAGGGCTACAATGTTGAAGAAGGCCACTCAGTCTAGTCTGTAGTGCAACTAGGTCAAAATTGACATATATGAAACCAGAATCTCACAAACAGGTTGGCTAACCACACAATTGTTAAACAGTAATAATTCAGGCTACCGAAGTCCGATTGAAGTGTATCTTATGGTGTTTCGAAGCTAAAACACAACCCTACATTTCTTATGAAGACCTCCATGGCCAAATCATGCATTTTCATGATCAAAAATGGAAAACTACACAAAAATAGAATTCTGCGCGCGAAACAGGTTTCATGGACAGTCAAGGGTATTTCGGTCCTTTCACATGCTACAGTGGTCGGATCAAGCTGAACTTTTGCAGGCTACTATTCTATACCATTGGCTACAACTTTCATGTTTTGGCAAAAATCTAATTCGGTAAGGATCATGGTGAAAAGTCACGGTCAGATTGGGTGAAAAGACAACCCTGTTCGCTGAACTCCTACCTAGACCAGTCTGGGTATTTCCGAATTATCTCAGCATATACAACTCCAATTCAAGTGATTCCAAAGCCATTTGAAAGCTAAGATACAAGGCTATAATTCTTAAGAAGACATCAACAACCAAACGGTAGTATTCCCAGTCAAACTACCCAATTACCAAAGCTGATTACTATTCTCGGATAGAAACAGGGTAGCAGGGGTATTTCGGTCTTTTCACAGGCTACCGAGCTCAGATTGAGCTGAAAATTTACAGGTAATATAAAACATCATTCTCTACAACTTTCATGTTTTGTGCTAAGGCCAATTCGGCCTCTATCCTGGTCAAACAGAAACGGGCAGAATTGAGGAAATGAAACCCTAACTGGAAATTTTTGCATTCAAGTCAGAAATTTTCCACTAAAACATCTCTTTAACTATCACAAGTCATTAATTTAACATAATCAAGAACAAAGGAAGGATGGCTAGACATGATACCTTCAAATATCAAGAAAGGTGATGACTTAGAAATTTTTCTTCCAAAACAACTCCACTAGAAGTTTTAATCCTCCTTAATAAGTAACTTTGATGGAGTAATCTTCACTTTTAATGGTTAGAAATCAAGATTGGAGCAAGGGATTGAATTACAAGATGAAGGATTTCCTCTCTTTTCTCTCCTCAAAATTTCAGCCAACAAGGTGAAAAATGAAGAAACATTTGGTCAAAATGGATGTTTAGTAAAGTTAAGAAAAGTTAGTCAAAGTCCCCATCCAATGGTTTCATGACACTTGTCCCTCTCATTAATGTCATGCCTAACTTTTTTTTGTCTTTCTCACACCTATCCACTTGGTACCTCTAAATATCTCATAACACCCGATAAATTAAACCCAATATCCAAAACTTAACCTAACTGGCCGAAATTTTTCGAATTTTGCGCACTAGTGGGTCCCACGTCCGATATACGCTCTTAATTTCTCAAAAACTAACCGATACTAGAAAAATCATTTAAAAACTATATTTACTCATAAAATTGATCTAGAAAAATTTTCTAATAAAGAAAATGCAGAAAACGTGCAATTAAGAAAAGTACGGGTCCTCACACTCTCTTCCCCTTAAAGAAATTTCGTCCTCGAAATTTTTACCTTCATTTGCCTCAGACGAGTCCGGAACTGTTTGGGTGCCTAACGCAGAAGCTTTTGCTGGCCCACTAGTTCGGCTCCCTCTTTCATTTGTTTGTTTTGTTTTAGCTCCCTCCAGTTGCGGAATACTACCTCCGCGTGACTGTCTCCTTGGACAGTTGCTAACTTGGTGCTCACCACTCCCACAAATCAAGAACTTCCGCCCTTTCCGCCAACAATCGTTCTCGGTATGATTGGCCTTTCCGCAATAGCCACAAGTCAGGTGAAAAGCCATCTTTTGGCTTTCTTGAGAAATTTTCCCAGGTCCGATTTGGCTCCCTTTAGTAGACCTTTTATCTACCGCCCCTATTGTCCATGGTGGGTAGGACAAAAGATTTGTTTTCTGAGTTTTGGAAGGGACTATCGATTCACTTGGTTCCTCACTCATACTACCAGCTACACCTCTTTTCCGTGTTTGGGAGGTTTTTACTTGTGCCTTTGCATTCTCGATTCGTTGAACCTTCTCAAGGGCCTCCGTAAATGTATTCACTTGCGCTGCTGCCAACGCCTCTTGGATATCCAAATTTAGTCCCTGTATAAACCGTCTCACTCTTCTCGGTTCCGTGGCTACTAATTCTGAAGCAAACTTGGATAGTTTGGTAAATTTCGTTTCGTATTCAGCCACACTTAAGGTCCCCTGGCGTAGTCCAATAAATTCGTCCTCTCTCCTTTCTTGAACTAAGGGTGGGAGGTATTTCTCGTTAAATTCTCTTACAAAATTCGCCCACGTCCAGACAATCTGTTCTCTTTCCCACTTTGTTCTAATTACGTTCCACCATGCCCGGACCGGTCCCTCAAATTGAAACACTGCGAAGTTCACCTACCTCTATTCAGTATAATTCAAGGCTGTGAATATATTCACCATGGCCTCTAACCATTGTTCAGCGATGTCCGGATCAGGCCCTCCAGCGAATTTTGGAGGTGCAAACTTCTGAAACCGCTCCAGAGCCTTATCCTCATCCGTCTCAGGGTTCCGGGGTTGATTTACGGGTATTTGACCTTGTTGATCTACTAATCCTGCCAAGATATCCGTCATTTGTTGCATTGCCGTTGCCATTTGGTCTCCGGTTGCAACTCTCGGTCCTTGTTCTTGTTCGGCGGACGTTTCTCTTTCTGCTCTAGGTTCTGGGGTCCGTTTAGTTCCACGGCCTCGACCACGTCCCTGACTACGTCTCCCGTCCATATTTTTTTTCTTTCCCTCTCTTTTTTTTCCAAAAGTGATTTAATGAATAAATACAATAAGGTGACTCAAAAGTAACCAAAATTGAGGCACCAAGTACACAAGTAAACATATATGCACATAGCACTCCACATATCAAGAAAATAGATGATCAATTACACAAGTACGTATCAAGTCAGGCAAATATTCATATGCTCAAGTACACCAATTAACGTCATGTAATAAGAATATATGGACGAATCAAACGAGGAGATGATGTATCGTCCCAGTCTTAGCTAAGGTAACCCCGTCCGGTCCCTCACGTCACTTACTATTCACACCAGATATCCCTTAACCTCTTGTACTCATTCCAGTCGAACAAAGCCTGTTCATGTTCCCACAATACAAGTCTCAAATACTTAGCACTACCTCAACTCTGGAGTACTCGGGTACGAGAATCCGAAATAAGATAATTCACCTCTCGAGCTGGCCAGTCCCAAGAGTAAACCATCTACAATCGGAATTCCTTCCTGACGTACCTATCTATGGTCCTCAGATTCCACAAGAAAATTTAAGGCCAATAATGTTCACAACTCATAGGTTATGCTCGAACGAGCACTTAATCCTTCATACCTATTCATCACTCAGTCCAGGCTCACTCCGCGCAGAGACCACGCGAAGCAGGCTCTGATACCAACTGTGACAGCCCCACTTTCCCCTAAGGCGAACCAAAGGGTTCGGCGAACTGCCTGCTCAGTTCTCGCCGGGACTCAGTCGATCACTTCAAGCAACCATAAGAATATCTAACCACGATCCAACTTAAAACAAAACGTATATACAATAATATCTCAAGAAGAAGTACAACCGTCAAATATACAGAGGTTCTCAAATCACCATACAACCAGCCCGTGCCAAGCACTAGGGCGAGAACCATGACAAAAGAAAACCAAGGGCTAGACCCACCTAGTCTATACCGGCTCTCGTCCTTGCTCGCCTTCCCCTGTTAAGGAAAACAAACTAAAGGGGTGAGTTATAAGCTCAGTGAGGTTCCGAACACATAGGCAACAAGAAGTTCAATGCATTCATTACATGTTACCAATAATTCAAATGCAAAAGAAAGCGATAAACACCTTCATTAAAAGGATACGTGCTCACAATGAGCCATTCGTTCATTCATTCTCCTTTCGTTCCCTTATACGTTCAATCATTTGAAATTGCATTTGTATATAAGTAAAACCCTCATTCATTCATTCGTCATTCATTCATTCATTCATTCACCAGGCTCCACCAACCTCCACCAACCTACAAGGTAATACTCGAGTATACCAAACGTTTACCCAGGTCCCTAATCGCCCGACCGAGTCCGCTTCTAGCTCGAGACGACCGGTGACAAGGGGCAGTGGCCAGTTCAGCCAAAAGGCTTACATTCATGCACAAATAACATTTCAATCATTGAAATTTTTACAATCATTTAGGCCGAGTGCGATAAAGTACACACTTGCCTAGAAAGCTCGTTTTAACAATCATTGAAAGCATATAACATGTTATCAGTCATTCATACCAGCTATATAATCATGAAACATATCAAACAGGAAACACTCACCTATACACGTAAAATAATGTCCACTTCTCAATCACCAATGAAACCTAAAAGTAAACAAAAAAAACACATTACAATCCATCTAGCATGATTTGGATGAAATCAAGGATTACCTGACTACTCGCGAGTAAACGTATAAAATGACTTTTAAAGTGTCAATAGAGCATTTGGATCCGTGGACGGGAATTACTAGGGTTCATAAACTAACCGTGAAACTAAACTCAAAAAGGTTATGAAATTTCCGACAGAAAACACTTTAACCAACGACAAATCGAAATCCAATAAGATAAGCTAAGAAGTATTGTTTCCGGAATCGTTTATGTAGCTCAAAATCAATAGACTATATGCTTTGATAAAAATCATGAAAAGGTGGCAAAACTATCTCACTTTCACTCTTAAAACTTCACTTAAATGTTATTCACTTGTGGCCGAGAGAACCCTAGGTCAACCTCTATATTTTGGTAAACAGTAAGTAAACGTTTGGAATTTCAATCCAAAGAGGTATTAGGTTTTGGAATGGTAAAATGATCATTTTATTTGCCAAGCGGAAATATACAGGTTCAAATAAAAATTTAGCCCTCGGCCACCTTTTGAAAGAGCCGGTAACATTTTCAGTAAATACGTCCAATTCGTCACAAAATACATTCGCAAAATCACTTTAACTTGCTCACATTACAAGAAGATAAACGGACGGCATGTCCTTTGTGTTTACCTATTTTCCAGCCATTAATGGCTTCATTATTTTTCTCAAAACAGTCCCAACATCTCATATAGAATAATCTCATGTCCAAAAGCCATTCACTAGGCTTAAAGTCATATAAATACAAAAATAAATACAAAAATCAAGCTAGAAACATTTCCGGATAAAAACAGTTTTTGACACCATTTTGCGGTTTTGGCACCATTGGCGCTACGATTATCGGATAAAGGTGCATGACACACCGTTTCGAAGCTAACAGATAGGGCTACAATGTTGAAGAAGGCCACTCAGTCTAGTCTGTAGTGCAACTAGGTCAAAATTGACATATATGAAACCAGAATCTCACAAACAGGTTGGCTAACCACACAATTGTTAAACAGTAATAATTCAGGCTACCGAAGTCCGATTGAAGTGTATCTTATGGTGTTTCGAAGCTAAAACACAACCCTACATTTCTTATGAAGACCTCCATGGCCAAATCATGCATTTTCATGATCAAAAATGGAAAACTACACAAAAATAGAATTCTGCGCGCGAAACAGGTTTCATGGACAGTCAAGGGTATTTCGGTCCTTTCACATGCTACAGTGGTCGGATCAAGCTGAACTTTTGCAGGCTACTATTCTATACCATTGGCTACAACTTTCATGTTTTGGCAAAAATCTAATTCGGTAAGGATCATGGTGAAAAGTCACGGTCAGATTGGGTGAAAAGACAACCCTGTTCGCTGAACTCCTACCTAGACCAGTCTGGGTATTTCCGAATTATCTCAGCATATACAACTCCAATTCAAGTGATTCCAAAGCCATTTGAAAGCTAAGATACAAGGCTATAATTCTTAAGAAGACATCAACAACCAAACGGTAGTATTCCCAGTCAAACTACCCAATTACCAAAGCTGATTACTATTCTCGGATAGAAACAGGGTAGCAGGGGTATTTCGGTCTTTTCACAGGCTACCGAGCTCAGATTGAGCTGAAAATTTACAGGTAATATAAAACATCATTCTCTACAACTTTCATGTTTTGTGCTAAGGCCAATTCGGCCTCTATCCTGGTCAAACAGAAACGGGCAGAATTGAGGAAATGAAACCCTAACTGGAAATTTTTGCATTCAAGTCAGAAATTTTCCACTAAAACATCTCTTTAACTATCACAAGTCATTAATTTAACATAATCAAGAACAAAGGAAGGATGGCTAGACATGATACCTTCAAATATCAAGAAAGGTGATGACTTAGAAATTTTTCTTCCAAAACAACTCCACTAGAAGTTTTAATCCTCCTTAATAAGTAACTTTGATGGAGTAATCTTCACTTTTAATGGTTAGAAATCAAGATTGGAGCAAGGGATTGAATTACAAGATGAAGGATTTCCTCTCTTTTCTCTCCTCAAAATTTCAGCCAACAAGGTGAAAAATGAAGAAACATTTGGTCAAAATGGATGTTTAGTAAAGTTAAGAAAAGTTAGTCAAAGTCCCCATCCAATGGTTTCATGACACTTGTCCCTCTCATTAATGTCATGCCTAACTTTTTTTTGTCTTTCTCACACCTATCCACTTGGTACCTCTAAATATCTCATAACACCCGATAAATTAAACCCAATATCCAAAACTTAACCTAACTGGCCGAAATTTTTCGAATTTTGCGCACTAGTGGGTCCCACGTCCGATATACGCTCTTAATTTCTCAAAAACTAACCGATACTAGAAAAATCATTTAAAAACTATATTTACTCATAAAATTGATCTAGAAAAATTTTCTAATAAAGAAAATGCAGAAAACGTGCAATTAAGAAAAGTACGGGTCCTCACACTCTCTTCCCCTTAAAGAAATTTCGTCCTCGAAATTTTTACCTTCATTTGCCTCAGACGAGTCCGGAACTGTTTGGGTGCCTAACGCAGAAGCTTTTGCTGGCCCACTAGTTCGGCTCCCTCTTTCATTTGTTTGTTTTGTTTTAGCTCCCTCCAGTTGCGGAATACTACCTCCGCGTGACTGTCTCCTTGGACAGTTGCTAACTTGGTGCTCACCACTCCCACAAATCAAGAACTTCCGCCCTTTCCGCCAACAATCGTTCTCGGTATGATTGGCCTTTCCGCAATAGCCACAAGTCAGGTGAAAAGCCATCTTTTGGCTTTCTTGAGAAATTTTCCCAGGTCCGATTTGGCTCCCTTTAGTAGACCTTTTATCTACCGCCCCTATTGTCCATGGTGGGTAGGACAAAAGATTTGTTTTCTGAGTTTTGGAAGGGACTATCGATTCACTTGGTTCCTCACTCATACTACCAGCTACACCTCTTTTCCGTGTTTGGGAGGTTTTTACTTGTGCCTTTGCATTCTCGATTCGTTGAACCTTCTCAAGGGCCTCCGTAAATGTATTCACTTGCGCTGCTGCCAACGCCTCTTGGATATCCAAATTTAGTCCCTGTATAAACCGTCTCACTCTTCTCGGTTCCGTGGCTACTAATTCTGAAGCAAACTTGGATAGTTTGGTAAATTTCGTTTCGTATTCAGCCACACTTAAGGTCCCCTGGCGTAGTCCAATAAATTCGTCCTCTCTCCTTTCTTGAACTAAGGGTGGGAGGTATTTCTCGTTAAATTCTCTTACAAAATTCGCCCACGTCCAGACAATCTGTTCTCTTTCCCACTTTGTTCTAATTACGTTCCACCATGCCCGGACCGGTCCCTCAAATTGAAACACTGCGAAGTTCACCTACCTCTATTCAGTATAATTCAAGGCTGTGAATATATTCACCATGGCCTCTAACCATTGTTCAGCGATGTCCGGATCAGGCCCTCCAGCGAATTTTGGAGGTGCAAACTTCTGAAACCGCTCCAGAGCCTTATCCTCATCCGTCTCAGGGTTCCGGGGTTGATTTACGGGTATTTGACCTTGTTGATCTACTAATCCTGCCAAGATATCCGTCATTTGTTGCATTGCCGTTGCCATTTGGTCTCCGGTTGCAACTCTCGGTCCTTGTTCTTGTTCGGCGGACGTTTCTCTTTCTGCTCTAGGTTCTGGGGTCCGTTTAGTTCCACGGCCTCGACCACGTCCCTGACTACGTCTCCCGTCCATATTTTTTTTCTTTCCCTCTCTTTTTTTTCCAAAAGTGATTTAATGAATAAATACAATAAGGTGACTCAAAAGTAACCAAAATTGAGGCACCAAGTACACAAGTAAACATATATGCACATAGCACTCCACATATCAAGAAAATAGATGATCAATTACACAAGTACGTATCAAGTCAGGCAAATATTCATATGCTCAAGTACACCAATTAACGTCATGTAATAAGAATATATGGACGAATCAAACGAGGAGATGATGTATCGTCCCAGTCTTAGCTAAGGTAACCCCGTCCGGTCCCTCACGTCACTTACTATTCACACCAGATATCCCTTAACCTCTTGTACTCATTCCAGTCGAACAAAGCCTGTTCATGTTCCCACAATACAAGTCTCAAATACTTAGCACTACCTCAACTCTGGAGTACTCGGGTACGAGAATCCGAAATAAGATAATTCACCTCTCGAGCTGGCCAGTCCCAAGAGTAAACCATCTACAATCGGAATTCCTTCCTGACGTACCTATCTATGGTCCTCAGATTCCACAAGAAAATTTAAGGCCAATAATGTTCACAACTCATAGGTTATGCTCGAACGAGCACTTAATCCTTCATACCTATTCATCACTCAGTCCAGGCTCACTCCGCGCAGAGACCACGCGAAGCAGGCTCTGATACCAACTGTGACAGCCCCACTTTCCCCTAAGGCGAACCAAAGGGTTCGGCGAACTGCCTGCTCAGTTCTCGCCGGGACTCAGTCGATCACTTCAAGCAACCATAAGAATATCTAACCACGATCCAACTTAAAACAAAACGTATATACAATAATATCTCAAGAAGAAGTACAACCGTCAAATATACAGAGGTTCTCAAATCACCATACAACCAGCCCGTGCCAAGCACTAGGGCGAGAACCATGACAAAAGAAAACCAAGGGCTAGACCCACCTAGTCTATACCGGCTCTCGTCCTTGCTCGCCTTCCCCTGTTAAGGAAAACAAACTAAAGGGGTGAGTTATAAGCTCAGTGAGGTTCCGAACACATAGGCAACAAGAAGTTCAATGCATTCATTACATGTTACCAATAATTCAAATGCAAAAGAAAGCGATAAACACCTTCATTAAAAGGATACGTGCTCACAATGAGCCATTCGTTCATTCATTCTCCTTTCGTTCCCTTATACGTTCAATCATTTGAAATTGCATTTGTATATAAGTAAAACCCTCATTCATTCATTCGTTCATTCATTCATTCACCAGGCTCCACCAACCTCCACCAACCTACAAGGTAATACTCGAGTATACCAAACGTTTACCCAGGTCCCTAATCGCCCGACCGAGTCCGCTTCTAGCTCGAGACGACCGGTGACAAGGGGCAGTGGCCAGTTCAGCCAAAAGGCTTACATTCATGCACAAATAACATTTCAATCATTGAAATTTTTACAATCATTTAGGCCGAGTGCGATAAAGTACACACTTGCCTAGAAAGCTCGTTTTAACAATCATTGAAAGCATATAACATGTTATCAGTCATTCATACCAGCTATATAATCATGAAACATATCAAACAGGAAACACTCACCTATACACGTAAAATAATGTCCACTTCTCAATCACCAATGAAACCTAAAAGTAAACAAAAAAAACACATTACAATCCATCTAGCATGATTTGGATGAAATCAAGGATTACCTGACTACTCGCGAGTAAACGTATAAAATGACTTTTAAAGTGTCAATAGAGCATTTGGATCCGTGGACGGGAATTACTAGGGTTCATAAACTAACCGTGAAACTAAACTCAAAAAGGTTATGAAATTTCCGACAGAAAACACTTTAACCAACGACAAATCGAAATCCAATAAGATAAGCTAAGAAGTATTGTTTCCGGAATCGTTTATGTAGCTCAAAATCAATAGACTATATGCTTTGATAAAAATCATGAAAAGGTGGCAAAACTATCTCACTTTCACTCTTAAAACTTCACTTAAATGTTATTCACTTGTGGCCGAGAGAACCCTAGGTCAACCTCTATATTTTGGTAAACAGTAAGTAAACGTTTGGAATTTCAATCCAAAGAGGTATTAGGTTTTGGAATGGTAAAATGATCATTTTATTTGCCAAGCGGAAATATACAGGTTCAAATAAAAATTTAGCCCTCGGCCACCTTTTGAAAGAGCCGGTAACATTTTCAGTAAATACGTCCAATTCGTCACAAAATACATTCGCAAAATCACTTTAACTTGCTCACATTACAAGAAGATAAACGGACGGCATGTCCTTTGTGTTTACCTATTTTCCAGCCATTAATGGCTTCATTATTTTTCTCAAAACAGTCCCAACATCTCATATAGAATAATCTCATGTCCAAAAGCCATTCACTAGGCTTAAAGTCATATAAATACAAAAATAAATACAAAAATCAAGCTAGAAACATTTCCGGATAAAAACAGTTTTTGACACCATTTTGCGGTTTTGGCACCATTGGCGCTACGATTATCGGATAAAGGTGCATGACACACCGTTTCGAAGCTAACAGATAGGGCTACAATGTTGAAGAAGGCCACTCAGTCTAGTCTGTAGTGCAACTAGGTCAAAATTGACATATATGAAACCAGAATCTCACAAACAGGTTGGCTAACCACACAATTGTTAAACAGTAATAATTCAGGCTACCGAAGTCCGATTGAAGTGTATCTTATGGTGTTTCGAAGCTAAAACACAACCCTACATTTCTTATGAAGACCTCCATGGCCAAATCATGCATTTTCATGATCAAAAATGGAAAACTACACAAAAATAGAATTCTGCGCGCGAAACAGGTTTCATGGACAGTCAAGGGTATTTCGGTCCTTTCACATGCTACAGTGGTCGGATCAAGCTGAACTTTTGCAGGCTACTATTCTATACCATTGGCTACAACTTTCATGTTTTGGCAAAAATCTAATTCGGTAAGGATCATGGTGAAAAGTCACGGTCAGATTGGGTGAAAAGACAACCCTGTTCGCTGAACTCCTACCTAGACCAGTCTGGGTATTTCCGAATTATCTCAGCATATACAACTCCAATTCAAGTGATTCCAAAGCCATTTGAAAGCTAAGATACAAGGCTATAATTCTTAAGAAGACATCAACAACCAAACGGTAGTATTCCCAGTCAAACTACCCAATTACCAAAGCTGATTACTATTCTCGGATAGAAACAGGGTAGCAGGGGTATTTCGGTCTTTTCACAGGCTACCGAGCTCAGATTGAGCTGAAAATTTACAGGTAATATAAAACATCATTCTCTACAACTTTCATGTTTTGTGCTAAGGCCAATTCGGCCTCTATCCTGGTCAAACAGAAACGGGCAGAATTGAGGAAATGAAACCCTAACTGGAAATTTTTGCATTCAAGTCAGAAATTTTCCACTAAAACATCTCTTTAACTATCACAAGTCATTAATTTAACATAATCAAGAACAAAGGAAGGATGGCTAGACATGATACCTTCAAATATCAAGAAAGGTGATGACTTAGAAATTTTTCTTCCAAAACAACTCCACTAGAAGTTTTAATCCTCCTTAATAAGTAACTTTGATGGAGTAATCTTCACTTTTAATGGTTAGAAATCAAGATTGGAGCAAGGGATTGAATTACAAGATGAAGGATTTCCTCTCTTTTCTCTCCTCAAAATTTCAGCCAACAAGGTGAAAAATGAAGAAACATTTGGTCAAAATGGATGTTTAGTAAAGTTAAGAAAAGTTAGTCAAAGTCCCCATCCAATGGTTTCATGACACTTGTCCCTCTCATTAATGTCATGCCTAACTTTTTTTTGTCTTTCTCACACCTATCCACTTGGTACCTCTAAATATCTCATAACACCCGATAAATTAAACCCAATATCCAAAACTTAACCTAACTGGCCGAAATTTTTCGAATTTTGCGCACTAGTGGGTCCCACGTCCGATATACGCTCTTAATTTCTCAAAAACTAACCGATACTAGAAAAATCATTTAAAAACTATATTTACTCATAAAATTGATCTAGAAAAATTTTCTAATAAAGAAAATGCAGAAAACGTGCAATTAAGAAAAGTACGGGTCCTCACACTCTCTTCCCCTTAAAGAAATTTCGTCCTCGAAATTTTTACCTTCATTTGCCTCAGACGAGTCCGGAACTGTTTGGGTGCCTAACGCAGAAGCTTTTGCTGGCCCACTAGTTCGGCTCCCTCTTTCATTTGTTTGTTTTGTTTTAGCTCCCTCCAGTTGCGGAATACTACCTCCGCGTGACTGTCTCCTTGGACAGTTGCTAACTTGGTGCTCACCACTCCCACAAATCAAGAACTTCCGCCCTTTCCGCCAACAATCGTTCTCGGTATGATTGGCCTTTCCGCAATAGCCACAAGTCAGGTGAAAAGCCATCTTTTGGCTTTCTTGAGAAATTTTCCCAGGTCCGATTTGGCTCCCTTTAGTAGACCTTTTATCTACCGCCCCTATTGTCCATGGTGGGTAGGACAAAAGATTTGTTTTCTGAGTTTTGGAAGGGACTATCGATTCACTTGGTTCCTCACTCATACTACCAGCTACACCTCTTTTCCGTGTTTGGGAGGTTTTTACTTGTGCCTTTGCATTCTCGATTCGTTGAACCTTCTCAAGGGCCTCCGTAAATGTATTCACTTGCGCTGCTGCCAACGCCTCTTGGATATCCAAATTTAGTCCCTGTATAAACCGTCTCACTCTTCTCGGTTCCGTGGCTACTAATTCTGAAGCAAACTTGGATAGTTTGGTAAATTTCGTTTCGTATTCAGCCACACTTAAGGTCCCCTGGCGTAGTCCAATAAATTCGTCCTCTCTCCTTTCTTGAACTAAGGGTGGGAGGTATTTCTCGTTAAATTCTCTTACAAAATTCGCCCACGTCCAGACAATCTGTTCTCTTTCCCACTTTGTTCTAATTACGTTCCACCATGCCCGGACCGGTCCCTCAAATTGAAACACTGCGAAGTTCACCTACCTCTATTCAGTATAATTCAAGGCTGTGAATATATTCACCATGGCCTCTAACCATTGTTCAGCGATGTCCGGATCAGGCCCTCCAGCGAATTTTGGAGGTGCAAACTTCTGAAACCGCTCCAGAGCCTTATCCTCATCCGTCTCAGGGTTCCGGGGTTGATTTACGGGTATTTGACCTTGTTGATCTACTAATCCTGCCAAGATATCCGTCATTTGTTGCATTGCCGTTGCCATTTGGTCTCCGGTTGCAACTCTCGGTCCTTGTTCTTGTTCGGCGGACGTTTCTCTTTCTGCTCTAGGTTCTGGGGTCCGTTTAGTTCCACGGCCTCGACCACGTCCCTGACTACGTCTCCCGTCCATATTTTTTTTCTTTCCCTCTCTTTTTTTTCCAAAAGTGATTTAATGAATAAATACAATAAGGTGACTCAAAAGTAACCAAAATTGAGGCACCAAGTACACAAGTAAACATATATGCACATAGCACTCCACATATCAAGAAAATAGATGATCAATTACACAAGTACGTATCAAGTCAGGCAAATATTCATATGCTCAAGTACACCAATTAACGTCATGTAATAAGAATATATGGACGAATCAAACGAGGAGATGATGTATCGTCCCAGTCTTAGCTAAGGTAACCCCGTCCGGTCCCTCACGTCACTTACTATTCACACCAGATATCCCTTAACCTCTTGTACTCATTCCAGTCGAACAAAGCCTGTTCATGTTCCCACAATACAAGTCTCAAATACTTAGCACTACCTCAACTCTGGAGTACTCGGGTACGAGAATCCGAAATAAGATAATTCACCTCTCGAGCTGGCCAGTCCCAAGAGTAAACCATCTACAATCGGAATTCCTTCCTGACGTACCTATCTATGGTCCTCAGATTCCACAAGAAAATTTAAGGCCAATAATGTTCACAACTCATAGGTTATGCTCGAACGAGCACTTAATCCTTCATACCTATTCATCACTCAGTCCAGGCTCACTCCGCGCAGAGACCACGCGAAGCAGGCTCTGATACCAACTGTGACAGCCCCACTTTCCCCTAAGGCGAACCAAAGGGTTCGGCGGACTGCCTGCTCAGTTCTCGCCGGGACACAGTCGATCACTTCAAGCAACCATAAGAATATCTAACCACGATCCAACTTAAAACAAAACGTATATACAATAATATCTCAAGAAGAAGTACAACCGTCAAATATACAGAGGTTCTCAAATCACCATACAACCAGCCCGTGCCAAGCACTAGGGCGAGAACCATGACAAAAGAAAACCAAGGGCTAGACCCAGCTAGTCTATACCGGCTCTCGTCCTTGCTCACCTTCCCCTGTTAAGGAAAACAAACTAAAGGGGTGAGTTATAAGCTCAGTGAGGTTCCGAACACATAGGCAACAAGAAGTTCAATGCATTCATTACATGTTACCAATAATTCAAATGCAAAAGAAAGCGATAAACACCTTCATTAAAAGGATACGTGCTCACAAGGAGCCATTCGTTCATTCATTCTCCTTTCGTTCCCTTATACGTTCAATCATTTGAAATTGCATTTGTATATAAGTAAAACCCTCATTCATTCATTCGTTCATTCATTCATTCACCAGGCTCCACCAACCTCCACCAACCTACAAGGTAATACTCGAGTATACCAAACGTTCACCCAGGTCCCTAATCGCCCGACCGAGTCCGCTTCTAGCTCGAGACGACCGGTGACAAGGGGCAGTGGCCAGTTCAGCCAAAAGGCTTACATTCATGCACAAATAACATTTCAATCATTGAAATTTTTACAATCATTTAGGCCGAGTGCGATAAAGTACACACTTGCCTAGAAAGCTCGTTTTAACAATCATTGAAAGCATATAACATGTTATCAGTCATTCATACCAGCTATATAATCATGAAACATATCAAACAGGGAACACTCACCTATACACGCAAAATAATGTCCACTTCTCAATCACCAATGAAACCTAAAAGTAAACAAAAAAAACACATTACAATCCATCTAGCATGATTTGGATGAAATCAAGGATTACCTGACTACTCGCGAGTAAACGTATAAAATGACTTTTAAAGTGTCAATAGAGCATTTGGATCCGTGGACGGGAATTACTAGGGTTCATAAACCAACCGTGAAACTAAACTCAAAAAGGTTATGAAATTTCCGACAGAAAACACTTTAACCAACGACAAATCGAAATCCAATAAGGTAAGCTAAGAAGTATTGTTTCCGGAATCGTTTGTGTAGCTCAAAATCAATAGACTATATGCTTTGATAAAAATCATGAAAAGGTGGCAAAACTATCTCACTTTCACTCTTAAAACTTCACTTAAATGTTATTCACTTGTGACCGAGAGAACCCTAGGTCAACCTCTATATTTTGGTAAACAGTAAGTAAACGTTTGGAATTTCAATCCAAAGAGGTATTAGGTTTTGGAATGGTAAAATGATCATTTTATTTGCCAAGCGGAAATATACAGGTTCAAATAGAAATTTAGCCCTCGGCCACCTTTTGAAAGAGCCGGTAACATTTTCAGTAAATACGTCCAATTCGTCACAAAATACATTCGCAAAATCACTTTAACTTGCTCACATTACAAGAAGATAAACGGACGGCATGTCCTTTGTGTTTACCTATTTTCCAGCCATTAATGGCTTCATTATTTTCCTCAAAACAGTCCCAACATCTCATATAGAATAATCTCATGTCCAAAAGCCATTCACTAGGCTTAAAGTCATATAAATACAAAAATAAATACAAAAATCAAGCTAGAAACATTTCCGGATAAAAACAGTTTTTGACACCATTTTGCGGTTTTGGCACCATTGGCGCTACGATTATCGGATAAAGGTGCAAGACACACCGTTTCGAAGCTAACAGATAGGGCTACAATGTTGAAGAAGGCCACTCAGTCTAGTCTGTAGTGCAACTAGGTCAAAATTGACATATATGAAACCAGAATCTCACAAACAGGTTGGCTAACCACACAATTGTTAAACAGTAATAATTCAGGCTACCGAAGTCCGATTGAAGTGTATCTTATGGTGTTTCGAAGCTAAAACACAACCCTACATTTCTTATGAAGACCTCCATGGCCAAATCATGCATTTTCATGATCAAAAATGGAAAACTACACAAAAATAGAATTCTGCGCGCGAAACAGGTTTCATGGACAGTCAAGGGTATTTCGGTCCTTTCACATGCTACAGTGGTCGGATCAAGCTGAACTTTTGCAGGATACTATTCTATACCATTGGCTACAACTTTCATGTTTTGGCAAAAATCTAATTCGGTAAGGATCATGGTGAAAAGTCACGGTCAGATTGGGTGAAAAGACAACCCTGTTCGCTGAACTCCTACCTAGACCAGTCTGGGTATTTCCGAATTATCTCAGCATATACAACTCCAATTCAAGTGATTCCAAAGCCATTTGAAAGCTAAGATACAAGGCTATAATTCTTAAGAAGACATCAACAACCAAATCGGTAGTATTCCCAGTCAAACTACCCGATTACCAAAGCTGATTACTATTCTCGGATAGAAACAGGGTAGCAGGGGTATTTCGGTCTTTTCACAGGCTACCGAGCTCAGATTGAGCTGAAAATTTACAGGTAATATAAAACATCATTCTCTACAACTTTCATGTTTTGTGCTAAGGCCAATTCGGCCTCTATCCTGGTCAAACAGAAACGGGCAGAATTGAGGAAATGAAACCCTAACTGGAAATTTTTGCATTCAAGTCAGAAATTTTCCACTAAAACATCTCTTTAACTATCACAAGTCATTAATTTAACATAATCAAGAACAAAGGAAGGATGGCTAGACATGATACCTTCAAATATCAAGAAAGGTGATGACTTAGAAATTTTTCTTCCAAAACAACTCCACTAGAAGTTTTAATCCTCCTTAATAAGTAACTTTGATGGAGTAATCTTCACTTTTAATGGTTAGAAATCAAGATTGGAGCAAGGGATTGAATTACAAGATGAAGGATTTCCTCTCTTTTCTCTCCTCAAAATTTCAGCCAACAAGGTGAAAAATGAAGAAACATTTGGTCAAAATGGATGTTTAGTAAAGTTAAGAAAAGTTAGTCAAAGTCCCCATCCAATGGTTTCATGACACTTGTCCCTCTCATTAATGTCATGCCTAACTTTTTTTTGTCTTTCTCACACCTATCCACTTGGTACCTCTAAATATCTCATAACACCCGATAAATTAAACCCAATATCCAAAACTTAACCTAACTGGCCGAAATTTTTCGAATTTTGCGCACTAGTGGGTCCCACGTCCGATATACGCTCTTAATTTCTCAAAAACTAACCGATACTAGAAAAATCATTTAAAAACTATATTTACTCATAAAATTGATCTAGAAAAATTTTCTAATAAAGAAAATGCAGAAAACGTGCAATTAAGAAAAGTACGGGTCCTCACACTCTCTTCCCCTTAAAGAAATTTCGTCCTCGAAATTTTTACCTTCATTTGCCTCAGACGAGTCCGGAACTGTTTGGGTGCCTAACGCAGAAGCTTTTGCTGGCCCACTAGTTCGGTTCCCTCTTTCATTTGTTTGTTTTGTTTTAGCTCCCTCCAGTTGCGGAATACTACCTCCGCGTGACTGTCTCCTTGGACAGTTGCTAACTTGGTGCTCACCACTCCCACAAATCAAGCACTTCCGCCCTTTCCGCCAACAATCGTTCTCGGTATGATTGGCCTTTCCGCAATAGCCACAAGTCAGGTGAGAAGCCATCTTTTGGCTTTCTTGAGAAATTTTCCCAGGTCCGATTTGGCTCCCTTTAGTAGACCTTTTATCTACCGCCCCTATTGTCCATGGTGGGTAGGACAAAAGATTTGTTTTCTGAGTTTTGGAAGGGACTATCGATTCACTTGGTTCCTCACTCATACTACCAGCTACACCTCTTTTCCGTGTTTGGGAGGTTTTTACTTGTGCCTTTGCATTCTCGATTCGTTGAACCTTCTCAAGGGCCTCCGTAAATGTATTCACTTGCGCTGCTGCCAACGCCTCTTGGATATCCAAATTTAGTCCCTGTATAAACCGTCTCACTCTTCTCGGTTCCGTGGCTACTAATTCTGAAGCAAACTTGGATAGTTTGGTAAATTTCGTTTCGTATTCAGCCACACTTAAGGTCCCCTGGCGTAGTCCAATAAATTCGTCCTCTCTCCTTTCTTGAACTAAGGGTGGGAGGTATTTCTCGTTAAATTCTCTTACAAAATTCGCCCACGTCCAGACAATCTGTTCTCTTTCCCACTTTGTTCTAATTACGTTCCACCATGCCCGGACCGGTCCCTCAAATTGAAACACTGCGAAGTTCACCTACCTCTATTCAGTATAATTCAAGGCTGTGAATATATTCACCATGGCCTCTAACCATTGTTCAGCGATGTCCGGATCAGGCCCTCCAGCGAATTTTGGAGGTGCAAACTTCTGAAACCGCTCCAGAGCCTTATCCTCATCCGTCTCAGGGTTCCGGGGTTGATTTACGGGTATTTGACCTTGTTGATCTACTAATCCTGCCAAGATATCCGTCATTTGTTGCATTGCCGTTGCCATTTGGTCTCCGGTTGCAACTCTCGGTCCTTGTTCTTGTTCGGCGGACGTTTCTCTTTCTGCTCTAGGTTCTGGGGTCCGTTTAGTTCCACGGCCTCGACCACGTCCCTGACTACGTCTCCCGTCCATATTTTTTTTCTTTCCCTCTCTTTTTTTTCCAAAAGTGATTTAATGAATAAATACAATAAGGTGACTCAAAAGTAACCAAAATTGAGGCACCAAGTACACAAGTAAACATATATGCACATAGCACTCCACATATCAAGAAAATAGATGATCAATTACACAAGTACGTATCAAGTCAGGCAAATATTCATATGCTCAAGTACACCAATTAACGTCATGTAATAAGAATATATGGACGAATCAAACGAGGAGATGATGTATCGTCCCAGTCTTAGCTAAGGTAACCCCGTCCGGTCCCTCACGTCACTTACTATTCACACCAGATATCCCTTAACCTCTTGTACTCATTCCAGTCGAACAAAGCCTGTTCATGTTCCCACAATACAAGTCTCAAATACTTAGCACTACCTCAACTCTGGAGTACTCGGGTACGAGAATCCGAAATAAGATAATTCACCTCTCGAGCTGGCCAGTCCCAAGAGTAAACCATCTACAATCGGAATTCCTTCCTGACGTACCTATCTATGGTCCTCAGATTCCACAAGAAAATTTAAGGCCAATAATGTTCACAACTCATAGGTTATGCTCGAACGAGCACTTAATCCTTCATACCTATTCATCACTCAGTCCAGGCTCACTCCGCGCAGAGACCACGCGAAGCAGGCTCTGATACCAACTGTGACAGCCCCACTTTCCCCTAAGGCGAACCAAAGGGTTCGGCGGACTGCCTGCTCAGTTCTCGCCGGGACACAGTCGATCACTTCAAGCAACCATAAGAATATCTAACCACGATCCAACTTAAAACAAAACGTATATACAATAATATCTCAAGAAGAAGTACAACCGTCAAATATACAGAGGTTCTCAAATCACCATACAACCAGCCCGTGCCAAGCACTAGGGCGAGAACCATGACAAAAGAAAACCAAGGGCTAGACCCAGCTAGTCTATACCGGCTCTCGTCCTTGCTCACCTTCCCCTGTTAAGGAAAACAAACTAAAGGGGTGAGTTATAAGCTCAGTGAGGTTCCGAACACATAGGCAACAAGAAGTTCAATGCATTCATTACATGTTACCAATAATTCAAATGCAAAAGAAAGCGATAAACACCTTCATTAAAAGGATACGTGCTCACAAGGAGCCATTCGTTCATTCATTCTCCTTTCGTTCCCTTATACGTTCAATCATTTGAAATTGCATTTGTATATAAGTAAAACCCTCATTCATTCATTCGTTCATTCATTCATTCACCAGGCTCCACCAACCTCCACCAACCTACAAGGTAATACTCGAGTATACCAAACGTTCACCCAGGTCCCTAATCGCCCGACCGAGTCCGCTTCTAGCTCGAGACGACCGGTGACAAGGGGCAGTGGCCAGTTCAGCCAAAAGGCTTACATTCATGCACAAATAACATTTCAATCATTGAAATTTTTACAATCATTTAGGCCGAGTGCGATAAAGTACACACTTGCCTAGAAAGCTCGTTTTAACAATCATTGAAAGCATATAACATGTTATCAGTCATTCATACCAGCTATATAATCATGAAACATATCAAACAGGGAACACTCACCTATACACGCAAAATAATGTCCACTTCTCAATCACCAATGAAACCTAAAAGTAAACAAAAAAAACACATTACAATCCATCTAGCATGATTTGGATGAAATCAAGGATTACCTGACTACTCGCGAGTAAACGTATAAAATGACTTTTAAAGTGTCAATAGAGCATTTGGATCCGTGGACGGGAATTACTAGGGTTCATAAACCAACCGTGAAACTAAACTCAAAAAGGTTATGAAATTTCCGACAGAAAACACTTTAACCAACGACAAATCGAAATCCAATAAGGTAAGCTAAGAAGTATTGTTTCCGGAATCGTTTGTGTAGCTCAAAATCAATAGACTATATGCTTTGATAAAAATCATGAAAAGGTGGCAAAACTATCTCACTTTCACTCTTAAAACTTCACTTAAATGTTATTCACTTGTGACCGAGAGAACCCTAGGTCAACCTCTATATTTTGGTAAACAGTAAGTAAACGTTTGGAATTTCAATCCAAAGAGGTATTAGGTTTTGGAATGGTAAAATGATCATTTTATTTGCCAAGCGGAAATATACAGGTTCAAATAGAAATTTAGCCCTCGGCCACCTTTTGAAAGAGCCGGTAACATTTTCAGTAAATACGTCCAATTCGTCACAAAATACATTCGCAAAATCACTTTAACTTGCTCACATTACAAGAAGATAAACGGACGGCATGTCCTTTGTGTTTACCTATTTTCCAGCCATTAATGGCTTCATTATTTTCCTCAAAACAGTCCCAACATCTCATATAGAATAATCTCATGTCCAAAAGCCATTCACTAGGCTTAAAGTCATATAAATACAAAAATAAATACAAAAATCAAGCTAGAAACATTTCCGGATAAAAATAGTTTTTGACACCATTTTGCGGTTTTGGCACCATTGGCGCTACGATTATCGGATAAAGGTGCAAGACACACCGTTTCGAAGCTAACAGATAGGGCTACAATGTTGAAGAAGGCCACTCAGTCTAGTCTGTAGTGCAACTACGTCAAAATTGACATATATGAAACCAGAATCTCACAAACAGGTTGGCTAACCACACAATTGTTAAACAGTAATAATTCAGGCTACCGAAGTCCGATTGAAGTGTATCTTATGGTGTTTCGAAGCTAAAACACAACCCTACATTTCTTATGAAGACCTCCATGGCCAAATCATGCATTTTCATGATCAAAAATGGAAAACTACACAAAAATAGAATTCTGCGCGCGAAACAGGTTTCATGGACAGTCAAGGGTATTTCGGTCCTTTCACATGCTACAGTGGTCGGATCAAGCTGAACTTTTGCAGGATACTATTCTATACCATTGGCTACAACTTTCATGTTTTGGCAAAAATCTAATTCGGTAAGGATCATGGTGAAAAGTCACGGTCAGATTGGGTGAAAAGACAACCCTGTTCGCTGAACTCCTACCTAGACCAGTCTGGGTATTTCCGAATTATCTCAGCATATACAACTCCAATTCAAGTGATTCCAAAGCCATTTGAAAGCTAAGATACAAGGCTATAATTCTTAAGAAGACATCAACAACCAAATCGGTAGTATTCCCAGTCAAACTACCCGATTACCAAAGCTGATTACTATTCTCGGATAGAAACAGGGTAGCAGGGGTATTTCGGTCTTTTCACAGGCTACCGAGCTCAGATTGAGCTGAAAATTTACAGGTAATATAAAACATCATTCTCTACAACTTTCATGTTTTGTGCTAAGGCGAATTCGGCCTCTAACCTGGTCAAACAGAAACGGGCAGAATTGAGGAAATGAAACCCTAACTGGAAATTTTTGCATTCAAGTCAGAAATTTTCCACTAAAACATCTCTTTAACTATCACAAGTCATTAATTTAACATAATCAAGAACAAAGGAAGGATGGCTAGACATGATACCTTCAAATATCAAGAAAGGTGATGACTTAGAAATTTTTCTTCCAAAACAACTCCACTAGAAGTTTTAATCCTCCTTAATAAGTAACTTTGATGGAGTAATCTTCACTTTTAATGGTTAGAAATCAAGATTGGAGCAAGGGATTGAAGTACAAGATGAAGGATTTCCTCTCTTTTCTCTCCTCAAAATTTCAGCCAACAAGGTGAAAAATGAAGAAACATTTGGTCAAAATGGATGTTTAGTAAAGTTAAGAAAAGTTAGTCAAAGTCCCCATCCAATGGTTTCATGACACTTGTCCCTCTCATTAATGTCATGCCTAACTTTTTTTTGTCTTTCTCACACCTATCCACTTGGTACCTCTAAATATCTCATAACACCCGATAAATTAAACCCAATATCCAAAACTTAACCTAACTGGCCGAAATTTTTCGAATTTTGCGCACTAGTGGGTCCCACGTCCGATATACGCTCTTAATTTCTCAAAAACTAACCGATACTAGAAAAATCATTTAAAAACTATATTTACTCATAAAATTGATCTAGAAAAATTTTCTAATAAAGAAAATGCAGAAAACGTGCAATTAAGAAAAGTACGGGTCCTCACACTCTCTTCCCCTTAAAGAAATTTCGTCATCGAAATTTTTACCTTCATTTGCCTCAGACGAGTCCGGAACTGTTTGGGTGCCTAACGCAGAAGCTTTTGCTGGCCCACTAGTTCGGTTCCCTCTTTCATTTGTTTGTTTTGTTTTAGCTCCCTCCAGTTGCGGAATACTACCTCCGCGTGACTGTCTCCTTGGACAGTTGCTAACTTGGTGCTCACCACTCCCACAAATCAAGCACTTCCGCCCTTTCCGCCAACAATCGTTCTCGGTATGATTGGCCTTTCCGCAATAGCCACAAGTCAGGTGAGAAGCCATCTTTTGGCTTTCTTGAGAAATTTCCCCAGATCCGATTTGGCTCCCTTTAGTAGACCTTTTATCTACCGCCCCTATTGTCCATGGTGGGTAGGACAAAAGATTTGTTTTCTGAGTTTTGGAAGGGACTATCGATTCACTTGGTTCCTCACTCATACTACCAGCTACACCTCTTTTCCGTGTTTGGGAGGTTTTTACTTGTGCCTTTGCATTCTCGATTCGTTGAACCTTCTCAAGGGCCTCCGTAAATGTATTCACTTGCGCTGCTGCCAACGCCTGTTGGATATCCAAATTTAGTCCCGTGGCTACTAATTCTGAAGCAAACTTGGATAGTTTGATAAATTTCGTTTCGTATTCAGCCACACTTAAGGTCCCCTGGCGTAGTCCAATAAATTCGTCCTCTCTCCTTTCTTGAACTAAGGGTGGGAGGTATTTCTCGTTAAATTCTCTTACAAAATTCGCCCACGTCCAGACAATCTGTTCTCTTTCCCACTTTGTTCTAATTACGTTCCACCATGCCCGGGCCGGTCCCTCAAATTGAAACACTGCGAAGTTCACCTACCTCTATTTAGTATAATTCAAGGCTGTGAATATATTCACCATGGCCTCTAACCATTGATCAGTGATGTCCGGATCAGGCCCTCCAGCGAATTTTGGAGGTGCAAACTTCTGAAACCGCTCCAGAGCCTTATCCTCACCCGTCTCAGGGTTCCGGGGTTGATTTACGGGTATTTGACCTTGTTGATCTACTAATCCAGCCAAGATATCCGTCATTTGTTGCATTGCCGTTGCCATTTGGTCTCCGGTTGCAACTCTCGGTCCTTGTTCTTGTTCGGCGGACGTTTCTCTTTCTGCTCTAGGTTCTGGGGTCCGTTTAGTTCCACGGCCTCGACCACGTCCCTGACTACGTCTCCCGTCCATATTTTTTTTCTTTCCCTCTCTTTTTTTTCCAAAAGTGATTTAATGAATAAATACAATAAGGTGACTCAAAAGTAACCAAAATTGAGGCACCAAGTACACAAGTAAACATATATGCACATAGCACTCCACATATCAAGAAAATAGATGATCAATTACACAAGTACGTATCAAGTCAGGCAAATATTCATATGCTCAAGTACACCAATTAACGTCATGTAATAAGAATATATGGAAGAATCAAACGAGGAGATGATGTATCGTCCCAGTCTTAGCTAAGGTAACCCCGTCCGGTCCCTCACGTCACTTACTATTCACACCAGATATCCCTTAACCTCTTGTACTCATTCCAGTCGAACAAAGCCTGTTCATGTTCCCACAATACAAGTCTCAAATACTTAGCACTACCTCAACTCTGGAGTACTCGGGTACGAGAATCCGAAATAAGATAATTCACCTCTCGAGCTGGCCAGTCCCAAGAGTAAACCATCTACAATCGAAATTCCTCCCTGACGTACCTATCTATGGTCCTCAGATTCCACAAGAAAATTTAAGGCCAATAATGTTCACAACTCATAGGTTATGCTCGAACGAGCACTTAATCCTTCATACCTATTCATCACTCAGTCCAGGCTCACTCCGCGCAGAGACCACGCGAAGCAAGCTCTGATACCAACTGTGACAGCCCCACTTTCCCCTAAGGCGAACCAAAGGGTTCGGCAGACTGCCTGCTCAGTTCTCGCCGGGACTCAGTCGATCACTTCAAGCAATCATAAGAATATCTAACCACGATCCAACTTAAAACAAAACGTATATACAATAATATCTCAAGAAGAAATACAACCGTCAAATATACAGAGGTTCTCAAATCACCATACAACCAGCCCGTGCCAAGCACTAGGGCGAGAACCATGACAAAAGAAAACCAAGGGCTAGACCCAGCTAGTCTATACCGGCTCTCGTCCTTGCTCGCCTTCCCCTGTTAAGGAAAACAAACTAAAGGGGTGAGTTATAAGCTCAGTGAGGTTCCGAACACATAGGCAACAAGAAGTTCAATGCATTCATTACATGTTACCAATAATTCAAATGCAAAAGAAAGCGATAAACACCTTCATTAAAAGGATACGTGCTCACAAGGAGCCATTCGTTCATTCATTCTCCTTTCGTTCCCTTATACGTTCAACTCTACAAGAAAACTGACATTTCGCGACGCCAAAATTGTGCTGGAAAAAGTCAAAAAACTGCCGCAAAAACTTTTTTGCGGCACAAATGTGACGGAATTCAATTGTGTCACAAAAGTAGCCGTTACAAAAGAAAACGACACAATTTTTCAATATGTCGCATGTATTTGCATCACACTTTGCGACGCCAATTTGAGTGTCACCACTCTACTTGTGGCACAAAAAATGTGTAACAAAAAATCTCCATAATGTTATTGCAACATAAAATTGTGTCGCACAAAAATCACTAATAAAGGCCAGAAATCAATCTTTTGATGGTACAATACTTATCCTGGTCAAATATACTACAATTGAATATTAGAATAAAATTAAAGTTCCACAATACACTAGAACAAAATATCATACGCTGCTTTAGTCAAATTTTACGAACTTTATCACAAGTCATCATTTAAAAAAAAAAAAAAAGGATGAACTTCTTGTAATGTAATAGTTCACTCCAATGATAAGATGTTTCATATCCCAAGAAGTGCTTGTCTTGGAAAACACAAATTTATCATATATCTCTCAAAAGTATCTTCACATCTCAAAATCCTGAAATAACACAAAAAATATGGTCATAACCATTGTTGAACACTAGAATTTAGAAAGGTCATCAATGAATTCACTTCCAAATTTGGGAAAGTAATCAACATCCACAACCGAATAGAACTACATTCAATAAATATTTTTCAAAATCCTCTTTTCAAGTTTAAACCTTCAGATTAAAGATATACTTTCCATCAGGAATTGTCAATAAACATATGAAAGCATAAAACAAAATGGACTTCGTTTGCCTAATCTGCTCAAAGTTGGCCCCTAGAATTTGTCCAGAAAAACTTCCTTAGTTTCTCTAACTCAACCACAATACCATTTCAGATTTAGTAAACCTAAAGAGAGGCTTATTTGCAAAAGAGACGAATCAATTAAAGAAAAGAGAAAAGATGGCTCACTTGTTACTGGCACTCTCTGCTTTTCTTGCTAACTGCAGCAGCCAGTCATAGCTGAAATGAGAATGACAAGGATTAGTTTGTGCAGTATATAAATTTATTTACTTATTCAGCATAACTGCATCTGTTTAATGCAAAAGTGCATGTTTATTTAAGTGTTTGCTTGCAATATTGATGACAATATTGTTGTAGTCCCTTTCTTCCTTGAAAAGCCAATGATGATTTTCAAGCTCATATGACTCACTTTGAGAGAGGGTCTATTACGTCTAGTAGCGAAAACTTGGCCAAAAAGTAGTTAACAGAGGTTCTAATTTTACACTTTGACATGCATTTTAGATTTTCCTAGAGTTTTACACCATAAACAGAAATTCCAATTTGAACAATTAATTTCTTTACTAGTAAACTACAAAGACATGATCACCTGGAAAAACATCAACATGTAAATCTTAAAAGAACAAAATAGAAGTCTGAATTTTACTAAACAGACAGAAACCATCAATTTGAGGCAGCACTAAAAATGGGAACATGCCCAAGTCAAAGTATTACCTAAATCAATTAATCTTGGTAACTGCATTCTTACAAACTTAACCTTAGTCATTTAAAATTAAGTAACAAAGTAAATGTAACAGAGAAAGAGAATCAATGCAGGATTCAAACCACAATATTCAAAATCTAAAAACTCATAAAGTTCCTGATTCATGCCATGGATGTATCATAATATCGAAACCGAATCTGTAATAAGATAATTTTTATAAGATCCAGAAATGAATCAAAAGTAAAGCAAATAAAGCTCCTTAAAATAATGACTGGTGAGCATGAAAACAATTACAGAAGACCTTTGAAAATGTGAGCTAATAGCAAACCTTGACTACATTTAAAGTGAAGCAAAGGCATGACCATATGAATAAATCTGGAAAAGTTAATATCATTGGTTTTACCTTGAGAAACATTAAACCTCTTTAACCAATGAGCACAATCAACAAAAGGCTTTCTACAAGATGAACTCCAGCTTGCTTCACATGCATAAAGAAGAAAAGAAAAAGCAACTTTAACAGAATATAACATATGAAACATCGCAGGATACCTAGAAATACATATCTCCAACATTATTTGGAAAATAACTTCCACTTAATTCCCCCAAAATATTTTTGCATGTAGTGATGAACATTATTTCCTTATGATGGTGACAAGGAAAATACATTTCATAGAGGCAATTTAAGCTAATTTGCAGTATCAATTAATTTATATAAAAGAAAACATTATATGGCATTCCCATGAAGTTCTTCACCGGTGGCTATTGGAACACTTTAGCTACTAATTCTCATTGAAAGCTTTATGTAGACAATTAAAATCATAGCCAGTTTTACAAAAAATAAAATTTTCAAATGCAAAAGCTTATAAATTAACAAAGGCAGCTACAAGATCAAAATTTGAAAGCTTTCATTCAACTACTGAAACAAGTTTTCTTGCAGTCTCATACACAAATCACATAGCAGAGCTAGAATACTGAAATAACAATTCTTAATAGAAAGAAGTTTATTTACTGAATTGTCTCTGAACTTACTAGCCACCAGGGAGACTCTGGAAGACTGGAACTGAAAAAAAGGCCTAGCAACTGCAGTATACATGGAATGGTTCCTGAAATGACTGAGTACAGAAAAGTCCTTTTCAACTGACTAACAATCGTACCAGGAAATGGAGGTAGGGAAAACAGAATTACCAATCAGAGCCAAGGTACGCCAGGAGATGAAATTTCCAAATAACATACATCACTGACAACCGCAGCATATCATCAACTGAAGTTTTATAAGCATCCAGCTTCAAAACCATCAAATTGAACCCAAAATCTTATTCTCCAACCAATTTATAAATTATACAAATTACAAATTATGAATTATGTAGAATCGGGAGATGAAAATAGATGACCCAGTTGCAAAGGTCAAGGGACTAGAATGAATAATTTGCCAGTATTCAAGAAATATTTCAATAATGGCAAAATAGAATCTGTAATAACATGATTTTTATAAAATCCATTAACGAATGAAAAGTAAAAGAAGCACATAAACTAAAAATGATGACGAAAAAAAAGAGATTTCTTTCTTTGATTTGAACTCTGTGACTAGGGCATCATCAAAAGGATCTTCGAAGGTTGGGATACAAACCTCAACTGAATAAAGATTGAGAGCAAAAATCACCAATGGAGCTAAGATAATGAAATTTAAAAAATTAAAAGAAGAGATTACCGAGTTAATCTAGATTTCTTCATCAACTCGTCCATGAGTTTTAAAAGTAATCCAGATTCAAAAATTTCAATTAATCCAGCTTTCTTCATCAACTCGTCCACGAGTTTCAAAGTTAATCCAGCTTCAAAAGTTTCGCTCAAATTAGATTGGTTTCATCGGTGGAGACTTGGATAAGATCGGAAGAACAAGAAAGTGCATCAATTTTGATAGAACACGGCATCGTCTTTGATAAAACAATACTTCAGGTGCTATTGCTGCTTCTCGTCATCGCTATTAATTGTAAAAACATCCAGTGTCAATCTGCTAAAGGATTAAGTAATTACCTGTTTGATGAGAAATGGAGAGATAGAATGAGAAATTAGGGATGAGCAGAGGCAAAATCGAAATTTTTGGAAGAGAAATTTGAGGCATAGAGTTCTCGGACTACAGAAGAAATTTAGAAAAATTGAGAGGGGAGAAGAAGTGGAAGGACTGAGAAAATGGAAAGATTACTTGCCATGAATATGATTCAGCAATTATTCGGTTAATGCTTGGATAGCTCACAACGACGACATCGTTTAGTTGCGCAATTAGCGGTGGAATTTAATTGTGCCGTTAATTTGCCACGAAAAGCCAAATACGGGGTCAATATTTCAGCATAATCAAAATAATACCACTTTATTGCGGCAAAATTAGCTATGTGCCGCTTTGAAAATGCCGCAAATGGCCAATTCTGTTGTAGTGCAATCATTTGAAATTGCATTTGTATATAAGTAAAACCCTCATTCATTCATTCGTTCATTCATTCATTCACCAGGCTCCACCAACCTCCACCAACCTACAAGGTAATACTCGAGTATACCAAACGTTCACCCAGGTCCCTAATCGCCCGACCGAGTCCGCTTCTAGCTCGAGACGACCGGTGACAAGGGGCAGTGGCCAGTTCAGCCAAAAGGCTTACATTTATGCACAAATAACATTTCAATCATTGAAATTTTTACAATCATTTAGGCCGAGTGCGATAAAGTACACACTTGCCTAGAAAACTCGTTTTAACGATCATTGAAAGCATATAACATGTTATCAGTCATTCATACCAGCTATATAATCATGAAACATATCAAACAGGGAACACTCACCTATACACGCAAAATAATGTCCACTTCTCAATCATCAATGAAACCTAAAAGTAAACAAAAAAAAACACATTACAATCCATCTAGCATGATTTGGATGAAATCAAGGATTACCTGACTACTCGCGAGTAAACGTATAAAATGACTTTTAAAGTGTCAATAGAGCATTTGGATCCGTGGACGGGAATTACTAGGGTTCATAAACCAACCGTGAAACTAAACTCAAAAAGGTTATGAAATTTCCGACAGAAAACACTTTAACCAACGACAAATCGAAATCCAATAAGGTAAGCTAAGAAGTATTGTTTCCGGAATCGTTTATGTAGCTCAAAATCAATAGACTATATGCCTTGATAAAAATCATGAAAAGGTGGCAAAACTATCTCACTTTCACTCTTAAAACTTCACTTAAATGTTATTCACTTGTGGCCGAGAGAACCCTAGGTCAACCTCTATATTTTGGTAAACAGTAAGTAAACGTTTGGAATTTCAATCCAAAGAGGTATTAGGTTTTGGAATGGTAAAATGATCATTTTATTTGCCAAGCGGAAATATACAGGTTCAAATAGAAATTTAGCCCTCGGCCACCTTTTGAAAGAGCCGGTAACATTTTCAGTAAATACGTCCAATTCGTCACAAAATACATTCGCAAAATCACTTTAACTTGCTCACATTACAAGAAGATAAACGGACGGCATGTCCTTTGTGTTTACCTATTTTCCAGCCATTAATGGCTTCATTATTTTCCTCAAAACAGTCCCAACATCTCATATAGAATAATCTCATGTCCAAAAGCCATTTACTAGGCTTAAAGTCATATAAATACAAAAATAAATACAAAAATCAAGCTAGAAACATTTCCGGATAAAAACAGTTTTTGACACCATTTTGCGGTTTTGGCACCATTGGCGCTACGATTATCGGATAAAGGTGCAAGACACACCGTTTCGAAGCTAACAGATAGGGCTACAATGTTGAAGAAGGCCACTCAGTCTAGTCTGTAGTGCAACTAGGTCAAAATTGACATATATGAAACCAGAATCTCACAAACAGGTTGGCTAACCACACAATTGTTAAACAGCAATAATTCAGGCTACCGAAGTCCGATTGAAGTGTATCTTATGGTTTTTCGAAGCTAAAACACAACCCTACATTTCTTATGAAGACCTCCATGGCCAAATCATGCATTTTCATGATCAAAAATGAAAAACTACACAAAAACAGAATTCTGCGCGCGAAACAGGTTTCATGGACAGTCAAGGGTATTTCGGTCCTTTCACATGCTACAGTGGTTGGATCAAGCTGAACTTTTGCAGGATACTATTCTATACCATTGGCTACAACTTTCATGTTTTGGCCAAAATCTAATTCGGTAAGGATCATGGTGAAAAGTCACGGTCAGATTGGGTGAAAAGACAACCCTGTTCGCTGAACTCCTACCTAGACCAGTCTGGGTATTTCCGAATTATCTCAGCATATACAACTCCAATTCAAGTGATTCCAAAGCCATTTGAAAGCTAAGATACAAGGCTATAATTCTTAAGAAGACATCAACAACCAAATCGGTAGTATTCCCAGTCAAACTACCCGATTACCAAAGCTGATTACTATTCTCGGATAGAAACAGGGTAGCAGGGGTATTTCGGTCTTTTCACAGGCTACCGAGCTCAGATTGAGCTGAAAATTTACAGGTAATATAAAACATCATTCTCTACAACTTTCATGTTTTGTGCTAAGGCCAATTCGGCCTCTAACCTGGTCAAACAGAAACGGGCAGAATTGAGGAAATGAAACCCTAACTGGAAATTTTTGCATTCAAGTCAGAAATTTTCCACTAAAACATCTCTTTAACTATCACAAGTCATTAATTTAACATAATCAAGAACAAAGGAAGGATGGCTAGACATGATACCTTCAAATATCAAGAAAGGTGATGACTTAGAAATTTTTCTTCCAAAACAACTCCACTAGAAGTTTTAATCCTCCTTAATAAGTAACTTTGATGGAGTAATCTTCTCTTTTAATGGTTAGAAATCAAGATTGGAGCAAGGGATTGAAGTACAAGATGAAGGATTTCCTCTCTTTTCTTTCCTCAAAATTTCAGCCAACAAGGTGAAAAATGAAGAAACATTTGGTCAAAATGGATGTTTAGTAAAGTTAAGAAAAGTTAGTCAAAGTCCCCATCCAATGGTTTCATGACACTTGTCCCTCTCATTAATGTCATGCCTAACTTTTTTTTGTCTTTCTCACACCTATCCACTTGGTACCTCTAAATATCTCATAACACCCGATAAATTAAACCCAATATCCAAAACTTAACCTAACTGGCCGAAATTTTTTGAATTTTGCGCACTAGTGGGTCCCACGTCCGATATACGCTCTTAATTTCTCAAAAACTAACCGATACTAGAGAAATCATTTAAAAACTATATTTACTCATAAAATTGATCTAGAAAAATTTTCTAATAAAGAAAATGCAGAAAACGTGCAATTAAGAAAAGTACGGGTCCTCACACTCTCTTCCCCTTAAAGAAATTTCGTCATCGAAATTTTTACCTTCATTTGCCTCAGACGAGTCCGGAACTGTTTGGGTGCCTAACGCAGAAGCTTTTGCTGGCCCACTAGTTCGGTTCCCTCTTTCATTTGTTTGTTTTGTTTTAGCTCCCTCCAGTTGCGGAATACTACCTCCGCGTGACTGTCTCCTTGGACAGTTGCTAACTTGGTGCTCACCACTCCCACAAATCAAGCACTTCCGCCCTTTCCGCCAACAATCGTTCTCGGTATGATTGGCCTTTCCGCAATAGCCACAAGTCAGGTGAGAAGCCATCTTTTGGCTTTCTTGAGAAATTTCCCCAGGTCCGATTTGGCTCCCTTTAGTAGACCTTTTATCTACCGCCCCTATTGTCCATGGTGGGTAGGACAAAAGATTTGTTTTCTGAGTTTTAGAAGGGACTATCGATTCACTTGGTTCCTCACTCATAGTACCAGCTACACCTCTTTTCCGTGTTTGGGAGGTTTTTACTTGTGCCTTTGCATTCTCGATTCGTTGAACCTTCTCAAGGGCCTCCGTAAATGTATTCACTTGCGCTGCTGCCAACGCCTCTTGGATATCCAAATTTAGTCCCTGTATAAACCGTCTCACTCTTTTCGGTTCCGTGGCTACTAATTCTGAAGCAAACTTGGATAGTTTGATAAATTTCGTTTCGTATTCAGCCACACTTAAGGTCCCCTGGCGTAGTCCAATAAATTCGTCCTCTCTCCTTTCTTGAACTAAGGGTGGGAGGTATTTCTCGTTAAATTCTCTTACAAAATTCGCCCACGTCCAGACAATCTGTTCTCTTTCCCACTTTGTTCTAATTACGTTCCACCATGCCCGGGCCGGTCCCTCAAATTGAAACACTGCGAAGTTCACCTACCTCTATTCAGTATAATTCAAGGCTGTGAATATATTCACCATGGCCTCTAACCATTGATCAGCGATGTCCGGATCAGGCCCTCCAGCGAATTTTGGAGGTGCAAACTTCTGAAACCGCTCCAGAGCCTTATCCTCACCCGTCTCAGGGTTCCGGGGTTGATTTACGGGTATTTGACCTTGTTGATCTACTAATCCTGCCAAGATATCCGTCATTTGTTGCATTGCCGTTGTCATTTGGTCTCCGGTTGCAACTCTCGGTCCTTGTTCTTATTCGGCGGACGTTTCTCTTTCTGCTCTAGGTTCTGGGGTCTGTTTAGTTCCACGGCCTCGACCACGTCCCTGACTACGTCTCCCGTCCATATTTTTTTTCTTTCCCTCTCTTTTTTTTCCAAAAGTGATTTAATGAATAAATACAATAAGGTGACTCAAAAGTAACCAAAATTGAGGCACCAAGTACACAAGTAATCATATATGCACATAGCACTCCACATATCAAGAAAACAGATGATCAATTACACAAGTACGTATCAAATCAGGCAAATATTCATATGCTCAAGTACACCAATTAACGTCATGTAATAAGAATATATGGACGAATCAAACGAGAAGATGATGTATCGTTCCAGTCATAGCTAAGGTAACCCCGTCCGGTCCCTCACGTCACTTACTATTCACAC
The DNA here is from genome assembly GCF_036785885.1 of Coffea arabica. Taxonomy (NCBI): domain Eukaryota; kingdom Viridiplantae; phylum Streptophyta; class Magnoliopsida; order Gentianales; family Rubiaceae; genus Coffea; species Coffea arabica. The sequence goes on from NC_092329.1 coordinate 47,828,953, forward strand.
CAGATATCCCTTAACCTCTTGTACTCATTCCAGTCGAACAAAGTCTGTTCATGTTCCCACAATACAAGTCTCAAATACTTAGCACTACCTCAACTCTGGAGTACTCGGGTACGAGAATCCGAAATAAGATAATTCACCTCTCGAGCTGGCCAGTCCCAAGAGTAAACCATCTACAATCGGAATTCCTCCCTGACGTACCTATCTATGGTCCTCAGATTCCACAAGAAAATTTAAGGCCAATAATGTTCACAACTCATAGGTTATGCTCGAACGAGCACTTAATCCTTCATACCTATTCATCACTCAGTCCAGGCTCACTCCGCGCAGAGACCACGCGAAGCAGGCTCTGATACCAACTGTGACAGCCCCACTTTCCCCTAAGGCGAACCAAAGGGTTCGGCGGACTGCCTGCCCAGTTCTCGCCGGGACTCAGTCGATCACTTCAAGCAACCATAAGAATATCTAACCACGATCCAACTTAAAACAAAACGTATATACAATAATATCTCAAGAAGAAGTACAACCGTCAAATATACAGAGGTTCTCAAATCACCATACAACCAGCCCGTGCCAAGCACTAGGGCGAGAACCATGACAAAAGAAAACCAAGGGCTAGACCCAGCTAGTCTATACCGGCTCTCGTCCTTGCTCGCCTTCCCCTGTTAAGGAAAACAAACTAAAGGGGTGAGTTATAAGCTCAGTGAGGTTCCGAACACATAGGCAACAAGAAGTTCAATGCATTCATTACATGTTACCAATAATTCAAATGCAAAAGAAAGCGATAAACACCTTCATTAAAAGGATACGTGCTCACAAGGAGCCATTCGTTCATTCATTCTCCTTTCGTTCCCTTATACGTTCAATCATTTGAAATTGCATTTGTATATAAGTAAAACCCTCATTCATTCATTCGTTCATTCATTCATTCACCAGGCTCCACCAACCTCCACCAACCTACAAGGTAATACTCGAGTATACCAAACGTTCACCCAGGTCCCTAATCGCCCGACCGAGTCCGCTTCTAGCTCGAGACGACCGGTGACAAGGGGCAGTGGCCAGTTCAGCCAAAAGGCTTACATTCATGCACAAATAACATTTCAATCATTGAAATTTTTACAATCATTTAGGCCGAGTGCGATAAAGTACACACTTGCCTAGAAAGCTCGTTTTAACAATCATTGAAAGCATATAACATGTTATCAGTCATTCATACCAGCTATATAATCATGAAACATATCAAACAGGGAACACTCACCTATACACGCAAAATAATGTCCACTTCTCAATCACCAATGAAACCTAAAAGTAAACAAAAAAAACACATTACAATCCATCTAGCATGATTTGGATGAAATCAAGGATTACCTGACTACTCGCGAGTAAACGTATAAAATGACTTTTAAAGTGTCAATAGAGCATTTGGATCCGTGGACGGGAATTACTAGGGTTCATAAACCAACCGTGAAACTAAACTCAAAAAGGTTATGAAATTTCCGACAGAAAACACTTTAACCAACGACAAATCGAAATCCAATAAGGTAAGCTAAGAAGTATTGTTTCCGGAATCGTTTGTGTAGCTCAAAATCAATAGACTATATGCTTTGATAAAAATCATGAAAAGGTGGCAAAACTATCTCACTTTCACTCTTAAAACTTCACTTAAATGTTATTCACTTGTGACCGAGAGAACCCTAGGTCAACCTCTATATTTTGGTAAACAGTAAGTAAACGTTTGGAATTTCAATCCAAAGAGGTATTAGGTTTTGGAATGGTAAAATGATCATTTTATTTGCCAAGCGGAAATATACAGGTTCAAATAGAAATTTAGCCCTCGGCCACCTTTTGAAAGAGCCGGTAACATTTTCAGTAAATACGTCCAATTCGTCACAAAATACATTCGCAAAATCACTTTAACTTGCTCACATTACAAGAAGATAAACGGACGGCATGTCCTTTGTGTTTACCTATTTTCCAGCCATTAATGGCTTCATTATTTTCCTCAAAACAGTCCCAACATCTCATATAGAATAATCTCATGTCCAAAAGCCATTCACTAGGCTTAAAGTCATATAAATACAAAAATAAATACAAAAATCAAGCTAGAAACATTTCCGGATAAAAATAGTTTTTGACACCATTTTGCGGTTTTGGCACCATTGGCGCTACGATTATCGGATAAAGGTGCAAGACACACCGTTTCGAAGCTAACAGATAGGGCTACAATGTTGAAGAAGGCCACTCAGTCTAGTCTGTAGTGCAACTACGTCAAAATTGACATATATGAAACCAGAATCTCACAAACAGGTTGGCTAACCACACAATTGTTAAACAGTAATAATTCAGGCTACCGAAGTCCGATTGAAGTGTATCTTATGGTGTTTCGAAGCTAAAACACAACCCTACATTTCTTATGAAGACCTCCATGGCCAAATCATGCATTTTCATGATCAAAAATGAAAAACTACACAAAAACAGAATTCTGCGCGCGAAACAGGTTTCATGGACAGTCAAGGGTATTTCGGTCCTTTCACATGCTACAGTGGTCGGATCAAGCTGAACTTTTGCAGGATACTATTCTATACCATTGGCTACAACTTTCATGTTTTGGCCAAAATCTAATTCGGTAAGGATCATGGTGAAAAGTCACGGTCAGATTGGGTGAAAAGACAACCCTGTTCGCTGAACTCCTACCTAGACCAGTCTGGGTATTTCCGAATTATCTCAGCATATACAACTCCAATTCAAGTGATTCCAAAGCCATTTGAAAGCTAAGATACAAGGCTATAATTCTTAAGAAGACATCAACAACCAAATCGGTAGTATTCCCAGTCAAACTACCCGATTACCAAAGCTGATTACTATTCTCGGATAGAAACAGGGTAGCAGGGGTATTTCGGTCTTTTCACAGGCTACCGAGCTCAGATTGAGCTGAAAATTTACAGGTAATATAAAACATCATTCTCTACAACTTTCATGTTTTGTGCTAAGGCGAATTCGGCCTCTAACCTGGTCAAACAGAAACGGGCAGAATTGAGGAAATGAAACCCTAACTGGAAATTTTTGCATTCAAGTCAGAAATTTTCCACTAAAACATCTCTTTAACTATCACAAGTCATTAATTTAACATAATCAAGAACAAAGGAAGGATGGCTAGACATGATACCTTCAAATATCAAGAAAGGTGATGACTTAGAAATTTTTCTTCCAAAACAACTCCACTAGAAGTTTTAATCCTCCTTAATAAGTAACTTTGATGGAGTAATCTTCACTTTTAATGGTTAGAAATCAAGATTGGAGCAAGGGATTGAAGTACAAGATGAAGGATTTCCTCTCTTTTCTCTCCTCAAAATTTCAGCCAACAAGGTGAAAAATGAAGAAACATTTGGTCAAAATGGATGTTTAGTAAAGTTAAGAAAAGTTAGTCAAAGTCCCCATCCAATGGTTTCATGACACTTGTCCCTCTCATTAATGTCATGCCTAACTTTTTTTTGTCTTTCTCACACCTATCCACTTGGTACCTCTAAATATCTCATAACACCCGATAAATTAAACCCAATATCCAAAACTTAACCTAACTGGCCGAAATTTTTCGAATTTTGCGCACTAGTGGGTCCCACGTCCGATATACGCTCTTAATTTCTCAAAAACTAACCGATACTAGAAAAATCATTTAAAAACTATATTTACTCATAAAATTGATCTAGAAAAATTTTCTAATAAAGAAAATGCAGAAAACGTGCAATTAAGAAAAGTACGGGTCCTCACACTCTCTTCCCCTTAAAGAAATTTCGTCATCGAAATTTTTACCTTCATTTGCCTCAGACGAGTCCGGAACTGTTTGGGTGCCTAACGCAGAAGCTTTTGCTGGCCCACTAGTTCGGTTCCCTCTTTCATTTGTTTGTTTTGTTTTAGCTCCCTCCAGTTGCGGAATACTACCTCCGCGTGACTGTCTCCTTGGACAGTTGCTAACTTGGTGCTCACCACTCCCACAAATCAAGCACTTCCGCCCTTTCCGCCAACAATCGTTCTCGGTATGATTGGCCTTTCCGCAATAGCCACAAGTCAGGTGAGAAGCCATCTTTTGGCTTTCTTGAGAAATTTCCCCAGATCCGATTTGGCTCCCTTTAGTAGACCTTTTATCTACCGCCCCTATTGTCCATGGTGGGTAGGACAAAAGATTTGTTTTCTGAGTTTTGGAAGGGACTATCGATTCACTTGGTTCCTCACTCATACTACCAGCTACACCTCTTTTCCGTGTTTGGGAGGTTTTTACTTGTGCCTTTGCATTCTCGATTCGTTGAACCTTCTCAAGGGCCTCCGTAAATGTATTCACTTGCGCTGCTGCCAACGCCTGTTGGATATCCAAATTTAGTCCCGTGGCTACTAATTCTGAAGCAAACTTGGATAGTTTGATAAATTTCGTTTCGTATTCAGCCACACTTAAGGTCCCCTGGCGTAGTCCAATAAATTCGTCCTCTCTCCTTTCTTGAACTAAGGGTGGGAGGTATTTCTCGTTAAATTCTCTTACAAAATTCGCCCACGTCCAGACAATCTGTTCTCTTTCCCACTTTGTTCTAATTACGTTCCACCATGCCCGGGCCGGTCCCTCAAATTGAAACACTGCGAAGTTCACCTACCTCTATTTAGTATAATTCAAGGCTGTGAATATATTCACCATGGCCTCTAACCATTGATCAGTGATGTCCGGATCAGGCCCTCCAGCGAATTTTGGAGGTGCAAACTTCTGAAACCGCTCCAGAGCCTTATCCTCACCCGTCTCAGGGTTCCGGGGTTGATTTACGGGTATTTGACCTTGTTGATCTACTAATCCAGCCAAGATATCCGTCATTTGTTGCATTGCCGTTGCCATTTGGTCTCCGGTTGCAACTCTCGGTCCTTGTTCTTGTTCGGCGGACGTTTCTCTTTCTGCTCTAGGTTCTGGGGTCCGTTTAGTTCCACGGCCTCGACCACGTCCCTGACTACGTCTCCCGTCCATATTTTTTTTCTTTCCCTCTCTTTTTTTTCCAAAAGTGATTTAATGAATAAATACAATAAGGTGACTCAAAAGTAACCAAAATTGAGGCACCAAGTACACAAGTAAACATATATGCACATAGCACTCCACATATCAAGAAAATAGATGATCAATTACACAAGTACGTATCAAGTCAGGCAAATATTCATATGCTCAAGTACACCAATTAACGTCATGTAATAAGAATATATGGAAGAATCAAACGAGGAGATGATGTATCGTCCCAGTCTTAGCTAAGGTAACCCCGTCCGGTCCCTCACGTCACTTACTATTCACACCAGATATCCCTTAACCTCTTGTACTCATTCCAGTCGAACAAAGCCTGTTCATGTTCCCACAATACAAGTCTCAAATACTTAGCACTACCTCAACTCTGGAGTACTCGGGTACGAGAATCCGAAATAAGATAATTCACCTCTCGAGCTGGCCAGTCCCAAGAGTAAACCATCTACAATCGAAATTCCTCCCTGACGTACCTATCTATGGTCCTCAGATTCCACAAGAAAATTTAAGGCCAATAATGTTCACAACTCATAGGTTATGCTCGAACGAGCACTTAATCCTTCATACCTATTCATCACTCAGTCCAGGCTCACTCCGCGCAGAGACCACGCGAAGCAAGCTCTGATACCAACTGTGACAGCCCCACTTTCCCCTAAGGCGAACCAAAGGGTTCGGCAGACTGCCTGCTCAGTTCTCGCCGGGACTCAGTCGATCACTTCAAGCAATCATAAGAATATCTAACCACGATCCAACTTAAAACAAAACGTATATACAATAATATCTCAAGAAGAAATACAACCGTCAAATATACAGAGGTTCTCAAATCACCATACAACCAGCCCGTGCCAAGCACTAGGGCGAGAACCATGACAAAAGAAAACCAAGGGCTAGACCCAGCTAGTCTATACCGGCTCTCGTCCTTGCTCGCCTTCCCCTGTTAAGGAAAACAAACTAAAGGGGTGAGTTATAAGCTCAGTGAGGTTCCGAACACATAGGCAACAAGAAGTTCAATGCATTCATTACATGTTACCAATAATTCAAATGCAAAAGAAAGCGATAAACACCTTCATTAAAAGGATACGTGCTCACAAGGAGCCATTCGTTCATTCATTCTCCTTTCGTTCCCTTATACGTTCAACTCTACAAGAAAACTGACATTTCGCGACGCCAAAATTGTGCTGGAAAAAGTCAAAAAACTGCCGCAAAAACTTTTTTGCGGCACAAATGTGACGGAATTCAATTGTGTCACAAAAGTAGCCGTTACAAAAGAAAACGACACAATTTTTCAATATGTCGCATGTATTTGCATCACACTTTGCGACGCCAATTTGAGTGTCACCACTCTACTTGTGGCACAAAAAATGTGTAACAAAAAATCTCCATAATGTTATTGCAACATAAAATTGTGTCGCACAAAAATCACTAATAAAGGCCAGAAATCAATCTTTTGATGGTACAATACTTATCCTGGTCAAATATACTACAATTGAATATTAGAATAAAATTAAAGTTCCACAATACACTAGAACAAAATATCATACGCTGCTTTAGTCAAATTTTACGAACTTTATCACAAGTCATCATTTAAAAAAAAAAAAAAAGGATGAACTTCTTGTAATGTAATAGTTCACTCCAATGATAAGATGTTTCATATCCCAAGAAGTGCTTGTCTTGGAAAACACAAATTTATCATATATCTCTCAAAAGTATCTTCACATCTCAAAATCCTGAAATAACACAAAAAATATGGTCATAACCATTGTTGAACACTAGAATTTAGAAAGGTCATCAATGAATTCACTTCCAAATTTGGGAAAGTAATCAACATCCACAACCGAATAGAACTACATTCAATAAATATTTTTCAAAATCCTCTTTTCAAGTTTAAACCTTCAGATTAAAGATATACTTTCCATCAGGAATTGTCAATAAACATATGAAAGCATAAAACAAAATGGACTTCGTTTGCCTAATCTGCTCAAAGTTGGCCCCTAGAATTTGTCCAGAAAAACTTCCTTAGTTTCTCTAACTCAACCACAATACCATTTCAGATTTAGTAAACCTAAAGAGAGGCTTATTTGCAAAAGAGACGAATCAATTAAAGAAAAGAGAAAAGATGGCTCACTTGTTACTGGCACTCTCTGCTTTTCTTGCTAACTGCAGCAGCCAGTCATAGCTGAAATGAGAATGACAAGGATTAGTTTGTGCAGTATATAAATTTATTTACTTATTCAGCATAACTGCATCTGTTTAATGCAAAAGTGCATGTTTATTTAAGTGTTTGCTTGCAATATTGATGACAATATTGTTGTAGTCCCTTTCTTCCTTGAAAAGCCAATGATGATTTTCAAGCTCATATGACTCACTTTGAGAGAGGGTCTATTACGTCTAGTAGCGAAAACTTGGCCAAAAAGTAGTTAACAGAGGTTCTAATTTTACACTTTGACATGCATTTTAGATTTTCCTAGAGTTTTACACCATAAACAGAAATTCCAATTTGAACAATTAATTTCTTTACTAGTAAACTACAAAGACATGATCACCTGGAAAAACATCAACATGTAAATCTTAAAAGAACAAAATAGAAGTCTGAATTTTACTAAACAGACAGAAACCATCAATTTGAGGCAGCACTAAAAATGGGAACATGCCCAAGTCAAAGTATTACCTAAATCAATTAATCTTGGTAACTGCATTCTTACAAACTTAACCTTAGTCATTTAAAATTAAGTAACAAAGTAAATGTAACAGAGAAAGAGAATCAATGCAGGATTCAAACCACAATATTCAAAATCTAAAAACTCATAAAGTTCCTGATTCATGCCATGGATGTATCATAATATCGAAACCGAATCTGTAATAAGATAATTTTTATAAGATCCAGAAATGAATCAAAAGTAAAGCAAATAAAGCTCCTTAAAATAATGACTGGTGAGCATGAAAACAATTACAGAAGACCTTTGAAAATGTGAGCTAATAGCAAACCTTGACTACATTTAAAGTGAAGCAAAGGCATGACCATATGAATAAATCTGGAAAAGTTAATATCATTGGTTTTACCTTGAGAAACATTAAACCTCTTTAACCAATGAGCACAATCAACAAAAGGCTTTCTACAAGATGAACTCCAGCTTGCTTCACATGCATAAAGAAGAAAAGAAAAAGCAACTTTAACAGAATATAACATATGAAACATCGCAGGATACCTAGAAATACATATCTCCAACATTATTTGGAAAATAACTTCCACTTAATTCCCCCAAAATATTTTTGCATGTAGTGATGAACATTATTTCCTTATGATGGTGACAAGGAAAATACATTTCATAGAGGCAATTTAAGCTAATTTGCAGTATCAATTAATTTATATAAAAGAAAACATTATATGGCATTCCCATGAAGTTCTTCACCGGTGGCTATTGGAACACTTTAGCTACTAATTCTCATTGAAAGCTTTATGTAGACAATTAAAATCATAGCCAGTTTTACAAAAAATAAAATTTTCAAATGCAAAAGCTTATAAATTAACAAAGGCAGCTACAAGATCAAAATTTGAAAGCTTTCATTCAACTACTGAAACAAGTTTTCTTGCAGTCTCATACACAAATCACATAGCAGAGCTAGAATACTGAAATAACAATTCTTAATAGAAAGAAGTTTATTTACTGAATTGTCTCTGAACTTACTAGCCACCAGGGAGACTCTGGAAGACTGGAACTGAAAAAAAGGCCTAGCAACTGCAGTATACATGGAATGGTTCCTGAAATGACTGAGTACAGAAAAGTCCTTTTCAACTGACTAACAATCGTACCAGGAAATGGAGGTAGGGAAAACAGAATTACCAATCAGAGCCAAGGTACGCCAGGAGATGAAATTTCCAAATAACATACATCACTGACAACCGCAGCATATCATCAACTGAAGTTTTATAAGCATCCAGCTTCAAAACCATCAAATTGAACCCAAAATCTTATTCTCCAACCAATTTATAAATTATACAAATTACAAATTATGAATTATGTAGAATCGGGAGATGAAAATAGATGACCCAGTTGCAAAGGTCAAGGGACTAGAATGAATAATTTGCCAGTATTCAAGAAATATTTCAATAATGGCAAAATAGAATCTGTAATAACATGATTTTTATAAAATCCATTAACGAATGAAAAGTAAAAGAAGCACATAAACTAAAAATGATGACGAAAAAAAAGAGATTTCTTTCTTTGATTTGAACTCTGTGACTAGGGCATCATCAAAAGGATCTTCGAAGGTTGGGATACAAACCTCAACTGAATAAAGATTGAGAGCAAAAATCACCAATGGAGCTAAGATAATGAAATTTAAAAAATTAAAAGAAGAGATTACCGAGTTAATCTAGATTTCTTCATCAACTCGTCCATGAGTTTTAAAAGTAATCCAGATTCAAAAATTTCAATTAATCCAGCTTTCTTCATCAACTCGTCCACGAGTTTCAAAGTTAATCCAGCTTCAAAAGTTTCGCTCAAATTAGATTGGTTTCATCGGTGGAGACTTGGATAAGATCGGAAGAACAAGAAAGTGCATCAATTTTGATAGAACACGGCATCGTCTTTGATAAAACAATACTTCAGGTGCTATTGCTGCTTCTCGTCATCGCTATTAATTGTAAAAACATCCAGTGTCAATCTGCTAAAGGATTAAGTAATTACCTGTTTGATGAGAAATGGAGAGATAGAATGAGAAATTAGGGATGAGCAGAGGCAAAATCGAAATTTTTGGAAGAGAAATTTGAGGCATAGAGTTCTCGGACTACAGAAGAAATTTAGAAAAATTGAGAGGGGAGAAGAAGTGGAAGGACTGAGAAAATGGAAAGATTACTTGCCATGAATATGATTCAGCAATTATTCGGTTAATGCTTGGATAGCTCACAACGACGACATCGTTTAGTTGCGCAATTAGCGGTGGAATTTAATTGTGCCGTTAATTTGCCACGAAAAGCCAAATACGGGGTCAATATTTCAGCATAATCAAAATAATACCACTTTATTGCGGCAAAATTAGCTATGTGCCGCTTTGAAAATGCCGCAAATGGCCAATTCTGTTGTAGTGCAATCATTTGAAATTGCATTTGTATATAAGTAAAACCCTCATTCATTCATTCGTTCATTCATTCATTCACCAGGCTCCACCAACCTCCACCAACCTACAAGGTAATACTCGAGTATACCAAACGTTCACCCAGGTCCCTAATCGCCCGACCGAGTCCGCTTCTAGCTCGAGACGACCGGTGACAAGGGGCAGTGGCCAGTTCAGCCAAAAGGCTTACATTTATGCACAAATAACATTTCAATCATTGAAATTTTTACAATCATTTAGGCCGAGTGCGATAAAGTACACACTTGCCTAGAAAACTCGTTTTAACGATCATTGAAAGCATATAACATGTTATCAGTCATTCATACCAGCTATATAATCATGAAACATATCAAACAGGGAACACTCACCTATACACGCAAAATAATGTCCACTTCTCAATCATCAATGAAACCTAAAAGTAAACAAAAAAAAACACATTACAATCCATCTAGCATGATTTGGATGAAATCAAGGATTACCTGACTACTCGCGAGTAAACGTATAAAATGACTTTTAAAGTGTCAATAGAGCATTTGGATCCGTGGACGGGAATTACTAGGGTTCATAAACCAACCGTGAAACTAAACTCAAAAAGGTTATGAAATTTCCGACAGAAAACACTTTAACCAACGACAAATCGAAATCCAATAAGGTAAGCTAAGAAGTATTGTTTCCGGAATCGTTTATGTAGCTCAAAATCAATAGACTATATGCCTTGATAAAAATCATGAAAAGGTGGCAAAACTATCTCACTTTCACTCTTAAAACTTCACTTAAATGTTATTCACTTGTGGCCGAGAGAACCCTAGGTCAACCTCTATATTTTGGTAAACAGTAAGTAAACGTTTGGAATTTCAATCCAAAGAGGTATTAGGTTTTGGAATGGTAAAATGATCATTTTATTTGCCAAGCGGAAATATACAGGTTCAAATAGAAATTTAGCCCTCGGCCACCTTTTGAAAGAGCCGGTAACATTTTCAGTAAATACGTCCAATTCGTCACAAAATACATTCGCAAAATCACTTTAACTTGCTCACATTACAAGAAGATAAACGGACGGCATGTCCTTTGTGTTTACCTATTTTCCAGCCATTAATGGCTTCATTATTTTCCTCAAAACAGTCCCAACATCTCATATAGAATAATCTCATGTCCAAAAGCCATTTACTAGGCTTAAAGTCATATAAATACAAAAATAAATACAAAAATCAAGCTAGAAACATTTCCGGATAAAAACAGTTTTTGACACCATTTTGCGGTTTTGGCACCATTGGCGCTACGATTATCGGATAAAGGTGCAAGACACACCGTTTCGAAGCTAACAGATAGGGCTACAATGTTGAAGAAGGCCACTCAGTCTAGTCTGTAGTGCAACTAGGTCAAAATTGACATATATGAAACCAGAATCTCACAAACAGGTTGGCTAACCACACAATTGTTAAACAGCAATAATTCAGGCTACCGAAGTCCGATTGAAGTGTATCTTATGGTTTTTCGAAGCTAAAACACAACCCTACATTTCTTATGAAGACCTCCATGGCCAAATCATGCATTTTCATGATCAAAAATGAAAAACTACACAAAAACAGAATTCTGCGCGCGAAACAGGTTTCATGGACAGTCAAGGGTATTTCGGTCCTTTCACATGCTACAGTGGTTGGATCAAGCTGAACTTTTGCAGGATACTATTCTATACCATTGGCTACAACTTTCATGTTTTGGCCAAAATCTAATTCGGTAAGGATCATGGTGAAAAGTCACGGTCAGATTGGGTGAAAAGACAACCCTGTTCGCTGAACTCCTACCTAGACCAGTCTGGGTATTTCCGAATTATCTCAGCATATACAACTCCAATTCAAGTGATTCCAAAGCCATTTGAAAGCTAAGATACAAGGCTATAATTCTTAAGAAGACATCAACAACCAAATCGGTAGTATTCCCAGTCAAACTACCCGATTACCAAAGCTGATTACTATTCTCGGATAGAAACAGGGTAGCAGGGGTATTTCGGTCTTTTCACAGGCTACCGAGCTCAGATTGAGCTGAAAATTTACAGGTAATATAAAACATCATTCTCTACAACTTTCATGTTTTGTGCTAAGGCCAATTCGGCCTCTAACCTGGTCAAACAGAAACGGGCAGAATTGAGGAAATGAAACCCTAACTGGAAATTTTTGCATTCAAGTCAGAAATTTTCCACTAAAACATCTCTTTAACTATCACAAGTCATTAATTTAACATAATCAAGAACAAAGGAAGGATGGCTAGACATGATACCTTCAAATATCAAGAAAGGTGATGACTTAGAAATTTTTCTTCCAAAACAACTCCACTAGAAGTTTTAATCCTCCTTAATAAGTAACTTTGATGGAGTAATCTTCTCTTTTAATGGTTAGAAATCAAGATTGGAGCAAGGGATTGAAGTACAAGATGAAGGATTTCCTCTCTTTTCTTTCCTCAAAATTTCAGCCAACAAGGTGAAAAATGAAGAAACATTTGGTCAAAATGGATGTTTAGTAAAGTTAAGAAAAGTTAGTCAAAGTCCCCATCCAATGGTTTCATGACACTTGTCCCTCTCATTAATGTCATGCCTAACTTTTTTTTGTCTTTCTCACACCTATCCACTTGGTACCTCTAAATATCTCATAACACCCGATAAATTAAACCCAATATCCAAAACTTAACCTAACTGGCCGAAATTTTTTGAATTTTGCGCACTAGTGGGTCCCACGTCCGATATACGCTCTTAATTTCTCAAAAACTAACCGATACTAGAGAAATCATTTAAAAACTATATTTACTCATAAAATTGATCTAGAAAAATTTTCTAATAAAGAAAATGCAGAAAACGTGCAATTAAGAAAAGTACGGGTCCTCACACTCTCTTCCCCTTAAAGAAATTTCGTCATCGAAATTTTTACCTTCATTTGCCTCAGACGAGTCCGGAACTGTTTGGGTGCCTAACGCAGAAGCTTTTGCTGGCCCACTAGTTCGGTTCCCTCTTTCATTTGTTTGTTTTGTTTTAGCTCCCTCCAGTTGCGGAATACTACCTCCGCGTGACTGTCTCCTTGGACAGTTGCTAACTTGGTGCTCACCACTCCCACAAATCAAGCACTTCCGCCCTTTCCGCCAACAATCGTTCTCGGTATGATTGGCCTTTCCGCAATAGCCACAAGTCAGGTGAGAAGCCATCTTTTGGCTTTCTTGAGAAATTTCCCCAGGTCCGATTTGGCTCCCTTTAGTAGACCTTTTATCTACCGCCCCTATTGTCCATGGTGGGTAGGACAAAAGATTTGTTTTCTGAGTTTTAGAAGGGACTATCGATTCACTTGGTTCCTCACTCATAGTACCAGCTACACCTCTTTTCCGTGTTTGGGAGGTTTTTACTTGTGCCTTTGCATTCTCGATTCGTTGAACCTTCTCAAGGGCCTCCGTAAATGTATTCACTTGCGCTGCTGCCAACGCCTCTTGGATATCCAAATTTAGTCCCTGTATAAACCGTCTCACTCTTTTCGGTTCCGTGGCTACTAATTCTGAAGCAAACTTGGATAGTTTGATAAATTTCGTTTCGTATTCAGCCACACTTAAGGTCCCCTGGCGTAGTCCAATAAATTCGTCCTCTCTCCTTTCTTGAACTAAGGGTGGGAGGTATTTCTCGTTAAATTCTCTTACAAAATTCGCCCACGTCCAGACAATCTGTTCTCTTTCCCACTTTGTTCTAATTACGTTCCACCATGCCCGGGCCGGTCCCTCAAATTGAAACACTGCGAAGTTCACCTACCTCTATTCAGTATAATTCAAGGCTGTGAATATATTCACCATGGCCTCTAACCATTGATCAGCGATGTCCGGATCAGGCCCTCCAGCGAATTTTGGAGGTGCAAACTTCTGAAACCGCTCCAGAGCCTTATCCTCACCCGTCTCAGGGTTCCGGGGTTGATTTACGGGTATTTGACCTTGTTGATCTACTAATCCTGCCAAGATATCCGTCATTTGTTGCATTGCCGTTGTCATTTGGTCTCCGGTTGCAACTCTCGGTCCTTGTTCTTATTCGGCGGACGTTTCTCTTTCTGCTCTAGGTTCTGGGGTCTGTTTAGTTCCACGGCCTCGACCACGTCCCTGACTACGTCTCCCGTCCATATTTTTTTTCTTTCCCTCTCTTTTTTTTCCAAAAGTGATTTAATGAATAAATACAATAAGGTGACTCAAAAGTAACCAAAATTGAGGCACCAAGTACACAAGTAATCATATATGCACATAGCACTCCACATATCAAGAAAACAGATGATCAATTACACAAGTACGTATCAAATCAGGCAAATATTCATATGCTCAAGTACACCAATTAACGTCATGTAATAAGAATATATGGACGAATCAAACGAGAAGATGATGTATCGTTCCAGTCATAGCTAAGGTAACCCCGTCCGGTCCCTCACGTCACTTACTATTCACACCAGATATCCCTTAACCTCTTGTACTCATTCCAGTCGAACAAAGTCTGTTCATGTTCCCACAATACAAGTCTCAAATACTTAGCACTACCTCAACTCTGGAGTACTCGGGTACGAGAATCCGAAATAAGATAATTCACCTCTCGAGCTGGCCAGTCCCAAGAGTAAACCATCTACAATCGGAATTCCTCCCTGACGTACCTATCTATGGTCCTCAGATTCCACAAGAAAATTTAAGGCCAATAATGTTCACAACTCATAGGTTATGCTCGAACGAGCACTTAATCCTTCATACCTATTCATCACTCAGTCCAGGCTCACTCCGCGCAGAGACCACGCGAAGCAGGCTCTGATACCAACTGTGACAGCCCCACTTTCCCCTAAGGCGAACCAAAGGGTTCGGCGGACTGCCTGCCCAGTTCTCGCCGGGACTCAGTCGATCACTTCAAGCAACCATAAGAATATCTAACCACGATCCAACTTAAAACAAAACGTATATACAATAATATCTCAAGAAGAAGTACAACCGTCAAATATACAGAGGTTCTCAAATCACCATACAACCAGCCCGTGCCAAGCACTAGGGCGAGAACCATGACAAAAGAAAACCAAGGGCTAGACCCAGCTAGTCTATACCGGCTCTCGTCCTTGCTCGCCTTCCCCTGTTAAGGAAAACAAACTAAAGGGGTGAGTTATAAGCTCAGTGAGGTTCCGAACACATAGGCAACAAGAAGTTCAATGCATTCATTACATGTTACCAATAATTCAAATGCAAAAGAAAGCGATAAACACCTTCATTAAAAGGATACGTGCTCACAAGGAGCCATTCGTTCATTCATTCTCCTTTCGTTCCCTTATACGTTCAATCATTTGAAATTGCATTTGTATATAAGTAAAACCCTCATTCATTCATTCGTTCATTCATTCATTCACCAGGCTCCACCAACCTCCACCAACCTACAAGGTAATACTCGAGTATACCAAACGTTCACCCAGGTCCCTAATCGCCCGACCGAGTCCGCTTCTAGCTCGAGACGACCGGTGACAAGGGGCAGTGGCCAGTTCAGCCAAAAGGCTTACATTCATGCACAAATAACATTTCAATCATTGAAATTTTTACAATCATTTAGGCCGAGTGCGATAAAGTACACACTTGCCTAGAAAGCTCGTTTTAACGATCATTGAAAGCATATAACATGTTATCAGTCATTCATACCAGCTATATAATCATGAAACATATCAAACAGGGAACACTCACCTATACACGCAAAATAATGTCCACTTCTCAATCACCAATGAAACCTAAAAGTAAACAAAAAAAACACATTACAATCCATCTAGCATGATTTGGATGAAATCAAGGATTACCTGACTACTCGCGAGTAAACGTATAAAATGACTTTTAAAGTGTCAATAGAGCATTTGGATCCGTGGACGGGAATTACTAGGGTTCATAAACCAACCGTGAAACTAAACTCAAAAAGGTTATGAAATTTCCGACAGAAAACACTTTAACCAACGACAAATCGAAATCCAATAAGGTAAGCTAAGAAGTATTGTTTCCGGAATCGTTTGTGTAGCTCAAAATCAATAGACTATATGCTTTGATAAAAATCATGAAAAGGTGGCAAAACTATCTCACTTTCACTCTTAAAACTTCACTTAAATGTTATTCACTTGTGACCGAGAGAACCCTAGGTCAACCTCTATATTTTGGTAAACAGTAAGTAAACGTTTGGAATTTCAATCCAAAGAGGTATTAGGTTTTGGAATGGTAAAATGATCATTTTATTTGCCAAGCGGAAATATACAGGTTCAAATAGAAATTTAGCCCTCGGCCACCTTTTGAAAGAGCCGGTAACATTTTCAGTAAATACGTCCAATTCGTCACAAAATACATTCGCAAAATCACTTTAACTTGCTCACATTACAAGAAGATAAACGGACGGCATGTCCTTTGTGTTTACCTATTTTCCAGCCATTAATGGCTTCATTATTTTCCTCAAAACAGTCCCAACATCTCATATAGAATAATCTCATGTCCAAAAGCCATTCACTAGGCTTAAAGTCATATAAATACAAAAATAAATACAAAAATCAAGCTAGAAACATTTCCGGATAAAAATAGTTTTTGACACCATTTTGCGGTTTTGGCACCATTGGCGCTACGATTATCGGATAAAGGTGCAAGACACACCGTTTCGAAGCTAACAGATAGGGCTACAATGTTGAAGAAGGCCACTCAGTCTAGTCTGTAGTGCAACTACGTCAAAATTGACATATATGAAACCAGAATCTCACAAACAGGTTGGCTAACCACACAATTGTTAAACAGTAATAATTCAGGCTACCGAAGTCCGATTGAAGTGTATCTTATGGTGTTTCGAAGCTAAAACACAACCCTACATTTCTTATGAAGACCTCCATGGCCAAATCATGCATTTTCATGATCAAAAATGAAAAACTACACAAAAACAGAATTCTGCGCGCGAAACAGGTTTCATGGACAGTCAAGGGTATTTCGGTCCTTTCACATGCTACAGTGGTCGGATCAAGCTGAACTTTTGCAGGATACTATTCTATACCATTGGCTACAACTTTCATGTTTTGGCCAAAATCTAATTCGGTAAGGATCATGGTGAAAAGTCACGGTCAGATTGGGTGAAAAGACAACCCTGTTCGCTGAACTCCTACCTAGACCAGTCTGGGTATTTCCGAATTATCTCAGCATATACAACTCCAATTCAAGTGATTCCAAAGCCATTTGAAAGCTAAGATACAAGGCTATAATTCTTAAGAAGACATCAACAACCAAATCGGTAGTATTCCCAGTCAAACTACCCGATTACCAAAGCTGATTACTATTCTCGGATAGAAACAGGGTAGCAGGGGTATTTCGGTCTTTTCACAGGCTACCGAGCTCAGATTGAGCTGAAAATTTACAGGTAATATAAAACATCATTCTCTACAACTTTCATGTTTTGTGCTAAGGCGAATTCGGCCTCTAACCTGGTCAAACAGAAACGGGCAGAATTGAGGAAATGAAACCCTAACTGGAAATTTTTGCATTCAAGTCAGAAATTTTCCACTAAAACATCTCTTTAACTATCACAAGTCATTAATTTAACATAATCAAGAACAAAGGAAGGATGGCTAGACATGATACCTTCAAATATCAAGAAAGGTGATGACTTAGAAATTTTTCTTCCAAAACAACTCCACTAGAAGTTTTAATCCTCCTTAATAAGTAACTTTGATGGAGTAATCTTCACTTTTAATGGTTAGAAATCAAGATTGGAGCAAGGGATTGAAGTACAAGATGAAGGATTTCCTCTCTTTTCTCTCCTCAAAATTTCAGCCAACAAGGTGAAAAATGAAGAAACATTTGGTCAAAATGGATGTTTAGTAAAGTTAAGAAAAGTTAGTCAAAGTCCCCATCCAATGGTTTCATGACACTTGTCCCTCTCATTAATGTCATGCCTAACTTTTTTTTGTCTTTCTCACACCTATCCACTTGGTACCTCTAAATATCTCATAACACCCGATAAATTAAACCCAATATCCAAAACTTAACCTAACTGGCCGAAATTTTTCGAATTTTGCGCACTAGTGGGTCCCACGTCCGATATACGCTCTTAATTTCTCAAAAACTAACCGATACTAGAAAAATCATTTAAAAACTATATTTACTCATAAAATTGATCTAGAAAAATTTTCTAATAAAGAAAATGCAGAAAACGTGCAATTAAGAAAAGTACGGGTCCTCACACTCTCTTCCCCTTAAAGAAATTTCGTCATCGAAATTTTTACCTTCATTTGCCTCAGACGAGTCCGGAACTGTTTGGGTGCCTAACGCAGAAGCTTTTGCTGGCCCACTAGTTCGGTTCCCTCTTTCATTTGTTTGTTTTGTTTTAGCTCCCTCCAGTTGCGGAATACTACCTCCGCGTGACTGTCTCCTTGGACAGTTGCTAACTTGGTGCTCACCACTCCCACAAATCAAGCACTTCCGCCCTTTCCGCCAACAATCGTTCTCGGTATGATTGGCCTTTCCGCAATAGCCACAAGTCAGGTGAGAAGCCATCTTTTGGCTTTCTTGAGAAATTTCCCCAGATCCGATTTGGCTCCCTTTAGTAGACCTTTTATCTACCGCCCCTATTGTCCATGGTGGGTAGGACAAAAGATTTGTTTTCTGAGTTTTGGAAGGGACTATCGATTCACTTGGTTCCTCACTCATACTACCAGCTACACCTCTTTTCCGTGTTTGGGAGGTTTTTACTTGTGCCTTTGCATTCTCGATTCGTTGAACCTTCTCAAGGGCCTCCGTAAATGTATTCACTTGCGCTGCTGCCAACGCCTGTTGGATATCCAAATTTAGTCCCGTGGCTACTAATTCTGAAGCAAACTTGGATAGTTTGATAAATTTCGTTTCGTATTCAGCCACACTTAAGGTCCCCTGGCGTAGTCCAATAAATTCGTCCTCTCTCCTTTCTTGAACTAAGGGTGGGAGGTATTTCTCGTTAAATTCTCTTACAAAATTCGCC
Organism: Coffea arabica; assembly: GCF_036785885.1. NCBI lineage: Eukaryota > Viridiplantae > Streptophyta > Magnoliopsida > Gentianales > Rubiaceae > Coffea > Coffea arabica. The sequence continues at coordinate 47,848,101 of NC_092329.1, forward strand.
CACGTCCAGACAATCTGTTCTCTTTCCCACTTTGTTCTAATTACGTTCCACCATGCCCGGGCCGGTCCCTCAAATTGAAACACTGCGAAGTTCACCTACCTCTATTTAGTATAATTCAAGGCTGTGAATATATTCACCATGGCCTCTAACCATTGATCAGTGATGTCCGGATCAGGCCCTCCAGCGAATTTTGGAGGTGCAAACTTCTGAAACCGCTCCAGAGCCTTATCCTCACCCGTCTCAGGGTTCCGGGGTTGATTTACGGGTATTTGACCTTGTTGATCTACTAATCCAGCCAAGATATCCGTCATTTGTTGCATTGCCGTTGCCATTTGGTCTCCGGTTGCAACTCTCGGTCCTTGTTCTTGTTCGGCGGACGTTTCTCTTTCTGCTCTAGGTTCTGGGGTCCGTTTAGTTCCACGGCCTCGACCACGTCCCTGACTACGTCTCCCGTCCATATTTTTTTTCTTTCCCTCTCTTTTTTTTCCAAAAGTGATTTAATGAATAAATACAATAAGGTGACTCAAAAGTAACCAAAATTGAGGCACCAAGTACACAAGTAAACATATATGCACATAGCACTCCACATATCAAGAAAATAGATGATCAATTACACAAGTACGTATCAAGTCAGGCAAATATTCATATGCTCAAGTACACCAATTAACGTCATGTAATAAGAATATATGGAAGAATCAAACGAGGAGATGATGTATCGTCCCAGTCTTAGCTAAGGTAACCCCGTCCGGTCCCTCACGTCACTTACTATTCACACCAGATATCCCTTAACCTCTTGTACTCATTCCAGTCGAACAAAGCCTGTTCATGTTCCCACAATACAAGTCTCAAATACTTAGCACTACCTCAACTCTGGAGTACTCGGGTACGAGAATCCGAAATAAGATAATTCACCTCTCGAGCTGGCCAGTCCCAAGAGTAAACCATCTACAATCGAAATTCCTCCCTGACGTACCTATCTATGGTCCTCAGATTCCACAAGAAAATTTAAGGCCAATAATGTTCACAACTCATAGGTTATGCTCGAACGAGCACTTAATCCTTCATACCTATTCATCACTCAGTCCAGGCTCACTCCGCGCAGAGACCACGCGAAGCAAGCTCTGATACCAACTGTGACAGCCCCACTTTCCCCTAAGGCGAACCAAAGGGTTCGGCAGACTGCCTGCTCAGTTCTCGCCGGGACTCAGTCGATCACTTCAAGCAATCATAAGAATATCTAACCACGATCCAACTTAAAACAAAACGTATATACAATAATATCTCAAGAAGAAATACAACCGTCAAATATACAGAGGTTCTCAAATCACCATACAACCAGCCCGTGCCAAGCACTAGGGCGAGAACCATGACAAAAGAAAACCAAGGGCTAGACCCAGCTAGTCTATACCGGCTCTCGTCCTTGCTCGCCTTCCCCTGTTAAGGAAAACAAACTAAAGGGGTGAGTTATAAGCTCAGTGAGGTTCCGAACACATAGGCAACAAGAAGTTCAATGCATTCATTACATGTTACCAATAATTCAAATGCAAAAGAAAGCGATAAACACCTTCATTAAAAGGATACGTGCTCACAAGGAGCCATTCGTTCATTCATTCTCCTTTCGTTCCCTTATACGTTCAACTCTACAAGAAAACTGACATTTCGCGACGCCAAAATTGTGCTGGAAAAAGTCAAAAAACTGCCGCAAAAACTTTTTTGCGGCACAAATGTGACGGAATTCAATTGTGTCACAAAAGTAGCCGTTACAAAAGAAAACGACACAATTTTTCAATATGTCGCATGTATTTGCATCACACTTTGCGACGCCAATTTGAGTGTCACCACTCTACTTGTGGCACAAAAAATGTGTAACAAAAAATCTCCATAATGTTATTGCAACATAAAATTGTGTCGCACAAAAATCACTAATAAAGGCCAGAAATCAATCTTTTGATGGTACAATACTTATCCTGGTCAAATATACTACAATTGAATATTAGAATAAAATTAAAGTTCCACAATACACTAGAACAAAATATCATACGCTGCTTTAGTCAAATTTTACGAACTTTATCACAAGTCATCATTTAAAAAAAAAAAAAAAGGATGAACTTCTTGTAATGTAATAGTTCACTCCAATGATAAGATGTTTCATATCCCAAGAAGTGCTTGTCTTGGAAAACACAAATTTATCATATATCTCTCAAAAGTATCTTCACATCTCAAAATCCTGAAATAACACAAAAAATATGGTCATAACCATTGTTGAACACTAGAATTTAGAAAGGTCATCAATGAATTCACTTCCAAATTTGGGAAAGTAATCAACATCCACAACCGAATAGAACTACATTCAATAAATATTTTTCAAAATCCTCTTTTCAAGTTTAAACCTTCAGATTAAAGATATACTTTCCATCAGGAATTGTCAATAAACATATGAAAGCATAAAACAAAATGGACTTCGTTTGCCTAATCTGCTCAAAGTTGGCCCCTAGAATTTGTCCAGAAAAACTTCCTTAGTTTCTCTAACTCAACCACAATACCATTTCAGATTTAGTAAACCTAAAGAGAGGCTTATTTGCAAAAGAGACGAATCAATTAAAGAAAAGAGAAAAGATGGCTCACTTGTTACTGGCACTCTCTGCTTTTCTTGCTAACTGCAGCAGCCAGTCATAGCTGAAATGAGAATGACAAGGATTAGTTTGTGCAGTATATAAATTTATTTACTTATTCAGCATAACTGCATCTGTTTAATGCAAAAGTGCATGTTTATTTAAGTGTTTGCTTGCAATATTGATGACAATATTGTTGTAGTCCCTTTCTTCCTTGAAAAGCCAATGATGATTTTCAAGCTCATATGACTCACTTTGAGAGAGGGTCTATTACGTCTAGTAGCGAAAACTTGGCCAAAAAGTAGTTAACAGAGGTTCTAATTTTACACTTTGACATGCATTTTAGATTTTCCTAGAGTTTTACACCATAAACAGAAATTCCAATTTGAACAATTAATTTCTTTACTAGTAAACTACAAAGACATGATCACCTGGAAAAACATCAACATGTAAATCTTAAAAGAACAAAATAGAAGTCTGAATTTTACTAAACAGACAGAAACCATCAATTTGAGGCAGCACTAAAAATGGGAACATGCCCAAGTCAAAGTATTACCTAAATCAATTAATCTTGGTAACTGCATTCTTACAAACTTAACCTTAGTCATTTAAAATTAAGTAACAAAGTAAATGTAACAGAGAAAGAGAATCAATGCAGGATTCAAACCACAATATTCAAAATCTAAAAACTCATAAAGTTCCTGATTCATGCCATGGATGTATCATAATATCGAAACCGAATCTGTAATAAGATAATTTTTATAAGATCCAGAAATGAATCAAAAGTAAAGCAAATAAAGCTCCTTAAAATAATGACTGGTGAGCATGAAAACAATTACAGAAGACCTTTGAAAATGTGAGCTAATAGCAAACCTTGACTACATTTAAAGTGAAGCAAAGGCATGACCATATGAATAAATCTGGAAAAGTTAATATCATTGGTTTTACCTTGAGAAACATTAAACCTCTTTAACCAATGAGCACAATCAACAAAAGGCTTTCTACAAGATGAACTCCAGCTTGCTTCACATGCATAAAGAAGAAAAGAAAAAGCAACTTTAACAGAATATAACATATGAAACATCGCAGGATACCTAGAAATACATATCTCCAACATTATTTGGAAAATAACTTCCACTTAATTCCCCCAAAATATTTTTGCATGTAGTGATGAACATTATTTCCTTATGATGGTGACAAGGAAAATACATTTCATAGAGGCAATTTAAGCTAATTTGCAGTATCAATTAATTTATATAAAAGAAAACATTATATGGCATTCCCATGAAGTTCTTCACCGGTGGCTATTGGAACACTTTAGCTACTAATTCTCATTGAAAGCTTTATGTAGACAATTAAAATCATAGCCAGTTTTACAAAAAATAAAATTTTCAAATGCAAAAGCTTATAAATTAACAAAGGCAGCTACAAGATCAAAATTTGAAAGCTTTCATTCAACTACTGAAACAAGTTTTCTTGCAGTCTCATACACAAATCACATAGCAGAGCTAGAATACTGAAATAACAATTCTTAATAGAAAGAAGTTTATTTACTGAATTGTCTCTGAACTTACTAGCCACCAGGGAGACTCTGGAAGACTGGAACTGAAAAAAAGGCCTAGCAACTGCAGTATACATGGAATGGTTCCTGAAATGACTGAGTACAGAAAAGTCCTTTTCAACTGACTAACAATCGTACCAGGAAATGGAGGTAGGGAAAACAGAATTACCAATCAGAGCCAAGGTACGCCAGGAGATGAAATTTCCAAATAACATACATCACTGACAACCGCAGCATATCATCAACTGAAGTTTTATAAGCATCCAGCTTCAAAACCATCAAATTGAACCCAAAATCTTATTCTCCAACCAATTTATAAATTATACAAATTACAAATTATGAATTATGTAGAATCGGGAGATGAAAATAGATGACCCAGTTGCAAAGGTCAAGGGACTAGAATGAATAATTTGCCAGTATTCAAGAAATATTTCAATAATGGCAAAATAGAATCTGTAATAACATGATTTTTATAAAATCCATTAACGAATGAAAAGTAAAAGAAGCACATAAACTAAAAATGATGACGAAAAAAAAGAGATTTCTTTCTTTGATTTGAACTCTGTGACTAGGGCATCATCAAAAGGATCTTCGAAGGTTGGGATACAAACCTCAACTGAATAAAGATTGAGAGCAAAAATCACCAATGGAGCTAAGATAATGAAATTTAAAAAATTAAAAGAAGAGATTACCGAGTTAATCTAGATTTCTTCATCAACTCGTCCATGAGTTTTAAAAGTAATCCAGATTCAAAAATTTCAATTAATCCAGCTTTCTTCATCAACTCGTCCACGAGTTTCAAAGTTAATCCAGCTTCAAAAGTTTCGCTCAAATTAGATTGGTTTCATCGGTGGAGACTTGGATAAGATCGGAAGAACAAGAAAGTGCATCAATTTTGATAGAACACGGCATCGTCTTTGATAAAACAATACTTCAGGTGCTATTGCTGCTTCTCGTCATCGCTATTAATTGTAAAAACATCCAGTGTCAATCTGCTAAAGGATTAAGTAATTACCTGTTTGATGAGAAATGGAGAGATAGAATGAGAAATTAGGGATGAGCAGAGGCAAAATCGAAATTTTTGGAAGAGAAATTTGAGGCATAGAGTTCTCGGACTACAGAAGAAATTTAGAAAAATTGAGAGGGGAGAAGAAGTGGAAGGACTGAGAAAATGGAAAGATTACTTGCCATGAATATGATTCAGCAATTATTCGGTTAATGCTTGGATAGCTCACAACGACGACATCGTTTAGTTGCGCAATTAGCGGTGGAATTTAATTGTGCCGTTAATTTGCCACGAAAAGCCAAATACGGGGTCAATATTTCAGCATAATCAAAATAATACCACTTTATTGCGGCAAAATTAGCTATGTGCCGCTTTGAAAATGCCGCAAATGGCCAATTCTGTTGTAGTGCAATCATTTGAAATTGCATTTGTATATAAGTAAAACCCTCATTCATTCATTCGTTCATTCATTCATTCACCAGGCTCCACCAACCTCCACCAACCTACAAGGTAATACTCGAGTATACCAAACGTTCACCCAGGTCCCTAATCGCCCGACCGAGTCCGCTTCTAGCTCGAGACGACCGGTGACAAGGGGCAGTGGCCAGTTCAGCCAAAAGGCTTACATTTATGCACAAATAACATTTCAATCATTGAAATTTTTACAAT